>NC_092064.1:24750195-25953320 GCF_039877785.1 Chaetodon trifascialis | reverse complement strand
GTTGGTGATGCAGGAAGTAAAGCTTATTCTCCACTTTGCATGTATTTTAAATCTCTTGGGATACAAGTGCCAGCGATGTAACTAATGCTGTGTAAACGCAGTATTTTTAAAACCCCCATGATATGAAAAACGACTTTTTGATATAGGTCTCCAAGATGATTATACTGAGGTGGTGCTAACTTTAAAGAGAAACTAACCTTTTTCTTTGCTGCTCCTATACGTGAACTGTAACCTACTAATGGAGGTGTAAAAGCACAATTGCCATTTTCAAGCTCGTTTATATAGACAAGCAACGTATATCAACGTCTGATTATGAGGCAGGTTGCCAGGAGCTGACTGACACCAAGCGTATTTCTATGTCTCAGAGCTGTCTCTCTCACTCACAGTTTTCACGAAAGTGCCACCATGGCATGACTTGATCTCCATCATAAATAATAAAAAATGTTCTTTTATGTAGTCTAGGACAAATAAACTCATCTCGGCATTCAAAACTGCATCAGTTGCCCTCATCTCCTCGTAGTAATTTAAACTTCCATCAAAATGGAGATGAGAAACTGTCCAGATGTGTAGCCCATCTCTGTCCTGCTGCTGTGAGTCAAGATGAACATTAGATAGAGTTTGGAAATGAGACAAACTTCACCACTGAAAAACAAAGAGGAAGAGCTGCTCAGAATAAGGATGTGGTCCATTGTGCTACAGCTGTCCAGCTAAAGCTAAGGAAGCTAACCCGCTGAAAAGCTTCCTGAGATCTGTTCTTTTGGAATATTTCACCCCATGTATGACATTAACTTTGATCGGAATAAACTCAGTTTTGAAATATTGTAATAGCTTATTGGAAATTTATTGGACATCAAGTTCTGCAGTATTTTGGATTGAATATAGTCGACCTGCAGGCTTCAGATGTCTTCAGATTGAATCCACATGTTGCTAACATTAAAAGGACCCAGAGCTTACTTAATACTTAATTCATATTGATAAGATATTCATACCTGAGCTTAGCAAACATTCAGAGGTAACCCTCTTAAAAGCTGTTTGCATACCCCATAATTTGTGTCTAAGAACAATGATAAGTGGTATAATTGTGTTTATCAACTAAAACCAGGTGGTGGCAGGTGATATCTTTTTCTCTATCCAAACGATGTAATGAAGCCATCATAAATTCTCCACTTGGTGTGACCAGCAGCAGTGTCAGATCCACCTTTTAATCGTGACCTTTGTGTAGGATAAATGCAAAGGGAATAGAGTAGTTCTCATAAAGTAGTCATAAGCCCATTGTGAGCATATTCCTCTGTCGTTCAGCTGCCTGTCACTGGCTCAAATATTGTTCAGGTTATGAAAGACGAAGAGCTTATTTGTCAGAGCACTCTGCACTGAGCACCTTTTTATTTTATAATAAACCATCGACGAGCTGTCGCATGAGAGAGCACAGAGGAAATTCCTAAAATGTTTTCCAGATCAGTGCTGTCATAGTGTGCACATCTGGTTGGGTGAGGAAGCGAGGAAGGCACTGATGACCAGAAGGTTTCTGGTCGTTGTCTAATTTGAAAGCAGTTGGTCTGCAGAACTCAATTAGGTTATCTTAAACCAACACATGTTCACCACATGTTGGATTTCTTCTCTAACAAGGTAAGTATTCTATGCTCAAAAAAGGAAATATTATGCATTATAGAAGTTCAGACTTGACTCTCTGCTATACCGCAATATCTGCCAGATGGTGTTTCTAATTTCTATTAGGTTTGCTGCTGTTAATAGATTGGAGCGGACAGATGTGGCCGTCATAGCCACGCACTGGTAAAAAGAAACTTGTAACACTCACACTGAGTGGGTGTAAACTTCCAGCGGCAGACCCTGACATAAAACCCAGATCCCCCATCCCCCTTACTCCCATTTCACATCTGGACTGAATCTGTGAGCTAAAAATAGAAGGGCACAGACTGATAAGGGTTCCTGAAACCCAGACATTTCAAAGCAGATGGGGAGGAAACCTGTATGTCTCAAATCAAGCACGCTGTCCTTTGTGGAATGTTAACTAGCATACTGAATATCAAAGGTGCGTCTGCTGCATGGGAGACACTCTTACCAGTAGCCCGGTTTCTGCAGGCATTGTCAAGCTTGAAGTGTTTCATTGTCTGTTGGCTTGGCGGGTGGCCAGGCCTGAAATCTTTTTACTTGTGCACTTTATGATTGGCTTACCAACTACCCGAGTGTGTTATTCCGCTGGAAGACTTCCCAAATACTATCTTTTTTAAAAAGATTTCTGCTATAATTCCCCTGCTGATAACCCTTTCAGCGGCATAAAAAGAGTGAAAGTGGTTCAAGTTCTGCATGGATTGAGAAGGTTCAGCGCTGCTGAGCATGGATGGCATTTCGGGGTGGAGGGGCAGTGCCCTGATGTTGTGGCTTTTGAAGTGATGATCACAATCCCCTGGGAGGGAGCCTTTTATGGCTCTGGTGGAAAACAGATTGTGTTTTCCTGTTGTTGTTGAAATAAAAGGAAAATGAACATGAAGACGTGAATGCATGAACATTCGTGGAAAAAAAAAAAGGTTTTTAAATTCTTAAAGAAAAAGGTCAGAGATGGCATGTGTGGTGTCAGGTTAGAAGCATTTCTAAACGGTGTGCCTTCTCTGCCCTGTGCTACTCTTGTAAAGTTACTTGTTAGTTCATATTTGAATTATTTGTAAGTAAGTAGAACAAGACTCTTTAAGTTGCTCAATGATCCTGGTCATGCATGACAAACTGAGAAACTGTTCAATGCACTAGATATGAATGATATGAAGTCACTATTTAGGGTTTAATTTTTCCTCATTTAAGTTTTGAATTAGAAAAAACAAGCTGGGAAAGCAGGAGAGATTTAGAGCTGTGTCTCAGATCATATAGAGCTTGGAAAAATTCAATAATCTGTAGCATCCTTATTTTTCTCTCTGTAATATGTGCAAGATACGTAATGTGGTTCCATTCTCCTTTTCCTGCTGCACGATGAGATGAACAACAGTCCCCTAAGTGCTGAATTTCCCCACATTTATTTCTCATTGTTGTGAGTTTTCCTTTAGTTTACAATTTCTTCAGCAGCCTTTAAACATGTACAATTGCACATAATTTGCCTCTGCCACAGAATTGAAACCAAATGGTATAAAGTCTGTGTCTGCGTGGCATGAGGCGTACGATGCTGCTGTGTTCTCAGAATTTAACAGTACAGTAACTCCGCTCTGTGGGTAACTTGTGTGCTGGCCTGTGAACTGAGGAATGTCCTGTTGACCCTGAAACAACAGTGTGAAAGAAAGGCAGTCTTTGTTCTTAGTAACATCCATGGTGGCTTGTTTAATGAAAGTCTGAAAAAGTATTTGGAACAGACAGTATCAAACCTTTGTGCTATCCACACCACAGATACAATGAACCTCAGTCAGCATGAGCCAAGATATCACTGTGTATGTCATTATTCACCACAATAACGCTTATTCATATACTGAAATTCAGAATATTGAATTTAACCAGAGGCTGCTTCTTTTGCAACACATACAGCACATTATATATAAACCATGAATGCTTTTTTGTGGATGTAACCTGAAATTCAGCCTTACAAAACATAAATGTGTAACCTTTATACAAAAAGAACAGATGTTTTCTTTACCTTTGATGAGATTCAGGACCGTACATTTAAGGTTTGTTATGTGAATGTGGTTTCACTGGGTTTCTTTTAGGAGCAGCTTAGTGAAGGATAAAGAAAATGGTTTTATCTGTTTGTCCTTTCTCAGTGTATCTCTGTCTAATTCATGTGGAGCTCTCACTTAATTTTCATGCAATTGTGAAAAGTCACACACACCTCAGGCACAGAACAAAACCGCTTCAATCCTGTAAATTTTCTGGCAAACCAAACCCTGGCAAGTTCTCAACAATGCCAGCCATATTGACTTGGCGTGTTCGTGGTCTATCTCTAAATCACGTGTTGGCTGAGACAGACCAGGAGAAGAAATCTCACAGGAGCTGATGAATGTCACTGTTTTAATGCCCGTCCATGCTGCACTGCAGTGATCCCTTTTCTTCCCGCTGCTCCTGCTGTCTTTACGCTTTCTGCTTGTTATGTGTCACTTCAGTATAACAAGGTCACATATTCGTCTGATTGAAAGCATATTCTCTTCTGGTGTGAGCCGTCAGTCTGGAGACAGCTGTTTCTTGCAAAGTACGAAGAGCGAAGACAGTCACGAGAAGAGCTGTTTGCTGACATAATGTATTTCCTGTCACTCGTCTGTGCTAAGGAGGGACTGGATCCCACAGAGCCAGGCGCTGGAGAATTTTTATGATCCGATACATCAGCCTGAAGCCTCATCCAGCATACATTAATTAATGCATGAAATATGGTACTTAAATATCTATATTACTTCAGTAGACAAATTATCTCGCTCAGTCAGGGTTCTCAGTAAACTCCGGCTGCCGGCTTTACTAACACACTGACAGCCAGCCACATTTTTTAGGATCCAATTGAATTTTTTATGACGACGGCTTGGCTTGTAAATGTTTAGTTTCAGTGCGCTGGGACTGCAGTGTGAGGACAGCAGTACTTTTTGAAAGGCACCCTCCACATAATCTGGCCCCCTCACGCACCTGAGTGACAGCAGAGCTTCCTGTTTTGACACACAGGTATCAGGAGTAAATAATGATGCCACTTT
Organism: Chaetodon trifascialis; assembly: GCF_039877785.1. NCBI lineage: Eukaryota > Metazoa > Chordata > Actinopteri > Chaetodontiformes > Chaetodontidae > Chaetodon > Chaetodon trifascialis. Next base: position 25,948,653 of record NC_092064.1, on the reverse strand, counting down.
CAAGTTGCTGTCATTCCCCCCCCCTGCTGATTACACCTTTAATGTGATGTGCTTCAAGTTTATCTGTTCATGATCACAAAAGTTTCACTATTATACAACTAAAAAATAAGCCTGCACTGTTGTTGACAAAAACACAGGATTACAAAGCAGTGCAGTCGAGGTGTCAAAACCTCGAAGTGTGAAGTTTTATGAGAAATTGAGAATCGCAGGACTGGAATTCCCAAATTTATTGAGAGGTATTTTGATACATGGACTAACATGAGACCTCAGCTAATTCTGATTGAATAGATTATGATTACAAAAAAGACAATACAAGTTTCCTGATTCTGCTAATGGAAAGTCAGCTTTGTGTTTGACAAACAAACAAAATGGAAAATTTCAAGACTCAAGCTTGAAACTTTAATCTACTGTAACTCAAATCTGTGCTACAAAAAAACGGAGAGATTGGCTTTTTGCTCATCATGGCTCCTCATTTGGAGAAAGCTGTTTAATACTCAAGAATAAACACACACAGATGACTACTCTGCAGCAGCCTCAACCTCTGGTATCAGGAAGCATTACTATATATCAGAGGCAACCGAACTGTACTTAAAACAAACACGAGAAAACCCTCGTGGGACCGGCACACCAGCTACTGTCTCCATCTCAGCGGCTGCCTCATATCCTTGCTTAACAGCTTACTCTCCGATGAAATGTGCTGGGCAAATGTGTCACATCTACTCTCACACTGCTCCGTGCCTCTGTCTGTAGAAGGTTTGTTTTTATTTCATAGCTAATAAAAGTTGGGGGAGGATGACTTTCCAGCTCGCTGCAGGTGCCAGCGCTGCACCAGATAAAGATTTAGCTCTGCGATGAGATTGTTACCCCCCCACCACACACACACCTCCCTCCAAAACAATCTGCAGACAGAAGTGACTGAAGCACACGGCTGCTGCACTCCCTCTGTTAATAAAGGTCATATCACACCGTCTCTATGAAATGGGATGTTTTATTCTGTCATCATGATGAGGGCAATAATGTTTATTATGCATTTAGCACATTAATTAGGTTGTGGGGGCTTTGCTTACACCTGCTTTAATGAGTTAGGCCAGTTCCTTTTGGTTGTGGCTGCTGTCATTGTGGTTATTGGCATCCGTGCTGATGATATTTTTATGTCACACTGCTGGCTATCATTAGCTGTAATACAGCTCAAGACAAAGACGTGCAGACGTGCGATGCTCAGGTCTTTTTCACAATAACAAAACACACCCATGTTGTCCTGCTCAAAGGCTCTAGCAGCAGCACTTATTAACGTTCCTCTGCTGCACATACGGACGTCTCACTGCTGGATTTTGCAGTTAATGCATTGACACAATCGTAGATTTGAATCAGCTGCATTTCAATCTCAAAGGCTTTAGTTGATCATTCACACGAGACGGTGAAACTTAGGTGAAGACCTAACAGGAAAGCATAATCATTGCCAAGACTGAAGGCCACTCTCAGTGTGCATAGTTAAATCAGTGAATTAATATTTATCGCCTGTAGACCTCTTTATGGTCTCAAGGTGAGAAGACAACATTCATGGGAATGTTCTTGATTAATTTTAAACAGGTGGATAGAATTACACGACCCTTAAGATAATCCTGCAGTATATTTTACTTATGGTTTTTCTACTGTTCTGATATCAATTACCTGATAAATGTCACACTTACACTTTGACAAAACTCTGCAGAGGCTAAATAACGTGTTTTGCCGCCCCTTGACTCTTCATCCCTTCTGCTTCTGTTATATAAAGCTACAGACACTGAAACCAGTCAATACTGGCCAAAAGCCTGCTTAATGATGTAGTTGTATGTATTAGTGTACCATAAACATGGCTGCACTAAACTGGCTACGTATAGAAAATGATGGGATATATTAGGACCATAATGTCGTTGGTTCATGTAAATCACATGTAAATAATATTTTTCTCGTCAGATGTAAAAATGTCAGTGACTTTTTGACCTGTTTCTGTCAGAGGCTTTTACTTAATTGTCATAGTTGGCAGATGTGAGCTGGCAAACACAGACTGATTAAACACCCACTCGCCACAGCCCAGTTGCTTTTTTCCAGAACACTCCTCTCTGCCTGGATCCACTTGGATATTGTATGTGAGAGTGAAGTTGCGAAACAACAACAACAACAACAAAAAAAAGAACAACAGCTTTTTCACTTGAATGTTGTGACATCGTGAGCGTGAGGCTTTTATGCCTCCTCTTCAACCAGCAGAATGGCAGGACTGGTGTGTACGTATTTGTGTTTGTGCTATTCATATAGATTCAGCTGATTTGCAGAGAAGAAGCCGGGCTTTCGGCTGCCTGTTTGTTGTGAGGACATTGTCAAAACAGGACAGGCAAAAAGTCTATAAAAGTTATTTATTACCCAGTTAGAGACTTACATACTGGAACCAGTGAGACAGAGCGATTCACAGTTAAATGCTACAGTGGTTCTAACCTACAGGCATGAAAGAACAGAAACACAATATGCTTTATAATGTAAACAAAACAAACATGGGTTTGTCCAAGAACATTGGACACATCCAGAGTACTATAGTGTAACAAGAGCTTATCTGTTGGCATCTGTGTGAGTTCTGCCAATGTTCGCACACTGTGAAGAGAAAACATCACACAGAATCTTCTGGATGTGTTGAGGAAGCTGTGGAAAAAAGGGTAAAAACAGGTGTAATATCCATAATTTTATTAAAAAGATAAATGGAGCAGAGGGGATTAGTTGTGTCTCCAAACTATTTAGAAGAGACATTCACATTAAAACAAATTCTAAAGATATTTTTTGGCAGGTATCAAAAAGCAAATTTCAGTGGGTACGCTTTGCACTGTACGATTTGGTCTGGCCTTGGTGGCATTCTAATCTGTCGCTGCAAATTAACCTCAGAGCAAGACCTTTGATCCACTTGATATTTGAACTGGTAAGAGCACAAGCAAGGGAGACACAGCACATTGACATTCCTCCCCCTATCTGGTAATGAAATTGCTTAGCGCTATTGCATCCTTTCAAGCATCACACTGTGCTCGTTCATATGGATTTAATCCTGTTTAGAGAGGCTGTTGCCGAGGGCATTCGGCGCGATGCCAGTTTGAAAATAATCCATTCAGTTTTAAATAAATTGGCCTCTTTCAAGTATGAATATCTCAATCATCTTATTGGAAATTAATAATCAAAACTAATCTGAAATCTTGACATGCTGATTACCATCTGCTTATGTTCTGCATTGGTTTAATGTGCGCTAATAATGTGCTCCACTGTTTGTTTGTTTTTTGAACAACTGATCATAGATTTGTTCTCATTCCATATCAGAGTGTAAATTTAAGGCTGATCATGCTCCAGAAACATCCAGATGTTGTACACAGTCAGGTTTCATGTAACAGTAATAATTCAACTCGACCACAAGCCCATAAAAATCAAAAAAAGAACAAGAATGATCTTTCTTTTTGCTGTTGTTCAAGTCTAAATATTAAACCATAATCTCAAAAGCTCATAGTGCTGTAGTATTCATTGCCCTGTCCATTCAGCTGCGTGAGTGAAAAAAGCCAATGGTATTAGAAATCTACATTTATAGCACGGTAATACTGCAGGCTCAATTGGACTGAAAGCGTGGGAGATAAGACAGAGGAAATGACATTATCACACTGGCAGAGTAGTATAATTCTCCCTGTTGACACAGTAGATAACACGATGACTTCGATATGACTGGAGGATTATAACAGCTACATTTGATGACCGCCAAACGTCCTCTGCGCTCCTAATGGCACGTCACTGGTAGCCAAATTCCCTTGGTTTATCTCATAGATGCGCTCTCTTCCCAAAGCGTTTTAAACTCCATCTCGAGATGCCCTGTGATGCAGGTTTTGCTTGGTCATGTTGTATGTGAAGTGATTTCTACATACTTTCAAATTTATAACAAGCAGCTGATTATTTTCTTCATCACCTTTTAAAGTCTTCTTCGCATGCGCGGTGTACGCCCTCTTATATGGAAATGAACTTGCAGTTCACGTGATGAAAGTGACCTCGTGTGTCATCAGAGGCTCACAGTCCGCACACTTCTTTTCCAGCTTACACTTTCTACTGTAGGGCTGTAAGTTACCAAAACCAAAAATGTTAATTATGACATGTAACAGTCAATAAATCCATTATTACATTTGCATTGGCATTTTTGGCAAATTTAAACTCATCAGTGAATCATTTCAGCATGATTTCACTTTGCTGACTCACTTCTGTTTATTTGTTTATTTGTTTCATGTGTCCATAGCATGTCCACAATTTGTGGATAAATCAAGTGCACATGATGCAACATTGCACCTGTCAGTTTACTCAGGTATACAACACCTTCCAAACATGCGTCTTGATGGGGTTTTTACCACAGACACACAGCCTCTTGCCTGTTTATGGTCAGCTCTGTGTGTCTCCTGGCCAACAGCAGGGGTAGAGACGCATGCACAAAAGAAAAGCCATATTCCTGGTGAGAAGGAGAAACACACCTACATGGAAATATTATAAAATATGCACAAATATCACAACACCAACCTTTTCAAGAAGGTGGTAGAACGAAGGGAAGAGCAGTCTGTGTTTGTTAATCAGAGTACGCACGGCTTTATGTAAACATGAATATTAGAGGAATGCTAATTTTTATTAGCCATGTAAATAGTTTAGTAAGAATATTGCCTTTTTCTGAATAAGGACGAAAACCTGAATATTTTGTGCATGTAAACATAGTGATGGCACAAAATGATGATTCATAACATCTGAAATCCCAGTTTACTTCTCACTATAGATGAAACTATGGATCTCTGTTATGAAGGGAACGGTGATCGCATACACAGGATTAGGCATCAGAAAACATTTGGAATTGTAATGCAGTGTAACCACCATAAAATATGCTTTCAAGTCTGTCTGTATGTAAAGGACCACAAACATCACAGTGAAGTTAACGTGTGTTATTACAACAAAGCTACAAATTTACACTACAAGCTTACAGCAGTGCGTCGAAGAGGAGAAGGAAACATTGCAGGCTCAGAGAGATTGCAGCTTCTTTTGAAGTCACTCGTTCTGGTTGGCTGATGGAGCTGACAGGGTTATTTTGGGACAATGAAAATGCGCTGTGATTAATGGTTCAAAACAAAAACTCCATCCCGAGATGGTGCGTGTTCAGAGGACTGTAGCTGGGGACCTGATAGTCCATCTGAGCCGACACCTCTAAATTAGTGCTGGTATCATAGATGTATTATGGAGCTCAGCCCATAGTTTATCACATACACTCACCACACAGAATAACACCTTAAATCAACCTAAGAGCCATGTCATTTGTGACAGTGCCTCCCAGAGAGCAGCCCCACTGGTGTGATGTCATCTCAGTGGATGAAAGCCCATTCACAGGAAATTCAGAAGCACCTTAATGGCACCTTTCCGAAACGCTCGCTCTCGAGGACTGAGCGTAGACTGTAATTGGCACAATATATGTCACCTTATCTATTTCTGTCTGGAATGAGCTGGAAGAGGCTCCACGAGAGACCTTTTACTCCGGTCATGACGCAGGAGAGGTCACCAATACGGGGCGACATTGCTCAAACATTTAAATGCATTGCAGGCTGCCGCTGTAAAGCTCCCTCATCTGCTGGCCTGTGTCATATTTCAGTGAGGTTTGACAGTGCTGGTGCTTCACAGCTCACATAAAAATGCTCCATTTTCTTCTGTCTAGCAGAACCATTGTTGAGTGCTCTATCCTCTATCTCTGCTGTGCTCATTTTGGGTACCTCACTGTAACACATTGTTCATTGTCACTGGCTTAAGAGATATTAATGAATATGATTGCTCCATCCTCCACTTGTGTTTGGTCTCAGTGCATCTGTATTTGACTCGGGCTGGATAATTCTCGGTGCTATAATTTCCTGTGTGTCACACACTTTCCTGGCACATTTGTAAAGGAGCTCCATTGTAATAAAGCTGGATGACTACCAGATTAAAGGTTCTTGTGATATTTTTCCTTCTAATAGCCATTTTGAATTATTCAGGAGGTTATAGTAAGTCAGAATCCATCTTTCAGTCTGACATCTGTCTGTGTCTGTATTTTCCTTCATTTTTAATTTCAGATTCAGAACGCAGATGATGTGTTGATTACTCCCCTGGAAAAGTTTCGGAAGGAGCAAATTGGTGCTGCAAAGGTAAGAGACCACCTACGCACGCAATTAGCGGTTTCATGTGTTGAGATGCCCTCACCTCTCGTCCTCACCTGCTCCATCTCCCCAACAGTTTGTAGTTCATTAATTAAAAATTAAATGTGACACTGCTAAGAGAAGTGGCATAATCAGACTGGTAGGGGGTATACGCAAAGACGTCAGTTTGCAAGTGTGTTATTAAAAGATATTGAGTTGAAAAGATCATTACTTTTCAAGGGTGGTTGCTTTTTGTTTGATTGAAGGTAGCACACAAACAATTTTCTGCCTTTGGTAGACACATTATTTCCAAATAGAGCTGTGGGTGTTATTTTCAAAAATAATTCAACACAAATTATATTTTCCAAATAACCTGAGATGTTGAAAGTGTGATGAAAATGTGCAAAGATTGTATGTCGCAGTCTTCAGTGCTGTTTCTGCCTTCAAAGATAATCCTGTATGATCACACAGCAACTCCTTTTTTTATAATCTGACTGCTTTAAACTTGCACTATCCAAGATGTTGCTTTCACCGTCTCTGTAATCAGATTACTGTAACCCTGTTGCATGACATGCATTCCTCCCTAACCTATTGGATATAGAGGATTGATATCAGTAGGGGTTCTAGAGAGCGTTGCTTGAGGGCATCCTGGTTCCACAGTGGATATGTTGTTGAAGCCGGAGTTGACTGCAAAGAACAGTGTGGGCTTGTTGCTACAAGCCATGCTTTCATTCCTGGCCAACGCAAAGGCATAAAATGAAAGCACGGCTGCTTGTTTGTGGTCATTCCCTTGGTGAGATCACACATGAACAAGCGAGGAGAGCTCAAGCCTTTCCACAGATCTCCCACTGAGTTTCTGAGTCCAGTGCTAACTCTACACTCAAACCTTTGAATCATTTGCACATCTTTACATAGCCTGAACCCCTGCGAGGGACATTCCAGCCTGAAATTCACACTCTCGCCCATCTTGATTTATTTTGCATGACTTGACTGCCACTGGTCTGCAAAAGTTGTTATTTTACTGTACTTCATTGGTGTCTTCACAGTCCAACCTGTAATATGAAGGAACTATTTCTCTTCTCGGCACTGAGCCATAAACATCAATCACTGTCCCTTTTACTTGCCAGACTAATAACCATTGTCGCTTCATGTCTCAAACATTGTGAGACAACATGTGTCTACCGTAATGAAATAGCACATTTTGCTGCCATCTCTTTCTCTCACTCTCCCCCCATCACAGCGCTCAGTGTTATTGCACCGACTCTGTGTTTATAAAATGGTTTCTTAAAAGCTACAGCCCCTGTCACTCCCACTACCTCTTCTTTCCTCTGACCACTTCCTCCTAATGGCTCTCCCCTCCTACGGCCCATCCCCCGCTAAACATTAGCCCAACTAGAGTGAGATAAAAGGCAGACATCACGAGTGGCTGAGCAACTTTCCACTGTTCCGAGAATCCGGAGAGATCTGCAGGCTGTCTGACCCTTCCAGTTAGTGAGCTTCATGTCTGAGAACGTCAGATGGACAAACGGGGAGCTCTTGCCTTATTTGGGTATGCTGCGAGTAATCCCACTGAGGTTACGTACCAGTGTATCAGCTTCTTAGGCACCAGCACAACACTTCCATGGCCGTAACACACCAGCAGATTGACTGCAGCACTACAGGACATATTAGGCACAGTCTGCTTCACACAAGGCTGAGCCAAATGTTTTGGAATAAAACCCTCTAACTTTGCACAGCGTATAACAAATACACATCGAGAAAACCACAAGAGTTCAAACAATCATGTCATGTTTCACTGGAATACGGACTCGCCATATGTGCTGCGTGCCAAACCGAGATGCAGAACTGAAATTATTGTTACACTTTTTTTCGGTTGCAGATACGTCTGTGTGAGCTGAGAGTTGTGAGCTTCCCAGGGCAAACAACAATACTTTGAGAACAGAAACGAGGAATGAAAATCAGTCCTGGTTTCACTGTGTATCTGCCGTTTCCTGTCACTGCGTCAACACCGTCAGCTCCTCAGTTCTTCCACCGAATCGCTAACTGAATTCCTACAACCTTGACCTCAATCTTGCGCCTAAACTCCCACATAGACCTGCTGTTTTTTCCATGAGCTGAAAACCATTGGAAGTAAACTACCTGAAGCTCGCTCCACGCTATTTGTGTGAGTTTGCTGGTTGTCAGATTTTTTTAAGGCCTTGAAATTTAGACAGACCCCAGGGACACTTTCTCAAGAAAGTACCGGGGGGTGTAAAACTGGTGGGTGGCATTCCTGCTCTCTGAAATTTTGACAGTATTATATTGCCTTCAAGGATCGTCAGCATTAGGGGCACGATAGGGGTCCCCCCACCAGCTCAGTGTGAAGAATTAGTGCAAACAGACCCAGATGGGAGTCAGATGGCCACTGATAATTTGAGCTGTCCTCATCCTACAAAGGGTGCACAGACATCAGATGATTCTTTGCTAGTTATGGTCTCCAGAGGCAGAAATGACATTTACATTCATGCTGTGAAATTCCAAAATATGCCAACCAGGAGGCTGTGGAGTAGAGGGATCGTTTAAAGTGGTTGGGGGATATGCTCACCAGCTGTGGGCAACAGTAAAACTTTCCAATCATATAAATATGTACAGTACATTTTAATAGTGTTTGATTAACCTTGGGATGTTGTGGTAAGTCAGTAGACTCAGAAGTACCTTTTCCATGCATATTCTCCCCATGTCTCTTAAATCGTGTTGCCAAAAAATAGGGCAGGGCAAAAGCGATCATTAGATAAATTTTCAGTGGAACTGAATTGCAATGATATGACTCTGTTGTGTTATTGCTCTTGGGGATGTTAATGGCCACAGATTTACCACCAGAAACCTTCAAATATTACACACTGTGACTTTAATTATCAAAATTGTAGTCGATTAATTTCTTGTCGATCAACTAACCTAACCCTAATCAACCAAAGCATTCGCCCTGTTTGTGATCATAGGCTATGACAACAGTCACCCGCTGCACAGCACAGCAGAGTTATCCCAGCTGTATTACAATTCGGCACCAGTCCAACCACCAGACGATCAAAGATGAAACTGATGTCCTGGAGATATGCAAATCATGTTGCATAATAAACTTTGCGGATTGTCAGTTAATTTATTATTGATTAATCAAAGAGAGGCACGCTGCAATAAGGCAAGAAAACTGCAATAGGCTTTGAAAACATTTCACCTAATAATGGTGAGGAGTTAAGATGACAGCTCTGCAGATGGCGCTCAGACTCAAACTTTATGCTGCAAAAACCACAATATGCATGAATAAGGTGATGCAAATTAAATACATTTCTTTCCATTATTCTCATGTCTGCCCCGTAACTTTCCAGTGTGCCCTACCCAATAAAGCAGAAACACCATTAAAACAATCTTTCAGAAAGTAATTGCTTTTTCTCTTGATGACCAGAACTTCACAAGGCAGTCCTTGAAAGGTCGGTCTTTACCTGTTTGAAGGCTGCAGCCGTCCAAAACTTCTTGCCTTTTGCAGAAGCAATATATATTAAATACAGTGGTTTATATACAAACCGCAACATCACACACTGTAACTGAATAAAAGGTTAAGAGTCGGAAAGTATTATTGTCATTGTGTAGTTTTGAAATAATTAATTCACAGTGATATGAAAAACAAACAAAACAAAATGTTCAGCTCTTTATATCTGTTTACATCTTTTCACATAATCTTCTGAACAGATGATTGGTTCTTAAGGACAGCTGATCTCATTGTTGTGTTATTCCTGTCTTCAAGTCAGGTTTTGAAGCATGTGCTGACATAATGGCTCACAGTTTTATTGCGTTTTCTTCCCACGTATTCGCTGAACACAGCACTGAGTTTCCATTTCAGGTCATTCCCTCTCTGTGGTGCATCTTTCCTGTCAGCCGTCACTGTCTTTGGCTTTAATAAAGCCAAATTTGTTGCGAAAATGATCTTCATAAATAAACACTAGAATGATCATTAGACTGCACACTGTAATGAAATGCATCCCAAAACAAAACAAACTCTTAACTGACCCTTATTATAAATATCTGGATCTATTAGAGGATGGCCTCAATGCTGACATTAAATAACTTCCTGTTACCTCGAACATAATGAGGCTAGTCTGAGGGAGCTCCTCAGTCATGCATTCAGTCAAGGGCACCACAGACCAGTGATGCCGCCCAAAACAAAAAATCTGATGTGAGTTTCAAAGGAGTTTCAAATGTAGTTTAGATCTGTATTCACGCAGGGCTCATCAAAAGACTTTTTCACAACATATAATGAAGAAGCTTTTCAAAGGTGGCACTCAAGGTGGCGCTGTAACAATCAAGTTTACATTGCAAATGTCTTGAAAACGGCTTGGCTTACAGTCGAAATTCTCATATTCCCGATCTCCTGTGACAAATATACAATTCATATAGTTTCTTTCTATTAGAGTCTTTCTTAGCTTAAAGTCCTTGCGCAGCAATAACTGTAAAGAATTGGCAGGCGATTTGCAAATTCCACCCACTCAGGCACTTATAATGACACTCATTGACCTCAAGGTGACGCTGTAATAATTAAGTTCATGTTTTCACAATTATCTTGAAAGCGGTTTGGCCTAGAGTCAAAATTTGTTCATCATTTAATCTCAGGTCAAGCTCTGCTGCTCTGAAAACTCAATTTTTTGCAATTTTTCACAATCTGCTTGCACCCAGATTATTGCCGCTTGTGGCTATATTGTGCTTTTATTTTTATTACTATAGATGTATTAGCATGTTATTATGTGTCAGGGAGAGCACAGACACTGATATACTGATTAAAGCTTATTTTTATCCCGAGCTTCGCGGTGTACCTCACACACACTAAATCTGTTCTATTTATAAGCCTGGGTATTTGTTTTTCAGCTCTTCAGAAGCAGATGTTTGTAATTATTTCGTGTTAATTGGCCAACTTCTTGGTGTGTGTGATGTCTCCTCAGGAAGTGGGATTTCAGGTAAGGAGGGAGACAATTTTTGGCTTTGCAGCAAAGTAACTGAACTCAAGCTGAAACCTCGTGTTCTCTCTGCCTCCCCTGTGGAAGTGAAACCAGCTCATGTGTGATGGAGCATCAAAATAACCTGGCTGTTGCACTATTATCGTCATCTCGGACCCCTGCTCCAATTAGCTTTCTCTAATGAGCGATAGGTTGCAGAGTTCTCCCTTTCATGTCACTGCTCAGAGAATCCATTTAAAATGAACATGTGGTGAAATATGCTGCACGTGACGCCTTGTGAGTCATTGATGTTTGTATTATTCCTGGGTGTTGGACGGAAGTAAGGAAGTGGAGATAGTGTGTGATATCTGGGCTTCTTTCCTCTACACACACACACACAGACACATTCGACCTCCCTTGCCACTTACATCTGTTACCATGGTGATAAGAGGCTCAGAAATGATGGCCCTGAGGCTCGTTAGGGCCAGTGTCAAAACTAGCAATGTATGGCTAGCGTCCAAATATTCCTCCTGCCGTCTTCGTGCCTGTTCCCAGCATCCTTTCTTTAGCAAATTGAGAACACCTGACCAGAAGAAAAGCTGCCTGCAGTCGTCCCTGCAACGTTATATGAGCGATTAGCAAACTCACCCATGCTACAGCTGGTATCAAAGCGCTGTTAACAGCAACATAAGACCTGCCAGTTGGAAATTCCACCACGGAGGAATCTGCATCAGAATATTCTCTTCCTGCATCTGATTTATTCATGAGGACGAACAAAGCAATCAGATGAGGAAATCTCCCAAGTGGTAGGTTCATGTGTGTTTTGTGCACCGCAGTGTTGGGAAGTGCTTTGGCTTGATCATTTTCCAGCCAGCTGATTACTCTGGGGTGCTGGCATTAGTTTGTGTCCAAAGCTTGTGTGCTTCAGGGTGTGTATCTGTCCGCATCTATGTCCTCTGCCCCCACATGTTGGCCTTCAAAGACTTATGCCCACAGCGCTCCCCCCGTCTCGAAGAGGATCTTTGAATTTAAATCACTCATATTCTGCTCCGGTTGCACAAACATATCTGGGAGAGGGTGGGGTTGGAGTGCACCCGCCACATGAACAAAGCAGCAAACACCTGGTGTTCTGCTGGGGTATCATTACAGCAGCACCGGTTTATACACGTCCTGCCTGGATGAAAACAGAGCAGGACACTTTAGGTGACTTAATCAGGCTGGCTCTGCCTCACAGACTCGCTGCAGCTCTGAGTCACTCCTCGCTCTTTGTAAGTGTGAAAGAGTTTGTCCAGACGTACGGAGGAGTTTTTTCTGCGAGGAGCTTTCGAGCACGCTCACACTGGTCAGCAGTGCGGGGAGATTCCTGCTGTGACTGCGGGGCTCAGCTAAACCTAAAGCTCTTAATTTAATGTGATCCCCTGTGTGCCTGTGTGCCTGTGTGTGTGTGTGTGTGTGTGTGTGTGTGTGTGTGTGTGTGTGTGTGTGTGTGTGTGTGTGTGTGTGTGTGTGTGTGTGTGTGTGTGTGTGTGTTGATATTTTCCCCAGGGCTTCGGCTGTATGCGTGCTCACAAAATAATGTCACGTCAACAGCAGTCACAACGGCCCACAGTCAGCTCCCTTTTTGTTCTCTAACAAAAAAAAGCCTCGATCATTAAGGGAAATTTATTTCCTGTCAGAGTGATTTCATATTTAATCATGTGTTTATTTTCCCGTCCACTTGTTTATTTTCTTTTTGTTTCTACATGGTGAGCATATACAAAATTGATTTTCTTCCCCACACCTGGAAAGATCATTCCTGGGTCAGACATGACAGGAAAGATGGAAATAAGATGCTACTACATGAAATATCTATTGATTTTTGTCCTGTAATTGTAATAGTTATGTAGGAGGGTTACACCGTCTTGTGGTGAATTCCTCCAGCGTGTTTGACTGCTGTGTGGGTCGCTGAGGCAAAACACTCTTCTAGGTCATATCAGTAGTGAGTAGATTAGACTTGCTAAATTTCAGGGCCATGGGAATGAAAACAAACAAGCAGGATCTGGTTACATTGGCCATTTCCTCGCGCTTTCCTCGCCCCCTTCTTTATTCCGTCCCTCCCCTCGCCCCTTTATGAATGTTTGCATAGCGAGATGGGCATTAAGTGGGCAAAGCTTGCTTGAGAGGTCAGACTTGCAGATGAGCCACTTCAATGCCCTCACACAGACAGGTTCTCTCTGCTTGGGTAGAGTTTGATTAAGAGGAAGTGCATCTTATTTGGGGTGAAATGTTCAATCCCTTTGTCCTTATACTGTATAGATGGGCATGTGGCATGAAAAGCCCATTTCCTGTTCCTTTCTCAAAGCCTTCTGGGACACTCTGTCTGAATCCTGGGACTCATGACCGTAGAGCTCGACTTGTCTTTTCAGGTGGAGCATAGCAACAAAGGAAAACAGAAACCACATCCAGCCAGTTCTGTCTGATGACAGTAAAAAATGCTCTATGCTATTGATGATTTCCAGCCTTCTGTATTTTGTTGTGAACTTGTGTCCCCAGCAGGGGCACTGTGAGAATAATAGCATATTTCTCAGAAGCCCTATTGATAATGCATGGTCCTTACTGACCACGCCGTCACTGTCTTCTCGTCATTATACGGTCATATGCTGCCTTTATGACCTGTAATAATCTATTGGCAGGACTTTTAAATGACGTGTGGCAAACGCCATGTGAAATGTAGTTAGACCTCCATCTAGTGGCAGTTCGATCACACGCACCCACATCAGGAATGCAGGACACATGGCTGGTAATGTTTGAGCCTTTCATGTGCCTTGTGCACCTTTTTAGGAGGGGAAGAAGAAATTCGATAAGGAAACAGAGAAATACTACTCCACACTTGAGAGACACCTCAACTTGTCATCCAGAAAGAAGGAAGCATATCTGCAGGAGGTAAAAACCAAAACAAATTTTCTGATCCCCTACATGTCTTTGAATAATGCAGAGTGTCTCCTAAAAATAAAGCTATTGTTCGCGCGCTGCTGTTTGCTCATTACTTCTTTAAGCTCACACTGTTTCCAGGTGGTGATGCAAGCATTAACTCTCTGCCCACACAGTTTCGACCCATGCCTTTGTCACGGCGCTGACCCCGCTTTGTTTGCTCATTCTCAGGCTGACACGCAGATTGATAAGGAGAGACAACTGTTTTATGATGCGTCCCTTGAGTATGTCTTCAAAATACAAGAAGTGCAAGAAAAAAAGAAGTTTGAGTTTGTTGAGCCGGTAAGAGAAGTATCACTTTTACATATTTTTGTGCTCAGTAAGTGCTGAATGTGTATTGAACATGCAGTAATTGCTTTGCCTTTTTCTCTGTTTATCTAAAGATTAGTTTAAGTGGCATATCCTCAAAATAGCACAGAATTTGCTTATTGCTCATGAAAGTGGCTTTTTAAATGTCTGTTGTCTCCCCTTCTGAGTGAAGACAGGCACAATTATACATCTCTCACAGGTATATGTCTACGCTTGTATATTCCACACATTTGTCATCTGCATCAACCTCTTTGTAATATAGTTGATCCATTTGGGGAAAGTAGTGGGTAAAATTAGATGAAGTGGTTGTTGTCAAACAAAACAAGATGAAGTGCAAGCGCAAATCAAAGCCCCCACCTTACAGACTCATGGAGTCAATTCTAACATCTTAGTGGAGAAGTCAGCAGGAAGCATTAAGTTCTCCAGGTGTTAAATGTCTGGGAACGTGAGATGGGAGCGGAGTGGCTGTTTTGAAAGCCCCCCTGCCCCCATTTGTTTACATTCACCAGCAGGTCACCCAGAATGCAGGCCAAAAATGTAAATCTCCAGGCAGTGCAGGGAAGAAATGACAAGGCTCAACCTTGCCTGTGATGATTCTGGGCACAGATAAGATGGTTCATCCTTGAATATTTGATATGCCAAGCCTCATCCGAGAAATAAAATCAGTGGATGTGTGTGAGAATATGACTGAGAGCATCTCTATATTTGTGGGATCCTCCATGCTAGAGATAACATGAGTTTTTTCCTCCACCAATACTGCAGGTACTTTTTCTCCTCAATGGTTAAGGATGTTTGTGTTATGCAGAAAATAAGATCAATGTAGAGAACTACAGCTTTCCTGAAACCCTGCGTTTCTGTCCTTCGTCTTACACACAATATTCAGTGCAGGCACATAAAATATTTCATTTTGCCAGATTAGCTAATTAATTAATTTTTTTTTTACAAATTACAGCCCTGTTTAATAAGTAGTTAATTAGGTTTTAAGTGACAATCTAATATGTACATTATAATTATAGTTTTAGGACAGAATTAAAGCAAATTCTGTACTTTTTAGGCAACAGTATTAGAACTAAATCCACAGCTGAAAAAATCATTACAGATGATGTCTCATGTTTTAGTGATACCAAATGATAATTGTGTGATTATAATTCTGTCTATTGTTGCTTCTGGTGTTCCAATGCACATTTTATGTTGCAGTGTACCTTTTTTAAATGTGCTCTCTTGTTCATTCAATCAGTAAATCACCCTTAAATACTGTTCCTCTCCAGCTCCTGGCCTTTCTTCAGGGCTTGTTTACATTCTACCATGAAGGATACGAACTGGCTCATGAATTTGAGCCATACAAACAGCAGCTCCAGTTCAACCTACAGAACGTAAGTCTTTACACCTCAGGGTTTATACGCAAAGGCAACCAGCCACATAATCAGATTCTGCAGCTTATCATAGCCCGACATAACAAGCAGAGTTTTCACAAATGGATAGCTGTGTGATTAAATGAGATACTTCGCTGTGCAGAGGATCAATATTTTCAGAGTATTGCCTGCAGTTACTGCATGCCATTCAATGGTACTGGGTCAAAAAAAAAAAAAAAAAAGTTAGTCGGGAGTATAGCTACAGCTGCTGCCATGCCCCCTCTTTCCATCACCATGACCTCACCACTTGCAGCCTGAGGGCCCAAATTTCGCTGTGACCCAAAGTGTCAGCACAGTTGCCCTGACAATTTCCACTCCGTAACCCTCTCTCCATGTCCTCAGATGCAGAGAGCTCTAATGAGAGCTGGAGAAAGTGAGGCTGTCTCAGCATCTCTCTAGTAGGGGAATGAGACTGCCTCATGCTGACCCTGCTGACTCCAAAAAAGAGGATTCCTGGGAGCATTAGCAACTGAGCCTCTATCCTAATTTTGGACCGCTTCATGTGCATTCTTCAGATTTAAATTTAACTTATTGGAATTAGATGCTGTGTCTGTATTTCCAAGTGGTTTGCCAGTGTGTTAGTTATTCTTTTCTCCAGGTGTTCCCATGCAGCTGCACAAATATGAAGCATCTGCCATATGTTTGACATTTCTCCTTTATTTATTTCAGTCCTGAAGTTGGCAAAGAGGGTAGTTTGAGAGGAGAAATAGCAGAAAATAAAAAGCTGATACACAAGACTTCCTGTGTTGATGCGATTACGAGCCAATCCTGCATTCTCTGTGCAGACCCGAAACAACTTTGTGAGCACCAAGCAGGAAGTGGAGAAGCTGATGAAGAGGATAAGGTCTGCAGATCAGGACTATAAACCCCCAGGCCAGTGGACGATGGAAGGCTTCCTGTACGTCCAGGAGAAACGTGAGTCTTTCGAGCCGGGCTCCCAGCCAGCCAGGCTCTCTCACACCCCCCCACACACCCCCTTCCTCACTCATAAGTGCATGGTTTTACATCCATCACCATAAACATGTCTTGAGTTCTCCCAGGCCTCTGCAGAAGAGATCCTCTCACACAGAGCTCATAATTCATCCTGTTTACCGATTCACTTTGATGTGCTCTCAAACAAGGGGGGAGATACCCAAATGGTAGATTTTTATCAGCAGTGATAAACAACTTTTGATTTATCACACTGTAATTTCAAATTGATTTTCAGAAGTCTTTCCAGAAGCTCTGTGATTCAGAGAAAAAATATTTTGGCTCAGCCACCATTTTCATTTCCTTATTTATTTTTCTGTCCTAGGTCCTCTGGGATGCACATGGACACGTCACTACTGCACATATGAGAAAGGCAGCAAGACCTTCACCATGAGCAACACTGAAAATAAGTCGGCTGGGAAACAGGTAGTTTAGTTTCATCTAGTTTTGTTTAGTCTAGCTCAGTTTTCTTGTTAAGTTTAGTTTAGTTGCACATACAAATGAAGAGAAAAGACTGAGCAAATATAATCCTGTGTGGGTGAAACAAAGAACCCCCTTGAGGCTTATAAGAACGTCTCAACCCAGAGGGGGAAAAAAGATGACAGAACTATGAATTGGGCATGGAAAACAAAAGACTTGTTAACTCAAGGCGGACAAAAATGGTTCAGAGATAACAACATCTGCAAATAACAAGAAAGAACTCAAGGAATTAAAATAACCTTTTAACACAGAAAGTTGGGCTGTGTTGTTTTGTACACAATCAACTGAACAGATTCCCTTCATTCATAAACATTTACTGTACGCTCGCAACTGAGTGAAAACGTCATAAGACCTCATACAGGGCATTATTATTTCATACATCATGTATTAGATCAGTACTTTTTGGAATTTACTAACAGGACGGTCGTATTACTGTTTTTCGACTGTTAGAAACATTGCAGAGGGAAGAATTAAAGATGAAAGCTTCACATGTGCGTTCCAGTTTCTATCATTTTTCATTCAGATCTATATCTATTCATGTATGGTGCCTTTATTTTCAGAATGGTCTCGTCCTGAACCAGCCAGAGATGTTCAAGCTCAAGTCCTGCATTCGACGGAAAACCGACTCCATCGACAAGCGTTTCTGCTTTGATATCGAAGTGGTGGAGAGGTCTGTGACTGTGTGAATCATCTGCATTTCCCCCGAAATGTCTTGTCACTTACATGGACTGAAAACACTGACAAAATGTCCTGTTTAAGACTTTCACCACCGTCCCTGGCATGTCGACTTGTGTTCTTCATCATTAAGAAAAGAGCAGTTGAAGAAAAAAATTAGGAAAAACAGTTCACTATTTTAAATATTACCCTTCTATCAGAGCAAAAGTCACCCGCATGGAGACAGTGGTAAAATCATGTGAGACATAATGCTCAAACAGAAGGCCTTTTTTTTTTTTATTACTAACATACTTTAAGACTGATGAAGCGCATGTGGGATGTTTTCTTCTCATACATTTTGAGTTTTATTGAACCCAATAGATACAATGGCAATTAACCCAGATTATCGTGGGAGTACTCAGCATAGCGAGAGCTGTTCAGGTTTGATTAACATCTCCAAAGGCTCCCTGTTTACCAGTGTTAGATGTTTTCAGCTCTGTTTGTGTCCTGCATGTTCCTCAAGTCCCCCCTCCCCTCCCCAGACTCCTGTTTGTTGTATGTTCACAGCATCGATATTTACTCCATTTTGAACCCATTCCGTCTTTTCTCTGTGTTCATGTCGATGTAGAAATGACATCTATCGTGGAACTCTTTTCAGACCGCTTCAGTTTTTCTGTAAAGTCCGGTATGTGAACTGACCAGTGCTGCCCTTTCAGAGCAGTTGCATGTGCTGCATGTGTGCTGCTAATCATATCATTCACTCAGTCTCAAATCTAAGCCTTTTAATGAATGACTGTTGCCTTCTTACCACTTCACAAAATCAGACATCTCCTGGTCAATATGGACGAAAGAACACAGTTATTCTATTCTATATATTCTTAAATTATTTAAACTTGTCTGCAGTCACTCCAGTAATACATTGATTTATGTTCTTCTCTGAATCATTTGATCATTTTGTCTCTCTTTAAACTTTGAAATCTTTTAGCTGGATGTGAACATGACTGATCTGTATTTAATGTTTCACGGGGGAACATGTTCAACTTGGCTGTCTGCTGATTAACGGTGACTGCATTAATCAACTCGCATGTCACGAAAGCTTGATATGAGCTCATTATTGTGATGTGTACTTCAGAATATACGGTGAGCTCGTCGCTGCGTATTACTGTTGCACAGCACCAGCAGGGCCAGCGCTGCTCACCCTCAGTGAGCGTAGCTTAGCGCGAACAATAACTGCAGTTTATTTGCAGGACAACTCATTTATCATAAATGGAAATGCCCCAAGGTGCTTGTTCCAACCACAAGGACAATGTGGGCCAAGCTCCAGTCAGTTTCAAGCTCATCCATTCATCCTCATTATAATAAACATGCTGTTGCATCTATTGTCCAGCCAAAGTCTGGCCAACCATCTCAGAAGCTCATTCTTAAAGGGTTGCTTCACCCAAATTAAAAAAGGAGTATTTAGCCATGCAGACTGTTTTTTTTAATTTGGCTGGATTTTGATAATCCATCTCCAAATAAGACAGATAGCTGAATTAGGAAACAGGAAAAGAGATGCTTCTCATTCTCTTAAGTGTTTTCAGTGTTGTTAGCATCACAAACAAAATGCTTTCCACCTCCACTGTATTGGAGCGGAGGCTTTAGAGGCAGAGGCAGATATCTCAAAGCCTAGTCAAATGAATCCAAAACTACCTGCATGGCGAGATACCCCTCGAGGTAAGGTTAAAAATGACTTCATTTGTTGATATTCATCACAACACATGCAACTTGACATGGCTCCATGCTAGTACTAACTATCACTACTGGGTGGGGTTTGTTGTTGTTTGCCGGTATCATCACATAATGCTATCATTACGTCCGGTAGCAGTGCTGTGAATCGAGTGCAAGTAATGCTCAGGACAGTGTCGAGCTGTGTAGCACACAGTCAGGTGAGACAAGAACTGCTGTGCTGTACAGCACAGATGATGGAGGTGTGTGCATGTTGGGTGCAAAAAAAATGAATCACTCTAATATTAAGCACATGTAGCATTTAATTGGGAGTGGAATGTGAAGCACCGAGCCAACAAAGGGCACAGTTTGAATTCAGGCATTTGCACATGAACTATTTTAGTCACACTAGTCCTTTTATAGTGGTTTCAGCCAGTGTAAACATGGTCTGTCCAGGGGCCCCAAGGCAATGAGATCAGACTGAGACCAGCTTTTCTCTGAAATCTTTCCAGGCATGGCGTTATGACACTGCAGGCACTGTCAGAGTCCAACAGAAGATTGTGGCTGGAGGCCATGGATGGCAAGGAGCCGGTGAGCTTTTGAAATATTCATTTTGTGCCGGCTGCTGTTTGGCCAGGATGCTTTTTAGTTGTTTGTTTGACAGGAAAACAACACCAAAACTGAATTATTGGTCACTTGCACCCTCTTCCGGTGGGTCTCTTTAAGAAACCATGACCTCACCATCCACTTGTGCTAAAAATAGGACAGCCCACTTAAAGCAAAAGAACTCTGGGAAAAATGTCTGACATAAATCTCTTCTTTTTGGGATTTTGTGTAATTTTAACCAAAGGCTCACTTAAGTTTTTTTCCCACTCTCTCTAGATTTACAACCTGCCAGCCACATTAAGCAAAAAGGAAGAGAGTAAGTGTTTATTTATCTTTTCTAAGCTCCTTTTATTATTGAAATACATGAATTCTGCTTTGTAAGACTTCTAAAATCTCCAACACACACATATCCAACACATTGTTACCTATAACTATCTGTGTTCATTAACACAATTCCTTGACTTGCACCCACTCAGCCGACGGAGCAGAGCCTTCCAGCACAGGGGTTGTATCTTATTAGTTGGAGCTCAAACGTAGGGCACAGCTTATTGTTCCTGTGTGATGTGTGGTTAACTGACAGTAATTGACATGTCGACCCTATTCTCGTGTTGTATTCCAGCATTTCTTAATGAGGCGGGCTTTAATTTTGTAAGGAAATGCATTGACCTGGTGGAGATGAGAGGTGAGGCGTTTGAATCTCTCAGCTTTCATTTGTCATTCATTAACGGGCATGCCAGCACATTGCATTGGCATAAGCAAGTCTTTGGTCTTCGTTCCAGTGCTTTAATTTCCTTTTCCATTACCACACAGGCATAAACACAATGGGACTGTACAGAATTGGAGGGGTCAACTCCAAAGTGCAGAAGCTGATGACCACAGTCTTTTGTAAGTAGCCTTAAAATCAGAAGAAAAAAAAAACATATTTTACCCTTCAGAAGTCAGCACAACAGAATCTACAAATGAAAACTGTGTTTAAAGGGACTGAAGATGAAATTATTATCAGTGTTTGCCAAGGCTTGAACTGTAATGCTTTTTCTGTCCTCTGTGCTGTTTTTACACTATTTAATTATATTCACACATGCCATTTAACTAAACTAACAAATGCATTTCTGTAGTGTCCAAATGCCTGAATTAAAAGTCTACTGTATGAACAGCTCAAACACAATGTGACCCTGCAGAGTGAGGAAAGAGGTCCTCCTTGTGGTGTGTCAGTGTAACAACCATCTAGCCTTATGTTACTCATATTACCTTATTAGATGACCCACAGTAATCCTGTTTGCATACATTTAAACAGGAAATGCCTGAATGATTGATTAAAGGCCCTCTAAACCTTAATCTTCATCTCTGTGAGACAGCACACATGTCCTCTTGTGAGCTTACTTTTATTTCAGTCAGTGTTTTTAATGCTCCTTTAGCAGCCTGTCACGTCATGTTAGGTGGTGTGGCTTTCTTCACTCAGTTTACAGTGTGCTGTTGTGGTGCTATAAAAATAAAATGTGTCCATTAGCATCCAAGGCACCGGTGGATATGGACCTGGATCCGGAGACGTGGGACAACAAAACCATCACCAGTGGTCTGAAGAATTACCTCAGGTCAGCTCGCCCCACCAGCTGTGTGTCTCTAGCTGTCAGGAATCATCATTACCTCCATCATGCCTCTTTTGAAACCTCGCCGGTGTTAGTCATGCATTCAGTGTTGCCAGTGACTTACAAAGGAAGGTGGCTGCATTCAAAATACCAAAGTCGCTCAGGAAATAAATGGCAACTGTTCTTTTTATTCACCAGGTGTCTCTCGGAGCCTCTGATGACCTTCAAGCTCCACAAAGATTTTATCATGGCAGTCAGTAAGTCATGAAAAGTTACTAGCAGCTATGACATAATAGATGTTTTACCAACCGCTCCATTTACTTTATTATCATACATGAAAGAGAGCTGCTTAAGTTGGCAGAGCATGGCAAAATTCAAAACATGCACCACTAATGAAGCATGCATATCTGCTTAGTGTAGAAATTGTTTTTAAACCAAGATTGTAGCATATAGTTGCAGTTGTTGTAGTAGTTGTAGTTGTAGTATAGAGTTTAAAATTTCTGTGTTTTTTGACTCATTTTTGATCAGGCTGGATTTCTCTAACATTTCAAAAGTATTCCTATAAAATGAGATAGTTTTGTGGGTACTGAATCTGGGCACTGATGTGAGGGAAATCAAGTGAGCAAAGATCGAACTAATTAAATAGTTTCCATCTCAGAAAATGCCTCCCTGCCATATGCGTGACGTAGCTCTCACGTGGTGTCAAATTGAGATGTTAAGTTGATTTAATCTGTGCTCATTTGCTGATTTCTACACCTCTGGATATACTTTCAAAAGTCAATAATTGGCAGCTCCACATTTTCTGTGCAAGTATATGAGCCTCTTGATCGTTTTATATCCATTTGCCTTTCCTCAGAGTCAGATGACCAGAACTACAGGGTTTGTGCTGTCCATGCTTTGGTTCATAAGCTGCCCGAGAGGAACAAGGAAATGCTGGAGTTACTAATAAAACACCTTGTCACGTACGTGTTCCTGAAATGAGTCAGTGACACTGCAGCCTTAAAAAAACGAACAGCTCTATGAAAGGAGATGAAAATTGCTGGGAGTGATTAAATTGTCGTCACAGTTTGGGGATAACTTAATGGATCTGTGGGTGTCTCTAAACTGTCAGTATCTGGTAGAGCAAAACTGCACAGAATACATGGTTTGCAGAGGTTGAATTATGGGTGTATCAGCATCTTATACTCGTGTCACGCCTGTGTCCTCGACCTGCAGAGTTTCCACACAAAGCCAGTTCAACCTGATGACGGTATCCAACCTGGGCGTCATCTTTGGGCCCACACTGATGCGGTCACAAGAGGAAACTGTGGCTGCCATGATGAACATCAAGTTCCAAAACATTGTGGTGGAAATACTTATCGAGAACTTCATCAAGGTGACTCATCTTTTGACACACAATATGCTTGTAATTCTACCTGCACCATTATACCAATTAATTCTTACTTTTAAAGGTATTTTGTTGCAAAGCTGCAAGCTTTTCCATGTTTCCACATACAAATTTATGGGCAAAATGGTGTGCAATTTTGTAATGTTTGGCAAGAAAGATACTGAGTCACACTCAGTATGTACTCACACCCTGCATGCAGACACCTCTGATGGTTTTTGTAAACCCAATTTAAATACCAGTGTGTGTGTATTTGTGTTGAGTAATCAATGCTCCTTTGTCGACCTCCAGATCTTTCACCAGCCTCCGGATCCCAATGTGCCTCTGCCTCAACCCCAGAGCCGGCCTGGCTCTCGCAGGAGTAGGGCCATCTGTCTGTCCACGGGGCCCAGGAAGCCCCGCAGCCTCTACACCCCAACACTGTGCCTGGCAGATGCAGAAAGTGAGTACCAAAGCAGCGAGAACCGCCACAGGTTATCACACCACAATTTCACAGAACCTGTCAGTGGTCTTTAATATCTATCAGACATTTGCACACAGTCTCACTGCGTTTCTGAGCCTTTCAACTCATATTAGGTTGTTTTTCAAATGTAAAGCTAATGTAACCCATCCAAATGAATATTATCTCTTCAGAGAAAGGCATTAGCGCGCAGCCATAAAGTAACCACAATCACTTCCTCATTCAGCAGGTTTTAATGAGGGCCTTGTATGCCTCTTCTCTGGTCCCTGCATAGGTGACACTTTCAGCAGCAGTCCAAGCAGCACCCCCATGGGGAGCATGGAGTCTTTGTCTTCCCACTCCTCTGAGCAGAACAGCTCCTCCAAAACAGCTTCCTCTGCTCCGGTCAAGGACAAGTCGGTCCTGGACCTCCGCCGAACGCCATCACAGCACTCCAATGGCCCCAGAAGCACTGTATGCATCAGCAGCCCAGAGTCCAGCTCCAGGGAGGATGCAGGGCGTACAGATGGAGAGTCAGAGGACGCCCTCAGCCTTTCCTCAGTCAGCATTGCACCCAGGCTGTCTCCTGCCCCCAAAAAAGCCCCCCACTGCCGCACTGACCTCAGACCAGCACTGCTGAACCGCTCAGCTGCTCCCTCTCTGAAATCACTGCTTATTTCTGAAGGTAGGATACTCATCAAGTAATGCAAGTGTAAGCTTTCTTGTCATTAGATCGCTGATATTGTTTCCCCTTGGAGTAATGAAGTGGAAAGAAACCTCATGAAAGTGTCTTTTCAGGACAGAATTCATAAATTAGGTAGTTTTATTTTCATAAGGTGTTCCTCCTGGACTTAATACTTTCAAAGACTGACAGCACCCCCTTGACTTAAGCATAAATGAATTATTTACATGCCTCATTTCATGAAATAGTTGGTGTGGTGGTATGAGCTATTTTAGTATCCAAATGAAGTGTCTTTGTAACGTTTACACAGAGGCAGGAGTTATTATTTGTATGTCTCCCTCAAGGCCGCAGGAGCTGCTCTGGATCTGTCCAAAGTCTGTCAACACTGGAGCCCAAGGAGAGTTTAAAGCCTACTGAACACCCAGACCTTCCTCCAAAACAAGTGATCCGCCGCAGGATGGACACCTCAGTCAGCAACGGTTACCAAAGACCTGGCTCAGTGTAATGGGTTTTTAAAAGCTAATCATTTTCTCATCATAGCCGACCACTGAGACAAATGATGATATCAAATGCAGAGTAACACCAGCAGAAAATCTTATCTTGTGGACATTTCTTTGATTATTACAACCCAGTGCAGATCATTGATCATTGATTAATAGTTATCTATCATCGAAAATGCCAAACACTCAGCGGATCATGACCTTGGCCCTGGGAAAATGCATTTTATAGACAAAATGAATCATCGATTATTCGAAAACTCCATTGGTCCTCTGATACCTCTGATCGTTTTTTGGATATGCACTCTGAGTCATCAGCCTCCTCCTTCGCCAGAGCATTGAGAGGTCCGTAAGATCGGATGAGTATGTGCGAGGAGATTTATGTCTTTTCCTCTCTGGTGGGAGTGCTGGCTTTAATTACGCTCTGCCTGCTCTGTGGTCGACGTGACCCAGCAGCAGTCTGCGCTCCTTCTCTCGGGACAAATAGATTGTTTGACTTGTCGTGTCTGAGAAGCCAGTCACACGGTTTTTCGAGTAGTTTCCTTGTATAGCACCCACCCAGCTTGCCCTAGTCTTTGTTGTCCCCTTGACTCTGAGGACGTCGCATGCAAGGTCAAGTGCAGCCTTGTTACAGAGTTTGATTCAATGCTGCACCGTGCTGAAGCCGAGTCGGCCCGGAGGAAGGAAACCTCCCGTACTGTGTCGTTACGCCTTTCACATCATTCTAAACAATGAGGAATGCTGGCTGGGCTGAGAGAGACGTCTTTTGTTTTTGGTTCAGGCTAGAATTTCTCTGTGAGGCAGCACTGCTTATTTTATGGACAACGATATATGAGCATAGACTGCACTTGAATTTAACTTACTCTGATCATCAGGAGATATTTTTGTCTTTGGGTGACATGGTTTGCCAAACACTTTGTTTTTCAGTTTATCATTTTAACCTTGATACAATCAGGCTGAGTGAACTCTTTTGTTTTTCATTTTGTTTCAGTGTCGCTGCCAGAGCGCTGCTCTTTGAAAATGCCTCTTCCCCCCAGTCTGTTCCAGTCGGAAGGTGCCGTGAAAACATGACACTTTCCACAACAGTTTCACCTAATTAATCCCATTCTCATCTCCTCCAATCTGCCATGACTTTGCCTGCTTCTGTTGTCTTTCTAGAGATGCCAAGGCGATGTATTCCTGTGAGGCAGAGCACAGCCACGAGCTCAGCTTCCCCCAGGGGGCGCACTTCTCAAACGGTGAGCAGAGTCAACATAAGATGAACATTATATGCCTGAGCTGACAGTTCCTTCGCTGCAGAAGCGCTCACAACAGCACACATGCCTCCTTGTATTAAGATGATTGGACGCTGGATGCTGTACACAGACTATTTGTTGTGTACTGGGAGCACACAGAAAAGACTTGGCTAATTCCCAGTGTTATGTGGAGTCAAAAAACCATTTGCTCTTAGCGTAACACCCACATATGCATTACTAAACTACCAAACTGCCCCAGGATATTTTATTGCCTATTGCCTTTTCCATGAAGAGATGACTTGGCCCACAACCAGTGCAGACAGGTCACTGTAACCTAGTGATGGAAGGCACCGGTGCCTGTTCCCTGTTAACACAGCCAGCAGAGCCAGCAGCCAAACACAAAAACGTCAACAAACGCTCCCTTCCACTTACCAGCAGGCAGAGTACTTTTATTGCTCTCTACATCAACAGACTCTTTCTCCCTACAGCCTTATTCGGCATATTTTTGCTAGATTGTTGTAGCTAGTAATTTTAAAGCCATTCCTCTTCATTTTGATGTATCTCAGCAATGATTGATCTTGTTTTTATGATTTCTACTATATGTGTGGATAAAACAAGGCGATCCTACTTTTAAGCCTGCGAAAGTGCTCCATAGAGACTGACTTTACAGAGCAGCCTGACCCAGAGTCGTCCTCGTGTTTATTTTTCTGTCTAATATCTTCTTTCCTTTCTTTTTTTCACTGCTATTCCCTAAGTCTGGGAAATAATCTATCCAAATAGATGCTCAGTGCGTGGTTACACCAAATCAGTGGAAGAGTCGGCTCCTCTCTTCTCTTCGATTTCAGTGTGTTTTCTGTCTCCTTTTGTCCTGTAGTTTACCCCTCTGTCGAACCAGGCTGGCTCCAAGCAACGTACGAAGGAAGAACAGGTTTGATCCCTGAGAATTATGTTGTCTTCCTCTAACAAGCTGATAAACATGGCCTCATTTTCATGGTATCCATGGAAGAAATAATACACAATGTGGCTGACAGATTGTTCCTATCATTGCATTTTATGCAGTCTTAGCAGATATGAAGCTTTAACAGTGCCACAAGTTCAATATCCAAAAACGTACCTCCTTTTCTGTGAATTATGAAATGTTTTGGGGAGTCTGCAGACATTTAGAGGTTTCGGAATAAATAAGTATGAAATTATTGTTAGATGTAAATATATTACCCATTGACTGCACTGATGTTATTAATCCCAGTATTAACCTACAGAATCACAAAAAAATCACTTCCCATTTCACAAGATGAAATCTCAGAAATATATCTTTTAACTTGCCATCATATTAACATAACACTTTCATCAAGTTACTAATGGAAACCTGTAGTTTCATAAACATTTTGTACTCACTGTAACGGAAAAAAACTGTGATTTGAAGTAAGCATATTAATCTAATCTATTAGAATCTAATAGAAAAAGCATAATGGGTTTGCACCTTAACATTCATGTTTATGGCCTGTGATCATTGTTCATCCACTGAACCTGCTCACTGCTGCAGTGCACTTTCTGGTTAGCTCCACGGTACTGTACTGTATATTAATGCTCATGAGTTCATCTGTAGTTGCTAATCAACAATAATTACTTCCTGTAACTGTTTAGTACCATAAATTATCATTTCAAATATATTCACTATGTAAAAATGTGTTTTTTTTTATAATGTCATGAATGCTTTGTTCATGAGGTGGAGCCTTCACCTTTAATGTTTGTTGTGGTACTGTAGTCACTGGTACACTGGTGTACTAGTAATGGCAACTAGACACATTATAGATGCCATTTTATATTTAATTTTCTGTTACTGTCACAACATTTCAAAAGAACAAAGTCCATAATTATCTAAAAGGTTAGATAAATAATCCAAACCCTTTCACTCCTCAGTTATTACAAACTGAAGAATTATTTCACAGGCTTTATTTAGTGGCCAAAAATGTACTTGGGATGGCATCTGGGATCTTGCACTTGCCAAGATCAGGATGTTCTTTTCCATTTACATCGTTCAGAATGTGAGGTGGCCTTGAACATTGATGCTGGGATCATACTCCCCTACAGTCTGTATTTTAGCAGGGGCATATCACAGAAATGATATCCAAATCCTCAACCTGTAACATTTGACATTCTTTCTTTTTTATATATATGGCAAGCTTGTTTCCTTGCGATCATCTACTGTCATGAGTATATATACTGTGTCATAAACATGTCTATTAATAAACAGCGTGATTTATTAGACCCGCGGCCCCAATTCTTTGTCATGGTTAGTGAGTTTAATTTGTACTCACTGCAGCGAGAAATTCAACATGTAAAGCAGGTGAATAGTGACAGTGTATTGCAAGTGTATGAACTGTCGGAGGGTAAAATACAGTTGTCTCTTTGTGTCCCTACATTTAGACAGAGTTGTGTTTTTCACTGAAAAGCAGCTAGGATTAGACTTAGAGAGTAGAGTTTTCCGAGTATGATGAAGGTTCCTTCCAATCCACAGATCTGTGATTAACTGTTTATTCCACAGGTTTATTACCTCCACCAGGGAAGTTATATTTTTTGCTCATATTTCTTTAACTGTACACTTCAAAAACATGTAACAGTAACTGGTTTCAGTTCAGTTAGATCTGGCCACGTGCCAAGAAGAAAGGGATGAATTATTTTCACATTTCTGAACATTTTTGAAAAACTTTGCCTTGACTGCACTCATTTGAATTAAAGCTGTCACATGCATCCCATTAAATGTGTCATTGTGAGCATTTTGATGCAGATTCAGACTGCGGTTTGTGAAACTTTGAATACATTCTGTTATGAAACTAACACATTTAGTGCAGCCTTGGCTGAGATGTCCACTAACTGAGTTATTTCTTATTCACTTAACCTCACAATAAGTTTCTTGTTGTTTTTGTTTTGCTTTTTCAAATATTTTGGAGATTGTTATCTTCCTAGTTTCTCCTCCCTGAAGTAGGAGCTGTGAGACTCTGATGTCTAATTTCATTAGTTTAAGCAGCAGGTTTCAGTGTCTCCTGCATTTCTCCTTTATTTAGAAATAAATGTTGGTGAGAAACACTGAATATTAGAATTTTTTGTTGGTATTTTTCTTTTTTGCAACTTCAGTACAAAAATATCAGTATTTGTAGTGGTTTTTAGTACTATCTGTACACAAGTCGTAGGATTGCAAAGGGTGGATACACAAGTTTTATTGATTGATGCCTCTGAATGATAATTAAGATAGTTCTGTACTAAAAAACAAAAAAAAACAAAAACATATTTTAAGGAACATATTCATTCTGTTTCACCTCCTACAATAAAAGTGCTGCAGACCATTAGATGCAATTTGGCAAAGTATACAGGACTGACTACAAAAGCGAAGGCTATGAAAAATCCAGTAACTGAAGGGTCAGTAATTCACAGGATGTCTCTGCAGAGCTGCGATGTCTGTGCTGGCATCGTCACTTGGTGTGGAATAAGAGGGGCCTCACCATGCCTGCCAGGACCTTGGGAAGCTGGGAGGCAATGACCTCTGACATCATCTCCGGGAACTCCACTTTCATGGCGTCTGCCTGGATGAAGGTGCTCAGACAGAACAAGTTGACCTTCTTCACTATCTGTCAGAAAAGAGGCAGTCATGTTTGTCTTGGTGCTCATTTCAGAAGCAGCAGCAGCCAAATTAAGACATGAGTTAATGCTGCTGTACTCGGATCTGTGAGGGACCGTACCTCATGCATGGCGTCCATCAGTTTGGTGAGGTGGTAGAATCGCTGAGAGCTGGCCACCAAGCCTTTCTCCCTCATGTGGATAGCCTTGGTCAGCTCCCGGATGTAGTTTTGTCTCATCTCTTCAAATGCACCCTGACTTTTGAGACCCTCAAGAGGCACTTAGAGCAGACAGTAGAAAAATGATAAATCTACTTTAAAACCTAAACAAACACTGAAGAAGTGTAACAGAGTGCCAGTCAACAATGGGTTTTTTTTAGATGTAACACGCTGTTGTTAAAAAACAATGTTTTTCAGTCAGTGTAAAACCAGGACCTGATAGCAGCTGCTACATAAATCTTGTCAAGGTCCAGTCACCCCGCACAACCCTCCATTTATGGTCATCAAACCTTCACATCTCTGTTTGTCACACTGTATTCTTAGTGTAGTTAATTCAAAAAGAAGGTCAACATAAGGCACAAAGTGAGTCTGATTCAGGAAGTCTCCTGTCTTTTACCTGTGTTGAGTAATATTATAGCTTTCATGCAGAGAAACTCCTCGCGGGTAACTTGAAGATTTGCAAACTCCTGAGGGATGAACTGTATTGCCAGGCAGAGGTCATAAATTGGAGATCTCCGCATTTGCTCCCTGACAGAGAAAAATATAAAATGGTTAATGCCTCTGAACCAAAGTCATTGCTTTGTGGAGAAATGCATCAGTGTCGAGTGTGTCACTCTTCACTATGAATGTGAATCAAGGGCAGACTCAACTCGTGTGATGAGGGTGACTTACTGACTAAGAACCAGATCAGGAGCGAAGAATAAATATTCACTGCTGACATTCTGAAAGGAGCGCCACCCAAGAGAGAACACCATCAGGTTCATCCACGAGTACTGGATGAGGGTCATCTGATCAGTGATGTGAAGATTACGAAACCCTTAGAAAGAAAATAAAGTGCTTTATTAGAGAACATTTAATCTGCCAGCTTCCTGCTCCTTTTTGTGTGTGTGTGCGCGCGCATGCGTGCGTGCACATTGTTTTGTTGGAGATCCTCTTTTAATTTAACATTACCTGTGAAAATCAAATGATTTTTTTTTTTTAATAACTTCTCTCAGATGCAACATTCACGTCATTTCAAAGCCTTCTATCACAGTAGTTTTTAAGGCCGAGACCTTCGGCCCAACCAGTCGGCGGATCCCCATGATGACTGTGGTGACCCTGAGCTGCAGAGAGCCGTTACCTGGAAGAGACTTGGACCACTTGACGATCCACAGCAGCTGTTTCTCACACAGCCTGTTGAGACTGTTGAGCAGGAGATGGGGAACATCGAACTGAGTGTTGTCATAACCAGAGTACACGACCTCTGGTTCGATGTTTTCCAGGATATTGATGATCTGCTGGGTGAGCTGCACGTCACGAATGCCTGGTATGCAAGACATGGAGGCCAAGGTCTGATTGTCGCTGGACATGGCCAAGTGGGACTGGAACATCAAGGATGGGGCCAAACCAAAGGCTTTCAAGGCCCCATAGCGCTTCAGCTTCCTACCTGTGATTCGAATGCGAGGACTGTTTAGAGTACAGTTTATGCCCATAACACATCACAGAGTGTCACGGTTTTCCTTTCTATGCCAAGTAAATTCAAAATTGCTCAAACCTGCATTTGAAAAAGGAGTCCAATACCCCTGCTTGCAAAGGACCCTGTTAAATTTCAATTCATTATTGTTTAACATTCTCTTTGATGCTAATCATGATTTCAAATTGTGACTTGGTGCTACATAACCAATCAGCTTCATTTCTACCTTATCCCCATGCAAAAATAAATTCAACCAAATGATACCTCCAAGCATCATTCCGGCTTGATAGCACTTTCGGAGGCGACAAGCGGGGCAATTTTTCCTCCGGATTTTGTCCACAATGCAGTCATTTCGCCCAGCGCAGAGATAACTGTGATGGCCTGTCGAGTGAAAGGGTACAGACAACACACACAATTTTAGGAGGACTTGATTTTCTAATATATGGGCAGGATGAGAGGCACATAATGAGGGGGAAAAGTGTTGAAGGGCTCTAGACTATTAACATGCCTACTCCATGCACTCTGAGGCAGCTTTCTGAGGAGAAATCTAAAGAAGAAAATTAGATAAAGGCAAGGCTGTGAGGACAGAGTGACACGGCCATGGTGAGACATGGTGGCTCTTACGAATCACATATAAGATAACAAGAAAAACAAGTTCAAGTCGAAGAACACGGTGAACGCTGGTCAATGTGATACTGTTGCTAATGACCTTTAACAATTGCCATAGAAGGTCAGTCAAATTTGACATGGTAACTTCCCTTCAACTCACTGCAGACCTGCAATAGCTGAGATAAGAGACTAATATTCAGCCTGTAACCCCTCCTTTAGTGTTTTTTTATTTCCTTTTCATCTTTTACTTTGTTTGTCAGGCAACAATGCCCACTCCTTAACAGAGAACACTGAATAAGTTAGCACAGGAAGCAAACAATCATTTTCAGGCACCTTAAAAATCAAGCATTATTCATTACACGGCATGTATCGTGGAAAATAGTAACAAACAGTGGAAATAAAATGACCAACAAAAGACAGGCAACAGAAAAGACACAGTCCCAGTGTTGACTGGACTCGAGAGATGAAAACTAAAGAGGGAGGGCTAATAAAACAGTCATGCATGTTTGATCAGGTGTCACTGGCCAGATGTTAAAAGGAATCTTGAAAAAAGCAGTTAAACTGTCTGCTGTTGCTGATGACTTCGGTTTTCCCTTTCATAACAGCCCCAATGCTGTATTTATGAGCCTTAGACAATAATTGGCTGAAATCAAGGACAAAAACAAAAGCAACGAAACATTTCCAGCAGTTGGCCAAAGCTTTTCTTTCCTTACCTTCTACTGCTCTTTTAAAAAAGACTTTACAGCTCCCACAGGTTAAGACTCCATAGTGGCAACCAGATGCCTCATCCCCACAGATCACACACATTCTCTGCGGTGGCATGCTGGATGAAGAAAGACATGCACTGATTGAGCTTAATTCAAGAAAGACAGATCCATTCTGTCTTAAAGCAGAGCACCATTTTGAAACTTAATCCCCCCTTTAAACATTTCACATGATGCTGAAATGTACAGTACAAGGAATAAGCAACCTGAAGTTTGATCCGTATTTGAGGCAAGAGTTAAATAGTGCTTTAATTAAATAGTCTAATGCTTATTAGCTTAAAGTTTACTTAAGACTCCTCTTTGTATGTTTGCTAGATAAATTAAGACTGAAGGACCCTCAAGCAGCCTGAGTTTGTGTTACAATATATGGGTGAAAAGAAATTGATGGTTTATGATTTTCCGGATGTTTTTTTAGGTTCTCTGTTTCCTCAAAGTGACCAAACCAAAACCAGACCAAATGGGATCAGATGATCTTATCCACTCTTGTTTTCAGTACAAATAATCTTGTTTCATAACGTGTCCATGAGGGACAGATGACAGTCTGAAGTCTCTTTTAGTTTGTATTTTCCACTTTCTCAGACTCACAAACAGTGGCTCATGAGTGGCTCATATGGGTAACTGTACAGTGGTAAATAATTTGTCCCAACACTTGTAATAAATGTATTTAATTAGTTTATGTTCTAGAAAAACACTTTTCCATCTTTAAACTTCACCAGTCACAAAAGCAGAACACATTCAAAGTTCATGGGTGACTCAGTCTTGATTAAAATTGATACAAATAGATATAAACTTTATTTTTCCATCTCGACAGTGACTTCAAGGTCGACGTGGCAATTTACTATTTACCCGGGGAATGCGGAGAAAGGTGATGGGTTCCTCTGAGCCAGGGCCTGGTTCTGGATCCCATCATAGCCGCTGTGTGTGAACGGATCCTCGGTCACCCCTGCGGACTGGCACCAGTACTGAGGCTCAGCTGGAGACGTCGGCATCTGCCAACGTGTAGCCTCGTTCTTATACATGGTCAGCTGCGGGGTTGTGCTCCTGTTCGCCTCAAAGTTGATGACAGCCTTCCCGGACAAACCACACCTCGAGTCAGTCCTCACCTGGCCCAGTTGCTGCTCTGCCTGGTTCAGGTCGATCAGAAAGTTTGCAGATCCCTCCAGCCCCGGTCGAGGAGCCGCCGTGAAGCTGGTCGATTCCCCGTCGCTGAGCCCCAGCAGCTGCTTTCTGTCGGTATCACAACAGGTGTCAAGAGCAGGTATCTCCGATTGGGGATCAAAGTTGGGACAAGCCGCGTCCATGATCACAGAAGGTTCCTTTTCATCTTTGATGAATTTACACGCTCCGGTTGTCAAAGGGAGGCTTAAATTTGCGCCCGGCAAACTTTCGGGTGAGGACACAGTCGTCCCCTGAACGGTAACAAAATCTTCCCACGGCACAGAGTCACACTTCAGATATTCACTGCCACGGTCATAAAAATGTTTTGCAACAAGTGAACCATCGAGTATGTTACTTGAATTCAGACCGTGGATCAGTGTGCTGGCGTTTCCAAAATTACGCACGGAGGAGGGCATGCACGTTGGAGACTGTGACTCGTTAGAAAATTTAGTATTACTGTACCCAGCTTCAATCAAGTCCACTCTTGGATCGGTGGAATCAGCGATGGTGCTCATCCCTCCGTTTACTTTATTTTCCATGTCCAGAGGAGCGACGCGCACAGCAGAGACTGGAGTGCGCCCGAGGAGTGGACGGCGTGTGATAAATTGAGACTTTCCTGTAATCCTCCCCCTCGCTGAGGCAGGCTGTGACTTCGCCTTTCTTTCACAAAAGAGTCTATTCCGTGCAATTTAACAGCTGCTGAGAAAAGAAAACCAACATGTAGCCTGTGTGTGTTAATGATTAGGGACGAAATGTGCGCAATTATGAGCTCATCTAGGAATTAAAGCTGGCATATTGAAGCAAATGATCAATATATTTCCTTGTTCTGGCTGAGGGTGTCATGTTTCCAAATAGAATGGATGTTCTTTTTAGTTTTTAGATTTCCAACAGTTTTCCTCATTCAGACTAAACAGCCAGTCCTCCAAACGATGCAGGGGAAGAATCAACGCTGAGCCACGTTGGAGAAATGTATGGGATCACACCATCCTTTGAGCAGACCTTCAGTCAAATGGACAGCCAATGAGGAGAATCAACGAGGGCTCAGTTCAATTTCAAGGGTCACAAGTCTCCACCCTGGTGTTCACGAATGACGTACGACATGGCGACATTTTTGGCCAAATACGAAAATATCGGAAACTGGGTGCCTTTGGAAGATGAGACAGTAATGCTGCAGTGTTTTCACTAAGTTCATAATGATCCCAAAACGCATCCATAAGAATAGGGTGGCGTGGTGTTTGTTTATAACCAGGAGGGAAACACAGGTGGGACAATCAGAGGACAACATCACTTCTGTCCCATTTGTTTTACTTATGACTTTGACGCATCATGTTCAGTTAGACAATTGCATCAAGCCTGCTTAAAACTAAAGTTGTCAATTGAATTTTGCTGTGTATTGGCCAGATGCACATGAACAGCTTTAAAGAGGTAAAGAAGAATATTTTTTGAGTCTTCTGTATGTTTGTCCTCTATTTTACTTAAGGCCATGGTGTCATGGCAGCACCCTCACTTCCTTTGTACTTTGTTATCCTAATTCGATAACAGACAGGGTTTGCTGTTCAGCTTAATCAGTCCAATGTGGATGTTGCTGATACATGTAGTTATGATGCACACACAGGCCTTGGCCCTCTGTTCTGCGTCATCTGTTTGATATCAGAGGGTATTCTCATGCTGTGGCCTACATAATTCTTGGATAACAGTTTTGTATTCACATCTACACAATGTGCTCCTCAAACGCTGTAATGTCCCAGTTTTAAGACAAGGCTGTAATCTGTAAACATGAAGCTCATGGTTCACGGTGACCACAGAAAGCTTTAAATTCTAAGTAATCCCACCTTCTGGTACTTTCTGAATCAAATCTGTAATACTGTGGACACATGTGGCAAACGTCATACAAATGTTTTGTGGATATTTTACGAGTGTTGCTGTTGCAATAACTGCTCTATCTGTCCCACTGTTTTGTGGCTCTGTTCAGGGAGTTGATGGCTGAAGTCTGGCGGTAGCTCTGACTGTAGGTGAGCTGTTTGTCTATGTGACAGGTCAGACTGCTCTCAGACATTTTGTCTTGCTTCACAGCAAGCGTCAGAGAGCATGACAGCACCTGCTGCAGTGATTTCAGAAACCCATAAACCCTCTGAAGCCCATGAGGTGAAGACAATCATTTAATTATATTCATTAAACATCAACATGACACGCAACATCAAAAAAAAATATGTCCTGTAAAAAAATTAAACCAGAGTCCTGCTGATTGATTTTAAGGCTACAGGGAAAAACATGATCTCATAACTAGAGATTTAAAGAAAGCTCTGAGGGCCGTTATTACCAACAAACCCTCCTTTACTTTTCTGTTATGTCTGACTTTTGAACCTGCCACTAACATATGCTTCCTTTTTATCTGAATTACTTTTCTACTCCAGATGGAAAATTCGTATCTCAGCTGGCAACTGTCAGCACCATCATATGTCAGTAGAGCATATTAGTGTAGCACAGAAAAAAGTCCATTAGTGTAATTATGTGATTAACTGTACGCATACAGGGACAGGGACAAAGACAATGATGAATTGTCCTTCCAAAGTGAGTGCAGCTACATCTACACGTGGGAAAAAATCTGTCCACATCTACAGTATATCCATACAGCATAATAACCATTTTCATATGATCGGTTTTTGTCCAATATGTGTTACGCCTGTGCCTAAGGGTCTTTTGACCCTGACTGACTGCCTCATTAATTCTCATTCTTCTGCTTGTCTTTCTGCTGAACGTGTATGCCTTCTCCCAGTTGTCTGATGAGCTTTTCCAGCTTTTCCATGTCGTGGTTCCCCCGTTCCAGCAGCTCATAGCGGAGACTGGAGATGTCCTGTTTGATGTCTTTCAGCTCACCTGTGGGACAGTAAGTGTAACGGCGTCAGATGACGTATTGTAGTTCGGCCCTCCAGACATAAATGCGCCGTATAAAGACCTGCTGAACTCGCCTTCATTCACTTCATCGTTGTCTTTGTCGCTCTGTGCTTTTAAGATGTATCTTTTGATGAGGCCATTCATTATCTTCTGTAATAAAGAATAGATTTGATTTTTAAACTGACGAGCTAGTGTAATTGTTCCAAAAAATTCAGTTAGTTACGGAAAAAGGAGAGCAGCTACCAACTTGTTTCAGTGACACGTTATATTGGTGTTTAAACAAGTCTCCTGTTGGGTACCTTAATGTGTCCTCTAGATGTAAGCAGGCCTGCTAGAATAAGTTACTAACACTGCATTCATATGTTAACATGTCCCTCTGTATAAAACGAACTGCTTTACTTGGTGACGGGTTGGACACAGAGATGTCTCCATGCTCAGATCTTCCTGCTGTCTCAGCTAAGATTAGAAATGAGAAAAAAGACAAGCATTGTTAGTACTAAACAGGCTTTTAAGGGACATACCTGCAACTTAAAAATGTGACACAAGAGGGCCCTGTACACCAGTAGGTAAACTTTAGCAGAAGTATTATAAACCTCTCTAGCCATTCAAGAAAATGAATTTGGTCATTTCCTCGCCTGAAATATCACGTGTGCCAGCAGCTTATGCCTCACCTTGTTAAGCTCCATCTCATCATTTGCATTTTCTTCGCTTTTGCTTTGAGGTACATCCCACAGAAATTCTTTTATCCCCAGCAAGAGGGAAACCAAAGACGTGGGGCTTGGTACGAGGTTGAAGGGCACAGGCAGTGTGCCGCCATGCTCAAAGTATGAGAGCCAGAGCTTGGCTCTCGCAAACTTCC
Organism: Chaetodon trifascialis; assembly: GCF_039877785.1. Taxonomy (NCBI): domain Eukaryota; kingdom Metazoa; phylum Chordata; class Actinopteri; order Chaetodontiformes; family Chaetodontidae; genus Chaetodon; species Chaetodon trifascialis. Next base: position 25,911,009 of record NC_092064.1, on the reverse strand, counting down.
ACTCAACATCAGCATCATCCTGCACCGAAGAGAGGAAACGGTAGGGAGGGGGAAGGAACATTTGATGAACAACAGGTGAATATTCAGAGAGTTAATCAAGATAATTAACGACATTATCGACATTTCTTAATTAAATCTACAGTGGGTTATTATTGCATAAACCAAGTATACAAAGTAACAAAGAAGTAAATCATAACATTGATTTTTTTGTCAAATTATTCTAAAAGAAGTATGATGCAGACGTACCTCAATTTCTTGGAAGGAGCTGTTGAACATGGCAATGAGCATATTCAGCAAGACAATCACCATGATGATGTTGTACACCCCATATAGAACATAGCCAATATTCTCAATGAACTTATGGTCAATGTTAATGACCACTGATTTCACTTCTGACAAGCCAAAGATGGCCCAAAATAAGGTTTTAAAACTCTCTTCAAGCCTGGGGAAATGGAGAGATGGGAATTAAACCAGCATAGTGCAACCAATATATTAGTTTCACATCATATTAATTCAGCAGAGATTGTATCCGCAGGCACAACTAGGAAGCATTTAGCCATTTTCCAAGATTTTTCAGGAAAACTGCATCAATGCAACAGTCGGCAGTCGACACTCACGTTGTAAAGGCATCGTTGTGCTTGGCTCCGAGGTAGTATGAGTACAGATTGAACATTCCCACCATGAAAGCCACAAAAACCGTTATGAAAATCACCATGAATTTAAAAATGTCTTTTACTGTTCTTCCCAGAGAGATCTGCAAAGGCCCGAAGCTCTCATTGGCGGGCAGAATGTATGCAATACGAGAGAAACTCAGCACAACTGCAATTGCATAGAGGCCTTCAGATATAAGCTGCGGGTCTGAGGGCATCCAGTTGATTCGAGCTGAAAATGAACAAATGTGACAGTAAGATCGCCACCTGAGTATAGAGCTCATATAAGTAACTCAACTTAGTGTGATTATTTTGATAAGGAATTAGCCAGTTAATCAAGTAGTAAAAAAACATAATAACAATACTTAAAACTATTCATTTCACCATCATCAGTTCTTTGCTGCACACTCACCTAGCTGGAAATACTGTATCTCAAAGGGCAAGGTCATGTTGGACAGGTCAGTGTAGTGCTTGTCAATGAAGCACTGGGCAGAATAAGCATGCCAGAAAGCCATTAATCTGGCAATGAAAGAAGTCATAAAAATGGTCAAAATGCTAAAGTCAAGAAGGTTCCAGGGCTCTGAGATGTATTCCCGGATGTCCTGCGACCAAATATCTTTACATTCTTCCCCGATCTTTCCTGTAGGAAAAAAAAATGACACATTTGGTTGATAGTCACACCGTTTGACTCAAATGAAACAATGTCTGGTATGATTTGAACGTGTATACGCCTGATAAAAAGGCTCCAATTGATAGGATTCGCCTGTAGAGCCAAGTGAAAGTGTCACCTTGACTTGCCTGTCTTTGCAAAGTCATTACCAGTCTGATTTATTATGGTGTATGTGGTAAGAATGCATAATAACCTATGCAGTCAATTTCCTTGCATGATGGATGTTTTGGGGATTTATAACTCCTCAATGACTTGTAATATCCGTGACCCTGAACGCGCCGGCATGAGTGATGCAACTATGAAAGTGTGGGAGCTTGACTTAAACTATGAGAAGCTGACAAGATTGAGATGTGAGAGGACTAAATTAGCATAAGGAAAAGAGCTGACAGCTAGTTGTGACTGTACACGTGAATGTGGGAGAGATGCTGGGATGTTGTGTGTTCAGACTCATGACCTATGACCCAGGATATGATGAGAATCTCCATCCAGGTGAAGGGGGTGGTCTTCATCCGAAACAGCTGTGACGGGTGATCGTGGATGGTCATGTTAGGCAGCAGCGACGTCCCCCCAAACCGGTCTGCCGCGTTCAGGACCAGCAGGCAAAGAAATATCATAAAGGAAGCTGCATGGGCCACAAACTTCAGGAAAGGTCCACACATGAGTTTCCCTAACTGACACAAGTCAGAGGATGGCAAAGAGAGCAGAGTTAAACATTATTTTATGAGCAAAGTCTCTGACAGAATATCATCTATGCTGAACTAATCTGGTTTGGTCACTTGGGAGCAGAACTCCACATCCCACAGCCCTGACATAGTATTGCCTTGTAAGGTTTTTGTGGCTAATTTATTAACAACATTGGTCTATGTAAACACCCAGCAGACATGGAGCAGCATAGGAGTCATGTTAAATGTAGGTAAAATGTTCACACTCTTTTTAGCGCTTTTAAAATGTCTCCTGGAAGAAATATCAAGACAACGAATGCTGAATATTAAGGTAATTATTACGTTCAAACGATGTATGACTTCTTTGTGACTAACCTTACTTGATGGTGCTATCCAGTGCATAAAGGCCAGGACAGGCAACCCAGCAGCTACACCGAGGACAAGAAGGATTTTAACTGCTGTGGTTTGCTGACGTAGTCCGGACAAGTTCTCGTACCAGATGGAGAGGAGCTGCTGTTGGCAGTTTGGATGTGCAACAAACTGCTCCATAAGTTTATTAAGTGTGTGTGACAAAGAAAGAGAGAGAGTAAGGGAGGAGGATTATTTGGGGAAACAGGAGAGCAAGGACGACAATGAAAGTGCTTTTCTCACATGCTTACCTTTTTAACCTCATATTTTATCGCAAGTTTTAACCTGATGAGGTTTTGTCTGCTGAAGGTTTCAGAGCTTTGACTTGACTCAGTGTCGCCGTTTAAGATGGCCTTCACTTCCTCTGTGTTTCGACACAAATCCAGAAGTCCCACCACAAAGTCTTTACACTGCATGGACAGCTTCTTGTAATCATTCTGTAACAGACAAAGGCCACATCTATAGCACCTTATTCTTATACTTAAATGACAGAAACTGTTAAGCCCCAAAATCATGTAATAACTGCAGCCTGCAATCTTTTAATCAAGATCTTTGGGGGAAAAAATCAGGTACATTTTACTTAAATACTGTACCTTGAACTCTTTTTCAATGTTGGCCAGAACTGCAAGCTCATTGCCCAGCTCCAGAGCTGCCATCACAGGGTCTTCATTGGACAAGGACAGATACGCTGGACTGGCCAGACCTTTATAAGCATTGATGCGGGACTGTGAGTGACTGAAAGAGTCATGCTTCTGCTGCTCGCTGCAGATCCTGCACTGGCAGAAGTAGTCATGGGGCCTCTCTATACGGGCCCCTTTCATAAGGAGTATATGCACGATTTCATACTCATGGCACTGGGAAGCCAGGATGATGGGAGTGATGTCGTGAGAGAAACGTGTGCCATCCTCGTCATAGGCAAAGAAGTCATCGTGTGTCTCCGCCTGGCTGGGACTGTTAATCAGCCTCTGACCGTCTGCAAACGCCCCGTGGCTCAGTATGGCCTCCACTATACGGATGTAGCCTTTACTGATCGCTAACAGCAAAGCATCTCCTATTCTTGCGAGGTCTTTCTTCCTAAGTAGGAGCTTAGTCACCTCTAAATGCTCATTGGCAACTGCCAGCTGCAGTGCATTCTGGCCCATGTAGTTCACACAGTTGACGTTGAGGTCTGGCAGCTCCTCGAGCATCCGCCTCACTTCAGGAATGTTGCCATATTCTGCAGCATCTAAGAAAAGTTCCTCTGTCATGGAAAGGCAGGAGGAGGACTGAGCAGGAGACAGGTAATAAGCTCCCCGTAAAGCTTGTCTCCGGGGTCTGGCCATGGCCTGCCGCACCATCATGCCTCTCCCTTCATTGCTCCACCTAAACACAGGTAAACACAGATGATATAATACAATCACCTCATTTGTGCAAGATGTAGTCTGCTTGTTTAGGTAAAAGAACATCACCTCCATCCATATTTCCAGAAAAGGCCTCGGGAATGAGACAGCAATGACCTAAGAAGTGAATGGACAACAGAGCGCACTGGACAGCTGGTCTCAGCTGAGTTATAACTCTCACTACATGTGTGACACCACCCACAGACTCATCATCTGCTCTCCTCCTTTTCATGGCCTGGCACTGGCCATCACTCAGCCTCTGCCTGATAGTTGGACAAATGTGGTTTTATTCACTGATTCAAGCATAATGTGAACTCTATTAATTAGACTACCATATGACAGTTACTATTTTTTAATACTAGTTATGTTTTGTGTCATTGTCAAACAAGTAAATCTACTTTCTGCTCAGTAATTACATTAGAATAATGTGGTTATCTCAGGGGCTAATTGCTACAGTACAGATAATACAGATAGATGATGACAATGTCCCTTCACTCAATCATAGTAAATAAGATTTTACATGACCGAACAACCTGATGAATGCATACAGTGTATACAGAATCAAATTATTCGTCTTTGGCATCTAGTTTATAAAGTATCAGCTGAGAAAAAATGAAAATGTGTCATGCTGCTCAGACAGGGAAGGTGTGAAAATCCCAACAATGATCCTGAATATGAAAAATATGCTGTGTTTTTCTTAAGGCGTAGGCAGCTGCTCCATGTGGATTTACCTGCCTGGATTTCTGAGAATGCCTTGTTGTTTTTGTTCTGCTGCTCTTCCGTATCATGACAGGAAACTATCTGTATGGGAGATGGGGGAAAAAATGCTGTGGCATGATATATTACAAAACTGGCAGTAACTATACAACTTCATTGATGCACTGTAAGATGGATAAGATTCTTCAATTGATGTCATTAGGTGCTCTGTGCATGTGCATGTGATATTAACATTTCTAGTGGGGGAAAAAATGTTCTGTGTTACATTAATGCCTCAAAATGTAGAGAAGACATCGGTGCACACATGACAAGGAGAGGCACAACAGGAGATTTGAAAAATCAGATACTGCAGGATGAGATCACTGAGTAGGCTACCAGTCTCATACTGTGGATGCTTTTAGGTTGGCCTACCGAGGCCCTACATCATGGGCCTGAAGCTTTTTCTTTACAAGCCAAACACGACATTTTTAAATTGTGTTTTGGAAATAAAGGGCGTAATTTAATCATCGTTAACACCATCTTCTATGTTTAACAGCAATGTTAAAAAGTCTAACAAAATGGTCCACTCACCTCTCAGAAGACTGATGTCCCAAATGACTTCACTTTCACTTCGTTAAGTCGTTGCGATCCAAAACTATGTCCCAAGGCTGCAACTCCTGTACGCCAGTCCCCCTCCAGCCTGCTGCCCACCTGTCAGACTGCCTCTCATCCTGCATCCCACCTTGGGTCTTGATGCTGACGGTGCTGCCTTTCCACGCCCAGTGGGCGGTTTTCGAGCAGCTTTTAAGGTGTGTTTCATAACATAGGACATTAGCATTTGTTGAATACTTTTGGGTCCTATTTTGGAGATTATTTAACTCTTTATAGCTCATTTTAATTTTCTTCATTTTCCATAATTGTGACCTATAAACCCAAAAAAGCAAGATGTTAAAGCACTTAAAACCAATAGAGGATTTAAGGACTGAAGGACTGGTTGTACCATAAACTGAGGCAGGAGGCTCAGGGATTATTTTCTCAAAAACTATTTGTGATTGTCAGCGCGCAGGCTGCAGGCAACAGCACCTCTAATACACTATAAGGTGTTTGACACTGAAAATAGATTTGATGCAGTAGCCCATGTTCACATGCGAGCATAAACAATCTGTAAAAAGCAGATTTTCAGAAATCCTCTTAACTCGCGATGCCATCAAATGTAACAGGTGATAACGTCACACCTCTATATTTTATGAGAGGGATCATCCCCGAACAAATTTAAGCTATGCAAAAATAATTATGAGTTTGTAAACCGTTTAAAATGCACTGTAAGTCACATGTACCCAAAGATCATAGCAGGAAATATCTAAATGTAAATCTTTCAGATTTGATAGAATATAATTTTACTTGATTATTCATTTTATATATCATATATCTTTATGTTTATAGTGCACTATAACCAATGTCTTTCTATGCCAATTTACATGTAAGAGGGCAGAGAACTGTTTTGATATCATCATGTTCGTCACTGCTCACCAAACAAAATAAAAACAAACTGATTATTAGTTTACTCAGGATCTGGGACATTAAATATTAAAAGGTGCTGTCATACACGCAGTCTTTTCCTGATTTGTACTTTACCACCATATCATACATCTTCTGAACCTAATACCATTAGCCTGTATCTTTTTTTCACTTAACCCACCAGTTTTTTGCTTTGGTTGTGTTTTAGTTGGTTCTTTGTTTTCATCTATTCTCTTTTGTTGAGAGAATAAATATTCCGACAATTCCGGGTGTACATGAAGGTGGCATATATATATATTGAGCCGCGCGCCCTCTGCTGGATATATCGAGTACAACAAACACGATTCTCGTTGTCAAGGAACTGCGTCCCCGGTTGCTATCATGGAGGGACTATACACAGACTCAAGTCAAACAGCTTGAAAGTGACAACTTAGCCGGATTATTTCTCACTTTTTTAAACCACCAAAGAGTCCGTCAGGAGATGTGGACGTGGATTTTGACATTTCCTTTGCAAGTTTGTCTTCGCCCTGAAAATGGTTGAATGAGTTTGAACGGAGTAGCGTTCCCGCTGACGTTAGCTCAAAAGCACCCGAACGAGCCGAGCTAGAAGCTAACGTTAGCACCTTCGCTGAGAGCTGAACCTGAATGTCTGCCCGGTGTCTGCAAGTATCAGCAGCCTCGGAGGATGCAAGTTCTTCAAGACGACTTCTTCTACCACTCGTATCCTCTAAATGTTATCCTGTACAGGTGCAAATGCACTTACGCTATAGAACCAACCTGTAAGTCAAATACATTCAGGTGACACTTATCCACACATGGCATGAAACTGCTCTTCTTAACTGCCTGCTGTCAGAAATTCAAGGCTGGGAGCTGATGGAGGCATCGAAGATGAGAAACAACTTTTGTTTGAGGAGCAGAAGATATGCAGAGCCCGAGCTCGCAAGTTTTCATCGGAAACCAACAGACGCAGGAAGTCAGTTTTAGTCTTTAATAATGGTGCATTTTGTTGTTTTATTGTAGCGCCTACAGGACGTCACAATCCACGTTGCTGTCTGTATTCTGCAGCCCAAATCTGCCCAGAAGATCCACTTATTTGAGAGCTAAAAGTAGCGTCTTTCATTTCTTCCTGGAAGCAGATGCCGCTTTGCTGGTGTGTGCGCCTCCTGGACAGACAGCTTACGGGTCTGTCCTCGGCTTAGCACCTTTGAAGGATGGATTGTGTTGACAGGATTTTGCAGTCTATACCTGGAAATAGATCTGTTGGCCCAGCGGGTAACTGTGGGCCAACAGATCTAGTGACTGAAGCGTCACCTCTCTGACGACTAAAGCTGAGAAGTTCAGCCCCACATGAGGCTCAGGTCCAAACACAGATATTAATAACCTTCTAAATTTGTGTTTCCATGGGCTAAAAGTGAGTGTTCCTGCTTTTAAACTAAGAGCTTGAAAGAGCAGGTTAATGCAGGGATGGCTGTCCGAGGAGGTCAGATTAACTGTATTATCAGACACATCAGCACACTGATGCTGGTCACCAAAATACTGCCTGAGGACATTATTGCTTTTACACATTTTTCATTTATAAATATTTATTGGTATCAAACTAGCAGAAGTGCACCTGCCGAAAAAAATCTTTGATTGGAAAGCACTGCAATATTTGCACTGCAATGCAGAGTAATTAGATACAAGTCTCCATATCATAAGGACTCATGTGCCACCTCGTCATGGTGCATGATTGTCTTTGCGTTAATAGTCTAAAACTTAATTCCATATTATTCAAAAGATTGGAGTTACACCCCCTAATGAGATGCATGTAAGATATTAGGGAATAAATATCAGATGAAAAGTTTATTTTTCATCTGTATGTGTTAAATGTGAGCTGGAGCTATTTTTTGTTCTGGTTCTCAACACTGTTAAAAAATGTGCACTGCTCCTGTTGAGATTAATCACCACACCATTTTAACCTTTTAAACTGAACTTGATTGGCCTTGCTGATGTAACTCTGTGACCCCAGTAGTGAGTGGTAGCTTTAATTTATTAATGACTGTGTTGAAAACATAGCTGGAGGAACAGACTCAGGTTTCTGTATCTAAACATGACCATCCACATTTAATCAGTAAAAATGTCCCTCAGGTTCATGCTCTGCTCTTTGTTGTGGCTCAGGGCTTTGGACCAAAGACGGAAGCAGTGGGACTTGCAGGAGCAACAGCTGAGACAGAACATCCTACAGCAACGCAGACAGCAAGTGCTGGATGCCACGGAGCGCTTCCAAAGAGCCCATCTACCTCCCTCTCAGAGATTCAGACTACGTTAGCGATGTTTCTTACATATGCCATTTAAAACTGAGAAATTAAGCACAACAGTCTTGACACATTTCGGTTTATGTGTTCTCTCTTATGGTGTTTTAGCATGGAGAAGAAATGTCCCAGATATTGAAGATGCACTGAATCAAATTCAAGGCACGTTGAGTTCGTGCAACCGGGAGTCCTCTTTCTTGTCCAGCAACTCTAACATTAGGTAAAATAGTCAGATTAATAATTAAATCATTCTCATGTGTCCTACATGCTAAAAATAGCTCCATCACTGCTGATGGATTAAGACCTCATACTCCTGCTATATATTAGGTTTGTAATATATTGTACATGTGGCTTTTTTTAATGGCTGAAGAAGTCATACATTTTGTTTATATTTTTCTGCTTTCTCTTAAAGAATCTGCACTCCGTCTCCAAAGCCTCCCACAGTTTCTAAACCTTCCCACCGCCAAGCACTCTCTGCTGTGGAGGCCTACACCAAACTGCTCCAGGAGAAGAGCGTGACTTGCTTCAAGACACTTCAACACACTGAAAAGACACAAGAGAAGCAACATGATCGCAGTTCACAGGTATGGTGATTATGTGATTAGGGTGCCCAGGAAGCAAAATGTTTCTCACCAAGAGGTGTCATTTCACCCTCATTTAGATTTTTAAGATATTAGAATTTTTACTCAGAAAGTTATATCACTATGATAAAGCCACACTAACTAGAAGTGCTCGTCTTGCTTCTGCATTTGTATAGCTTTCCTGTACTTATACCATTTGAAATATTCTACACTCAAACACTGATCTGTTAAAAAATGAGCTGCATCAGTGATGCAGAGCATAGCGTCAAAAATCAGCTGATATTTAATTACTTCAGCTTGTGTAATTATACACAGTCAACAGTAACAGTACTGTTACATAAATAAGATGTCATATGACCCCTTCACACCCCGACTTTAAACCTGCAGTTATCGATTTTGGGGGCACTGGGGGCAGCATAAACAGTCGTGTTTGAGGGAAATGTCTGACGCTGTCATCTCATACATTGTTATTAAAGAATGTTGATCATAGCCACTTTAATCATCCACCTGTCAATCAAGCTGTTTTCTACACTTAATCTGTAGTTTTCACATCTTGACAGAAACTGCATCATTACACCACATGCTCTCATGACAGGATGATATATTAAATCTGGGCAATATATATACTGTATACATAAATTTACATGTTTCAGATGAAGAACTGGGCTTCAAATACTGAGGCCTCCAGTGTGTATGCTGAAAAGTATGTTGATAAAATCAATGCATTGATGAGCTTAATCACCAGATATTAGCATAACTAGTCTATTTTACACTGTGATTAGGATATCAGGCAGTCCAAATGCCTGTTTTTGTATTGCACCCTTCACAAGTAGACCCCTAGGGGGCAGTAGTGTGACATAAGTCCTGTCTTGCACCAGGAATACCCCTCTTGGCTGCCAAAAACTTCAGCACCCTCTGGTGTGTGCAGCTAGGCAATTCAAAGCAACAACATTTCAAAATTTGGAACAGAAATGTGCATTTGTGAAAAATGTCCATCTCCTTCAGTGGAACAACTATATCAGCTGTGTTAACACTCTGGCATACAGTGCACCTTTATGTCACACACCTGATCATACCCACTAAACAGACCGGAGTCTGAACCCTGTTATTGACCGGGGTGGTTTTCCAGGTGTGTTTACTTATTCGTTGACACAGCAAATCTACAAAACACCTACATAATCACGTTTAATGGCTTTTGTGTTTCACTTGATAGAATTTTTGTCATGAACTTAAGTTATGTTGCGCAGTTTTAGTGTGTTTACCAATGAAATGCACTTTTAGACAGAGGACTGGTTCATCAGCTCTAAAGCCCTCCATTTCTTTTTTCCAATCCCTTCCCATTTCTCTCTCAGACACAAACATTTTTATTTTAGATCTGTGGTCCATCCTTAGATATAGACAGTATGGAAAATTGATTATTTTCTTCCACTCATCACCTCTCTTTTCCCATATTCCCATATTTCAGGATAACCATCTGTCTGATTGCTGTAATTCTGAAAGCCATTCAAGTAAGGACAGTTTGGAGAATGAGGAGCCCAGCACCAGCATAAAAAATCTACAGTGTTCCTATTCATCATTATTGTTCAACTCAGAGAAGCCCCATCCGGACCTGAGAGAGCAAAATGATTTGTTTCCAGCATCAGGCCTAACTTCTCCCTCAGCGACGATGCTTCTTGGTGATGACTTACCCCAATCAAGAAAACTGCATGAGCCTAAGAAGATAAAACAAGAGGACTCTGACGGGCCTGACAATAAGATGCACACTTCTAAATCTTCTTGGGGGTTCACATCTTTTGAGCAAACACCTAAAAGAGAGAGCCAGTCTTCTCTGCACAACTGCAGCTTATTAACTCTTTGTGAAATTGCCAGTGCAGACCCTGAGCACTCCCAACAAAACAGTCCCATTGACAACGTCATTGTTACAGCTCATAGCAACACTGCACTTCAGCCTTCATGTACGAAACAAGAGGCTGTGTTGGATCTCAGGCAGCAGAGGGTCTATGATGACAGACAATTAAAATATCCCCCAGCTACAGAAATCCTTTTGCCTGCCAACAGGAAAGACATTTTGTTTGGGGCTCTCCCTAAGCCAAATATTTTTTTAAACGATAGCACAGCAGATAATGCCTCACAAGAAGGAACTCTTCAGCAGACGGGACAAGAAATCCACTATCTGTCATTCCAGAAAGAGCCTGCTGTTTCCATAAACAACCTGAATAAGGTTTCAAACTCAGAGCCCAACACAGAGCGGCCCATTAATACAGTATCTGTGCAACACGCATGCTTGTCCAACATTCAGTCAGACACTCTGAAGTGCCTTAAGTATCCTGAGGAGGAAGTACAAAAATTACGTCCTTCAGCTGGGACATCACAGTCAGTATGTGATGTCAGATTCATTAAAGGAATCCTTAAGAAACAGTCCAAATATATGTCCGGAGATCGAACTTGTGTGTATGGCTCAGGACATTTGATTTTTGCAAAACAAGTAGCTTTAGCAATCAGAGATAGCGTTGAATTGACCAGGGCAAAAACTAAGGACGTGGAGGGCAACAACGCCATCAAGAAGAAGCTGCGCTGGTTTGATGAGGTACATGTGGACGAAGAGGACAAAAAGCACAACATGATGAATCAGATGATAAGCAAGTCTTCCAGTCTTTGTCAGTCAAGTAGCAACTCAGAGGACCACCAGCTAAGTCTCACTGCAGTCTCAGGGGCTTCCAGGCCTGGACCCAGCATGACCCCGGCAGCCTCCACTGGTTATCACTTTACAAAAGCATGGGCAGATGTTGGGGTTCAAGTCAGCCTGCCACAGGAAGGAGCAGACGAGGTCAAGGTGCCATGGAGCAGCACCAGGACCGCTGGCCCCAAGGTCCCTCGGAGGGAGCGCTCTGCCAAAGCTGGAGCGGGTCCTGTTTCCTCGCGGACTAGAAAGGGCACTGTCATACGACCTCAATCTGCCACCGAGGTGAGTCAGATTGCCAAAACCCAAGGGAAGATCATGGCGCCCCGCCCACCTCCTCGGATGGAATCAGTGGAAGAAAAGACGCAGCACATCACTAAGACTCCATATGGCATGGATCACACAAGTGTCAACTGTAAACAAGCTGTGGGTGTAGAACAGGCCCTGCTCAAGAACAACTCAGAGGGCCTTTTCTCACCTTACACACATCATGAAATCAGAACAGATAGTGCTGTTATGTACACACCACTGCCACCCTCGTATACCTGCCCTGTCTCAGAGGGCAGCACGAAGGGCGCGCCCAGCTCAGGTCAACAGGAAACTCAGGGCTGCATTAGAAGAAGAGGGATGGTGTACAGTGAAAAAGGCCTCTGTTTAGATTGCACTCCCACAGATGAGGAGATCTCACAGCTCTGGCACGGTGTCTGCAGTGCTTTAGCCACGAAGGAAGGTAATGTATATTTTGGCTGACAGCCCTTCACACAGCCTAGGCCTGGTGTGTCTGTGCAGAGATGTGTCAGTTAGATTTCCATGGTGTTTCTCTCAGGCTTATGTGTTCCTAAGCATTGGCTTTATCCTTAACATAGAATTACAATCCCAGTGACCCTGTCCTTTATCTGTAACTGTCCTCACATATGAACACACTGAAAGGAAAATGCAATCAATGAGCTGCATGAAGTTTGTGTGACTGCCAGTTTGCAATTTGCTGCCAAGTTGCATAAGATTCCCAAGAAGCTTGTTTTCACTGGAAGGCTGTTTTTCATAATGTTCATCAGCTTGCCACATCTTCCGTGGCAATTAGTGTTTACCACTATTTATGTATTACCAATGTATTGAAATTGATTCATACCATAACTGACACACTGTTTTCTAACACCATCTTATGTTTTGGTATTGAAAAGTCAAGTCTTGATTACATATCCTCAGAAAAGGCAGTCAGTAATACCTAATAATAAAACTGAGCTGACCTGAAAAACCTTCATCCTCACAGAGGCCTGTTGTTGACTTGCCTCAAGCCCGTGCCAACTTGTCCCACGTTGCCGTCAACTGTTATAGTCTTGTCAGCAGGGTCAAAGCAGTCACTTCTTTCTTAGCCTGTTCTCCTGGTGAGATCAGACGTTGCATCTAAACCACATTTGTTATACTGAACAAAACAGAACAGCAACAACAGTTAGAGCACAGTCTTATGAAGTGGTGTCCTTTTCTTGTATTCTGCATTTTCAGTCCCAAACTAATCAATGCTGTTTTCTCTGCTTTTAAGTGTGCTCTCTCCATTTCACAAACCTCAGTTGACAGTGTGCGTCTCTGCAATATTACAGTTATTTTTTTAATGTGTTTGTTTTGCTCCATTTATTCTGTATCGCTTTGGAAAAATGCTGCATGTATGCAGTTTCACTCACCACCAGATCACATTATCATTTATGTTCATGTCGCTATTTTTTTTTTACATTTTATTTCTCTTTTGATGATTTCAACCAATGCATCTTCTCTCAGCAAAAGCCAAGCTCAGGAGGCAAGCCCCGGAGAGTGGGCGAGCCGTGAGGAAACCCTGCGTGGAGCCGAGCAGACAGCCTCCTGGCTCAGGGAACAGAAGGTTTCCTCAGCCCTCTCAGGTACGTGCATGCAGTTGCCCTGTGGGAAGGAAGAGTGAGAGTAATTACTTAAGATCAGTAAATGGGTGTGTGTTTGAACTTGTTGAATCAATTTTGTAGGCCCTTTCATGCTGTCCTTAGTTCTGCATAAAAACAGTCCATGCCTCTCAAGACAGGACTTTCCTGATGGACTTGAGTTGTCAGTGTTTTATAAAAAATAAGCATTGATGCATAATGTTTTTCTTCACAGCTTGCTCCTCACGTCATTGTGCCTTATGCTTATGCTCACCCAGACTTTTTGCAGCATGCTATAGGCAACATAAATATTATTCAGGGTCAATCTAACATATGAATGTCTTAACGTGTTTATTTTTTTATGTGTAGCCAACAAAACAAACCACAGAGCAAGTCAGACCATTTTCCGGCACTTACAGCATGGCCTTTCCAGATGAAGGTATTGTGTTCACAGTGTGTCTGTGTTTAGGTTTATAATAGAGTTGAAACAAATTTTTAATTTCTATAAACAGCAGTATTGCAAAATTATTGTCTTCTGTCGAGTTCAAATTCTTTGCTGCATGTTTATTATTTAATGTATAACCAAAAATTCTTCGCAGTACGGTGAAAATAAAATGACTTTCTGAGCCATTGTCATCATTTAAGCAGCACAACAGGGGCATCAGAAATGTAGAAAGACAACAGCACAGCCAAAAGTCAAGTGAGAACAGCTGAGACAGCACGTCTGTGATGTGACTTTGCCTGTGCTCTCAGGTTTGGAGAGTGCAGCCCAGCTACACCTGGCTGAAGTACGTGCCGAAGGCCTCCTGGAAGAAAGGGATACTGTGGCTGCCATGGAAACAACCCAGACACAGAGGCCTGGCACGGTGCAGCAGCGCAGCCAACAGCAGGGACTCACCACCATTTCCTTGGAGGAGCAGAAAATCCTCCTCTCTCTGGACAGACTCAACCGCCAGCTGTTCTGTAAGCACTGTGTCAAGGCTTATTGCATTAGTACTGCCAGAGCTGATCAACTAGATTGTTGTGATCTGCACAGAACAGAAGAACTGATAAACTGTCATTTCAATACTGTTTGTAGGTGTGCGGGAACATATGGGGGGGAACACTGGCACGCGTGGCCTCGTACTTATTGATGGACCCTCTGTAAGTATGACTTGTTAAGGGATTCATTGCTTGTCTCAGCCCATAAGAGGACTATTGAACTTGTTTTATTATGTTCCTCTTTTGCTGTTTTCAGACGAGGGAAGTGAAAGTCACAAACCATCAAAAGCACCGTCCGTCCTCAACTAACAGCCACTCTCGATCCCAGAAGAAACTCTGACCTAAAGCACGTGTGGTCCACAGTGTCCTTGTCTCCCATCATTGCATTGTCCCTGCCCTGCATCAAACTGTATAACCAACCACTCAATATCCTGTAAAGTGCATTTAGTCTGCTTTAAAGCAAAATATGCACAGAGTAAGAGATCAGCAGCCTGTAGAGATGATAAAACATATCGGCAAAATGAGATGAAACACAATTTTGAAGATGTTGGCTTGAAATTATTTTTGTATTTTCGCCATCTGCTTGCACAGCAACACGCTGTCTCAACAAACCTTTTAGCTCTTGGTGAGCCACTTACTGTTAAACAGTCAATTTCTAAGTGCCTATGAAACTGATACTGACTTTATTTAGTTTTTTATTTCACAAATGAAAAAATGCTCTTATAATTTACATATGGATAGAATTGGCTGCAAAATATACAAAGCAGTCTTACTCTGTGTTTATATAGTAATTTGGTGGAAACTATTTTGAGAGCATATGGCTGCTGAGCTGAATAAAGCTTGTCAACGTAGTGATAAATTGACTGGTTACAGTGTGTTTGGCAGTGTTAGTATTTCCTCACCGATGCGTAGCACAGTCAATAAATGGATTGAGGATCGGAAATGGTCTATAGAGAGAAGTGTCGTAATGTTGAAGGTGTGTTTGTCTTTCTTTGATGGCTGTAGAAAGGACGATTATGTCTTGTGCTGTAGACACAACCTACTGGCTCAACAAGGTGAGCCTCAGCCAGAGGGCTTCCAGCCTTCTGTTGCAATTGCATCTACCCAGAACATAACTCAACTTTTCAAGGAATTATTGTCCTTAAATTATCATAACATCAGTAGACTGAAGTCTATATTCATTTTAGTTTTCTAGATAATAAATAAAATGGTTTTAATTAAATGTTTCTCTGTCTCCTTTGCCAAAAATATAGGTGCATCAGAGAAAAAGGCTGCGGGGATTGTTGATGTGAGTTCGGTTGCCCCTCCCTCACCAGCGTGTCTGGTTTTGTCCCGCTGTCAGCCTGTTAGGACTTGCTCCAAGAGGTGGAGGAAGCCAGCTCATTTGAAGAGTCAGGTTCTCATCGGTGGTGAAACTTTTTTGGTTTAACTGCAGGTTTGTGGTTCTATGCATTGCATACATGCATTCTTGAGTGTTTCGACAAGAAGCTGTAAACACTGATGTTGACTGTGTGTGAATGACTGTGGCGTCTCCCTGCCATGTAGAGTCATGCTTCACCTCCTTGTTATCTTACACCAAAACCGAGAACAGATAAGGAGAGAGAGTATGCACAGCTTTGCTGTATGATGATGCCTGCAGCAGCAGAACCTCTTTGTCGAGTTGTGTGTAAAGAGATTTGCTGGAAAAGGGGACAAAAGATGCCCACTGGTTACTTGAGGAGGGAAGTTGATGTCACGTCTAAGCCAATGAGTGTAAGGTCATTGGAGAGGAAAACCTCTGACACTATCTGATAGGTCAGTGCTGATATTTAACTTATATAAGTGTCACTGAATGAAAAATGTGTCCAGTAGAAAGAACCAACCAGTCAAATGACCAGGCGCCATCTGAGCTGCATTTCAGAACAAGGTAATGTATTTGTTATAAAAACACAATATTTAAGTAAAAAAGCATCCTGTTCGTTAATTTGATCCCCTTCACTTGCATCCCTGAGTTAATAAATGTGGCTGCACGTGCACAGATAAACAAAACAGTACAATCATGCACAGTGAGAGTTGATCTGTGCAAACTGTCTGCACAGCACTGACCAAACCTTTACCCAGAAAACTCTACCGCAGGTTGTCTCTGAAATCTGTTCCCTTTAGCCTACTGCTGTTAATGTTCAGAGTCATTATACCACACAATGGTGAGCTTAATGACATTTAAGCCTTAACCAGCACAACACCCAGAAACCCAACAAGAAAGGGCAAGAGTGCTGAAAATAAGGGAAGACAAGAGGCAAGTTCAAGCTCGTGCTCTGGTCGGTTGTGTTTGTCATGTTTTGTTACAGTCCATTTAACATGCAATGAATGAGTGTCTGGTCTGGCTCAGTTTCTGTAAAACTGAATAACTAGAGGGACACACGAAGGAACATACTGGCTGGATAGTAGGTTACAGCTATGTTTAGTAATATTGCATATGAAGACAATACTGAAATGACTCAGCTTTTTAAAACTGGTTTCTTTGTTTTTACTGTCATAAAACAATTTACACATTTTGTGCTTGCAAAAAATATCCATCAAACAAAGAGCAAAGGTTTAACAGGCCCAAAATGGATGAAGAAAATCAATCAAATGAATGATTTATGAATCAAATCAATTCATAAATCTGACAAGTGTGAAAACACTAAAGCAGACATTCAATAGCTTATTTCCATTGTGGTCCATATTATGCTTGAGGAAGGAAGGCAAACAGAAAGGTGTGTGTGCGTGTGTGTGTGTCTACACCCATAGGCTGCATGTACCCATTAAAGACTGTAGGGGGTACTCAAGCTCCCATCTGCCCATCTGACTGTAGCAACACCGTGCGTCACTATGTCCGATAATAACACCAGACCAAAGCGTTTGAAACTGGGGGGACTGATGTAGCCGCCTTCCCTCCACCACCTCGGATTGATTCAGTTAAACACATCGTTTCTGCTGATATTCCACAGCATCCAACCAAACCCCAGACACTGAGTGGCTTCAGAAGGACGAAGAGATGCTCAGCAAAGTGACCAAACTCTGCCAAGTGGGTGGTCCCCTCAGGGCTGCCGGGACACTGCAGTCCATCTCTTTTATGTGTCTGAGTGCGTTACAATGATGTGAAAATGACCACTTTCACCCAAACAATGGACATCTTTTGACTGGCAGCATGTGTGCACAGAATGTGCCATTCACAAATCAAAATATGTGTGCACACTGTGGGCTTGCACAGACATTAGAAAGTTCTCAGACTGCCGTGGTGCCAATTAGGCAAAACAATCTAATGCGAATGAAAAACAAATATAAAATAATGATAATAAATGGACAAATATTCCTACCAGGCAGTTAAATAATAGTGACACGGGACTTAATAGGTGGAAGTCCACAATCAATCCCATAATACCAGGAAGCCATAATATTGGACTTGTTTCAAGCTGCGTATTTCAAAGAAGTTTAGTTTTGCTCATCTTAGATGCTTCAAAGTTGCTCGAGTTTTGAATTTGAATTTAACAGTAATTGAAAAAAAAAAAGTGTAAATGAACAAACTAAATTCAAGCCATGCATCTGTTTAGAAACAAGCATGTGTATGAGTGGCAGGGGGAAGCTCTTTAATCTGCCCACCGGGGCTTTACAGTGTCTGCGGGTATTTAACAGGGCTTCATAATCATTCATTCAGTGGATGTATGGGAAAAAGAGTTGAAACAGAGCCTCTGTATCCAAAGAGAGTGGATCTTGACAAAATGATTTCTCAATGGGAGAGGGGCCTCATTAGCATAACAATTGTGGGAACTGCATGAATCTACTTTTCATGAGCACTGTAAAAAGAGAGAGAGAGAGAGAGAGAGAGAGAGAGAGAGAGAGAAAATATATCACCATTATACATACTGATGAGAGAAAGCGTGGTTCTGAACTATTGTTAAAAAGGTTGAGTAGTGAAAATGTATGTTTCATAACCATCAATTGCGAGAATGTAGAATATTTATACATACAAATGAGAGGCTTAAAGACATAGTCCTGGGTTATGTTCTCAATATATATACATGCATATAAGAAGTACAAATGCAGTAAATGTTGTAAGATTTTAAGTAACCCCTAAAAACACTTAAAACACACAAACTTGATATCAAATAAAATGAAAATTGAAGCAATTACAAAAATCTGTTTGAATTCAGTGTTCAGTTGAGGTTTTGATGCTTCCACACAGAAATGTTTCACCTTTATGTGCATTCTTTTGGGTTTAGTGAAAGTGAGGTTAGTAAAGCTGAACAAATTATGAAACTTGCATCTTTTTTCTGCTTATTTAACACTCTGGCACATCTACATTTTGGGTTGCACATGAGCCATAATTCAGTGTTTTCCCAAGTGGAACCCAGCTGGAAAATCCGGCATCAGCAGGGGTCCTTGTAGCATTCAAGTGGTTAGTAGCTACATAAGCAATACCTTAATTCAACAATCTTTGCCCCCATGAGCTAATTAATCGATTATTACATAAAGGATAACAAAAGGCAGCATGGCATGTGGAGACTGTCAAAATCCTGTCAGATGGAGGCTTGAAATGAGGGGATTTTAACAATAAACAGTTTTATAGCCCACACTGTATCCAATCTGGGTCCTTTCTGTTCAAATTTATTTCACAGAAGTTGGTGTTTTTTAATGTAAACGGGGAAAACTTTGGCACAAATAAGTTCAGAGGCCCCTGGACCTTCTCGGGCCCCTGGGCTACACTGACTGTACCTTTAAACCCTCTTGTCCCAATTAAAGCCAAGCCCCGCCTCTGGAGCAGACATCCCATGAGTCATAAAGTTTGATGTCCTGCCCAAAGTTTAGACCCGACTGGAGCAAAAGTTTTTTTTCTAGAAAGTGAGCTGCGGAGATTTGTTCTGCGAACTATGAATCTTTCTTGTAAGAATATTCGCTAACAGCTTCGACTTGGCCGAAGCGCAGAAAAGGTGGGACTCCTCCAGCGTTTGTTGTGCGTTTTTTTGTGTTTTGTGGCTGCGTGTGCGTTTTTGTTTTTTTTTTTTTTTGGAAAAGTTGGGGCCGGACGACAACACAGATTCCAGTTTGGAGTAGATATGCGCTTTGTTACATTCACAAGTATGCCAGCAAGAAACAACAGGAAAACGCTGTCTTTCACTGCAGATTTCGACAGCTAACACACTTTGGAGGGAAGTAAAGTACCGGACTGTTCAACTTTAGAATGACTCGGGATAACTTTTACTGAGCGTCGTCGATATTTCCTGTTTTCCTGCTGTGTGAAAAAAAAGTTTGGGATTGGCTCAAACTTCTTTTTTGAGTTTCTGAACGCGACATTTTCGGACACATAAAGTTCGCAGACTGTTCTGGGACAATGGATCCGAGCCAGCATAATCCTCCTGCCGGACACCAAATCGTCCATGTACGGGGCGACTCTGAGACCGACCTGGAGGCGCTTTTTAACGCCGTGATGAACCCGAAAAACACTATCGTCCCCCCCTCCGTACCCATGAGGATGAGGAAGCTGCCAGACTCCTTCTTCAAGCCTCCAGAACCAAAGTCCCATTCCAGACAAGTAAGCCCGCCCTGTCTCTCCTCTGCCCCTTCCCAGAAATCACGATTAAAGCAAGGCCCATCCTGTGGGGGCTCAGGCCTGCAGTACGCGACTGGTACAATCAGCTATTAGTTACTTTATCCTGTTTTGTAGCGGTGAATCGCCTTTGCGATATATCCACTGTGCCTTGAGAGGCTGTTTGTGTTCACATCCTAAAATTTAGGATACAGCCTCCCTTTTGTGTTCAAGGTGCACTTATGAATCCATTTACCCTCCACTCTAATGCATTTGATTTCAATTCCCCAGTAGTTACAATCAGATTAGGGAGACCACTGCCAAAACAGGCGCGTGGGGCCTGTGCGTAAAAGTTACCAAAGTAACTTTTACGCACCAAATAACCAAAATATCCTCACAGACACTTGTTTGTGGTTAACTGTTGTTCTTATGACTGAAAAAATGGACATGAGGTGAGTTGTCAGATTGGATGAACCTACACAGGACACGTAAACTTGCACGTATGTGTAGAAGTTTTGGTCAGATTTATGACTGTGTTATTTATAGACTTAGCAATCATGTGGAAATAATCATAGGGAGTCTTTAAATGGATTGTTTTTCAGTGATGATTTGCAATTTAGAAAATCACACGAATGTTGAACTCGTCCTACTTACCCCCTCCCTCCCTCCAATCCTCCCCTGCCGTCCCCCACAACTGTTGCTTGTGGTCTCTGTGGAGTTCTGTCATCAGTGCGCATGCGTTGTGGTGCAGCAGACTCTGCGCTCTCCTCTGGCCCCCACAGGCTTGGGATCCCCCCCATCCTCGGACTTCAACAACACTAAAACGTGTGCACACATGTATATGAAAGAACTTTCTAGCATACATATGGAGAGTACTTTTTGGAGTTTTGCTGTTATTTTACCACTGTGGTGTTTTCTATTCTAAATTATTTATTTTCTATTCTTTTATAAATACTTGCACTAGTTTTTCTGAGACATCTGTATAATTTTCTCTGTTAATCAATAATTTATTTTAATATAACTGTGCAGAGAAACATTCAAGCAAGATAAAAATATTTATCATCATATCAATATTAGATGGAACTTGGTAGAATAAGAGGTCCCAAAGGAAATTCCCATTATTTGAAAGATTTTTTTTGTTTTCTACAATTCATACTGATTCTCTTCCAACCCCAACGCAGGCCAGCACTGATGCTGGGAGCGGCGGAGCACTCACGCCCCACCATGTCCGTGCACACTCGTCCCCCGCCTCCCTGCAGTTGGGAGCTGTTTCTGGTGGCTCCCTGTCTGGCATGCCCCCAGCAGGTGCCTCCCCTCAACATCTCCGTCAGTCTTCTTATGAGATTCCTGATGATGTACCCCTGCCCCCGGGGTGGGAGATGGCCAAGACCGCCTCTGGCCAGAGATACTTCCTCAAGTAAGTATGCTGGCAACAAGGCTAGTGTATCATCACTGTTTCTTGCATTACAAAGTCCTTAGAACCAAGAACATTTGCAACTCAAGTGTGTTTTGGAAAGTGGATGGATGCCTTTGAAGGTAGATAGAGCTTTACTGATGTATAGCACGTAGTCATCAATATACCCCAGTCCTCTACATGTCTCTATGTCCTACTGTCCATGCTGTGCATCCTAATGAAGGCTGTGTAATGGAATTCTTGGTTAAAGAGAAATGGCTTTTAAATGAATTCAGGACTTTCTGGCCAGACATCATCAGGAGTGAGAAATTAGGCATCTGTAATATCTGATGTTAACCACCCAGCTGTTTTCATCCTGTTATGGAAAATTTCCGAGACAGCGTATACTATACATTAAGAGTAGTACCTGAGTGTCTTCTTAAGGTGCACCAGAGATGTAACTGAACCCTTTAATCTGTAACTTATGAGGCATTACAAGCAAAAATGTAGCTTCCAGTGACGTCCAAGTTAGCAGAGAACTGGTCTCGAGATCGGACTCTCATACTGCAGCTCTGTTCAGTGTACATTATGCTGACAATAATTTGCAAATCTGCTACAGTGCACAATGGTGGCCAGTGTATTCAAAAACAGACAATTGCAATAGTTAAATTGTAGGTTATTAAATTTGGTGGCCTCTGCAAACAAGAGGAGTCTTTTGAGGGACTGCTGCTGTATGTAGTGTTCCTTTTCTTGGTCTCAGGTTTCAGTAGAAACAATGGATCATTGTAGCTGCCCCAGACAGAAAAGGACAGACAGCTCTGCAAAACCCATCTGCTTAGCAGCAGATCTCTTCCACATTAATGATCCAAAGTAAACTTTTTAAACAGTAGGTCGCAGGTATACCAGAGCCCTTTAGGCCTGTCACAGTTTACCAGGAATTTTCTGGATCGTGACGGGTTTCTTTTATTCTCGATTACTTTCTTGTGTGTTTATTAGTCTTCGAATGCCTTCACTCTGTATAGTTGTGTGAAAAGATGGGTTGAATTATTCATAAAAGTGACGTCCTTGTCAACAATTTATGTGAAGATAATCCGCCCATTGTGAGTTGTTCCAGTTACAGAGTGCTCAGCAGATCATGTTTAGAGATGATTTGACTTTGAAAGTCGCCATTCTTACTGCTATAAAATGCAAAATGTTGTCAGTTCGAGGAAATATTACTCTCTGACATGGGGTGTGAGCAAACATGATAGCCTCAAATTTACTTGGATCAAAAAAGAGCTTTCAGTACCAGATGTTTTAAGGTCTCACATCTGGACAACATCTGGCCAGTTTTGAGGAGGCTCTTCTAAAATTGTACAAAAGGACTGGGGGGGGACTGTTCTCATAGACTCCCCCAGGATCACTGCAGTTGTTTTGAAACTGATGTCCATCCAGACAATGAGGCAATTTTGTTTTGTTCTAACGTTTGTTGCACGATTGAGCTTCATCAGTAATTTGTTAAAAATGAAATTATGTGTAACTTTTCCTCGTTATTATATGACAGTTATGTAATCGTCAAAGTTTGAGGGGTTTTTTAGCCACTGTTATATCAAAAACAAAACAGGACTGCAGACAGAGAATTATTTTCTCCAACTGACTGACTGATTGGTTAACTGAAATCTACAATTGTGTAATTCATAAAAAAAATAGATTTTAGAATACAGCAAGTCTTTGCTCATATGTGAAGTCCAAAGCTGGTGCATCTTGCTTTGTACTCACAAGCAAAACTTTGGACTGAACAGCTGAAAAGCTCTGTTAAGAAGTGTGTTTCAGCTGGCGTGTTGTACACCTTGTATAAGTGTACGTACACCGTGTTTGTGTTTGCCGCACATCAAAGTGCAGATATTTGATCTGGAATACAGGCGGCCTCAGCAGAGCTGCTGGAAAAGACACTCCCCTATTTATAAACAGGGGTCGTTTGACCGAGATGTGCTGCAGAAGGAGTGAAGCCGAGCAGGAGAGTGTGTGTGGGTGGACGGGTGGGGGTGGGGAGTCCGTCACCAGCCAGCAGAGCCGAGCTGAGAGTGGGGGGGCTCGCATTTCACTCAGGTGACTGCTGTTGTCCGTAGAGATAAATCAACTCAGGGTGAAAGTTTCTTATTTTAAAGTGTCTGCCTCTTCTTCCCCCTCTGTTGTTTACTGCTACACTCAGATCATACAGTTGGTGATTATTGGCCTCTCAGCCCCGCTGATCCCGATGTCCCACTCCCTTTAAAAAGCCAGGCTCCGTTTTGGTATGAATGGAGCCGTGGCGCTGTGATGGTGCCTCTTTTGTGTCAATGGAGTTAAATGGCAGCCATGTGGAGATGACGAGAAGAGGGGCCAAGAGAAACTCCGGCCCTCCCTTTGTCCCAGCAGTGAAACAGTGATCTTTATTCAGACCACAGGCCTGTTGAGACTCATGTGAGCCTTCCCAAAATAGACAAATGGTTGACATGAAAGTTTAAAGATGGCGGTGAGCGAGGGCAGCCGCTTTCTAAGGACTTTTAGCATCTGTAATGTTCAGAATAAGAGTTTGGTGGAAATTCAAATCAGTGATATTAAATGGTTGATGTAGTGTAACAGTGCTGACAGCTTCAGTTTGGCCTGATGTTTCTTTTATACGAGTAGTGATTAGTGCTGAAATAATTAATGAATCATTTGATTATTCAGTCCTCAGAAAAATAATTGCCATCAAATGTGATGATCATCGCAGAATTTTAGTATTTATCAGGAAAGATGCTGAACTATATTTGTTTCCAGCTGTGAGGATTTTTGAAGCTTTCTGTTGTAAATTTCAGGCTGTTAAGATTTCGAGACGTCACCTCAGGCTCTGGGATATTGTGATAAGACATTAACACCAGACATGAGCAATCTCCTGCAAAAATCTCTTATTTTGTTTTGCCTATTATATGAAAAACAAAAACCTTAAGCCGAGCGAGGACTGGGAGAATGTCAACAAAGTCTGTTGACCTTTCCTCTTCTTTCTTCCAGCAGTTTGCTGTGGCCTTTGATTTATGACAGCAGGGGCAGGGAGGTTGGGTCACCTTGCTTGGTGCTGGGATGGGGGCAGGGCCGGTCCCCAGGGCTTGGCCATAAACTAATGAAGCTTTCTAATTTAGACACACCGGTGAACTAGGAGGGGTAATCACTGTTTCCGGGCGCTTATTAAATGCAGCTTTGAATGAGCTTTTAGTCCGTGGGAAGTCAGCCCTAAGCGGAGGAAAGCTTTGGGGGAGCAGCTATTGTCTGCCCTCAGGGGCAGGTAGAGCTGTGTGTTGATGGACACTTTTGTCTTTTCTCAATTGGATTTTAAACTGTTTTGATGAGCGTGGAAAGGCTGGCTCGTGTCTTCCCATTTTTAACTTATCAGTGATTGTAAATGACCCAGCTATTCACTGTGACCACGTTAGTTATTTTTCACCTTCCATACTGGATCGTAGTAATAGATATTATTAACGTTATTTTCTGTGTTTTTTACCCCGTAAAGCTGCACACATTAACAGACTGATAACAGTCTAGCTTCAGCAGCGTACAAGTGGCGTTTCCTGAACATCTGTTGTGCTAAATACAAGTCAGGGAGATCCTCTATTAAAGCCGGAAAGATCAAAGTGTTTACTCAGACCTTATGCTCTCATTGTATGCAGTCGATATCTCTGTGGTGCTGATTTGCAATAAGAGATCATGTTGGAATTTCCAGCAGATGACTGTGCCTCCATTGTAATATGTAGCTGGTGTAAAACAGAAGTTTGCTGTCTTTTTCAGTCCCTGTAACATAGTGAGACTGAGACTGCTCATCAGCGTTACATCAGAAGTAAAATAACTCAAGTTTACTTTTTTCATGCATCAGTGTACGCCTGAGACGTATTTGAATGCTCTAACACCCACAGACCATTGTGAGACACACACAAATGCTGTGGTTGTTAAAATTGAACATTTAACACCGTCCAAGCCCACAGATGTTTGCCTCATGGGTGTGAATGCCGTGTAAAACACAGTTGTCAGTTACCTGGCTTTTTAAATTTGTACCACATTTATTGTAAAGATCTTGCATCACAGCAGTGTTGACTCTCTGCTCATTATCTAAAAATGATTTCATTTTTATAGCTTGGTTAGCACTGATCTCATACTCAGCATGGTCTGTAAACATCATATGATAACTAAATAGTTTCAGTATCAACTGTTATCTGATTTGCTTCAACTCTGCTTAAAGGTTGAAGAGATAAATGCACAAATTGGGTGTCAAACTAAGCTGTCACGAACCGAGGCCGCTCGCTCAGTCACAAATGGTGCTGGGAAGACTGGGCTGCAAGCCTGCGTGAAGCCCTCATTTCCAGCAACTTTGTGTTTGACAAACTTTTGGTTTATTGACCACACACAGACAAGGTCCTTCCTGTTCATCTGGGGCCTGTCAGCTCAGTACACAAATGGGACTGTGAGAAAGTCAGGCTAGTGTTTACCAAAGTCTTGATGTAACACCTCTGTCCCAGACATCAATGCCTCCTCTGTCACTGAGGGCATCTCCACAGAGATGTAGTATCTGAGACGTGGACCCTCTCAGGTGGGTTTAAAGTTCCAAAAATGACTCAAACCATCACACCTTATGGGAACTGAGTGGTGCATGAATAACAAAATAAAGAAACATTTGTATATACTTCATGTTGGCAGTTGCTACATGAATAAATTTGAACTATTTTTACTATATAAATGCATTTATTTGCCCATTAATAGCAAGTCAAATTCAGTGCTTATGTAGTGCTTTCAACATGGTTAGCGTCAGTTTTTGCTCTAAAAAAAAAAAAAGAAGTAAAACCTTTGAGAACTGATTGATCTCACATGGCACTCCCTAAAACAACTCTTAAATGAATTAGTCTTTGAAATAAACTGCAGTGAAACTGAAGCTTCTGAGCTACACTCAGTCCTGCTTCTTTGTGAATTAGTTGCTTCGTTAGGAAGTATGATGATACAAACCCTCCTTCAAAGGGAAACTTAAAGCCACAATAGGGTCACAGAGGTTGCCCCAATAATCTCTCTTGATGATGTCCTGCTGATAGAGAGGCAGCCAGGCATCCCCAGCCTACCAGAGTGGAGGTGGTCATCCTCATCTTAGGCCTGATTACATCTGGCCTCCCTCAGTGCGCTCTTTAGTCATTGGCTTCAACCACCCTCCAAGCATATACTCCCTGGGTGGAGCCACTGTGGCCTGAGGATCCCATTTTTAACATTTGACAACTCAGCTGTGGGGCGTGTTTCATCATTGCTGCACTCCCCATAGCTTCCCTCCCCTGTTTTACACCAGTGAAACGCAACTTTTGACATCTGGCTCCGAGAGACAATTTAAGTGGAATAAACAGTTGATCTGGCCTCAGATCCAGCTTTGATCTGCTGTTTTGGCAGGTAGCAGAGCTTATTCAGAGACATTTAAACCACTGAGCTGACTTATTTTTGGATGGAACATTCTCCTCAAAGCCAGATGCAAACGCCAAAGTCTTCATGGGTGTAAACAGGCAGTCTGTGTGTTAGGAAGTTTGTCATACTACTGTAATCAGATGAGGCCTGTGAATCAAGTGCAGCATTCAGACTTCTTCACTTGGATTTCTGTAAGGATGTTGAACCTCTGCTATATTTTGATTCTGTTACAGTCTTTTAAATATCTTAAATGGTCTTCATATAGAAAAACAATGCAAGTTGATGAGAACCAGCTTCCATGTGATCAGCCCATTAGCCTTTATGCGAAAGGTCCCCCTCCCTCCTCTTCAGCGAGACACTTTATAAATAACGCGGGCACAATAAACGCCACCTTGATAATTGGGCTATCAGTCAAGGAGATGTCAAGTGCTTGGGTGGATCAGGAGTCCTACTCTGCGCTCTGCTGAGCCACAGTCAACCATGATGACAGGTTGAGCAAAAATTAGCTCCACACTACAGGCAGCCAGCTTCATAATGGGTCATGTTTGAACCGCATCGCTCTGCATGTATTGACAGTTTCCCCTGAAGAAGCTAATGATGGGTTATTTTCTGTCTTTGGTGATTCTCATTAGAGTGCCGAACATCAAATTGAGGCCATGTCCACAATAATGCTTTCATGGATTTAATTTCAGCTCGGACAGCAACCCTTCAGAAAATGATAAAAAATCAATATTGTAGGAGCGCTGTGGTAGCTGAATGTCACAGTGCATACTGCATGGCTGCACGGTCGCCAGCCAATGACCTTTGTTGCATGTCATGCCCCTCTCTCTCTCCCCCATTTCCTGTCTGCGTCCTCCAAGGCCAAAACAAAGCGCCAAAAATGATCTTGATAAATAATCAGTGTTGTGGTTGGAAATATAACTGTCTCCAATATAACCATGTCAGTGTGGACGAGGCCTGACCCCCAACCTGTTTGCTCTGTCCACTTCCCTGCCCTGGGGATGGAGGTTGGGGGAGGGTGTGGCGGCTGTCCCGCTGAGCTCGCCGTGACGTGTAAAGACAACACCGAGCAGTTGTGACTGTGGAGGTTGCAGATCAGCAGCAATTCCTAACAGCAACTGGTGGCCTCCAGCCGTCCCAACAGTTGCCATGACATTGTTTCGTTTTATGTTTGGTCCACAGGAAGCGGTGAATAGTCCTGACCATATAGGGTTCGGGCAGGTTGAGTGAATGGATTATCTTTTAGTTTTAAAACCTGGTGATGAATTACTGGCTCTTGGTAACTCATTTACCTGTTCTCTGAGTTCCCACATACAGGCTCTTTGAATACAGTGCGGCGTGACTTGGAGGCTCTCACACTCTGTGGATTTTACATCGGCTTTTTGATAATCTCCTCTGTTTTGAACTGAAGCTTTGTTTACATCTGTTTTGATTGATTCGAGCTGCAGAAGTTAGCCTCCCGAGCTAGGGTTTGATAGAAAACTCAATATTTGTACTTTCATCTGCGCTAAGAGAGGCAAAGGTTAAGAGGTGGGGGTATGATCAGAGATGTTGGAGGCGTTGAGGTTGTATATTTCCATCGGTTGTAGCCTTTCTGTTCGGCTTTGGTGTACCAGGATGTGCAGGCCTCTCATTTACGATAAGCCCTCCCTTCCCATATCCCAGCGCTCCTCTCCCAGTCTCCTCCCTTTTCTCCCCTCCCCTCTATAATAAATGTCATAGTTTCCAGAGTGGGAAGGAGGCAGCGAAGGGGGCAGGGCGGGTGCTTGGCGTGTAACAGGACCACAGCAACTCATGCAGCCAATGGAATTCAGAGGGATTGCTTCTGTAGATGTTTTTTCCTCTTTCACTCTTTTTTTTTTTTCTTTTCTGTAGTTGTCTCACCCCACTCCCTGTGACCCCTCTTTCTCAAGGGGGCCTCTCCAATCTGAGCAGTTCCAGCTATTTTGCTTGGTTTGTGGTGTTTGTGTGTGTGAGGGCTGGGGGAGGGTTTGGTAGGGGATTTGGCAGCTCCTTTGATCAGTAAAGCATAAACAAGAGGGGGCTTCAAAATGGGTTGCATTGTGTGGGGGGAGGAGTGCTGAGTCAGGCCCTCTCGCTCTCTGGCCTGGGATAGAGAGCAGACAGGCAGGCTGGGATTACAGCAGAGGCCAAGAGAAACTCTCTGAATCTCTCACTTCACCCCCAGCTGTTCCAAAATCTGGGCTAATGGCGCTTTGGGATCAAATTAACAGCGAGTTGTAAAGAATTGCAGTGGGTGGAAGAACGCATCCAGAACATGATTATTGCAGGGTACAATGGCTAGATTGCTGAGGGTGATATTTAATTGCATTATGAACAAACCCTTTGTTTTTGTATTTAAATGATTCAGCCAATATAAACCTCAGAGTTGTGGTGATGCATAAACAAGCTGCTGGACTTTGGTGGCTGTTTGTTTGAGGTGGGGGGGGGGCTCTCTCAAATGGGATGTTTCAAAAAACAAAAAAAGAACAAGTGAATAGTGGGGTTTTAGGTCGTAGCTCAGTCTGTGCCTTTGTCAAGCAGGTGAAAGCTTTGTAAATGTGGCGCCAGATTGTTAAAGCCCCTGACACTCCACAGTGTCCGAGCCACTTCCAGGAAAAAGGACCCCCTGCGTTGAGCCCTGGGACTGACCCTCCCTCAATAGAGAGGGTCCTGCTCGGGAGAGGAGGGCTTCCTGTATTAGCTTTCCATCTTAATCAAGCAACAAGTACCAACAAAGCACTAATTATCAATGCCTTCACAGAATCCAACACAATGCCCCCTCCCCTGGTCCCCCACTCCCGTCCCAGCAAAGACGAGCTGTAAAATAGATGGAGCAACATTGTTTGACGTTACAATAGTTGTTTTGAAACCACTCACAGCCTCGTAGACATTTTCAAGAAGAAGTACGTGATTTATTTTTAGTTTTAATTTTAATTAACAGCAAGGTGGACTTTCTCCCCCGATTCGTGACACACAAGTGAATTCAACTGGAAATTGTATTGTCCAATCCAAACTAAGAACTGAATCCTCGGTTCAGGCTGGGTCCAAACAGAGGCAGCTGACTTCCTGTAACACTCATCGTTTACAGAAAGCAGGAGTTAGATTCAGAGTTTTCATCAAAGAGCTTGTTGAAGCTGCTGTGAGTCATCAGTTCCTGTATGTGACCTGCCGCTTCGCGCTGATATCGCCCCTAGTTTGAACTTACCACTGACTGCTGGTAGAAACACACTGACGGTCACTTTTCTGACTTGCATTTTTTGCAATCTTGTCTCCTTACAGCCACATTGATCAGACCACGACTTGGCAGGATCCTCGCAAGGCCCTGCTCCAGATGAACCAGGCGGCCCCGGCCAGTTCTGTGCCAGTCCAGCAACAGAACCTTATGAACCCAGCCAGTGGTGTGTATATGTGGACTTTGTTATATTACTACAGCAGCAGCATATGGCCTGATTCACAGTTAATGTTAGTCATATTTGAGGGTTTTTTTTACATTCTTTGAGGTTATTTCTGGGCGTTTTCTTACTTTCAGTCAGGAGCAGTTTAGTCTAGTTCTTGCATGTCACTAAGGCTCTGTGTGTACCTCACTTCTGTCCGTGCAGTTGGAATTTGCCCTGGGTGAGGTAAGACTGAGGTAGAACGTGACAGGTCCTGTCTGACATGTTTGGGTGCTCCGTGACTCACAGATTACAGAGTTTACTCATGAAGTCTCTGTATTCTCAAATCATCACTGTTCCATCTGGCAGCCTACAAGGAGATCTAAAAAATAATGAAAAGAAATAAATGTTGACAAGCTGGCTTGTTTTCACTTACAGACGACGGAGACATACATTCTCAAAGATGAAAAACAACGTGCTGCTATTTGTCTTGGAGGCCTTTTCCCATGCAGTTGGTTTATTTTGCCATAACATGTGCTCATGAGGACATATCTAATATTGCTGCCTCTCCTACTGAGAGTGTCTGTAACCACAACAGGCTGGAATTATGCTCAATTATGTGTTCCAGTTCAGTTATTGCTGTCTAGGGTGTAAGTTTTGTTTCAACATTGGAGGGGGCAACTTAAGCAGGGGTCCTTTTACTTTCTGCTTTTTTTGTATGTACAGATTTGCGTCTTTTCTGCATCAGTTTATACTGGAAATGTATTCATGTAAAGGAAAACACACAATTCAGGCACCAGGTGACATTTGAAATATAATAGAATATAATGCAGTAAGGCTCTCAGGCAAGCAGTTTGTCAAAATCAAAGCCTGCAGCTACTTTCGTGTTTTCATTGCTGGTGGTTGCACTGGGGGCAGACCTGTCCCCTCCATCCACCCTGACGTCTGTGCCTGTGGTGTCAAAGAAAAGTCTGAGCAAGCGCCAGCAGCCCTCCAACATGGCTTTTGTGTGCCATCCCTCAGGTCCTCTCCCTGATGGCTGGGAACAGGCTATTACATCAGAGGGAGAAATTTACTACATCAACCACAAGAACAAGACCACATCCTGGCTTGACCCACGGCTTGACCCGCGCTTTGGTGAGTTTGCTCTAGACAAAGTTTGCTTTTTGATTAAAGTAAAATACCATGTATATTCTATGTCTTGCAGTAAGGAGCTCCTTTAAGTTGTAACAATATTTCTATTTTATATTAAAATGTAAACAAGAGGGTTTTACCAGGAGTTTCTTTGTGACCACAATTTACTTTCTCCAGTAGAAAGCTCTGGCCAATCCAGAAAACATGTATCTCCACTATTGTAATAGTGAGTCCGGTTCTGTGTGATTCATTGTTAATTTCACTGCACAGCATTGTTTCACAGTGACTAGTCACACCACTGCTTGTTGAAAACAGATTTCACCAAACCCCCACCCTCAAAATCCGCACCTAACCTTTTGTCAGCCATTTTAGTGTTGGAGCAACAGCTGAGTTGGCCATTAATCCCCCGGGCCGGGCTAAAGTTTGACAGCTCGCTTTCAGTGTGTGGTCGCCAGGGCTGGTGAATTAGTGACAGGAACAGGTACATTGTTGAGATTTCTCTGTGGCCATGAGAATGAGCTAATCCTCCCGCACGAGGAAGACTTCCAGAGATGAAGGTTCTGCTTATGTCACTCTGAGTCATTCATGCTTCAGGTGCCATCCCTCCGTTACAGCGGCGTTCCCCTGGGAAGCTCACCCCGGTTCGTGAAGGCAGCATGTGTGAATCAGCACGCAGGCTGTTATCCTGTTAAATGTTAGTGTTACTTTTTATCAAGCCTGGGCACTTCAAGGCAGTGTTTCTGTAAGCAATTGTGTGTCCCACTCACAAGGCAGACAGGAAAGTTCAAAACAGAGTTGTAAGGGGAGTGGAGCAGCTGGGAAGAGATGGCGGCTCTGATCGGCGAACCTCTTTGAAGATTTATAAGTCCTGAACACACACGGCTGCTGGGCCCCTGAGAGCGAGTGTGAGGGGAAAAGAGACCATGTTAACTCATGAAGTGCCATCAGACATCATTTTGTTCCATATTAGATCAAATCTTTTCTCTACTTTTTATTATAAAGGCTCACATTTATACCTTTATGCCTCTTATGTTCACTCTGCTGTTAATTTTGATCCTTTAAAATTTTAGAAGGATTTCTAAGAGCTGCGCTCCTCAAAATACTTGATATTTCACAAGTGAAGGAAAACCTAATTTTATTGTTTCGCAGTTATTTTTTAATCACACGTTTTCACATTTGTGCAAAGAAATGGGCTCATCTGCTGCAGAAACCTCTATACTGCTGCTATGTAGGTCTCCAATCATAAGCCAGCTGCTTTGATAATGGAGGCTAATTTGAGCTTTGAGAAGAAAAGCAGCAGAGCGCCTTTAACTGAGGGTTGTTGCCGGCTGGCTTTCCCCTGCGTGAGGCCCAGTGCAGGCACAGCCCCATTCTGTTCTAGCTCCAGACAGACTTGAATCTCTGCCAGGCCTCTTTATTCTGTGGTCCAACTCTTAATCTGTTCCAGACCTTTTCAGTCAAAGAACTCCAATGTGAGAGGGGAGGCGGGGGGCAGGGAGAGGCAAGGCGAAAGGGGAAGAAAGAAAAACGGAGGAACAGAGGGAAAATGCCGACGGGATAAGCATGCATCCTCTTTAAGAGCCAAGGAGGTGGCGAACAGCGAACAAGCCATGAGTGCGCCGTGGCTGAGTTCAGAAGGGGGCTGGCCTGTGTAGATGTGTTGTTTTCTGTACGTACTACTCTGGACGAACAGCAAGGAAAACATGCGAGGGGTATAGCTGAGTGCACAAAAAGACAGATTTCCTCTGGGAGTTTTGGCTTTGAAGCCTTCGTGTAAAGCCGTTTGCCAAACTCGCTGCTGCATTATCTGTCATGTGATGTTTTTCTGCTTCTGCTGTCAAGTACTACACCAGAAAAGTTGTCATCTTATTAGTGATGTCACCTCTGTGAGACACTGGCAGCGTGATGAAGCAGCAGTTTAAAGAGTCAGTTCATGTTTTTTCACTCACCCCTAGAGGCATCTATTTATGTGGACAGTGGGATTTATGAAATAATTCCTAGAAAAGCTGCCGCACACTGATATTTCCTCACTGACTCAGAGTTTCTCCTTGCCATGCAGAGCCAGGTCAACGTAGGCTAGCTTTACTCAGGCCTTACTGTTGTACACGATGATAAAGCAGTGTATCACCTCCAGACTGTTTCCCCTCTTGGCTTATCTCAATGCTAGAAACATAACACCTTCCCAAGGGGCCTTTTTTAAACTTGTTAAATTGACGGCAGACAAATATTTACAAAGCCTTCAAAGGTGCTGTGCCCTGGTCACATAGAGAACTTCCCACAGCTGGCACACCCTCAACCCTACCTGCCCCAGGTGACGTCGTGATGCAATATGCCTGCCGGTGTGATTGTGTGATAAGAGCCTGTGTTGCTGGCTCGTTGTGTTGCAGGGGTGCGTGAAGAAGACAAAAGGCAGACGGCATTAACTTGTCTCTTATCTGCCTGGCCCACCAGCTATCACCGCCCGTATGTGCTGCTGACTTCAACCACCCCTCCACACACACACACACACACACACACACACACACACACACACACACACACACACACACACACACACACACACACACACACACACACACACACACACACACACACACACACACACACACACACACACACACACACACACACACACACCTACACGCCTACATGCCTGCTTTCATGCTATCACTCTGGCCCTGAAGTGAACCTGTCCTTCGCTCCTATCTCACCCACAGATGTAATTCCCTGCTTCGATACGCTCCCTGTTTGTGAATAGCTGCTCCACTAACATTGGTCACGGTTACCTGTTTGGTCTGTGAGGAAGTCCTTGACTTGGTTGTTCAGGAGAAACTCAGTTGTAAGACTGCTTTCGAGTCTTGTGTCTCTTTCTCTCACCAGAAAGACGAACAGACAGTCAGTTGTACATTTTATCAACAGCTGTGGAAAGTTTGGATCAGGAGTCTGTGAACTCTGATGGAAGTTTACAATCAATAGTTTTGGTAATTATTAGTATAACAAGCTTTCACTTTCATTTCCAGAGAGGTTTGGCTGCCTGATTTTCTCGCCCTGTCAGACTTCCTGTAACAATGTGGATACATACACGAGTTGAATGTTGTTATCACTGACAGAACTACAAACATAAAGACGCAGTTTGCTCGAAATGGCCATCATATGTCAGACAATCTTTCTCCATATGCCTCCCCTCACTTCTTCAAAGCTCAGGCCTTAACAGATCTACAGCTGCTTGCACGGCCCATGTGCAGCGCCTCTGCTTTGAGAACAGCTGATGGCAGAGTGATCCGGCCTCCAAAGGCCTCAGTATCTGCCAAAGATAAGAAGCAGAGGGACCTAACACTCTCTCCCACGGCTTCAGTTGTGTTTGTGTGCAAGTGTGTGTGCTGGGGTGGGGTTGTTGGGGGAGGCAGCGTGGACAGAGGGGGGGAGTTGGAGGGCAGGGCGGGGCGGGGCCTCCACAGCTTCCCAGGGAGAGCCCTGAGCCACGCTTCATTCAGCTCCTGAGATAGTGTAAACAGACAGTGATTGAATGGTGATGAGAAAGGTGCCGGGGCGGGCAGGACAGCACAGAGAGAGGCAGCCCCGCATGAAAATCGTGCCCCCGTCAAGGTTTTGTTTTGGTTGGTGTTTCAAGCGCATAAGCAAACAGCGCTCCTCATTGGTTCCATTACTGTTACACCCCTTGTGGTCAAGCACATTTGCTTCTCTTTCTCTACTACAGTGATAAAACGTGTGACCTACTTTGCATGCATAAATTGCTGCATTGCTGTGCTGCTTTATACTCATGTTTATTAGACCCACCCTCACTGGAGTGAAGAATAACAAAGATTTCTCGGGGGAACAGCTGTGTTTTCACATGTTGCGCTATTGCAAACATGTAGTTAGGTTGTTAGCGCACAATGCAGTTTGTTTGGTGAAAGAACTTTGAAAGTTGAGTGGTGCAGTGTCAACAGAGCCTGATCTATGTCTATTTCAAATGAATTTGTCTGATTTGCATACTGTGCTTCATAATGCGTTCATTGAAGGAGCTGAAGTGGACCCATCAGGCCAGCGCAGCGAGGCAGTCAGTCTTGAGGGGTAATCTGTGATTTGTTTAGAAGGAAACAAAACACACAATGAAAGGATAAGTCATAACTGATGCAATGTACGATGCACAGCTAACAAAGCCTGTCTTAGTCAGTGAGTGGGAGGGGATCAGGTCTTACAGGAATAGTGGCTGTTTCAGACACCAGGTGGAAAACGTGTGCCGGGACTTCTCTCGTCCTACACAACCTGCTGCACTGGCTCCGCTCTTTTACAAGTTCAGCTTGTAGAAAATCAAGTTGTCAGTCTTGTTATGCAGCATTTAAATGCAGCCAAGCATCGAAAGGTGTAGTTGGAGAAACGTTAAGTGTATTTATAGTCTGCTGGAGATCCTATATGTGTTAAAATCATCTTTGTTAAAGCTGCACAAATCTTACTAGCTGTGAGCACAGAATGGGGATGCAAGAGACAAGTGTCTCATCCCACTAATTGAGACCCAGAAGATTTAAAAAAAAAAAAGTTGCTGCTGAGTTTCGACATTTCCACACAGAAGAGAAGAAAATGCAGAGTGGCTTGTATGTACAGCAACTGCTGTGTTCAAAGAAAGCTGGAATCACCAGTTTAAGATCCTTGTCCTCTCTAGTTCCTTTGATAAAAAGCAGTCACAGACCATTTCTGCTTTGCCATCTACAGTCTCAGATGCAAAGTAATATTATACTGACAGCAGATTGATTTGAGCTCCTTTCTGTCTCTTTTGCAGCCCTGAACCAGCAGAGGATCACCCAGAGTGCACCAGTGAAGCAGGGTGGGCCACTGCCTCCCAGCACCCACAGCGGAGTCATGGGAGGCAACAATCAGATGAGACTGCAGCAGATGGAGAAGGAAAGGCTGAGACTGAAGCAGCAGGAGCTGCTTCGGCAGAGACCACAGGTCAGGACGCTTTTCAAAACAATATTCAAAGGCTTTTTGGGAAGTGCTGTGGCCTCACGGAGGAACTAACCCGTATCAAAAAGGTCACAAGGTCAATACTTTCAGTATGTGTCCATCAGCGTCGTAGCGACACGGGAAATGCTCACTAGCTGAATGTCGGCTAAATATTTATGTAGTAAAATGTACATCTTGAGTAGGCCTTTAAATATGAGTCATCACTGACATGGATATTGGTGGATCTTAAGCCCCTTTGATCAGTCTTTATTGTTACGCCACCCTGCAATGAAGTCTCATGAGTCATATGTGGTAATTTTATCACTTCCTAACGGTGATGCGTCACTGTGCCGCCCACATAGGGTGGTGCAGCTGAGCCTAGTAGTTTACTCAAGGCTGTGTCATGACACCAGAAACGGAGCTTTATGATTATGAATGAGGGTGCTGGTGACTTTGTTTACCATGCCATTCACACAGGCTGCTTCAGGTTTACAGTGCAGGAAGTGACCCGAGTGTGTCCGTACGCTAGGCTGTGGCGGGGAAAAGAAGATGTTTGGACTGTCCTTACTGGAAGTCCTCAGAGCATATGCATGGTATGCTCAGAGAGAAACCTGGTTACCACTGATTTCTGCTCTCAAAGCCTTAAACTGTTGCCTACCTTTGCATGTAAATAAAGGTTTTGGAGCAACCAGGTTATTTCAGTGCATTTGTTTTCTATTCCCCGTCTTCCTGCCTGATTTCTCCTGATCCATATGCATGTATGCATGTAGCGACAATTGTGCAAGGAAAACACACAGCTATAAAGATGACTCAGGCTGCTCAGTTATCCAAACTTTAATGAAGATTAATGGGAAATGTGGAGACTGGACTGCAAACCAGACTGTATACATCTGAAGAGTGCTGGATTCCAGTAAACCCCAAACTCCTGCAGCTTTTCAGAAACAACATGTTTGGAATCCGGACGTCAACTGTGTTTGCAAATATAGCAGAGCAGTATTATAGAGGGAAATTGTGCAATCGTGTAGGCTATGTGCTTGTGTAGGGAGTTCAACTTTGGGGCGATAACTTGCCACACCCAAATGTGTTCCACATGGCAAGAAGTTTGCTGAATTAGGTTGGCGATGTGCTGATGGCACTCGAGTGCTGACGCCGCTCTGTCATGCACAAAAAGAGAGGCAATAAAACCGTAAAGATTGTTTACAGTACACAGCCCTCATAATCCCTCTTCATCAAAACCAGATTGTTTACATGTGTGCATGGGATTCTGGGAAAAGTGTCGTCGTTGGACAAGGAAGCACCTTCGAGTTCTGCTGCCCGTAGATCTGAAATGAAAACAAAGAAGGAAAACTCCTTATTACCTCATGAAGGGCTAATTAAGGCTTTCTATTTGTCTTATTGCCTCAAAGAACATTGTGTCCATTTCTCCTCCACCACAACCAATAAAAGCCTTTGCCAACCACTTAGGGTGTCTAGCAGCAATTTTACATCCTTACTAAAAAAAAAAAAAAAAAAAGTGGCATCCTATTGGCTGCCTGTCCGCTGTCGTCTGACCCTCTGAAGGTTTCATGAGATCCTGAAGCGGCGATGGCGGTCAAGTCACTTCACCTTCCCGTTCAAGGGCTTTGAGAGCAGGAGGTGAAAAAGAACATGACTTCATATCCTCAGCCTTATCTGATTCGCCGTGTGTAGAAAACAATTGTCTCCAACTGCGGTCGGCCCCTCTTGTAATTTGACACTGCGCATGGGAAGAAATGGAGAGCACCATGTTGGCAGTCGGTGCGGAGCAGCAGGGGTTTCAGGCCGTTCTGACATGTTTGCATGAAGCTGTGTATAATTAGCCTCTGAGGTTAGGGGTGGGGTTGATTGTGTTGCTCATGTTTTTTTTTTTTTTTTGGTGCCTTCTCGTCCTCAGGAGCTCGCGCTAAGGAATCAGCTGCCTACCAGTATGGATCAAGATGGCAGCACAAACCCTGTGTCCTCCCCTATGGCCCAAGATGCCCGGACCATGACCGCCAACAGCTCTGACCCATTCCTCAACAGGTTGGTTTCACACAGGAGCCAGATGTGTCTGTAGAGCAAATGGAGGAAACGTTCCCAAAGAGCAGTGTGTAAAGGACAGAAACTGCAGCTGAGGTGCACCGATTGACGTCACTTGGCGAGGGCTCATCAGACTTAATGTTCCCTGTTTGATCTGTGCGCTCGGCTGTCTGAGTCCTGGTGAGAGCTCCCCGAGTTACACAAGTAGTAAAAACAGGAGGCCGGTCTCCGGGCTTAACCCTCTTCACATGGTTATGACTCACTCAGACCAGCAGCTCTGCGCTGAGTTAACTGCACAATGATGACCTCTGGTGTACGACTGCTGCAGCAGAGGCAGTGAATCTAAATGCTGTGACGAAATGTCTAAAAGCACACTTTATTCACAGTGACACCAGACGGGCTGAATCTACAGTAGGTGCAGGTAGGAGTTTCATCCAACTGTCTGCGAGTGCTGCCTCATGGCATTCTGGGAAATCACGCCTAGCAGTTCCAGCTCGAGCTCCTCCGTAAGCGGACGAAGCGAGGAAAGAGCTGAATAGCAAGCAGGCCATGAGAACATGTGGTCCAGTCAGTAGACAGGCCAGCCTAATCTCCCCTCCTCCCCCTGTTGCCTCCACTCCCCTGCTCTTACAATGGCCTCATTCATCCTGCCTCTGCCATACTCTGCCTACATATTTTTCCTCTGCTAATTAGTATAGGCTTGTCAGATGTCTTCTCTCTGCCTCTTTGTCTCTGCTGCCCCATTCACCGTTGCTCTTTTTCCTATATTCTGCAGCAGAGGGTGAAAAAGTGAACTTGGGTTTCAGCTGTGTCACTGTGGATTAGACACGTAGTCGTTCAGATAGATAGAACGGCGGAAACGTGGATGTATGCACAAAGTCCCCGGGAGAATTAAGGCCACGCTGCTGCTTTTCAGCCTGTGTGCTTTTAATAACCGACTGTGTTTGCTTTGTTGGATCAGTTAATTAGACTGACGTAGTTCAGTTTCAAAGCAGAGTTCACTGAAGGTCATTGAGGTCGTCAAAAGCTCTGCTGAGACAGAAAAGCTTTTCATTTCCTTCAGTTTGACGGAGAATCGTGATGTTCGTGCACAGTTTATAACCGGGATCTCTTAATTTGTGTATTTTCAGCGGGACCTACCACTCCAGGGATGAGAGCACAGACAGCGGCTTGAGTATGAGCAGCTACAGCGTCCCTCGCACTCCAGACGACTTCCTCAACAGCGTGGACGAGATGGACACAGGTGAGGCTGGGATCACAGATGGTTACCTGCACCTCCCGCCCTGCAGTCACACCACGTACTGTACACGGAAACCACTGAAACTCCAATGAACAACAACGATTCTTTATTTTTTCCTTTTTTACTTGAACTATTCGTTGTCTAACTTTCAGCTGCATCTTTTGTATGAACAATGCTTTTTGAAAGTTTAATATCATTATTAAATCATTTTTTCCTTCTTCGTTAGGTGACGCTCTTCCTCCCTCCATGGCGACGCAGCCCAGCCGTTTCCCCGACTATCTGGACGCCATCCCGGGAACAGACGTGGACCTGGGCACCCTGGAGGGCGAGAGCATGGCGGTGGAGGGCGAAGAGCTGATGCCCAGCCTGCAGGAGGCCCTGAGCTCCGACATCCTCAACGACATGGAGTCTGTGCTGGCAGCTACCAAGATTGACAAGGAGAGCTTCCTCACATGGTTATAGAAGATCCAAGCGGGGCGCCTCTTCCTCCTCTCCCCACACTCTGAACTGCTGCCTGCTCTGATCTGTGAAGGATTCATAGATGCTTTTACAAGACATTTCAGCGAGCGTGTCTGGACTTCTGTCTCTGTCTCGGCGTGTAAGGCCAACCTCTTTTGAGGCAGTATTGTTCTCTTCTTTTCACTGGTGTGTTATCTCTTTATTTTGTCTGTGTCTTCAAGGCTGGCCCATGAACAGACAATTACGCAAGGGTCCCCAAATCTTTCACAGGTCTGTCAGTGAATCTAGGGAATCTTTACCTAGAGCAGGGGCGCCTCCTTCCCCTGGCCTCCCCTCATAGCTGAGCTGGGCGGCTGCAGGTCCTCTCCTGCAAGGACCGCCGTCATCAGTTACCGCCTGGAGTCTCTGGTGCCTCTTTTTCTTGCAATATAGTGTGAAGCAGCACTACTTAACTGTATTTGGGACTATTGCATCTAGCTTACGTAGCTTTATATTTGGCCTTGTACGTTTTTATTCTTTCTTTTGTTGTTTGTTTTCAGCGAGCCTGAGAAACCAAAAATGATGTATTTGAAGCATGAACAACAATACTGATTTGGAGTAAAGGTAATGCGAGGCCCAGTTTGGACATGTTGGCTTTGCTGGTGGGGCGGGGAGGGGTGGAGTGAGAGTTGGAGCCTGGGGACCGACTACATCGCTGCTTGGCTGTGCCAGCAAGTCTAAGTTAAACCTTTGATAGATCAAGTGCCTTCAGTTGTAATTTTTAAGACGCGAGCAACACGAACAAGTAAGTTTCTGTAATGCAGCAATAAGCATAAGGCTGTCTTCATTTACACCAGCCACACTTTCCTCTCGCCAATGTTCAGTAATCACAATTGTACTTTCGTTTTATAAACACATTATAATGGGATTTAGGGATTTCTGGTTGGTTTTTAAACCCTAGCCTCTTTGTATCTCAGTCTTATTCAAGCCTAATTCATGATTCATTCTTTACCTTTTTAGTATTCTTTTATTTTTAGGTTACTACATATGTATGATAGCGTAGATCAAATGGCATTTTGCTTTGTTTTTAACTTCTTTCATAGATGAATTAATACGTTTTTAACAGGGTCGACTGTTATCGCAGCACATCGCTTCACCAAGATGAAGTCTGCCAAGACACAGATTGATCAGTTTTGGCTTTTTTAACCATTTAGCTGATTCTCTTCTTGTCTCTGATTTACTATATACATATTAGTGTTATTGTTTATGTTGATCACATGCAGCTTTTACTATCTTTCCTAAACATTAACCAAAAAGGCAGATCTTTCGGCGAAACAGAAACTATAGCTCTTTGATCAATTAAACCTTGTGACAGCAAACGGTGTGCGAGAGTTACGATGTTTGAAAGTGTCTTCCCAAGGAGGAGCTGAACCCCTCGGCTCGATGATGTGCAGTGTGTTGAAATAAGGGGTTTGTAGACTACAGCTCAGACAAGTTGAAGCAGGTTGAAGAGTCACGTTGAGGGGTAGCGTAGAAGGCCAGGGTTTGACTGACGGCGGCGAGTTACGCAGACTGTTGACTTTTTTTTTTTTTTTTTGGTGAAATAATCAAGAAACAATCAGTCACTATCTCAGTCAGGAATTGTTGTGGCGGATTCCAAAGATGTTTTTGTAATGACGCTAACACTTATTTTTGCTTCCAATTTCACAGAGTCCAGAAACAGTATGATTTGTTAATCAGCCTCTGTATGAACACACTGTATAAGCTAATGAGAAAATGATGTAGGTTTAAGTGTTAACGGACATGTCTGAATAGGTCTAGCTGAGAGATTCTTTGTTTTGTTTTGTTTTTTTTTTTTAGACAAGATGGTTGTTTTGAGTGACTAACCCTGAGATTTAAGGATGAGGTTTCAGAACAGAGAAGCAAGTAATTCTTGTATAAGCGCTCACATGTTTACATTCTCTCTGAGTAGAAAGTGCTACAGCCACAGCGGAGACAACACACTGACGACTCTCCCGATCATTTTGATGTTTACAGCATGACTACACCTTTGCATTACTGCAGTATCCTTTGAACAATCAGCCGGCCGTGCATGCCCTTGGTTGAGGACTTGCAGGATGTCACACTGATTCTGTTGCCGACCAGTACTTCATTGGTAGCATTAACTTGATGGAACAAATTTTTTTTTTTTTTTTAGATCAGAGAATATGAACAACTTTTTTTTTATTCTGTGTGAGAAACCTCTTTTTAGTTTTGATTTTATTGATCATTAAATCGTGTTGATGATGGAATTTAAGATGGACAAACAGTGTTGAACAATGCAACTAAAATGAGTGGTACACTACAGTGCTTGTATTGCACGGCTACAAAGTTTTCATTTTGATGCAATGACGCATTTTGTCACAGATCTGATTTTATGCTTACCTAGTGTGTAATTGTCAGAGCATATTAGCTGTTGACTGTCATTGTAGCAGTAGAACTAATCACACAGTTAAAGGATTTTGTATTTAGAGTTTTCTAAATGCACACGAAATGAATTTATATTCAGTAATGATCTGTTCTTTTTTTTTGATAGATATGTGCATGTGTTTTAGAACAATAAATTCTGTTACATTATATCTTGCTTCATATGATACGTTGAAATTGGCCTGAAATAAAGTATATACTTTGTGGTAATATTTTCCTTATGTTGTCATTATATTAAAGAAAAAAAAGATCTAAATACACCACTCTATATCAGAATGAGTAGCTGTGTGGGCGAAGTATGTGTACACTTACACAGAATTTGACTCAGTTTCTCATGATATACTGACACAAAGAACACTACAGGAATACAGACATACAGCTTAAAAATAGAGCAACAAGGTGAATAAACAGTCACAAACAGATGTACATGCAAGTTTGTCAAGATGTGTAGATATAAAGATCAATATATAAAAAATGATGACCAAGACTATGCAATGCTTAAGTGAAGGGTTTCTGTAAATTGTAGACAAGTTGTGCAAAAGTATAAACATACATAATGAATGCCTTTAACTGTGCTCAGTATCTTAAAATTGGCTGTTTTATATATTTCCATATTACAACATACACAAACAAGTACAATAAATCGGCCTTCTAAAGGTTTTATTTTGAAATTGTTCACCGGAAGTGCATCGCATGTGACGCAGTTCCTTTCTGATATCGCTGGAGGGAAATACCGTACCTCTGTCTATTAGAAAAGCTTTATTATGAATATTTTCCACACATGTATTACAGTGTGATTGTGTCTGCCCGGTTACTAGTGAGGTCAGCAGGTATGTGTGAGGTTCACAAGAAGCTGCTACGGGCTCGGCGATGCTGACATGAATGAGGGGGTGGTGCTACTGCTTATTCTAACAAACTACGAGTAGCAACTTCTTCTCTGGCACTCTTTACTATTGTGAACAAAATAACCTGATGATCTCACACCGATCGAGTGAGTGCCCTCTTGTGGTCATGCGGTGGAAGTGCAACATGAATGTCTTCAATACGCATCAAGCTAACACGATAGCACACTAATACTTCCGGTGCATATTTTCACCGCCACAGCCGAGCTGACATTCCTGATTCTCCTCTTGGCCTCCAAAGAACAGCCTACATGTCTTTGGCTGCTATGAGGCTCACACCCTGCGCAGATTTTTGCTTTCTTGATTGTCTTTCAAATTGTAAAATGTCACAGAAGGCAA
Source organism: Chaetodon trifascialis (assembly GCF_039877785.1). Taxonomy (NCBI): domain Eukaryota; kingdom Metazoa; phylum Chordata; class Actinopteri; order Chaetodontiformes; family Chaetodontidae; genus Chaetodon; species Chaetodon trifascialis. Next base: position 25,867,365 of record NC_092064.1, on the reverse strand, counting down.
ACAGTTGGGTATTTCATGAAAACATACAGCACGAAGCCTGCTCACTGCCCTCTAGTGGTCATAGAGAGGCACTGTAACAATGAAACCAGTAACCAGTAACAGAAATCATAACATGCTAAATTCAACGATCTATAGTGATCAATGAAGATTAGCAATATTTTTTAGAGGCACTGATAGCCATGTTAGTACTGATGTTAGTAGCAAGCATTAATTACTTTCTTACAGACAGACCTTTTCAGTTTCAGCCTAGTTAGTAAAGCTAATAGCCCATCACGTCGCTAGCCGACAACTGAGTTGCAGAGCTGAGTTTAATGGTCATGACCGTACACTACCCTCTAGTGGACAAAGAGAAGACTTGCAATATTAAACTACCGTCAACGTATACACTTTCGGTAAATTATTTCTGTTAGCAAACTGAAGCAGTCTGAAATAAAGAATAACTATCATGAATTGACTATGTTAACATTTAAACTTTCATCATCACTCCCGTTCTCGTCTCTGCTCTTTAGACTGAAATTGCTCTCTGTACGTTTGTCACAAGAAAAAGTTAACATGACGGACTAAGCTTCTATTTCTTTGTCTTCATCACTAATTTTATGACTATTTATTGTTTTCAAACTGAGCAAAACAGGACGTGAATATGAAGTCACGCCGTGAAGAATTTGGGGTACCTGACATCAACAAACTTTTCTGTACGTCGCCATACTGTCAGGATCCCGCAGTAGTGAATCAGAGGTCCAGGCTAGCCAACAGTAGCCTTGCTAACGTAAGCTAACGTTACTACAACGAGTGCCCTCTAGTGGTCACCGTGAGAAACTACAACCCCACAAGAATAGCGTCAAGGCAGCTATAATAACATAGAGGTACTTCCGGTTAGTACGTTCAAAATAAAGGTTAAAGCAGGGATGTAGTTACGCACGGTAGCCAGAGGAGGGCAGTGCTTCCATGTCAACCATCTGTATCGCGCGCAGCAAACAAATGGCTTTACACAGTAAATTAATTTGCTAATTTGCTTGTGTGTTATATTCGGGTCCAATGGCTGTGTGTTGGTGTTGCTTAGCAAAAACTCAAATGCTAAACGTACAATACCTTCCGTTGAACACTGTTGAAATATAACTCAAAATAAACAGATGTAGTAACACGCTGGACCAAAGGACTTGTAGGAGTATCAGGGCAGATGTGAGAGCGTACCGACCCGGTCCGTTGCTTACCTGATGTAGAGGCTGTGCTCAGAGGACTTGGATCACGGACTTCAGCTCTCTTTGGTCTGTCTTTATTTAATCGTTAATATGTTCGCTTTTTTTAAAACCTTCGGCCACGCGAGGCAAACCGAACCAGTGACACGTGGGTGTATACACTGACATTCCTGTAATTAGTCCCAATGCATAACATCTGATCCAGGCTCCATGACTATACTCAAGGGTATTGTAGTCTTTTGGTGCACATGGACTACAAAAATGGAGGTGACGGATTCTATGTGTGAGGAAAAGGGAAAAATTTTAAAGCATCTAAAAATAAAAACAAGTGGGATATATCCTTTAACGATGATGCTATGAAAAACAACAGGGAAATGCAGGAATACGCAGCATGCATAGCTAAAAAGAAAAAAAAAAAGAAGAAAACATCAAACACTTCATTTAATCCCAAACAACCACAAAGTCTTTCTCAGGTCTTCTGAGGCCCTCAAATCTGAAGCCAATTAAGATCTTTTTGCATTATAGAATCTTTCTGTCCATTAATTCCCAGTTATGGCAAACTGTATATTATTTCTTCACTGCTTTATAAGGTTCAGCATCAGGATTCATCAGTGTGAACCAACTCTCAGCTTTGTCACACTTTATCATCACAAACAAATATGAAAGTGTGCAGAATATGTCAGCAAATACTTCCAGGATGTTTTAAACACCTTTGTGATATATATAAAAGCACATTAGGCAGCGATGAAGATGGTCATATCGCACCAGAAGAACAAGAGGGCAACATCACCTCCTCAAACATAAATCGTTGAATAATTTAAATGCAGAATGTTCTTTTCATTATGATACCAATTTCTTATTTTAGCCAAACGTTAGAATAAACATGATCCTGCTCCATCATTTCGAATACTATATTTTAATAATGTGACGTAAGACACAGAGAAGTGCCTTTTTATAAATGACTTCTGTCTTTGCTTTAGATTGCAAACGAAAGCACAGAAGAAAACAAACAAAAACACCCGTTTTTATGTATTCATTTATTCAAATCAATTTTATTAATTACATGTATTATAATGTATCATTACTATCCCAATAATTATTAAATATCACATGGAAAAAAAACTAAAGGTTACATCATTTGAATTGCATCAGAAACTACCACAGATGGAAAAGCTTGAACGATAAGTAAGAAAACATCTGTTGTGGCGAGATTCTCTGTGTGTACGGAAGCAAAACGTCTCAAGGTAAATGCCGCTTCATGCTAAATAGTGGATGCAGATTTAGAAACTTAACTTGGAATACCAAGATGAACTTGAAAGCAACACAGCAATGTTTTCTTTTCACAGTGTGAATTTGGTTTTTTCATCCTATACGACAGCACGACAGCATAAGTATGACGAGGAGACCACGAAACGGTGACTGCAAAGAAAAACAGACTGTTGGCCAATATACCAGGAATAAAATATGCTGAGTACTAAGGACAGAACACAAATTCCTTTCACAGTAAATACAATACAAAACAATACAGTATACTTGGATAACAAATAATATGAGTTTATAAAATTCCTTTTTTTTAACATTATTTTAAAAATGTTACCCCTTACGTCTTTCATCCATAACCTCTGTAATTTCAGCTGCGGGTCAGTTTTTAGCAATGTGACCCAAATTCACGAGTGACTGCCCAGAATCTCATCCAAATTTATATCTTTCATCCAATCATCATTCCCAGAGCCAGACTTGAGCAGGGAGTCTATGAAGTCTGAGTCCGTGTTGATCCCTGGTACTGTGTTGTCTCCCTCGGGGAGGAAGTCAAAGGTCAGACGGTTGGCCCGGTTGTTCTGGTAGCTGCTGGTGCTGGGACTGGGCTCTGCAAAGTTTCCCGCTGGTACCCTCTGTTCAGGAGAGGCCTGGTTCAGGTTTCCCACTGCTGATGGAGATCCCATCATTGGCTGGCCTGGTCTCGGGCCTGTGTCTCTTATCGAAGGGTTATGAGGGAGCATCCCCATGTCTGGTGCTACCTGGTTGGGAGGGCCGATGTGTCTCTGTTGGTACGGGTGGTTTGGCATGTCCAGCTGCGCACCCTGAGACTGGAGCGGATTGGGTAGCCGCCTAACATTGAGTCCAGCTGTCACTTGCTTGTTGGCTGAGCCCCAGCCCATGTTGACGCTTTTCATCAACCCTCCGAGTCCCTGTCCCGGCACCCCTGAGGAATGCAGGTCAGCTGCTGTTCTCGGGTGCTGCACGCCTGATACGCTGTTCATCCCAAAAGAGTTTCCGTGCGTGTTTGGCCCCAGGAACCTGGCTTTATTTTGATTTAGTCCAATTCGATTCTGATTGTTATGCTGCTGGAATTGGCCGATGCAAGAACTCGGGTGACAGTCGGTGCCGATGCCAAACCTGCGGTCCGATGGTGAAGGACTCATCTTTGAACCAGACCTACTCGGGAGGTGACAAGTCATGGACTGCAGTTCATTCTCAGGGCTGTTGCTGGAAGCCTGGGCGGCGTTTTGACCTAAAGAGACACCAAGAAAAACTGATTACAATTATGGCGTCTGGTCATCTTTTAAAACACTCCTGACTCATCAGAAATGCACAACACCTGCAAAGATGTTTCCTTGCTGAACTCCCACCATACTCCGCGACTGCTTGTAATCAGGCGGCGGTCTTGTGAGATGACGACTGAACTGATCGTGTGTATTGTCTTTGTCCTGAAAAGGAAACACAACGTTGTGAATACTGATTATTTGATCAATCAATACTCAATTCTCGCAGTCTGAACATCTTATTAACTGGTGAAAGCTGTGTGATGGAGATGTGGCTTACTGAATTGCTGATGGCGTGCTGTTGTTGGTTGAGCTGCCTCTGCATGGCCTGAGTTTTGGCCGGGCCTTTCTGCTGGTTGTTGGGAGCTGGGGGCCGTGGCTGCGACTGGGCTGACATGACTCCTAAGCTTCCGTTGGTGGGCAGTCTTGGACCAGGAGGAACACCCTGAGAAAAAGATGCACATGATGGTTTTACGTTCGTGTCAGCGGCGCTACTTAATTTTTACATTCGTAAGAGCCTGAAGATTTGAGCCAAGCGTCGAGACAGCTGCTGTAGAAAAACACAAAACCAAAGCAATGCAATAATACAATTTGACCACTAGAGGGCAAGACGTGACAAGATATCATAGATCCGTTTCAAAGATGCTATTCAGCCTCCAGAATGTGGTCAAGGCTACTCCCTCTGCAGATGAAAAAGGGAGACTTGGAGGGAGGCTTTTTTTGGAAGGAGTAGTGCGAGCCCTCCTCAAGGCCTGCTTCTCCCTTGATAATTGTGTCTAAAGAGAGTGGAAAGAATCCCTGAGACAGCAGGAAATGTGTGCCAATGGGGAGTTAAGCGCCAGCACCATGACTACCTCCATTTAATAAGCTCTCCTTCACTGATCACTGTGTTGTGTTTGGCAAGGAGGAATTCCATCCACTAGAAACCCATTATGCTCCTGACACTATCACACTGATTAAAACGTTGTAGTCGGCAGCACTCAAATGACATTGAGATATTCAAACTAGCATTTTGTTTGAAGTCTTGTCTGGAACGTATGCTCTCGCTGATAAGTTTTCACCATCATGGCTGTTTGAGACGTTGTATGTCCTTGCTGTACACATTTTTTAGCTTTTTTAGGCAGCTGTGCAGACAGGTCAAGCTCTCCAAGTGAAACCCGTCTTTCTTGTGGATACAAGGACACTCTCATTACGCTCAAACTTCAACCAAGTGCAAGCATTTGTCATGAAAGAGGTAAATGTGCAAGTCAACATGCCCTGTGTATACAATGTCGGTCATTGTGTTGACTTAAAATGTTTCCGAGGGTGTAATGGATTAGAAATCCAACAGCGCATTTAGCAGAAGCTATTACTTAGAGGACAGATTCTTTGCAGAGGATCAATCTCTAACAGGGTGGTGACTTTGTGGTCCCCTCGAGAAAAGCTGAAAAAATGGAGGGATGTATACATGTAAGTGTGTGCGTGAATGCTAATGAATGGTGCTGAAATGTGGAGAACTGACCAGACGGGATCAGAGAACGAGGGGAGCTGAAACTCATCAGGAGCCATTTCACGAGCTAATATTCGCCTTCTCTGCCTGAGTTCAACCCACACAGCAAACCAAGCATGGCAATGAGGCAGCACGGGGACTAACACATCAAAACAGTGGTTTCTCCTGTTACTCTCGAAAGCGGAGTCACTGGCTTTGATTCACTGTATCCAGTTATGGAGACTGTGAGAAACTGTGACCATCACAGACGTTTTCCCTGCAGAGGAGAGGTACACTGCACAGCGCTTGTTCCATCTTTGTTGTAAGAAAAACCAAACCAGGGGTGTTTTAGCATGTACAACTGAGTAATCCTCTCTGTCATCCTGATGTGTCATAAAGCTGTTTTCCATGTTTTTTCCCCCCTCTCATTCTTCACAAGCTTGTTGTAAATGAATACCACATGTGGCTCAGGCCTCAGAGAAGGAGCAGAGTGATTTAGACTCCCATCCTGCGGCAGTGCAGGCAGCTGACAGTGATCCAGGCCCAGCCTTGCCGGCTCTCACACTGCACTTCCTCCAGTCTGGACTCATGACGCTGTCCCTGGGGAGCGCCTCGGCATCTGGACTTGGCTGCAGCTCCCTTTCCCAGGAAACAAGCACTCCCTTCACAGCACTGCTGGAGTGACCCGGTAGGCTCGACCCCCATGGCCCTGCTCTTATCCTGACTGAGGGATGTGGTGCCACAAGAACATCAACAAAAGTTGACTCATTATTTACTGCAAGCAAACCTTCATCCTAAGTTGTAGTTGTAATTTGGGTTTGTGTATTTCCACTAGGAAGCGTGCTCTATTCTGCACAAAGCAAGGTGCAAGCTTTAGTGTAAGTATTTAAATGGAAATCTGTAGCTGAAGTTAATCACTGGGATGATGAAATTGCTGCCAAATGTCTGTCTTCACTTGAAATAACAGTGTTGTCTTACTCTGAGCAGAACTACTAAGTCATTCTCGATAAGATGCTGTAAATGTAAATCTGAGTGTAAATGTTTGGATATAATTAGAAACACAAACATACATTAGTGTACTGATACAAAGGGGGCAAAAGTCAAACATCCACAAAGGCAAAACTCTGAAAGGAGGCCTTTCATTACAGCAGGCCCAGTTCCCATCGTGTAAATAAAAGCTGGGGAGTGAATAGCTCAAACACCTTCGTTTGTGTCAGAAAACCCATTTAGTTTCAATATTTCCTGAAAATAGTCCTTTCTGCACCTGCATGGATGACTGTGTGGCATTTATTACCAGAAATTTCCACGCCCTTTCTCTTAAAACCAACACTAAACCAAGAAAGCAATATTTCTATAGAGGCAGAAATTGGAGTTATATCAGAAATTATAAAAAACAAAGCCCAGTAATAATTTTTAATGCACCAGGATCGTCTTTCTTTTTGCTGTTTACACTGTCAGGGACTAAAAAAAGTCCCTTTTTCTTTCTTTAGCTTAAACACACAGCACAGCTGCACTACTGATGGGACTACCAACACTAAATTTTGTCCTTGAAATAGCATTGCCCACCAACCACAGTAACTCAGGTTTCATAATGCATTAGCGTATGCTGCCGGAGAACGTATCCATACTTAAAGTGAGTGAGATTGTCTGTGTGAGAGAGTTACAGAGTGGTGGATTTGAATTTTGACATGTTTGACTCAGCGGCCGGTTATTAAACTGTAAGAAGTTTCAAACAAACCCCGGAGCTCACATCTCTGGCTGTTTTAAAAGAGGTCTTCAGCTACACTCAGTGGGAGGAAGCCTACTGCTAGTTGCTGGTGTTACACAGGGGATCAGGGCACTCTTTCAGGACCTTTATTTCTCTGGCATTACTAATTCAATTCACTGTGGGAAGAGACTAAACTCTTTTCTCCTCTCTGTGAGCTGTCCCTTCCTCATTAGCTGGACTTTTAACCCTGTCCATGCTGGCTGCAAAAGACAAACACCATTATCGGCCTTTTTTAAACCCTTAAATTACGAGGTGGCTCTTGTTTCTTCTTCACAACTCCTACACTATCATATCCCCAGCTTCACATTTGCATATTTCATTTGTTCAAACAAACGGCACATTAAAACACAATGTCCTTGGGAAAGCTGTCTCACCAAACTGTTACCCTTAATGAACTCAAGCGCAGCCGCATGTCCTCAGCATTTTAAAGACCAGAGGTGACTGAGCTTTTACTTTCAGGCGCTCCAGGCTTTGGAAAAGTTAACTTTTTCTAAATAATTTAGCAAAATCCATTTAAGCCTTTTTCATTATTTGAAATCCAGCTCTTCTAATTCTCTCCCTCCTTCATTCTCACGACTGTAATTTTTAATTATGCACCGCTTTTATTGCTTCTAATTTATGTTTTAAATGCGCTACCTAAATATCATTAGTGCTTATTACTGCTAACGCTACTACTAATAATGTCAATGCCTCATACGTTCATAGAAAGCTTCTGATGAGGAATATGTTTTAATGGGACTTCGACTAAGTTTTAAAACCACATGCACGGCCATATGTTTTGAGTGTAAACAGCTCTATGGTATAGTGGTAAAACTGGATCTGCTTTACCCATGTGTGACGATGCATTTGTCATCGTACCTTGTTTACTTCCATGTCTGTATAACTCCCCCCCTCTCTCCTCCCGCCCTCTCCCACTCACTGAAGCACTTCCCTTGATCTGTAGAGGTTATGAGAGCTCTCTTGTGTGGCTCGCATTATCATTTCACACAAAGACAGCTACAGATACTGTTAGCGCAAAAATGAAAGAGGGGACGGTCTAAATCTCCCCAATCATAACAAATCAGTGATTCAACCTCCGGCACCAGGCTAAGCAGATTACTGTCATTTTCCACCACTTGTCCCTTGTAGCTAACAACCTCCAATTAGCAAATCCCGCTGTGCATATCTGCGCCCTGACGGGGAGCCACCATGACAAGCAGAGAAATTAGAAGTCCTGCATGTTAATCTACCATGCTCTGGCAATCTGTGTCATCGTCAAAACACTTTCAGGGGAAATACATATTCAAGGGAGTCACAACAGCAAAGGCAGCAGCGAGAACAATGAGAATAAAATCCCAAAACAAACAGCACTGCATTGTTGCTGTTTCAGACAGCAGGTTGGCTGCTGCGAGCAAACTGAGGAAACCGATTGATGAGGAAGACTAAAGAGACAGTGAGTCTAACTGCTGTGTATCATGTTAATATAGCTTCAGCAGGAAATGGTTATCCTACATTATTTACTTTGCATGTGGAGTGTAATAAAATACACAAACAGGAAAAGAAGAAATGGGAATGAAACTCTTTGTAATTAGTCAAAAATGTACATTTAAGTCATGGCACTATTTTGTATTGTATGTTTACTATCACATATGATAGTACACTGTCAGCACATGTTGCGTGAAAACCTTGTAATTCCAGTGTCATTAAGCTGACTCATAATTACACACATGATGGCAGATACACACCTGAAGACCTTGTAGCCACAGTCTCAGTGTTTTAAATGTTTAGTTGGATCCATTCCACTTGCCTGACCTTGTGAAACAGCCTTTCAAGGCCCTTTGGGTATGGTTCAAACCGTTATTAAACACAAGGCCAAACTGTTCTGAAACATTTGGAGATACAAGGTTTTCAAGAGCAATCCCGTGTAAAGGAATAGTGGGGAGAGGCCTTACCTGTCGCTGCTGGGACAGCTTGAAGGGCAGCCCTGCGGGAACAGACTTGGGTTGCAGACAGAGAGCCCCTGATGTGGAGATCTGTTGGTTCTGGAAATGGAGAGCTGAATGTGGTTGGTTCTGACTGGTCGATGGCGACTGTTGCTGCTGCTGATGGGCTGAAGTCTTGTTCACTGAGCTTGTCATGATGGGCATGGGCTGGCTGGCAGAATGGGGGGCTTTGGGGCTGAAGTGCAACGTGGGCTTTGTGCTGAGAACCTTCATGTCTAAATGATGGGGGCCACTGTGGCCATTTGACTTGAAGAGGCAGTTATTGATCCCTTTACTCTGGGAGCCAATCCTCTGCTGGCTGAGTGGGGCTGGGCTGGAGACCTTGTCCTGGGGGAAGGCGCTGGTGGAGCTCATGGCAGGAGTCCAGCTGGTCAATCCCGCAGGTGGCGTTTGGTGGTGGTGATGGAGCAGAGAGCTCGGCTGCTGCTGGTTTGCTGCCATCTGCTTCAGCTGCTCTGCGTGAGATATTTCCGGCCAGCAGGGCATGGTTCTGGGCTGCCCTGCCTGAGTATTAGCTTTCTGTGACGTGGTGGTAGAAGAGGTACTGGTCAATGTGAAAGAGGGCCCTGCTGAAGCTGGTCGAAGCTGCGGCGAGCCACCATGAACCTGGCCAAAATCTGGGGAGTGCTCCATCTTTATCGGCTTCTCCATTGGGGAACACAGACTGGCCGCTGCTCCTGCCGAGCTTGGCCGACCTAGCTCCAACCCGAACGTATCGTCCTGCTTCAGCATCTTCTCAAACTCCAGGTCATTCAGCGTGGGCACTGTCTTTGTCAGCTCATCAAAGAGATCCTGGAGCTCAGGGTCAATCTGGCCACCACCTTCATCTTTGAAGTCAAAAATCATCTCTGTGTTTGACTGGCCACAAGACTGGACCTCAGTGGGCTCTTTTTTCATTTCCTTCAGGGTCATGTTGAATATGTCTGACCCCGCTCCATGGGGCATCATGTAATTCTTCCTCTGCATGCCCATGCTTGAGGACCCTTGTAGAGAATGAGACTGGGTTAAGCTGTGGTTGCAGGGCCCATGTCCCAGACCAGCGGTATCCACGCGGACCCTCTTAAAGTCTGATCCAGAGAAACCACAGGAGAGCCCGTTCTGCTTTGGTGTGTGTCCTGGTGCATGTCCCTCAATCTTCCTTCGCAAAGATCCTTGAAGCTGCAAAACACAACAGAAAGGAATTTTAAAAACATTTAGAAAACAGAAAGATTTCAATGACTTGGTACCTTCACCTCACCTTCATTTCATTAATTTATTTACCGGTTAAGTGTTTCACAAAAAAAACCTCCATGGTAACAGAGCTGAATTTCAATAGAAAACTAACCCTAAAGAAAACATTTTCATATCAAGACTTTAATTATTCCACTTGATTTAGAAGCAGTCTTGTGAGCCAATTTAAATCATGGTGATACTTCTGAGGATGGGTGCATTAAATTCTACATCCAGCTCAAAGTATCACCATGTAAATTAATCCAATTTCACAATTTGCTCCAAGGCCTGTAGATGCTGTACACTTGACCAACTTGTGAAATTTAGGAAAATTGCTTTTATTAATAGACAGTGTTTTCATTTAGTAGAATAAGGTTCGACTCCAAGTCTCAAATTCTGTATTTTGACATAAATGAGTCCAGTCGCATCATTTTGTAAGATCAAGCCGATACATTCAGATGAAACATTCAAAGCTTTCATATGTAATTTTCTTTTGACACTTGCAATGCAGCGATGAGGCAAACGCTGCTGAACCATTGAGAAAAATGTTTTGATATAATGTAGTTTGAGCGCAGAGCATGGGCTGAGAAGATAGCTAGGAATCTGATACAGCTGACAGACCACAGAGAGAAGAATAGGGTCTTTGTTTCCCTCATCTGCATACATTATATTTTCTTCCATTGTGCTTCGTTAGATAGCGGAGTTTCACCTTTGCGGCTGAGATTCTGCTTAACATGCCGGTGCAGATGCCTGACTTCCTTTTGTCCTATCCCCATGCATGTCTTCATTTAAAGTAATAAGCACATAGCCATGACTCACAACTCTAACCTCTCAGTAACACTCCATGAAACTGAAGCATTAAAAAGCCTAACAAAATGACTTTTGTTGTTTAGATTATTTATATTTTCAGGAACTGAGATCATCACGTCAACAAAATAATAGAGTTTCTAACGACAATCCACTGAGAAAGATATGGTCTATCCAGTGGCGATCTCAGGCACACATACACATTAAAATGACTGATTATCTGACCATGTTTTAATGTGGTGCCTGCATGGAAAAAACAAAATGGCTCTGATTGTACACCAACCTGAACACAGGAGAAGAGTATCAGTGTGTTGCATATTTCACTGTGGGAACAAATTTGAGTCATTTTCCACCTGCTGGCACACATTAGATTAAGATGATTCATAGCCTGAGGGTTTGGAGTGAATCCTGCAGTTCACTACATTTCTACTCTGTTCGTGTCTGTATTACTTGTGCTAATGCTCTTAACAATTGCTCAGAGATACATCCTCACATTTTAATCAAGGCACAAATATCTCTGTGACTCACCAAGCCTCCTTTATTAAAGCTAATAAGTGTGTGTGTGTGTGTGTGTGTGTGTGTGTGTGTGTGTGTGTGTGTGTGTGTGTGTGTGTGTGTGTGTGTGTGTGTGTGTGTGTGTGCATTTCAACATATTGAATGGATGTGGGTGGATGATGATGATTATGTTGGTGGTGGTGGTGTAGCACTGAGAGGGGGGAGGGACACTGAAATGATCAATTCTGTTCAGAATATCATACAGTGGCTTTGCATTTAGCCTGATCAGAAACTGTTCTACTTAATATTACTGCAGACTATTTTCAAAAGCATGATTGCAAACAGATTGATTTTCTAACCATTGGGATTATTTTTATTATTACAGCAGGAAAATCAACACTTGAAACTTGTTTGAGCTGCATAACAACGACCAGTGTGAAGGCAGCAGAGGAAAAACCAACTGCGTTCAGCCAAAGACAGAAAGGCAGTTGGGATGCGACGAATGTCAAAGTCAAGCAAGAGTGACCAATTTGTACTGTACTGCAGCTGGAGGCATAACCCAATTTCAAAAATATTGTAGGTGCATTTACAGACTCCCTGCTATTTGAAAATGTAAATAAAAAAACACTGGATATAATGATGGTAATGTAATTATAGTGACACATTCAATTTTAATTTGGAAATGCTCCCTAAGTTCATCTACAGAATGTCTCCAGCTCCCTTTTTTGCCATCTTCTGTGAGATGCAGACTGTTAAACATGGTGCCTCTCCACAGAATAGTGGACATCTGTTTTTCTCCAAATGCAGATGAAAACAGGCCTTCCAGTGTGTGCAGCTCATGCACACGTTCTCTCGTTCCACAGGGCTGTTTCTGGAGAAGACAGACAGGAGTACTCCTCATGGTTCAAGGCACTGTCTGAGAAAACACATCATGAATAATGGAAAGGAAAGTGGATGGTTGCAAAAAGCCATTGTGAGACAGGGTTGCCTCACTACTGCCTCTGTGCCATTTGAAAATGGTCTCTAGTCAAGAGCAGTTCTCTGAAGCTTCTCAAGACTTTGCGAAAGGTAAAATCACTGTTATGTGTGCATACTGATACAACCTGCAGTTGGGTAAGAAGGACTAACATCGAAGCTCTAACGCTTATTTTTTTTTCTTACATTTCCAACAAATAAAAGACCATCCTGTTCTTTCAGTGCTCAGTACTCAGAAGCAATGGCCTCCTAGCTGTCCTGAAATCCTCATGACAGATCTCCAAGTGATCTGAAAATAGATTTTTTGATTAACATTTAATGAGCTTAGAAGCTCTGAATCACTTTGAAAGTGACTCCTGCTACATGAGAGGTTCAAACGTATGCATTATATACTGATGATTTTAGACATGAAAGCATGAGTGCTTATGCTCTTTTTGTGTTGTCAAAATGTAATTCAACAACAGTAAAGGTCTACATTACCAGCAAGCAGAATGTTCATTTAAGATTTTTATCAATACAAAACAACAAAAGAATCTATTTTGCTAGAAGTTAGAAAATTTCTCATTTAAACAGGAATGAACATTATTTCACTGCTTTTAAAGATTTTAACAGGATGTACTTTTCTATGGCATCCACCCATTCTACTTTATCCACTTTAATTGTACAACCTGTAGACATAATCTCCCTGGAAATCATTTTAATAAGCGAATCAAGAATAGATTGGATTTTTGAGAATAACCTTTTCAATGCAGCTTATTGATGCCGTTTTACTGGGGCAGTGAGGAACCTGACCTTGGCCCTGTCAACAGAAGCTATCTATTCCTGAGAGCTGCAGGGCTGCTAGCTCGTGTGTCAAGCTGAGCAGTGTGGTGATGCTGAGCACTGTGGATGGGGCTCCGGGTGAGCCATCACAGGGATGCAACACCAAGCCTCCTGGTACAATCTGTCAATCCTGTGGCACAGCCCTCAGAGCCACGCATGCTTGAAGGATATATAGGTTTGAGAGCGTTCGAGGGTTTTGTGTTTGAGTATGAGAGTGCGGCTCAACAAAAGATCGAGCTCGCCAGCCTTTAATCTATTCACCAGAGCCCTGAAACATGTTGCAATCCACTCCTGCGAGAGTTAGAAACCTTCCTCTCGGCATTTGACATGGAAAGAAAGTCCCAAAATAAAGGAATAAATATGACTATTGTGTTCCTAGGGAGACATAATATTTATGCGGTTCTGCAGGTTGCATACTGTTGCAAGAGGGGATTTCAGCTCGTTTATAGCCAGATAAGAAACAAGAGCCCAAAGAATAGCGCCAATGATCAGCTGTCATACAAAATTCAGCTATCTGCTCGCAGAATGCTGAGAAAGTGGAGAGGGCTGAGTTTAATTATAGGTTTTCTACTCGCTGTCTAAAGCTGTAAGCCATAATAGTATATCCAGAGAAATTGAAAAGAAGATCCTGGTTAACTTGAAATTTTGTCTTATTTAAAGGAAGGTAAGGAAGCTGTGGCTGAGACTGTATGTACATTCACAAGGAAATTTATAGCTTCAGTCAAATCAGGCAAGGGGGGGCGTCAGATTGTGCTTTGTCTTTCCTGTAAACTGTTTTCTTTTTTAATCCCAGCTTTTCAGGTTGACTTTAGATTTAATCTAAAGGCAATATTTGCAGAGCACTAAGAATAAAAGAAATCATATCACTTTGAGGGGTGCACTGAGGCAGCAACAAGCAATTATAACTGAAATTATATCTAAAAAAAATATGCCACACCAGTTTATATGGTGTGTGGTTATGACAATCCGGCAGGAAATGCTGAACTACATATCTACTGAAGCAAGGTTTAGTCAACAAATTAGCTTCCTCTTGGAGATCTTGGCAATTACTTTTAGCATTAAATTAAAACAATTTTCAGCACGTTTTGGTGGGTAAATCAGTGGCTGACAAAATGATAACATCAGTAGGCTTTATCCTTTTTCACACAGCAAATTATAAAATCTAGGCTTTTCACATTCTCTCTCAAACAGAACATTTGGAATATAACTCATATTCCCTCAACAAAAGAGGCATATTTAATCGGTTTCTACAGGGCATGTGCCATAAGGTTGCGCAGGGATGTGAGCATAGGTTCATGGTGTGCTTCCCTAATCAGGCTGGCGCGTGTTGGGACGAAGCAGCACACTGCAGAGATGGGCTACTTTTGGCTCATCAGCACTTTGCATCCCCACACTTCCTGACACAGTTGTATTAGATTGAGGCTGCCCTCCAGAGAGCAGGCAGGAGAGAAGGATGAGCAGCAGCAAGGAAAAAAAGGAGAGGCAGCTTTGTGGCAGCCTCTGGGAAATGGGAAGAGATGATAAGAGCTCCTTTGAAGAGAAATCATCCATTATGTTTACTGAAGGCAGATTTTTTTTAACAGTTAATGTAGCTCAGCTCCAACATTCCATGGAGAAACTTGCTATTTTAATAAAAGGCAGCTTGCACACATATAAAAAACCCTTTTGGAGACACTTCCCATTCAAATATCAGCTCTTCTTCATCCAAATGCACAGATTAAAAGCCAGCATTCCAATCAGCCCTTGCTTTGGCATGCCCTTTGTTCAGAGTCAAGCTCATGAGTTCAACGTGCTATCACAGAGGTTAAAGGAGGCAGGAGGAGGCAGCTCAGAAGATATGCTTCAGACCCTGAAGAGAATAATGGGGCCACTTCAAAACATGAGTTTATTGCAACATTCAGCCAGTTATTTGCAAATGGACCTCTGAGCTTGTTGGGTTGAGAGACACTGCAAAAATTCAATGATCGTATTTGTACAAACAGCCACATGTGTCACAAAACATCCCACATTTCTCACGTAAGGAGGCTAACAGTTGTCATTTAATTAATACACAGTATTCCTTTTATCCATTCACAGCTCTGTCTATCTTCCTAGCCTAGAGGGTTACCTTCTCTGCCTCAATCTGCTGAGAATTAAAAGTGGAAGGCCGAATCCCACAGCTTCGCTTTGATTTCACACCTGTTAGGAAACGCAAGGTGAGAAGCAGAAAATATGAAGAACCACACTGTGCACCTAGCTATAGGGCAGAATCAGAAGACAATGACACTATAAATTTCCGTGACACAAGCAAAGCTCTGCAGTCACTGATCAATGCACACCCATTACAGTCATGAGGGTCCTGAACTGAAGGTGAGTGGACAAGGTATGCAAAGCTGCTCTTGGATAGTTTGAGTCATACTGATTTTCAATACAAATACCTCATATCTTGTTTAATTATCTAAAAAACAAATTATTCTTGATCTATCCAGGTAATTTAAATGGCCTATTGTGTGTAATATTCCCTGAGTATATTCTCTTGTAAGGTGCAAGGGTTCGAAATCTGTGCTTCCTCTCCCTCAGATTCCCAGGATGGAGGATAGCAGTGAAGTGATCCTGGGAACAAATATGGGTGCGTGAGTGTATCTAGGAGGGGGAAGGCAGGCTCTGTCAAGACATCACCGCAGCACCAGCTAGAGCACGCCACTGCAGACGTACCATAGGTCACCAACATCGCAGTGACAAGCCGTCACATCACATCACCAATGGCCATGTGGCTCACAGAGCTCCTGACACTGCTGTCACCTCTCATCTACATGTCATTCTTAACCACAGAGACATTTACTGAGGAGAACCGAGGGCTCCCCGGACTAAGGAGCAATCCCGTGCAGCACACATCACTGTAGCTTCCAGAGTAAAAGGGATCCCTTCAATAAATGATTTAAACTAAAGGATCTGTTCAAATAACAGGCCACAACACAAAGAGCAATCTGAAAAATCGTTTCCAGGTTTAGCTTTCACATCACGATCTAACGCTGTGGCCACAGCATAATGTTTCCTATTAGACAAGACAACTGCCACCTTTGTCTTCATTTAATAATTGTAAAAGAGAGAAAGATGATGAGCAGGAAGACATCCCGCCATTTAACCAGTCACAGACAGCCATACAGCGCCTTTCCGCCGACTGCGTATCGGCTGAGCTGCTGTTATGGAGCAAAGGGTTTAATTAAGTGGTGACACAGGCTTAAATTCTCATTGGTCTAACACTCTATGTGCTGGAAACACCCTCTATCAACTCTTACTGTTCCCATCCACATCTGAAGTGCTAAAATGAAAGGACATGATGTAGGATCTACGATCCATCACGACGGGTTTCTTTAAATTGGTATATGTGTGCTGTGTCTGTTGAAGAGATAGTTTGGGTTTTTTTTGAGGTGGGGTTGTATGAGCTACTTATCCATAGTCAGTACATTACCTAGAGAGTATATAGCGTTCGGCATGGGCCTGGTTTGGAAAAGCAGCAGGAGTACCGGTATAGGAAGAAACGCAATGTACAGCTGTGGAGGGAGGCAGCAGCAAAACGTACTTCAGCCGCCTAAAAAAAAGGTCCACCTAAAACAATCAATATCAGTTTAAGTGTATGCTACATTTAGAACATAGCATACAGTTACGGCTTCAGTTTCCCGTCACACAGGGCTGTCTGACGGCAGGGAAAAGCAGTGAAAATATGCAAAATATAGCTTACACTCGAATTGATGGCACGGCAGTACATTGCTTAGCTTCCTACTGGTGCGTCTGCAAACTGGGGGCCATAATACAGTGACTGTGGGTAATTACCTCATTCAACCCCACTTCAAAAAACCCAAACTATTCCTTTAAATGTGCGAAGCAGGAGGTAAGAAACCATTTTCAGGCTGGGAAACTGCTTGAAGGTGTGGGAAGGTTAACATAAATCAGAACATTAAAGGATTCTTAACGGCAAAGGCTTAAGAATAAGAAATTATCAATCACTGCAGATACAAGAGGTCAGTGTGAGCAAAAAAAAAAAAAAAACGAAAGAAAAATCTTCAAGTCAACAATCCAAGATGTTAGGATTAGCTATTTATTACATTAGTGAAAGTAAATCAGGATAATGAAGCTGACACCTGGGTCTTCAGGCAGTTATATGAGGTTGGTTCACGCATTAGGTTCCAAAAATCTTTTTAGTCGAACTATCACATTACACAAAAATGTAACGAGTGCAGTGCTGAAACTAACACCTGAAAACGACTCCACTTGAGATAGCAGACAACCTGATGATTTTAGCTTCTCTGAAAACAAATCCCTTGTTTAACAGGTCTAAAGCTCTCCTACAATGTTTGTACCCTTAAAAGGCCATTGCCACACAACCACAAGTACCTTTTCCCCAGCAACCGTCAAACACAAGGCCTGCCTCCGGTCATGCCACAGGAAAAGGCCCATAAGCAGGGAACAAGTTCCCTTCCTGTTTTCAAAGACGATTCCTATGGCATGCAGAGCTGTTTCCTGCTCGCTAGGCTCATTTCACCATCTCAAACATCTGGCTGCTCTTCAGCATGCAGCTGCAGCACGGTGAGAGCCAACAGTGCCACTGCTGAGTTGAGCAACACAGTCCTGAGCCATTCCAGTCATGTCTCTGGCCACTAGAAAGAAAACCATCATCTAGCTTCACTAGCTAATGCGAGGCATGAAACTACGGTGCATTATTTAGAATCTGCAGTAACTACTGATGAGATGATCTTTAATTGTACCATATTTAGGCCTTTTAAGCTCTTTACTGTATGTCCTATCGCTCAGCTGTTTGGATTATGAATTCCTTGATGCTCCCTTTCAAGCACAGTGACTGCTGTTCCAAATCAGGAAACAATATTCCTCAATATCTGATGTGATAGCAGCAAAGTGCTTTTTAGCAGCAATGCTGTGGCGATTTCCCAGTGAAACAAGGATCCATTTTATATCCCGTGGGAAACCTGGGCTGAGTGGTTAATGCTGTGCTAATGCTCCTTCACTCAGCCAGGTCTTGATAAGCCTCATGCTTTTAGAGACGGGAAACACATTTAGTGTTTTAAACTGCTTCAATGGAGAAAGCTTGGAAAAATCCACTAGTTGAAAAGGGTATACTTGTTGAGTTTTGTCATCTCTCTTAGCTTTCACTTGAATTACACACACATGCATTAGGACAGGCGAGCAGTCACACTAATCCGCACTCATACTCTGAAACAATTCTCTGCTAGTTCAGTTTGAAAAGGGACTACTGCAGCTAGAAAGTAAGAAGAAAAATATAAATGAGTGGGAAGCTTTGTTTGACTCCCACTCCTATCAGTTCTGACATTCCAAATAAGGTCTGTGTGGACCGACGCTGGCAGAGACGGACACAGAAAACACTGCAGAGCTCTCACAGACTCCAACCAAGGAAGAAGTGTGTGCGGTGGGGGGAGCATTGGGGGATCATGGTGCAGAAAATATGTGACCTCTAAAAATTTATCATCAGCCTGACATTTCCCAGAAGGACAAAAAAACAAAACATCACGTGATACTGATGTATCTTAGATATCAGTTAGATACCATCATCCACAAATAAACAGCAACAAGCAATTCAGTTCATTTTGAAATAATAGATAGCTTGGTGTAAAAAAAAACAACTGTTTTTCACACTGTTGAGACTGGTGAAAAGTCTGTGGATCGAGTTTGACTGCCACAAAACCAAGGGGATCATCAGGTAGAGAAGGAAATTAATCGCTGCACTAGGTAACTTTGCACATTGCTGACTTAGCACTGTCTGATTTCAACCTAAATACAAAGAAATCATGAGTGTTAAATTCATTTTTACAAACCCAGGCAAGCCTCTTAGCCGCTTTTATCACAATGTTTTGGTTACAGCAGGCAGTAGTTCATGACAGACAAGCTGTGATAATCCCACTGCGTGCTCGATACATCACCAAACATCAGACCAAGTTAGAGACTACCTGGTGAAGGAAGTGTAGCATCTAGCAGCTAAAGAGCCACAAATCCTTTTTTCCTGGAGGTGGAGACCAAAACAGAGTTACACAGAGAGTGAACACTTGTCAGGTAGCCAGAAACATGCTAATGCTAATGTTTCATCTGGAGGTCTGAGTAACCAACACATTGGTCACTTTAACTTTGTAAGGTGTTAACATGTGAAGACTGTGATCAAAATTGATTAGTACAGCTTTAAATTTGATTGGTCACTTCCTGTGCACATAGAAATACCACCTAAACAGCATTTTTGCATTCAATTTAAGGGCCCTGGTCTAATGCTGCTCCAGTGTTAAATGAAGGATAAAAAGGTCACTCCTCATCTCATCTGTAAAATGTGTTGTCTCCGACATATGCAGAATAAAAAGTACATTTCATTCAGAGCACCTTTCCAGCCCTGCCGGTACTGAGCTCACCACTGTGCAGTGCACAGTGCAAGTGGTGGCTCTCACAGTGGCTGAGAGAGTTCAAGGTTGCAGCACAGCCTATGTCTCTGAGCAAGTTTCTGCATGTAGGCAGCTCTTGTCTGAGACTAAGTGGGCCTTGTGAACCAGCGCTTTAGGTCTTTTTACATGTAGCAACAGGTAGGAGAGTCACATTGTGCTCTCAGGTAATCTGTCCAAGTGGAAAAAGACAACTTTCCCATGATGTGATCACTGACATTCACTTTAAGTTAGGGGAAACACTAAGCAACCATTGTGATTTCAAACTGAGAGGATTTGCACTGATTGTGGAAAAAATTAAATCCTAAGCACCTATTTCATCCCAAAATAGCCTAAAGCAGCTGCAGGCATGTCCTCTGTATCTAGTGGTATCTGGTCAAGTAAACATCTAGTCTGTTGCTTTAAAACAGTCAAACTGCTCTAGATGATGAACATAAAATTAGCCTAAAATGTCTGTCCGAGACACACCCTATGTAAACTGAAAGTTGTTCTTTAGCGATTTGGAGGACATGCATGGTTTTGGACTCTTTTGAAAAGTAACACTGAAATTTTATCCCAAGCAGACAGAATCACTGTAAGTGCTATTTGGCACTGATTAACAGAAGTTTGAAGACACTGAAGACAAAGGTTTTGATTTCTGCCTGGAAAACACAATGGGATGACAGCAAGGACCCCTACCCTATTCCAAATTCAACATAAAACATTGATAACAAGACCACAGAAAATGATTTTACGTATAATTTTTCTAATGGTATGTCTAGGTCTTCTCCAAAAAAGGCCATTTATTATATTTATGCATACAAATATCAATCTCTATATTAAGGCAATCAATATTTAGGTCATCTATACATATGTCGTTCTATACACATATTTATGCGATACATCTTTATATTGACGCCATTTACTAAATTCATCATTTCAAATCCTATGTAATATAACTATTTGCTTTGAATTCCTTGATTTGGCGGTAAATTACCCACTTAAGCAGTGTATCCTTATTTTTGGAATTTCATTGGCTACACAGAGCGCCAGTCATCTGCCCATTCTGTTGCAATTGGCTGGATTTATACAAAAAAGGAATGAATGAGGCACAACTAAATGGACAGTGAACCCTCAAAACAGCTCATGTGAGGGACTCACAGCCATGTGGCTATTGTTGTAGCGTCTGCTAAAGGAGGAAGCACAGAATGTGGTCAGGCTCGCTCTGACCACTCTGCAGGAATGGGCTGTAGAACAACAATAACCTAACCGGACAGAGGCTGCCACATGGAAGATAAACTGGCAGACTGCAGTGATAGTATAAGTTGGAGAAATTGAAGCAGGAAGTGGTAACACAAGTTGATCAGTCCCTCACTTCCAGTGTATACTGGAAGTCCCCCCCGCTAGCATAAGGTTGTTAGTGGAGGCAGAGCAAATCTGAACATTTTGGACATGAACAAGTAAACAAGTTTATAGGTCATTCCTCTTCTTGTTTGCAAAACAACAGGAAAAACCTGTGCCAAGGTAACCTTATACAATGCTTAAACTTAAACTAAAATGCAGAATTACCTCAGAAATGCTGTTGGTAGAAATGTCACTCAAACAAAAAGGAACATCTACCTTTAGTGTCAATGCGATAACATTTGGGATATCATATTATACATTATGCTGCTGTCACATTAAATTACACCCTGTTAGGTCAAGGTTGTGTATGTGGAACTATCTGCATTTCCATCCCGGGATATGATATTTGGCCTGGGTGGAAGAGATTATCCTGCTTGCTTGTGTGGATTTCACAGCTCAACTGGCAAGGCATCCCTTCACTGACTAGACAGCTGTTTTTTTCCCTCGCTTTGACTACTTCAGGCAAAACAGATGAGCTTGGTGATTCAAACTCAGCCAAGGCAGTATAATAGAGGGGAACATTCCCTCTTAAAGGGAATTAATTCACTGGGAATGACAATGAGGACAAACGATGATAAACACAAGTGTCACTTTTTTAATCAGTGCTTTGAAACGCTGTTCTGGTATAATGCACTAACGAGTTAAATATTGTATCTTCTGTTGGTCAGTGGTCGGCTATTTAAGTAAAACCTGCTTGAATGATAGCAAAATTGTAAAAACAGATATGATTATCAAATATATTGCACATAACTTTTACGCTAACAAGGACAAACAGTGTTACTGATGTACAGCACATGAACCAAGCTTATCATCCAATGGCAGGCCACCTGCAGATCTGGCACTGCAGTTTGAGTCCAGCCAGTAGCACCAAAATGCGAGACAGAAAAAAACTGTAGCTCCAGCACACATTGCCTCTAGGTGGCGCGTGTGTTAACATCCCCATAGACTGCCATTAAAAAACAGTTTGCAAAACTGTGACAGGACACGTTGAACTAAAAACGAAGTTTATATATTTACAAAACTCTTCTAGATCCCACAAAAGCAATTTCTAGTTTTCTCATGCAGTCATCGCCATATGTGCAATGCTTTTAAAATGACAGTAATTTCATAAATCCTTGTTGATGTACCCAATGCTAATATTAGAGCTAGCTTTACCTAACCAGCCTATTGTTAGCCTAGCCACCACTGACAGTCTGACTACTCCACAACAGAAATTTAAAGCCAACTAACTAAAAAATACACAACAATGTGTGTATGTATTCCATAACAAGTAACAAGCCAATTTCACGGGGCGATTAAAGTATTCAAGACCAAATTAATAACCAAATGTTTTGGGGGGGGGTTTGTTGTTTTTTATTTAAGAAAAATTAGATCCACTTAGTCCTCAATCGACATCATCCCTCTCTAATAGCAGTTCTTGAATGAACATATTTTGATTTTCTAAACAAAAAATTTGAGATTTCAAGATGCTCTAATCTTGTTAAATTTCAGTGAAAACTAATCTAAATCATATGTTGTAAATTCACATCAAAAGGAGCCCGCAGTCTTAAATTTACTGCTATGGCTTAAGTTTAAAATATTGATAACCAAAAAAAAACAGAAAATTTTCTTCAACACATGATAGAAACAATTTCTGCTCTTCAAGGAGACACTCCAACCAACTAGCCTACCTGAGCAATCTGTTAAGAGAAGGAGGACGTGAAGTTAGGAAAGAGCAGGCTTCAATTAATTTATCACATCTGACCATGCCTGGCTGTAGCAGAAACACAGAACACCATGCTGTTAGTTTATGGCATAAAAAGGCTGGCTTTGTTGCCGGATGTGGGAAAAACATCCAATAGACTCTAAAAAAAGCACAGGAAGGAAACTGGGGGTGGGGTGGCAGTGAGTAGCAATGGGGGTGTGGTGGTGGAGAGTGGGAGTGAGAAAGGAATGTTCTCTTCACTCTCTTTCTCCTTCTTGTTATCATGCATACGCACACATAATAACCCCACTTTCTCACTAACAGCTATGAAAAGAATGCAGCATCACAGCTTTTCTCTGTCAGTCAGCTCGGTATGGTCTTAAGTGCTGCACACAGTAATGCTCATTTTTTGGAGAGACTGACACAGTGGAAAATTGATGGAGATGACTCGAATAATTATTGATTAACACTAATAATTAATAATTGATTAATAATTGTGAGGCAGCACTTGACCTAACACATATGCCTCCTTGTGCCAGATATAATCTAATATGCAGTGTTTGTTTTAAGGGTCCACTTCACTAGAATATGATTAATCAAAGTTCATTGTGGGCCAACCAGCAGACCACGTGTATGATTTGCCCTAAGTTTGCCCTATTCTAAATGCTTCCACATGTTTTATAAAGATATTGTGCCTTATTTGGATTTACTCCACCCGCTTAAAAGAAGCACCCATGTAGTTATAGGATTCACTTGCTTAATTGCTGTAAGACTCATTCCCATCTTCTGGAGGCTACATTCACCAAGTGGCTTTACCAGATGGATTAAACGTACTTTGTAATTTTTCAGGAGTGAAGAAAAGGGATAAAACTCAAAGGAGCAAAAATAACAGTTTAGGAAAATTAGGAATCCTGTCTATAATAGTGTGAGCCTTTCAAGGAGAGAAGGAAGGAGAAAAAATAAAGGCCGTGCAGAGACAGTCGGAGTCCCCTCATTCAGTTTCTCATTTTTACTATGGTTTCCTTTCTCTTTACTTTAAGCTTAAAATGTACATTCAAGACCTTACTGTCAAAGTGACGACAACAACAATTAAAATGTACACATTTGAAAAAGATAGTATTCATTAACATGGGTTCCATTTTTCTGGTTACTCCGGGTATTTGTCTAAACTTCTGGATCCCTGTCTCAAACAGCTGACATCAATGTGCCAACCACACGTCAAGACTGTTAATATCTGCTCAACGCTTTCAGTGTGAGACGGCATGTTTCTGCTCATTTCCCCTTCGTGTAATCCTGTCATGGTAGGAAAACAGATTTCTCTCACTCGTCATGCAAAGAGCTCAGAGCGTTTAAATTGTAAAACATTATGCATGTTTCATTACATTTCAGAATCGGACGTTTCTGGAATTGGGTTTGATCATCTTTCCCCACTGAACTTTTGTGATATACCTGCCAGTGAAGCAAAGCTACAGTAAGCGAGGACTCACACCCAATGGGAGTTTGCCTTGAATTAGAGGAATTAGCTGCTGGCCAATCAAAATCCGGCACTATTACATCTGTAGGTTCGGATTTTCTTCTGATATGCAAACAATGTTAACAGCTGTTGAATTCATTTTAAGACAAACAGTATCAAAATCATTACAATCAAAATCATCACATCAGTGAGTAGACAGCTGTCCAATATATGCCACAATCAACACAGGCTGAAATTAGTCCACCAAACCACACAGCGCCTCTGTCACCGTAGGCCTGCTTCCTGTTAAAACCAAATTGCAGATGATTCGACAGGGCAGATAAAGACCAGAGATCCTCCCCTGGTTCCACCTCCTGTGTGTGCTGTAGATGCAACAGCAGTGTCTGTGTGCCTCTCGGCAAGGTGGAGAGAGAGCAGGCGCCGGGGCATAGCTCAGCACTGTGACACCTCACCACAGCACAGCACTAACACAAACATTCCAGCTGCCACTTCTCAGCCTTATTGGCAGAGCCGAGGCAAGAAACAAGACCATCTATGTTCCTCCTCTAGACCCATACCTGATGCTCCAGACAGCCTGGTCGAGCAGTCTGTAACAACTGAACTGGGATTTGACAGTTGTGGGATTTTAAAGACAGATACAGCACCAATACATATATTTTCTAAGCAATTGATAAACAGAATATCGTGATTGATATTCAATTACTTTAAATCTGACCATGTCCACACCTAAAAATGACAAGGATTTAGTAGTTCCCTGAGATTTCATCTGAGATCATCAGAGCATCGCTACAACGACGTCAGACTAAGCAAAAAATATGAGGTCAGACGATCTGACAGCTAACAGGCCAAAACAATTTGGCTGGATTATCTACTATCGTACAATGGATGATAATAATAACAACAATAATAATAATGTGATGAGTAATATTTGTATTGTTTGCCTTTTGTTTTCCCCCAAATAAGTTCGCAAAGCTGGGGGTTTGTTTAAAATCCGTCATGTTTCTTTCCCAGTCTGAGTCCTTCTTAGCAATTTTGTCACATTCACATATCTGCAATGACTTCGGCGAGAACAATATTACCAAAAGAAACTGTGGAAGCAATAGCCAACACTATGAAAATAAGATCTGAAACATAATAAACTGGAAAAATCCTTGAAAGTCTGCACTGAAACCCAAACTAATTGCATGGTTTAAATTGGCTGGCAGCTCCATGAGGCAGGGTGATGCAGCGGTGCCGTCCACGACGCTACGAGATATAATCCTGCCACACTGCTCTGCAATGATTTAACTAGTCAGCTATCTAAAAAGAGAAAATACCAAATCCCTGAATCCCTATCAAGCTGACAGCACTGAAATGATCTGATATTTAATAACACACCAATAAAGGCTCAGTATGTTGGATTAACTCTAATTCAAGTGCTCATGTTAAAAGATAGGACAGCATTCACCTGGTGTATTGTTGTCACTGCTGAGAAACTAGAGGAAAAAAACTGCAATAGTGCATACTTTATTCAACATTATTTCAGACATGCAAACATTGACTGTGTCAACTATGTTTGTGACTTTCACATTTCATATATTTCACATCTATAATATTCCCCCAAGGGCAACTGTAGCAAAGAACAGAACATTACCACGATGCAAATGGAGTTGAACTATGACTTTGACCCCAGAGCACAGGAGCGGGAGGGAGAGGGAGCGAGGAGAAGAAAAAGTGAATGCTTGTGCCTCTTTTCAGCACTCCGCAACTCTGGAGCCTGGGAACTTCAGCAGCTTGGCCGGGCTCTGAGAAATATCCTGAGCTGTAATGTAAACACGTCTGAACTCTGATCTAGCGTGGCCCTCTCCTCCCCCTCCCAGTTTAACCCAGCATTCTGTGGAGGGGTTTGCCAGTGACATCAGGAGCCCACTTTCTCATTTCCTGAGCGGGGTAATGACCCTGGGGAGAATAGGCTGTTTGAAGTCCTGCAAATAAAGCTGCTTTGCTCTGAACCCAATTGTTCCTCAGCAGAAGAGCGAGATGGTTGACTGCATTCGGACTTCAAATGGTTTTGTCTGATAAATATACCCCGTTATAAACCTATAAATCCATGTAAATCTGGAGTAAAGAATTCAACAAAGTGAAGACAGAGTCATTAGGTTAATATGGTAACACATAAGCCGGCATCCACACCCAGTTCTCCAGCGGCAACCGTGATAATCAGATCTGTTTACAACAGCAGCTACAAGTCTGGGGCACTCTGACATATCAGGTGGCTGATTGTCAGATAAGCATGAGAACAGTTATAGATAAGCTCCAGTTTATCCAAACATCACACAACTGTCAGTTCTAAAGCAAAACCTTCACAGCTGTCAAGGTGGTGCACAATATGCACAATATGCATGCTGAAAATGACCAGAAACCAGCGTTACTGGGTTAAAACAGTGTCAAGGCCGAGTCGTAAACAAGGCAGCAAAGTGCCACTCGTCTTTCATTTTCCATGCAATTTCTCCCCTCAGTTCACCTTCCATGTACCGCACATAAAACACACCTGAACATGCTTGTTCCCACAGGGTTCCAGTTTCAGCACTGGGTAGCAGAGCACTTGTGGAAAGACACTCCAAGACACTGCCCTCCACTCCCCCACACCTCCCACCCCTCCCTTCCCTCTTTTTCCTCACACACAATCCTGCCCTCTCTTCAATTAAGTCAAGCAGGAAAAACCTGACAAACCTCAAAGAGCTCTCTCAGCAGAAGAAATTGCACCAGGCATGAACGGATACCTCTACAAGGCCCCTCTGAATATACAGATGTACATAAACATGGCCCTTTCTTACTAAGTGACTGCCTCAAGTTTCACATATTTTTTGTCTAAATTCCAGATGATGAAAGCCATGAAAAAACATGTTTCCTCAGTCAAATGGATTTAATAGCTATGATGGAGGACTAATATATTAGTCATACTAAAATCCACCATTGCCTTCAGTGGCACAAATGAGATTTTTTTGTCTTGAGGTCCGCATAATACTCAAAATTCAAACAAGTGCTGGCAACAACGGGAAGCATGCTGAAAGCACAAATCAACAACAAAAGGATACAGTGGGGACTCTCTAATCCAAACCTCTTGGGAATGGAGGTATTTCAAACCAGTGAAATGTTCACTTGGATGAAACACCGAAAAAGTGGGGTAACTCATATTCAGAACATGAAAGTATCCACGCATACTCACAAGAGTCTATTGCAGAGTCTAATTTGCAGTTGTAGAATCAACAAGGACATATTTTAACTCATTTTCATATTTGGTGAACTTCATCAGATTGCAGGCTAGAGTTTTAGATGAAAATCATACACAAATGTAAAGCTCTGCCTAACATATTTTCTTATTGACCATGAGATCAGTAGAACAGATTAATTGTGCAGAGGTACAAAATATCAGAAAAGACTTAAAAATGCCCATTACAGCTTCTTTGACTGTGCCTTCAAATTGCTTGTGTTTGACAAACAGTCCAAAATCATAAAATATGACATTTTCTCTAACTTATATGTAACTTTCTATTTCATTTTTGCCTGATAAATGACTTAAACAATTATCAAAATTGCCATAGACTAATTTACTGTTGACCTACTATATGATCGATGTATAAATTCTAGATACATCACATTATACTTGTTTTCTTTTTTTATCATGTTAGATTAAACAATGCCAATCACAGACTTGTGCATGACCTTTGATTTATCACTACACTGAGTAGAAATGAGCACACTGGACACACAAAAACAGCACAACCTGCAGCACCAGGGAGGAGATGTTGCAAGGTTGCTGCTGATGGTGTATTTTCTACAATCTTAACATGGTTTTTGAAGGTAAAGCTGTTGCCTTGCGAGCTCTGCTAGAGGCCACAGATCACAGTCAGGGACAGCAACCAGATGTCTATGGAGGAAAGGCTTTTAAGCCAGGACAGGCAGTTGTTCCAGTTCAACTATGGGCTAAATTTACCCTAAGGCCGGGCGGGTGTATACCTCATGCAGCAGAGCAGACCAGAACAGGCCTACCTGGACTGTTGGAGGCCTATGTTCCTCTGAGCATGTACACACTTATATTGTATCATCCCTTGAAGACTGAGGATGAGATGGGTCTACTACACGATTTCAGCAGCACTCTTCAAAGACAGATACAGCCTCCCCATAAGCTGCTGAATAAAACATGAGGTGTGTGCGGCAGGATGGGCTTGTGTGTGTGTGCCTGTGTGTGTGCCTGTGTGTGTGTGTGTGTGTGTGTGTGTGTGTGTGTGTGTGTGTGACATGGGTGGGAGGGTGGTTGAGTGGGGGAGTGGGAAGAGGGGAGAAGGATGAGGGGGTTTTTAAGACACCACTACAAGACATACCGTATAACAGATGATCCGTGAATGCCTTTGATTTGACACACATCTTCACTGCCCTGCTGTCTTCCCTCATTCACATGTTCTTCTTTGTCTTCTTAGTTTGTGTTATTTTTTTGTGAGTGTTGTTAGTGGGATGGAACTTGTTAACAAAATCTAAATTAGTCCAGAAAAGAATGCAAGTGTGCTCATTTCAGGAGGAGTAGGCAATGCAAATCTTGCCAGGTACAGAGATGTCCCAGATTCACGGAGCACTATTTCGAACACGTTGCTACTGCTTCTGCATGACACCACATTTGCTGAGCCTTGACTTTTCAAGACAGATTATATTGGGTTTACTTTTTTTTTCTTCCGAAATGACATTAAATGTAGTCATCCTTGCAAAATATGATAATGTTTTTACATGAATAGAATCAACTTCCACAGATTTCTTCTAAAAGTGGTCACAAAAAAATGCAAGTCTTCTTAATTTAACAGCTAACTAACAAGACCTTTAAGTTATCTGATATTTTTCTGTTCTCCATCATTGGCTGATATAACTTACACTGAACTCATGAAAGTTTTTACTGTACATGCACCCAGTGCCTCACTGGTCTTTTCTGGGAAAAATCCACTGGTGCACAGGAAGTGATACATGTTTTCTGGCATTAACAACATTGTTAAGAACTGGGTAGTCAGCAACAGCTACCAAGGCTGGACAAACAAGGAAAAAAAAAAAATCACACTGCACAGTTTAATCTCCTGGAGGCAGCGAGAAACAGCGCTACAACAACTGCTTAGCACTGAAGATGTGCTAAAAATAAAAAATAAAAAAATCTCTTGGGCAACCACTTAAAATTTCATTTTACTTACTCGGACATCATCATACTAGAATTTACATTTTGTTGAAGATCATGACTTATGCCATCGTGACATTGAATAATATTAAAAGCTGCAGTTTATAAGATGATATAAGAAATACAGTCCCTCTAATATCTTCAGTAAACGTAGTCATTAACTCAAAGGGATTGAAAAATAAAGCCCCGTTGAGAAATGTCAGTCATCAGTGAACTTTGTTTTGTGCCACTTACAAATCTGATGTCTGGGTTGGTTACCAGCAGAGAAGCTTGTTGAGGCTTGTACCCTGCGCTCCCTTGAGGAAAGAGCAATCGTGATCACAAAATGTATATGTAGCTAAGTTGTTTAGAATGCATGTGCGCTGATGTTATCATAAAACTATGTTTACTGGGGGATAGAGACGTTCATTTCATGCACCATTTAGCCAGAAGATGATACAGTAGCTATTAACTAAGTCAAGATCAACATACAGCCCAAACAGATGTCCTCCAGAGGCAGTAATTTCCTGAAAACTGACAAGCTACAGCCTTAGCCTTGTGTGCAACATTAACCTACTACTTCCCTCATCCCTAAAGACAAGCTGTGCTTATGTAGATCTACTTGGTGCTAAAAATTTATGAACTGCTCTCAGATAGGACTGTGGAATGTCCAGAACATAATGTTACATGGGCGTACCTTTTATAACATCAGGCAGTAAATCTGACGGCTGGTGTGTATCACTAAGAAGCTGCTGTCATGTTTGTCTAAGCAAAATGTAATGATGAATCCTTCGGTTTTTGTGGTGCCAATCAAAAGACACAACATAGGAATTAAGTTAGGAACATAGTCATGATATCCACCTATGAGACATGCCTGAAATGAACCTGGAAATACTTGAGAAAATGTCATTTAAGGTCTCCTAACTTCAGTCACATTCCATAGCGTACTTTACTACCATGCCAGCTGGTATCATTCTGTTAAATTAAATCCTTCGTAGATGGTGAATGGGGGATAATGCATTTATATTGGCACAAAGTAAATAACTACTCAAATCTTTCAATCTGATAAGTTTGCATCATTTGCAAAGAAGTATGTATTCTACATTTCAGTGTTTTTTGTTGCAAAAACTCACATTTAAATAATAGACGGCATTTTAAAAATACATACTGCCACAGAAAATGTACCACACACAAGTAGAATTGGATTGATTGTAGCTGTGTTTAAACCATATCTTGGAATGAGCGCTAATCCCAAATGCTAGAAGGAGGAGATTAACAGATGGCTTTACTACAGTATATGGAGGCCTATCTTAATGTCTTTTAATCAGAGCACTATGAGATGCTCGGCTCATCTCACAGCTACATTCTACACAATGAGACAAGCTTAATCACATCAGGCTTACAGTGCAGTCGTGCTGTCAATAAACAGAACCCGCAGCAATTCCTGTCCTCACTATAGCAGACTTAAAGTAAGTCAGCATTCAGACCAACTGACAGCCAGCTACTCCTAAAAGAAAAACTTCAGCCTTCCCATGACAACATGGAAGTGATCTGTGGGATGAACATGGATCTTTGCTGTATCCACAGGGTTGAGTAAAGCTGCGAGCTTCACTGTGGGTGGCCCCCACGGACCTGGGCTAATTGTTTCACATCACAGCCGAGCCTGGCTCAGATCAGACCACCGGCAGCTCTGATTCAGGCAGTTCAACAGCCAAACAGGGTATGCCAGGAAGCACTTACAGTGCACACCCCACCCCACACTCATACTCGTGCACACACTATTCTTCATCCATCATACGTGACCACAAGAGAGTACAATGAGTCTTTTTCTCCATGCTATTTGAGTAAGCTGACAATCTACTGGTCAGCTGGTAGTTATCGTTACCTCAGCGACGATGAATTAAGACGTGCGATTGTTCTGTTTCATTGTCAGCATTCGCGTCATGGTAGCTGAACAAAATGTGCTTGGAATGCCATTACACATTTGCACAAAAATTATACTATGAGAGGACAATGCTCGACCTTTTAAAGCTCAATGTGATGACTTTTTGTTGTAAAACATTTAATTAGCTTTTAGCTTCTCATTTGGCTACAGAATTGTCTATTTTCGTCTATGGTGTGCCAGACAGTACACTGGCAGAAAAGTGTGGTGTAAATAAATTAAATTATATTCATTATATTAAAAAACGTCTAATTAATAAATGTTATAACAATTGTGATTCTGCATGCTTGTTTGTGGGTATTTTCTGTTTTCCTCTCCTGTTAATAATCTTGCAACCTCTCAGATTTATCTAGTGAACCTTTGCAGGGGTCCTGAATCCCAAGTTGGCAACATCTGATCTATCATCAAAATCAAAAGCACGACCGACAGCAGTTCCAAATTTTGACCTTTTGTTCAAGATCCTGTAAGTGCCATTGTGCCTTTATTGGGTCGCTCACAGTAGATAGTGACAGGAAACACAAAGAGAGAGAGGAGGGTGGCATGAAGACAAAGTTCTTAGCCAGATTCAAACAGGGGACACAGCAGTTTTACGGTCTGTGTTTTAGACCACTAGATGACCAGGTTGCCTCCTGCTCCTGCTTTTTACAAAGCTGCTGCCATGTGGTGGACACAGTCACAAGTGGGAAAACACAGCAAGTCATTACAGTACATCAGCATACAGAGCACTTTCTCTATGAGCGTATGCTGCACTAAGTCTGTAGTTCCCAGATCTGTCACTAGAACAAGACTGGGAAATAACAAAATCCTCCCAGAGCACACAGGACTGTTAATCACCAGGCATCCCTCGCCTACTGCTTTTTCAAGGCCTGTTTGACTTAAAGTAAACATGTGCAGGAAATGTATTCAGTGGCTCTAAACATTTATATGGGGGCCTTGTGCTTCAAACAGTTTCATGGCCAGCACATCTTTCAAGAAGGTGCTTAGTGAGCCATTTGTTAAACGCATGATAATAGGGCATGACAATGCATGGCATGCTACATGCAGCAAGGCTGTATCACTGTTTGTTAAGCCTTTAGTTTGTGTACTCACTATCTGTAACGTTGATAGACAATGTGAGATGGTTGCTGGATCCTGATCTGATGAAACTGAATGTCTGTACATTGTAATACAGGGCCAGTGTTTTGTAAGCTCTACTCTGACCTATTTCTGCGCTGAATGCATTCACTGATACAGGTACGGAGGGAAAGATTAAAATACTGGTTGTGAAAAAACATGATCTAAAATGTGAATATCCAAAAGCTTTCCATGAGTTCATGCAAGCATTATGGAAAATCATTTTCTGAGTCGTTGGATAAGTACGCTCTCATCCCTTTTTCCCAATTTCTCCAATTTCATCTAAAAGAATATCCTTTGTTAATCTGGTCTCAATGAGCACCGTTGTTAAGTGCTGCTCACTCTGCACTCCCAGCCAGTCATAATCCATTGTGTTGTTTGCCCCTCACTTGGTGTACATTTTCCATCGCAAATTCCAATGTGAACAGTCAATAACGTGCACAGATGTGGCCATTGTAGAAGCCTTACTTTTTAATTCAGAAGAATGCAGTATGGTGAAGCACCACTGCACCCCAGGAAATACTTGAAACACAAGTTGCATTCTCTTCGTAGCCAGAGATTATTCAAAAGATATTTCACGTTGTTGATGGCAAGTGTTATTAGTAGACACTTTACTCATTTTGAATAAGAAACTCTCTGCAGTATTAATGCTGGATGGATGAAGTGTAAATGCATTAAGGGGGATTTCTGCCACGGCTGCTGTTCTGCTTCATCCAATCATCACGAGTTGTGAAAAACATATTAACCTCAGGCTTGATAAAAACATGTGCGCCAGGACTTTATTTCCTCCTCACAATCTCGCTGCACTCATCAGTTTTATGTAGAACACGCTTCTCCAGAGTCAACATCAGTAAAAATGAAACGGTACGTGATAATGATGTTCCCTGACCTCTTTTAGACAGTCAATATAATCCATGATGTTGTTCTGTCTTGCCTCTCGTCATGTTCCACAGCTGTACTGCACTTTATATTAGTACTATAAGTCATGGAAAATCCACTTTTCTTGTATGTGAAAGCCTTGATGAAAGCATAAACTAATACAACTGCATGACATGCAGTAGAGGCTATCCTCTGCCCAATTCCAGTGATGACAATAAATGAACTGACAGAACAATCATTGCTCCCTTTTTATGGCTTTACTGGAAAAATTACACATTGTTTATTTTTCCATCCAGCATCTCAAGCAAATCTAGAGCAGGAACATCTGCAAGCTTTCACCCTGCTGACATTATGCTGAAACACTGCTTGGGAAATAGTTCATAGTCTTGATGCTGAACTCCCTCATGCACAATGAAAGAAAACAACAAAATAAATCTCACATCTCACTGGCTGTGCCCTTAACAGATGCCATACAGGAAGTCAGTCCTATCAGCATTAGGCACACAGAAAGCCCTGTTGTGTTTCACAGTTGAGTTTGCAAGGCGCTGTTGTTCAGGGACAACACGCAAACTATACTGTCCTTTCTCAATATCCTTTACAATGAGGGTTCTCAAAATGTGCAAAATGAGCATTGAAATTCCTCAAAATAAGATTCTCCAGTTCTTTACTAAATACAGGATCCCTCAGAAACAAATTAAATGACTCTTGTTAAGAAACCCTCTTCAGTGACAGGTAACATCCTCTTGAGAATTTGTAAATCTATGTGACACATAAAGGAAACTGAATTATCCGTAAGCCTACTGCAAAATGAGATAATGGTGCATATTAAATGGGTTAAACAAGCCACAGAATGCATCTGCTTCCCTCTGTTTGGATCAGCTGCACTGAGATGCTGACATGGTTTGCACTAAATGCACAACATCCCAACATGGCCCAATGACCCCAAAACGATTTCCTCTGAATGGATTGCTTTGTAAACAAGCTTTGTGATCCTGTATCATTCAGTCTACTTCAATGGCCCCTATAATTAGCAAAATCAGGAACCTAGAGTTTACTACTCTCGTTTTAAGACATTTCCTTGCTTTTTGTGCCATTTGGTCTGGATTTGTTTGCCCTGTCGGGCCCTGACAACTGTTTGTTCATCAAGTGCCACAGCAGAGTAATTTAACATTTTTTTGAGTAATACGTATAAAAGCATTACTTAAGACATGATCACAGCTCTCAGTTGACCAGCAGAGTGACACACTGCTCAGATACATGCATCTTGCACGATCTGAGTTTTGATGTCCTGTAAGTTTGAGCAGAACTTAGGAAACTGATCATCATCACAGGCAACAGCATCACCACCATACTCATCATCACCACCACCATGATAATCATAATCACCATGGTGTCATCGTTACCACGAACTTTATCACAGTCACAATCATCACTCATGATCACCACCATCACCGAGGACCCCACAAAACTTACCGCTATGCGCGTGGAAATCTTCTGCTCGCCCTCTGAGCCCTTCTGCTCTCCGTTGGCTCTACTGTACTCTGGAGGCTGCTGGATTGATCCTCGGCTGCCCTTTGCCTTTCGGTTCCCAGGCCCCTGTTGGACTATGTTGAGCAGGTGAAGCGTATTTTCGTGCTCCCGGTCCGAGCTCTCGGCCTGACCCCTCTGGTAGCGGTTCTCGCAGGTGGAGTGGTGCCTCCTGCACAGCTCTATGCGGGCGCGCAAACGCTCCACTATGGCGTTGTGCAGTTGTGGCACCGCGGAGCCCCTGGAGGTGGCCACCACCGGCCCGTTGCCGACCCCACCGGGCATAGTTCCTAAACCGACACCCAGCATGGGTACGAATGCCCCTGCAGCGGACTGAGCAGGGGTCGCTTCTCCCATGCCCGCAGGTCCCCGACAAGTTTACTGAGACTGAGGTCCACTGAGGTTATAATGGACCACAGTACGGGCATTGAAGAAAACAAAACGTAAGGACTCAGCTATGATCCCATGTGGACAGAAAAGACTAGCCTACACTGCGCGCAGAAAGTCACTTGAGAGAAAGACGATGCAGCCTATGATATGTGTTGAAATATGTGCTGCACAATGATCTCGTCGAGCCGACAGGACATGTTATAGTGATGTAAAAGATTAAAAACACTTACCTATAAAGTAAGATAAGGTCAGTATAAACTCACACTCAGAGGCATTAAAAAGCCCTAGTGTGCCAGAATCTTATTAATGATTTCTTCCTAAGGGGTGTTATTATGTCAGCTTCTAATTAAAACTAATATGATTTACAAACATGAAAGACTCGTGGATTCACAGCTGGAATGAATCTGGAATGAATCCGCTCTTGCTTAACGACTCGACCTCTGCTCACAGATAAATTATATTCAATATGAATCCCTTGGATGATCCGAAACCATAGCACGCACAACTTCAGTTTCATCGATGGGTACATCCCTGGCACATTGTCAGCTTACTTTACCTCAAATGTGCCACACTTATTAAATAGTCTGAAGAAGAAAAGCGCAAGACCGCCAACTAGAAATTCAAAGTGAGCGACTGGCCACCCAAAATAAGGAGAATCTACAAACAAAATCCGCTAAACTTCAAGACTCACGGCGTTTTTGTTTGGAAATGAGTCCTTTCTCTCAGTCTTTCTCTCTTCATCCGGATAAGAATGATCTGGTTGCAAGCTGTAAGTCAAAAACCACGCAGCCGAGGCGCAGGAAGCCGTTGCATAAACCGATTGAGACCCGTCTCACATAGTCCATTGACAATCGTTTGTCCGTGTGGTGCACTGAGGCAACAGCGGAACTACAATACACAGACCCTCATTGTATGAACATTCCTCTTTTGACATGATCCACTCATATGGATGCAGCGGAGTCCACATGCACACTCTAGTGGAGTGAAGGGTGAACTGTCCTTCAAGGCAAGGACGCTGGCAGGAGAGAGGAAGGATCTCGTTAAAGTTTCTTAAATATGACACTAATGTTGCTTTCACAGAAAGTAGAAGAAAATGAAGATGAGGTATTTGTGGTTGTAAAGATGCTGTTTGAGATCTCTTAATAAATGTCACTGGTTGTGTTTAATAGTTTGCTCATACTTTACTAGAAGGCCATAGGGGTTTACAGCTGGTGTGCATGTGGTTTCTAGAATAACAGCAAAATCACAGTCATTAACTGGAATAACACACGTAATACAAACTCAGTTAGTTCGACTGGAAGTCCTAAAACTGTGGCCAGAGGGTGTCAATACATCAGATTGGCCTGTACATACATAATCTCTAAAGAGTGGACAGCCAAACTATGAGCTCAGAAAGCTTCAGTTTGGTTGGAGTAAAGCTGGCTGTCAAATTCTTACACAGACAAATTAATAATAAGACTGCAAATATGTTGCGGCCTTGTCAGCATGCCACTCAAGTTACACATTAAAACACTTAACAAACACAAATATAAAGCATGCTGACACATTAACTGACACGTACAACCTCCTACAGCCAGAAAGACACATGTCCCTCGAATCCTTGTGAACAAGAAGACAAACCAAACGAGCCATTGATATTTGCTCAAATGAGCTAACTGCCTCCCGATATGCTCGCATACATGCTGTCCAAATGAGGTCCCCCATGTCCTGGAAGCTGGGGTGGGGGGGCTGCTGTGCCTGAAATCTAACTGTAAATCCTTTTGTCACCTTTTTTATTTACAATGGAATCAAAAGAGAATTCAGGCAGTTTTGCCTCAATTTTACAATCTCGAGGTAATTCACTGAAACACTCATTCATCACCTGTTAATTTGACATGAGATTAATGGGTGATTGCAGACTTGCCCATATGATGAAGACGCACACTGGATGCTAGCGCAGTAAGAGTTACAGCTACAGACAGACAATCACACTGACATTCACAGAGACAGGATGTATGATTTTGTAAAGCAGAAGGAAACTGAAGCACCCACAAGAAAACCACACAAACATGACGGGAGATTATGCAAAGTTACACACAAGAGCCAAAGCAGATAACAAAAAAAAGTAAGGCTTTGGCAGTGAATGAGCCATTAAGTGTGTGGATATCCACATTGAGTGTGTGGATGGCAGAAAGTGTTGAAACTGTTCAGGTAACTGTTATAGAAAGTGTTGTGTGGTTATGTTTATGTTACGTGGATAGTTTGCTTTAAGTTTGCCTGTTTTTCACTCTGTGGTTTCTCATGCTAACATTAGCTCTGACTACATAGCCAGGTTAAGTCTCATAATTAAGAGACAAGTCAGTTGTTATCCTCCATGTTTCACATTCAGCATTTTGTATGATAGATTCATTCAGCTTGTGTGAAATTCCATCCCACTGCTACCTACTGAGAGTTAGTTTCTTTTTACTAACCGGGCTTGGATTTCTTTTAATTACATGAGTAATGTGGATTAGTCTCCTGTTTAGGACCACACCTGCCCTCCCACTCACCTGCATTGTGCCATGCTGTTAAGACTGTAAGCAACTGTGCCTACCTACCTAATAATGCTACTGTGCTCACCAACCTACTGATTCTGCAGTTATGGGACAATCTCTTGGCACATTCAAACCACCCTGCTGAGCTGGAAGTGGACAGACACCTAAATCATTAGCTACTGATAGTCTTGAGGTAACCTTTCACTAACTAAGCCTCCGGCTCACATCTGACTGAACGCAATGCGATAGGCAGCCACTTGCTTGCTGTTAGAACACAGTGTCAAGGCTTTGACTTAATCATAGTTGTTGGGTTCACCCCTTGTTTAGTCCAAGAGATTCATAAGATTATCATCATCATGAACACATGAGCATGGCAATGGGTGTTGCTCTAAAGACAGCCTGCAGCAATACAAAAGAACACTTTAAATTCATTATTCATAGCAGGGTTCCCGCAGAACACTCTGCTGGTAAATAACTGTGCAAAAATTCAAGTTTTAGTCATTTCAGCAACAAGCTCAGTGATTCTTTCTTTCTTTCTTTCTTTCTTTCTTTCTTTCTTTCTTTCTTTCTTTCTTTCTTTCTTTCTTTCTTTCTTTCTTTCTTTCTTTCTTTCTTTCTTTCTTTTTCACAACTCTGACAGTAGTCTAAGTGGAAAACAGGTTAAAATGCTGAGGTACTGCTAACAACAAATACGAATGAATTTAGGAGGGCTGTGCATACGGATCAAGATTTGACAATGACAGATAATCCATAATTACTGTTGTGATGCTGCCCATAGCAGGAGCAGACCAACATAAGGGCTAATCTTGGTCTTTAAGCAGACACTGGCCAGTGGTATCACTCATTTCCAGGGGAGAGGGACTACAGTCTGCAAGTTAAAGTAAAAACATATTCTTTTCATTGCACATTTTATTTTTTCACTGCCCCTCCAGGCAGTTAGTCAACTGATCTGCCATTAGGATCTTGGCTGAAATTTTTGGCCGATTAGTCAGTTTTGTTGGGGGAAATGGCATATTAGTCATTGGTCATTACTGGAAAATGAACAAAGAACAAACAGCAATAACCTTCATTTTAAGTACAGGAGTTTAAGAGATCCTGGAGAAACAAATTCTTATTTCTAAACAAATTTATTTATTAATAATAATTTAAGTGGATCATTTTCAGATTTGGGCAAAAATGCAGTTTTGGTCACCTTTCCAGTGTATTAAGAATGAAATTTTGGGGGAAGCACTGCATATTGTAAGTTTTTGGTGTCATGTATCAGCTTTCAAAAACTCATATTGGTCGAACTGTCAACTTGAGCAAAACTATATTGTCATCTGGTGCTTTACTGATGCCCATGGATGCAGCTGCTGTCATACACAACAGGGGGCAGCAGACATTCAACTTTGTGCATACAGAGAAATTAAGAAAGAATATGTGGGTGAGAGACCAGTAATGGCTGCCAGAAAACAGTGTTTTGGTTTATATTTAAGAGCAACCTTAACACCAGACTTTCACTTCTTGATTTATTCTATGTCCACAGTTTAAGTCTACCATAATACAGGAATAACAAAGTCTTGTATTCTTGTGTATCCCAAATGAACTGTACCACATTACCATCACACTGGCATCGTTTGTCATATTGCTTCACAAAATCAAGACATTTTGCATACATCAATGTTAGTAGAGAGAGGGTTTCCTTGTTTGGCTGTTGTTGTTTTTTCCTTGTACAACTATCAACTGCAAAACGCACAATAAATTAATAAATTAACACACAAGCAATCTGCAAATGGTTTACAGTAGTAGCAATAACAGTGGTTAAAAAAATGATCTCTACTAGTACAGTACGTCAACCCAGTGACAGACTGACAGTAGATCTGAGCAGTGTTTTCAATCTCGCCCAGTCAGGCTGTCATTTAAAATACTACAACTCACAATCTACCACAACACATACACAGCTTTTCTGCTTACAATGGGTCTCTCTAGATAATAAATTACACATCCATTTCACTTCAGAGACTGACAGGGAGACAGACTTTTCTTCAGTTTTTTTCATTCCTCTCTCGCTCTTGCTCTTTGTGAATCACAGTTCACTTGGGAAGGGCTTTGCCAGTACAACTCAAACTGCCACCCTCCCCGTTTCATGTATAGATCATAAAATTTGGGAATTTAAAAAGGAATAAAATACACATTGTAACAAACTTAGCTTAATTTAGCCTGACCCCGTCCTTGAGAATATCACTTGCTTACACTTATCAGTAGAAAATAATGTTAAAAAAATACAAAAAGCAGTAAAAATGGTAGAAAAACATTAAGAAGTAAATCTTAATGAAATAATCAATAATACCATCTAACATTGCATGGCCACACTATCCATATTAAGATCAAATAGCAATTCACCCTTCAGTGGTCCCAGCCCACAATGAAATACTGGACTTAAGTTGAACTAGAAACTGATCATTCAGTTGTCCTAAATACCATATGGCTCTTACTCGCACAATATCGTGAATAGTGAAATTTCTCCAAGGCAAAATTTACAGTCGAAACTGAAATCAAAATATAAGGCAAATTAAACAAATAGAAGAGTTTAGGAAATTAAGAAACCATTCTTTCCTCA
This sequence comes from Chaetodon trifascialis, assembly GCF_039877785.1. Taxonomy (NCBI): domain Eukaryota; kingdom Metazoa; phylum Chordata; class Actinopteri; order Chaetodontiformes; family Chaetodontidae; genus Chaetodon; species Chaetodon trifascialis. Next base: position 25,826,989 of record NC_092064.1, on the reverse strand, counting down.
ACTATTCTTAAGTGACTGTAATCACTGGGAAATCTTCATTGTGGCAGGTTGCCTTTGCAAGAAAAGCACGATGTGACGTTACTGTAGTGCACTTATTGTCTCGGACAAGTGCATCAAATTTCTAACAGTCAACACGATGCACTGCAAATATGTCATTCTATTAATAATTTACATACAGGAAACAATTACTCTTCAGAGACATAGCTGTAGTGTGTGGCATATCAAACACCAGAGACATACATCAGTGAACAGTTGAATTCCAGAAAACATAAATATGCTATTCTCCTTCTGCTTAGCTTGTATTTATGGTCTCTAGAGAGACAGAGACGGAGAAAGAGGGAGAGAGACAGAAAGAGAGGATATCTGTACTCCCTGGAAAGTACACCTCCTGCTTTAATTTTACTTCCTCTCGCTCAATTTTCTTGGTCAGTGCACATTTACAATGAAATGTATTAGAATATTACCTGAACTGAATTGACCACCAAAGTCAAACCTACAAAGATACAAGATGCTTCTTTTCATTCTTCATTCTGTACATTTGGACGGTACTGACTTTGTACCTGCATTGAAATAATTGGCCTGCCAACCAGCCTGACAGCTTTTAAATACATTTTGGGCTCATATTTAATTGAAACTGAGGAAACAGCCATGTACAGTTATCACTGGGGCTTCTGACACAGGCCTTTTACGTGTTTGTAAGGCTGTATTTTTTCCGCCTCCTCTTACCAGACATGCACTGCTAAGCTGAAATGATTGCCCGCAGTGAAAATAATCTCTTCATTGCTTCTGCAAGACTCAGCACATATGATAGATTGAAGTGAAAAGAGAGAGTCTGCCTGCATGCCAAGACTGGAGTGCATCTTGGCATTCCTGAGATCAGTAAGCATACTCTCACAGTATATTAATATGGTTATCGACCAGTTAGCCTCCGCTACTCTTCCAAATGCCAGCAATTGGGTAAATTGCCTGCTAGATGCAAAAAAAAGTGTGATTGTTGCAGAGGGGGTAAGTGAGACAGCTTTGATGAAACTTGCAATTTATAAAGGACGGATTGATGAGTAAGGATGATATTTTCATACACGTTATCAATTGTCCATACAGTGTTCTAACAGTCTGCATGAAGAGCTTTGGCAGGGCGCTTCACCTGTATGGCCTGATATCCTGCATGTTAGCAGTGCATTGCAGTAAAAATCATCACAGAGAACAGGCATAGGATAAGTTATGGCTATTGTCCAAATATTTCAGTCTCAAACAAGCCCATCCAGTAATCATAGTAATGATAGAAACATGATACTGGAGATGCTAGACTCAAGATTGGAATTTTTTTTTTTTTTTTGTACAGGTCAGTGTCAGGACTTGACCCCCTTGGCAGGTTCAGTAGACTGCCGCACATCGGTCCACTCCTGCATAGTGCTTTGCAGTGCCTGGGTCTTCTCCTTGTCAACTTGCACATAGTCCACCTTCTCATCAGAGGTAACAGAGGATGTAGAGGGCTGTGGAGAGATACATAAGGCTGGAGTGAGATTCTGGCCTGATGAAAGACTGCACCGTGGTGGAAATAAGAACAAACACTCTTACAAATTACATCTACAAAATCATCTGTTTACTTTTCTGTGTGGGCTGGGTGACCCAGGTTGGAAGTCCAGTGCTAGGTAGTCCACGTTGCCACACTTCCTGGGAGCTGGGCTGCTGGTGCCACTCACGGCTGGGGAGGTAGACGCTGGGTTCTGCTAATGGGGACAGGACGGAGGTTTCACTCACACAGGGTGCAATGAGTAAGCGTAGCACGCAAACAAGTGGATCATTAAAACAAAGAACACAATGTGCTCTCCTAATCGCCCCTCCAGCTATTGGGACTCACCATAGCCACATAATTCTCCTCACTGTCTGCAGAGTCGGTGCTGGTGATGCTTTGTGTAGAAATGGGTCGACAATGCTGGGAGGACATGGAGTTCATAGCAGGCCTGAAGCAAAGCAGACAGGACTGTGAGTGCTTCTACCTTCTGACCTCAGGCAGAAACGAAATACAGCACCAATCTGTATCATCAAACTGTGTGTGCATGAGTGGCCTTGGGTAACCTAGCTTGAATGATTTATATGAGACTCACATGGGCCGTGTCCAGGACATAGTGACTGGGCTCTTAAATGGCAGCTCATCAATGATCCCATTGTTTTTCAAATCAAGAGGTGTTGGCTTCGCTGTGGAACACAAGACCAGACACTGTCAACAAAAGTCACTGTCTTTGCAAAAACAATTAACAATGCAGAGTCTGTGGCTGATCTGAAGCCAAAAATGGCAATTAAAAGAAAAGAAAACCAACACTTTTAGATCAGTGAGACCTTTGCTGCCAAAAACTCACATTTCCTGTTAGGTTTGAGGTTGCGGTTGATGGGTGGTGGTGTGACATCACTGAGACGGCTGGGCCGGTGACAGAGGGAGGCGCTGCTCCCCTTACGGGTAGGTAACGTTGCAGAGAATCCTGGGAAATCAAAGTGATGGGGCCCAGGGCTCATAGGGATGTAGATATTCTTAGGACTGTCAGCCTGGGCAGCGCTGAGTGGCGAGGAGCCAGGATTCATGGGCACGTAGTTGTCATCTGAGTTTCCACTGTCTGAGCGAGTCAGAGGGGCTTTGGTTCTCTGGTGTCAAAAGAGACAGAAGGCACATGACTCTTTCAAACTCACTGGGCTCAACACTGCAGGAAAACTGCAACAGTCAACTGGAGCAGATATAGAAGAAATGCATTTTCTATCTCTGCGGTTTATGATTTTGCACTGACTGTATGAGTCTGAGGAGGGATTGTGGTTAAATGGAGAGAGTGACTCACCAGGTAGGAGCTGAACCCATCATTGACAGACTCCACAGACTGGTCTGAGTTGTTGAAATGGATGGGACGGTGATGGCTGTTAGTTTCAAAGGAGGAGCCTGTGGAGGGAGGCAAGGGGAGAAATCAATATTTACCACTGCCATAAACTCTACAAGGAAGTGCTCCTCAAGTGAAATAGTACAATGCCAATGCTATAGTACATGATTCAAATATTGTGTGATAATCACTGTAATAGAGGCGAATTTAGACAAAAATGCCCGACATATCAAGGAGTGAACTCTTGTTTCTAATGAAACAAACAGAACTCGAGTGACATTTCATTAAATGCTTCACTGGGTTATAATTAGTCTTTACAGCACAGGTGTGTGGACAGCCTGTAGCCTCACTAACAAGGGTCACAGGTCAGTTCTTGTCAGCAGCTATACGAAGCCTGGGCATGGGCTTTGCAAAGCAGAGAACACAGCATAATAAGAGGCAGTGCATTGTGTCTGCAACTGTTTTTTTTTTTGTTGTTGTTTTTTTCCATTGCTTATCAGCCTGGAACGAGGCATTCTGGAGCAGGCTGTATGGCTTGAATTTCATTAGCGTCTCAACAGAACAGTGTCTGCTCGACTGGCCTGTTTGTTTCTGCTCAGCTGCTAGCGTTAAATCAGTAAAATGAGAGACAGAGGAGGACGGAATGAGTGAGAGACAGAGGGGGAGGAAGAGGAGGCACAAAGTCACTGCAGCACCACAGCAGAATGGACTGATCAAGTCAGGCTTGCATTTCAAAAACAGAAAACAGGTGAAATGTGTGATTTCAACAGAGTCAACTGAGCAGTTAAAGCACTAATTGAATTCCTTGTACCTCTGTGCAGCCTGATGTTCTCGACAGCAGGGAGAGTATTCCTGCGTGGGATAACTGACACCGCAGACGTCATCTCTCCATTCTGGCTACCTACTGATTGGGGACTCCCCCACTGCCCCTCTGACCCCTGGCTAGGTTTTGGGGGTCTGGGAGGAGGAGCACAGGAGGACTCAGAGCTGGAGGGTGTCAAAGCATTATGATTCTTATCAAAGGTCCGGGGGATCTGGTAGAAGGAGCCAGGTGTCGTAGGAAGGTCGTAATTGTCAGGTGGACGGTCGTTGCTGTGCATAGTGGCGAGGGCATTGCACGGCGTTTTGAAGGTGTAGACCTCCTCGTTCTCCAGCTCAGGCTCACCCAGGCTGCTGTGAGGCGGTGCCTCGGAGCTGTAACCTCGTGGAAGCACGTAACAGGCCTCCTGGGGGGAGGCATCATGCACTGGTAACTGGTGTTTCCCTGACTTGGGCAGGCTGTAGAAGCCGTGCAACTGAGCACCCATGCCATCCAGACAGTGTGAAAAGCCATGGGAGAGTTTCTGAACCGCAGAGTCGCTCCCCACAAATAGATTGCTTCGTGTGGCTTGGGAGAAACTGGCACTCCTGAAACATGGACAAAGACATACACATATACACATATGAAGTATTTATTGTGGCCACATTTGTCAGTGTCTAAATGTTCCCTAAAAACAGACTGTCTCATTCCTATGCCAGCCCATCTCAAACAATAGCAATAATTACAATTTTATAGCAGAATTTCATACAAATTCCAATGTAATTGCCCAAACAACCACTAGATGGCACTGTAGCTCTTCAGAGGAAACTCTATATGCCTCAGCACACATTTAAAAAACACATCTCGCCATCAATGCCTGAGCCCATTTATGCAGCGATAGCATGTGCATTATATTTGTTTTTTTGCATTTCCTTGAAAAGCTGATTTGTTTACACGTTTTCAGCATGCTGACAGGGACAGGACATCCATGTTAAGAGGGAGACTACTATGACTTTCCCACAGTTTTTCAGCCTCAGTTAGGCACCCAAGGGACATGCCTCATTTATTCTGGCTCCTTTGTAGGGCTTGACCTTGAGTGCCAACTAGAGCAGCCTTACAGCTCAGACATTTCAAGCCAGTTAGTTGACCAATGGTCCGACTTAGTTGGCCGATGCAAAGATAAGATATTGTCAATGAGTCGTTTCGTTATGCCTGTGCTAATCTCTCTCAAGATTCTGTGCATTTGTGTTAGCTACGCTGCAGGTTTCTAATGGTTGTGCTCCATCTTGATTATAAATCTAACAATTTTAAATGAGTAATGCATCAAAGTAATGCAATTAATATTGACACAACATTTTGCTCTGTCTGACTCCATTTCTTTTTAATGTCAGATGGCACACTGCGTTTCATCAATTCTTCTTCTGTCTCCTCCGAATTTCAATCATCAATCAATAATTTTGTTCATCACTCTGCCTTCCATCATTGTGGCTGCACGGGGGCTTTTAACATAGATTAATTCATTCCACTGGTCATCAGACCAGTGGAGTTTCTTTCTGACATGAATCATACCCCGCCACATGATGCCTGTCTTAATTAGCAGACCCACAGAGCAGAAGCTGGTGAGGGAGTGACAGAAATCTTTGCATAAAGCTGATGAGATGGATTGTGAGGTTTGATTTCCTGGGTTTCGCAGAGGTCCAACACAACAGATTTATGTGCAAATCGTGTGGCTGAGAGGGCAGTTCTACCCTGTGTGAGTCTAAACCTATAGGAGTGATGAATTGCAGTCTCAACCTCATTGATCATCTACTGTGCCGGCTATCTGCTGAATGGCATCATTATTAAAGCAGCCTTTTGATTCTTGGAAGCGGGCAGGATGGCAGCAGGAGGTGAGGTGAATGTTAATGGAAAACTCAGGAGTGCATTTAATATAAACACTTGGTCCTTTTGTTCTCTGGCTTAGCATATCGCTGAGGTAGGCGTACACGTCCACATACATACAGTCCCTTAAGCTTTAAAACCAATTGACTTGTGCATGTTTGGTTGTTTTTATGTTTAAATGACTGATTGGCTGATTGTTTTAACACTAGTCTGCTTTGTGGCAACATTGGATTTACAAGATTTTATAATGAGATGAAATACCTTTATTTTTCCGGTACTCAAGGCACAAAACAGACATTTCCATCTAATTGTTTTATCTTTAAATAATTATCAAAGTAAAATTAGGCACTCTGAATGAGAAAGTGAATCTGCCAGTATCTGCCATACTCACAGAAACACTTATTGACAATTATGTATTACTCACTTCAGGCTATTTTTAGAATATTCAATATCATTATTGATGATTGCATTTTCTCAATTGAAGCACTTATAAAATACATTATGATCTTTCTACATACATTATCACACACACATGCATATGCACATACACTCAAAGCAGATGGATAACCCCCCCCCCCCCCAACATTAGTTCTAACCATTAGGGGCTTTTAAACTGAGGAAGCGCCGTAAACCTGTATGTTGACCTGCATTAACAGATAACAGGAAACTGACACAGGACGCCTGAGGGTCATGACCTTTACCGTGCACTCTCTGTCTTCCTGCTCATGCACTGGTGGAGGAGGAGATAGTCCTGTGGTGCACTGTTGGACAGGGAGCTATGATGTGTGTGGCGCACAGGCACATCAAAGGTGAAGAGGACTGGCTGGCTGGAGTGGATGGGGGCAGAGGACTTGCGTTCTCCGGTCAGAGGAGCCATTGAGCTGGTGACATCTGCTCCGACAGAACGGGGCATATGGTGTAACCTGCCATCTGCAGACAGGAGAAACTGGAGTTATTGATCGTTTAACCTACAAAATGTCTTTTTTCTTTCCAAAAAAAAACATCTCAGCTTTGCCTTGAGAATTTATAAACAGTCTTCTGTAGAATGGACTTACTGTGCAATCCTAAGCTACAGAAAGTAACAATCAGCCTTATCACCATCCCTCAAACGTTTTCCTTTTGTTGTCACAATCCTTGATGTCAAAGGGCAGCAAGTAATTCATTTGAGGGTTTTAAGCCTTTACATGACCTCGCCTTGTATGGAGTCTTGTATTCAGTAGCTTTCAGTCTGCAGTCTGCTCTCTAATCAATACAGAAGAGGGATCTGTCTCACGGGAGGACAGAAAACTGTATCTTTCTGCTTTTTTGGGCTGCAGGGTGCGAGTGGTTCAACAGCACATGATCCAAGTTATCCTTTTGACCAAGGTCAATGTGCTTTGTTTGATTTTACTGAGTAAACCATTGTTTTGCACAGTGGGATTGTGTGGACAACAACATCTTACACTCATATTGTTTCTTTGTGACATCCCTGATATCTGCACTGAAAGGCTACAAAGAAAAGACAAATCCGAGATGGGGATGCTGCAAATAGACTAGGCAGGAGGCCAAAATGAGGAGGCGCACACTGAGCTGTGGGAGTAGAGAGTGGGCGGCCCACTGATCCATCGACCCATGGTGCTGTGTGCAGCACTAGCTGATGGGAGAGAGGAAAAAGCCTCCACTGAGCCTCTTTTGCTGATATTAATCTCTAACTTTCACTGTGCAGTAAATGCTAGGTTTTGCATGTGCCTATTTACGGAAGAAAAATGAGAAAAATGTCAAATTTAAGATGCAAGTCTTTACTGTGGATTAATTTAGGGATTATCTTTTGACTGATCAATTAATTGTTCAGTCTGTATAATGTAAAGAATTGTGAAAAATGCCCAACACAATGAGACTAAGATGAAGATATTCAATTTACAAAAATGTGGAACAGAAAAACAGTAAGTCTTCTCATCGCAACACCTAACTGCATTAAAACTAGTGATTTTCTGTCAAGCTACTAATTTATCAACGAACTATGCAAACTCTTAAACATCTTGAAAGGAACTTCTCACTTTTTTTTCCAACAGATGCACAAGCATTTTGCCAATCCTCCGTTGGCCTCCTCCTTTATCAGACCTTTACAAAGCATGCTAAGGACCGCACTGCCCTTTAAGAAGAGGGCAATGTTCTGTGAGTCATGGTGTGAGCTGACCACAGCCACTGTAAAAAACAAAAAAAAGCCCACAAATGTGGTGTGTGAGCATGTGTGTATGTATGTGGGATGGTTGGAGGGCGGGGGTATTCTGGAGCCCGGTTAGCTGAATGAGGTCACATCTATGCCTGAGGGGAAAAAGGCCTCTGCTGTAGGGTCTCCAGGCCAGTGGACTTCAGTGACATGCTCATGCCCACAGCCACACAGGCAGGGACTCCCCTCAATGATCCTCAATTACACCATTGTTCTGAGCCATTCCACTCTCCCTAGACTGGTTAGGCATCATCTCCTTTCTCCACAAAAAGCTTTGTAAAAGCTTTCATCCACTGTGGTGGGTACTAGGTCCACTAACATGGGTAGATATATTGATTTGTTGTAGAAAGACAGTACCTCCCCCCCACCAGAGCGCACAGCTGCATGGAAAAACACATGCTAGCCTGTTGACTGAAATGCTGAAAACACAACAGAAACTCTAATGTACAAAGTAAAAAGTAATCTCATTAATGAGCGTGTGTGTGTGTGTGTGTACAGGAGCATGTTTTTCTAATTTTGATTGACGGTCAGAATCAAAAGGAGAAGAAAGACGACTTGTCCAGTCTGCTGATGGAATAGCCTACATGGCTCATCACTGACACTAATGGGTCTGATGATGTATGTTACCACTGGGACGCAATTCCATCAAGTGAGTAGAACCACAACACAGAAATAGAGAAAAGAGCAGAAAAAAATAGAAAACCTTCCCCTACGTGCTTCTAGTAATATTCCCTCCACTGGCTAATGTACCGTGACACTCAATGTAAGGTGGTAAAATGTTTATTAACCAAAGTGACAAGTCATTTATCATCCTGCATCTTACAAAAAAAATAAAAAAATAAAAAAATAAAACTGGGAAGAGCTGGCACATGTAGAATAAAGGCTACTACAGTTTTTTTGAGCTACAAGCCCGATGTCATTAGCAGAGACAGTTTTCTGGAAGACTAAGATGAAGTCTTAACATCAAACAAGTCAGTTAAAAGAGACAAAGAATTCCTCCCACAACATTCCTCGGTTTGAGACAAACATCAGGCTATCAACAGCAATGCATTACAAGATCCTTGCGAGACGACATATAGCTATTCTGGGTCAAAGAGCTCCTAAGTTCATGAGCAATTTTCCAATTATGCTCTATAATACATCACCTACTGTCTCATCTGCTCTGTGGCTATAATCTAATAGAAGCCGGCTGCTGGTCTCAAGGGGCCAAAATTAGAATCGTGCTGGATCACTAAGGACAAGAACGTCTTTGTAGGGTGCTCATTTCCTCTCAGTCCGGCCAGAATGAGACGAGGACATATGATAATCTAATCTGGCATGAGATATAAAAATAGAAAATACCACTGACCTATTGAATTGATAGCGTGTCTGATGGAAACATGAAGGAAGACGAAGTATTTGAATTCTTCTCCATACAGCAGTTGCAGGCTTTTCATCTGCAATTATTCCTTAAATATTACATAAAAGATAATCATCTGCAGTAAGGTACGCGCTGTCCACCTGCTTTCAATTTGAGTACAAGAAAAATGCAATTTCCTTAATGGTTTTATATGAGATTGGACTAAAAAATATAGCCTCAGGGCTGAGACAGCTAAAATGAGAGCTGCAAATTAACCTCTGATATTTCAAGGCTCTGCAGGGTGGCCTGGTGGATAGGGAGGCCATCTTGTGACATTAAGGTCAGGCAAGAGGTTTGTCACCCCATTGGTCCTGACAAAATGGCCTTGAAAAAGGGCTTGACCTGCTCACTCAGTGTAAGTCAGCCTGGAGAAGGACAGCAGCTAAATGACGAGTGTTGAATTGTAGTACAGTACGCAGATACATTTGTTGTCCTCCATAGATCTGATGGACCGGTGGCTCTTTAGAGCAACACTGGGTCCCAGGAGGCCTTACAGTGAGGCCCATTTGCATGTGTGGTTAGCAGGGGGCTGGGAACTTTCCATAGAAATGACATAACTGGATAAGGACAACACTAGCTGCAGCACAGATGGGTTAGGTAGACACTGAGGAGAGGCTGCAACACTCAACAGGCAGAGGGAAAATGGCGTCCTCGCACTGCTAGTTAGTCTGAAGTGAACAAAGTGACATGGCGGTTTCATTCTCCCCTGAAAGCAGCTAAGATGAGCATGAAGCAGAGCAGACACACAGGAGCATCCCTGATCACATTACCCCCTGCCTGTCCGCCCCACAGCATCATGTGAGCGCTGCAACTCGACCGCACTGCAACATCAGTTTGACCTGAAACACTGGACTCATCAATCACCCAAAAGGCCAGGCCAGGGCCAGTGAATTAGAGTTTGGGTTAAGTCTAAAACAGCAGCTCATTTTCAACGCTCTGACCTAATTTCTGTGAGACAATGGGCAGATAAATACTGCAGTGGACTGGACTGAATCAGCTAATCCTGCATTGCAGTGCGTCAGTTTAGTTTTGTTGTAAACAGTTCACCAAATGTTTGTTGTTAAACAATTTACAACAAACGTCTTCCAAGGAAGGTTAAATCTATAACAACTGGTTGTAGATACTTGAAATGTTTTCCCTCAAGTCGTGGTGGCTTCTTCAGTTCTAACTGAGTGGTGGGAGTCCCAGGGATTTAAGCTCTGTGGGGTCATTATCAAGACGACCTTGAGAGTCAACCTGCCTGTCTGAGGGTGCATCAATTGGAAACTTGTCGGCTTGATAACGACCCCAAAGAGGTTAAATATCTTTGGCAGACTGCAATAAAACTCTTAGAGCAGTAAGACTCATTTTCAGTAATATATTGTTAGTATTTGTAAGGCTGACCCCAAGAGTGCACAGTAAACTAAGCAGCAATAGTATCTTCATTGACAAAAAACAAACCTGTCCATTGTGCAGATATTGTAGACATGCAGCCATGCTGTAGATCTGCAAACAGATGCCCACATAAACGTCTTTGCATCACAACAGTTAGACGGAAAATCTGTGCACTCCAGTACACAGGAGGCAGCTCCACACTAACACTACCAGCCTACCAATTATGGGGAATGTATTATAGTGTGACAGAGGAGGGAGGCCTATCTGCATGACAGAAAGCAGATATATCTCCAAATTGCTGATTACAAGATGAAGGCAGGTATAAACATCTACCTACACCGGCTGAATTGCACATAAACAGTTGGCCAACAAAAAATCCTGTTCCAAAATAGTCCATTTGCAGTTTCCATATTACCAGCAGCTGCCAATTAGAGTGGCTGGCTTTGCCACAGGCTGGTACTAAACCTGTCATTCTAACTGCTGAGCCGCTGCCATCTTTAAGATGAACTATGACTACACAAACCACCAAAATCTGTCCACATGAATCCACAAAGATTATTACCCAAATGAATGATGGACAGCAGGTACTCTGGGATGAACAAGGACTGAAGGAAAAGAAATAGTAGAGATGCTGTGATCCATGCATGAGCGGTTATGTACATGGCATAAAATCATCTGAACTGCATTTTCCCGCAGCTTTAACACAAAACGATTTAGTTTGATTTCACAGCACAACACAACTGCTTGGAGGCTTCTGGTTTGTCACATTTTAACCAACTTCTCTCAGCCACTGCCACAATGAAAGAGAAAAAAAAAACAATGACCAAAACTTTGCTGTCTTTCAAGCAGGTTCCTTTTAATCACTGCTGGTAAGTCTAGATTTCAGTACAAATCTCTGCCTTTCTTAAGTTAGACAGAGGAAATGGACAAGTATGGAGTTGGTTACAATATTTCCTCAACAGTAACATTTTCATTGTGTTGGAAACTGGCAACCTTGACAGTAAGGTCACGGCTGCCATCATGATTAATTTCACCGAGACATATTTTAAAGTCACACTGAAACACACAACTGCAGTCAACAATTCATCAGTCTGGCTCCACATCGAAGGTTTAATGTGAGCCCACTCTGAAAGATTTTGTTTGAATCTAATCTCTTTTCAATGCCTTTTTGACAAAAACTGCTGAGGCTGCTGTTGGAAATGCTGATTTAGTGGTTATTCTTTTTTTCCATTTCTCACAATCTTAGGGGAAACCTTTAAACTAAAAACAATACTGACTTATGTTTTTTTTTTTCCAAGGGACAGCCAGGGAAACCGACAAAATGAAGAGGAGGAAAATAAAACAGAGAAGCAAAAAGAAGCAAAAAACAAAAGAGGACTGCTGACAGGTAAAAACCTCATCCCTTAGTGGAGATTATCCTCGACTCGGAGTTCAAACAGCTGGGACAGAGCAGAACAAAGCCCGTGATTGACGAGATGATGTTCCATTCATTAGACTGTGCAGACACACGCCACACACCCATCCATTTGCATCTGATAAAAACAGCGCTAACACCCATCAAGAGATTATGAGAACTAGAAAAACACGTAACTTGTGTTTATGTTTGAGGCAGTCGGAGGTGCTAAAACTCCCTTTTTGCTAATACACACTGCTGTCTAATTTCTCTTGAGGAGTCTTTCCATTGATTGCCAGCATTTGTAATAAATAAATAAATAAATAAATGAGCAACAAGCACAGCTGCACTTGTACCAATCATCAGTTGGTGAGTTAAAACCATTTTTTTAGCGAAATAAAACACATCACTAGACCCAAACATGAACACTGACATTTTGCAGGATGTCTTTCTTTGCAGACAGAAACCTCACCCCTCTTCTTTGATAATTTTGATGATGGGTGTGCACAATGTTTTCTCAAGTCTCTGGTTTCCAGAAATGACTTCATGAGCTGCCAGCGGTATTGTGGGATGCACGGCCAGCCGTCCTTAGGCAGCTCTGTGGCAGCCGAAACCTGACCTTCCAGTGCCATGGAGTCTCATTATTTCAGCAAAAATCAATGCAGACGAAGGGCACTTTGGGAGGGGGAAAGGCGAGTGTGCATGTGTAGAGAGTGAAAAGCCAAAGAAGAGGGAATGTGTATGTTTGTATGTACTATGTGTGCATATACATTCAACATATGTTCGAAATTATTTTGTTCAGAATCAAGCCATAAAGATCTGCATATAATAAGACTTCTGGAATTAGAGGTACCTTTCCTAAAGGGTCAGTTCACCCAAATTTCAGCATGACAATTTCTACTTGCTGTATAAAGCATGCAGGTCATGTTGCTTTTGCCCTGAATTTTAGATATCCTGCTCTGATACTTGTGGTATCACAGTGTGGGTGCTGAGAAGAATTTCAGAAATATCACTGTGAACAGATTTTAAAGGAAGAAATTGTCCATATACAAACTGTCAGTAGTGCGCTTTTTGGATTATCCAGAGTGACAGAGGGACTTCTGCAAAGACATGCTGCTGTTAAGTTTTTCAGCTGCATTTTCTGACTGATTTGAGGAGCATCAACAAAATCATATTCACCACCACTGCACTGAGGTCATGGCAGGAGTTTCAGAGGTCAATATCTTAATCCTATCCTAATCTCAGCACACAAACCCAAAGCTATCTTGATGTTCACCACCCGATCGAGTGAGATGTTTTACACCACTTTAACTTGAGCAAATCAATGTTTCTTTTACACCTTTAAGAAATAAAATGACTGCAAAACAAACGTTCAAAGTAAAATTTCAAAGGAGTGCTTTAGGATAGACAACACCAAAAACCTTAGCATGTGTGTGAGAGGAAAAGAAACAAAATGAGATGCAGTGAAAGACAGACCGGGAGTTGCTTTTAAGAGTTGTGCAACAATGAGCTGCTGTCATGTGCTGCTCTTGGCCAACCTTCTGCATAGTCCCAACAGGCAGCTCACTACTGGCAGCAGAGGCCAGTCTGACTGACAAAAGGTAGGTTCAGATCACAGATCTTCTATAACTGATGCTGCCAAAGTCTCAGCAACATCCTTTACACTCCTTAAGATTTACTATTGTCTGGCTATTCCTGGTTAATCCCTTTCATAATAATCCAAGCCTTCCCATTGGCACTGCAGATGTATGAGAACAACAAATAGGACATTGTGTGCACTTCGTAACCTTATGTCTGCATAACGCAGTCTATATGAATCTCAGACATGCAGGCTGATGTGTCTCCAGTCTGGTTAACACCTTCTGTCTGGCTCTGCATAAAAACACACAAGCTTTCTGTATAACTTGCTACTTCTTCTGTTCGTCTCTGTAGACTTGTGTAATTTGCATAAGAGGAACTAACTTCTCAGGGGTTTTTTTCCCAAAGTGGTTTGTTTTCTTTCAGAGAGGGAATTCCCATTCTGTTAGGTGACACACTGGCTCAGACCTGTAGCTGTTTGCCAGCCAGGAGGAAAACCCACAAAATATCCTCACTGTTAAGAGATGTTTGTGAACACTTATCATCTGTTAGCTCGAATTACCATGCGTTTATCTGACTCAACTCCTCAAACTATAATCACAAAACCCACAAGTACAAGATTCTGCATCAACTGATAAAAGCTCAGTCGCGAAACAGTTCATGGTGCTTCATGGTTGCTGGTATGAAGATGCGGCTCAGCTCGCACAAGCGCTATGTGTTCACAGGCTCAAAGATCAAGATCAGAGATGTTGTCGGAGGAATACTGATGCTGCAGGAAGTCAACTCCTCTCACATGCTGCTTCTCTTTCAAGCACACACACGCATGCTCACTGACATCAACTAAATATCTGCCAGTCGGATTTTGCAAAATGTGCTGAAAATTTCCACAAGGCAAGACAGTGTTTCTCACAAATGTGCCCTGCTTTGACGAATTCCTTTTGGGCAACACACGAGTAGTGCTGAAACGTTTAGTCGGTTACTGGATTAGTTCACCGTTAGAAAACTGACAAATCAATCATTTCGTGAAACTTTACAGCAATGAAAAATGCTTAATAATGCCAAAAAGGTTATACACTGTAGATGAAATACTTGTTGGTTTCAAGGATTATGGCTGGCTGTATGTATGGCTGTAATAATCAAAATGTATTTGTGTGTTATTATACAACAGGTAGTTTGAAGCAAACTGTATGATCAGTTTTCCAATTTTGAAAAAAAATCTCCATAAGCACTGGCTAACTCTGCACTAAGACAGTGTTGATGAATACAGTTCAGAGGAGGTGAGTATTTATTTCTGCTGCCACACTGACAACAACCTGATACCACACAAGGGAGCAGGCAGGAGCTCTACAGAGGGAAGGATCTGTATAAAAGTCAACAACTTATTCCTTGGAAAAGGAAGGTGTGTGTTGTGTGGACTGATTTTAAGATCCGTGTGTGTGTTTAAGATTAGAGAGATTAGAAAATTAAATTGACACTACGAGGAAGAATCTTTTTGAGGGAATAAGACATACATAACCAGCTGATGGGTCGATCAGGGCAGCAGCGGGTCAGATACTCTCATTAACCACTTCAAGATCTGTGGCTGCGTCTCAAACACATTTCTTTGCTTTTTTAAGACCGCGGTAATGACGTAATGGTGAACCAGTGGTGTCTGAGCAGCTATGCCCTTAAGGAAGACATGAAAGATGATACATGAAAGAAAAATATAGGCAATACAACCTTCTACAGGTTTAGTTCACCATTTAAACCTGGAAAATATGAGACTACTACTACTACTGTTACTTCAGCACCTAAAATATTGAGGCTTGTATATTACATTTTTTAAGAAGTAAGAGTTGCATAATATTTCCAGGCCTGTCTGGAGCCCTCAGGTCCAAATGATGCTGAGAATCACGATTTTCCTTGTAAACGGCTGCAAGTGGTTTTTCATAGAACAAGCTAGTACACAGAGGCGTGCTAACATTTGTAACTTCTAATCATAATTGCCCATCTACTGAAATAGAGTATGGAAAATGCATTTGGATGAACACAGAGAGCTAACAGTTTCTGATGACGTTTCTCAGGGACTAAAAATGCCGGCGAAACAGAGCTACATGACCAAAAACAGCCTGATGTGACGCTAACGCTAAAGAGACTGAAATCACTAATGCAGCTGTGATGACATAAACTCTCCAACAACCCCAACCCATTCTCCCAGCCACACCCTGCTGACTGCAGCTGATACACTTTGAGATTCATAACAGGACCTCACTAATTATTGAACTTGGACCAGGGGGATCTTCTCATGATGGGAGCATTATTACATCGTGCACAGCTGTTTTTGATTCCACACCTGGACATGTTGCATGTTACAGATGATCAACCATGTGCACAAAGATTAACGTCCGCCAGCTGCCAGATGGCGGGAAAACAACAGCATGAGTCCAATCTGGATGGGTAGGAGTAAGAATACAAGAGGAGTGTATGTTTCACAAAGTCTGTTGACACACTATACTGAGAACGTGTGGTTAGTTTCACATGTATGGCAGAGAGATGCACTGATGCTGCAACCACTCAATATATTTATAGAGATATCACACATTAAAATAAGAGGATGTCTATGATCTCATGACCCAAAAAAGACTCACTGTTCTTCTTCTCACCGTGAGACTCAGTGTTCCTTAGAAGTAGAGGCTAAGAGGCATTTGTATTACTATCTTTCATTATGAGTCACCAATTTGTACATGCAGTAGTTGTGTTATTAATGGCGAGAGAGTGTCATTAAGATAATTAAGGCAAATCTATGGCTCAAAGGTGAAAGGACTGCTCCTCTTTGTACCAGACGGAGGCCATTTTACATAAGAACATTACTGCATAAAAATGTTATCATTAGCATATCTTGTGTCGTTGGTGCTTTATCCAACATGCCTCATGATGCCATTTACTCGTTTTTCATCAGCAGGACCCCCAGAGTGGAACAAACCATTCTCAGGCACAAAACATCTAAAACAGAAGCTGGAGCAAACACAAAAACCTTAAAAACCCTTTTAAAGTGGAGCATATCCAGAATGAGGATTCCCATTTTCCTGAATACAGGAACCCTTTCTATAACAAAACAAAGAAAAAAATCCAAAACGCTCTCAGACACTGTCCGTTCATTTGGCAGGGATGTTCCTATTCAAATCTCCCAAATAAAAAAAAGATGGAAAAAGCAATACAATAACAATCGCCAATGATATCATGTAATTGGACCTCAGTTGCTGAATTTTTGGGAAAACTAAGATGACAGGCTGTTCCAAGGACTGTGAGAAAGTACAGTGGGAGACTAATAAAAGGGAGTTGTTTTTTGCTGTCAGGCTCATATACCTAAAAGACCAAAACAAATTCTGCTAATTCAGGAAATGTCAGGAAACTGGGAAAAATGCCCATCACCATTTCCCAAAGCTTAAGGCGATGTCTTCAAATTGCTTGCTTTCTCGAACAAACACTCCAAAACCAAAAAGCATTGAACTTACAAAGATACAGAGCAGTGAAAGGCAGATTATCCTTCATTCATAAGCTTGATAAATCAGAAGTGAAGATAAATTTACCCTGATAAATTACTGTTGATACTTACTGTTGATGGACTAATCTATTGATTGACTTATCATTTCCACACAACATATTTTAATAGTGGTATTTAATATGTGACAATTTCAATTTGAGACAGTAATGAGAGCACACTAAAACCTAACCTGAAAGAAAGACGGCTAGAAATAAAAATAAACTTCTGAGATGTTTTCATGAGCTTTTAGGTAAAGGTAAAAAGGGAGATGACAGAGAGATAAACACTGTAAAAATAGAGGCGGAGCAGCAACAACAGGTCAGGGTCGCCTACCGTGGTTATCGTCTGACTGGTTGAACCCACACAGCTGGCAGATGGAGCGGACCCACTTGTTCATCTCCTCCTCAGTCTCAGCCACGAGATAAAAAGTGCGATCTGAGGTCTTGATGTCAAACACAAAGCTGTCCTGGAACTCCTTCCTCTTAAAGGTCAGGCCCGCGTCCACCTGCTCGCAGCAGTGCAGGTCGATGACCCGGATGGGTTTCTTGGAGTGGTCGTTCTTGTAGTACTCCAGAACATCAGGGTCACCACTCATGCGGCCACTGCGAAGTATGAACCAGCGTTTCTTCCACGCCTGGAGAATGAGAGTGAAAGGTAAGAACACGAGCTCAGTACACAGAAAGAAAGCACTTACCCTGTGAGCCACTACAGCCAAGTATATATGTGTGCTGACAGTGAACATATAATTCAATTTTTTTATGTAAGCCAGACTGCATTTGAAATAATCAATAATTATACAGTTTCAGCTTGATTTCTTACTGTGTGATGCTAAATGTTGCCTTCACAGCCTAAACAGCTGTTGAGTTTGGTTGTGATGAGTTTGGCTTATCCAACAGACTTCAGAGAAGCTAATGTCTGTTTACTTGAACAGGTTACTGTGCCTTCACACACATGCGGTTGTGTGTGGTTTGTGTGTGTGTTGGAGGCTATAAGGGGGAGGCAGCAGGTGTTTACTCCCTCCCAACGTATTTCCTGTGCTGATATCCCTCTGTGAGCTGAGAGAGAAGCAGAGCTCCTCCACTACAACTTCAGTACAGGACTGCTGGTTCCACCCACTGCGAGAAGAAGCCAATGACACTGCTTTGGTCCAATCAAGCTACACCTGCATACGATTGTGTTACTGGAGACAGTGTAAATAAACATGCCCTGTCATAACCAGATACAGAAGCAGAAGTCCATGTTCCTACAAGCAGTTTATGATGGATGAGCAAGAAACCTACAATGCAACATGTTGATTTCACACCAATGACATTGTTGCATTTGTCAAACGGGAAGGCACAAAGGAATAACAGTGGCCTTGATTACAACAGCTCCATATGTGTTTTCCAGTGTTAAAGGCCTCTGTGTTCTCTGTGCTCAGAGACAAAAGAGGAAGATAGACCAGGAAGGGAAAGGGGGAGTAAAGGGGGGTTGAGGGGAGCTTTTGGACATCTGCCAGTGATGCACTTCCGCCAGGCAATGTCTCTCACATGCAGGCTGCTGACACACAGGATCCTGCAGGGCCCCTCTCACTCCATCAACGCAGACGCTGCCGCAAGGCTAACTGCCCCACGGCCCCATCAAACCAGACTGACACCATACAGATGCACAAACACACACACAGGGCTGCAAAATGGATTGCATTGCATTTTCCTGTGCTTTGCAGAGAGGTATTCCTAATCTGTTCTGTAAATACGCATGCTAAGTTTTCTTACAGGCAATAACAGCCGTGCTGCTCCTACTGCAACAAGTCAAAATGTCTCCTGTGAGAAGGTCCTCTTCACAGCGTTTCTGGCTGCACATAAAGCTGCAATCCGCATTCTGCTCAGTGGTCACTGCTGCAGGGTTTCTGCATGCATCAAATCAATAAAGGAGTGTGTGGTGCCATGGGACGGTTCTCTTCTCTTTGTCATTGTATTCACGTTGCTAATGCTAACTACATGGATTCTTCCTGGAAAAACTGCTGCCTCTTAAACTGTGATGAAATCGAAAAAGGGGTTTTTCGACAGTAAACAACAACAGTACAAACAGGAGGCTCACTGTAAATAGCCCATCTGTATTTTTTCCCTGATGGTTAATGTTAAATTTCCTAAAAATGTAATAATTTCTTCTTACACTAGCAGAGAATACCTGTATTTGAGGTGTGACAGCCCACCTCACATGCTGAATGCAAGAACCTTGACGAACTGTGAAAAGGTTCAAAGCAATCAGTTTAAATTAATCGACTGATAGCAGAGTGCTGAAAAAACATTAAGATGAGGCTGCAACTAATGATTAAAATGTCACACGTTTTAAAGATTTCCAATCAGTTTCAACAGTTGCTCTTATAATTCGTAGTACGCTGTTGCTTTTAAGTATCTTACCCACCACATGATGTTAAGCAAATGTTCAGAGTCATTTTGACATGTTGACAGTTCTGATTGTTTTTGCTCCGAGAAGTCAACACAGGTAAGAAGAGGAGGCAACATATTTTCTTTCTTTTTTTCCAGGAAGTGCAGATTGTGATCTTATCTTCGGTGTGTAGCTGAAGTGCTTTTGAGCTTTCGGGGTATAAGACTTTTTCATTTTAGTTTCTGTCAGACTGATACGCCGATAAAAGCTGGAGGCAGTACAACCTTAATGATGTTGATAGCAGAGCTGCGCTGCTGTGTGCGTCTCAGCCCCAGTCTTAGGAAGCGTGAATCAAAAACAACAGTGAGGAGTGCAGTTGTGTTTCTCAACATGGCAGGGTGTTATGAATGTTGACTAATGCAGATTACACGGGTAAATGGTGTGAGAAAGAAGTCAACAGTGTTAGACCTCAAGTTTCCTTCTGAAGGATTCCACTGGAGTATAAACTGCTTAATTTCATAGAAATACAGAGCAGTCGTCACATTCCTCCTGCAGAGCAAAAAGAGCACTGCATACATGTTTTCTTTTTCCACGTCCACAAATCTCTTTGCTTCAGTGCCATTACGCCATGCAGAGAGAAACCGCTGTAACTGTTGCAAGGCCCATTTAAATATTATTGCCTTTTCTGGAAAGAGAGAGCATCACTTAATTGAGACCTGGAGCGCTGCCCAGTTTCGAGAGGTCAGTGCGACCCAGCTGGGTTATTCCTGGCATCCTTCAGCTGCGGCCAGCATATTAACCCAGGACAGCAATAGCTCTCAACCACAGAGGAAATACAACTCATTTAGGAGGCCTTATCATACTAAAAATAGAATATTTTCCACAGGAAAATCAGTTGCTGCCTAATTGAAGAACAAAATAATTTACAGCTTGAATGAGAGGGTTGAATAATTTCCCTCTGTCACACTCGATGCTAATTCCTCACAGAAGTCTTGCATGGGAAACGACGGAAAAAAGTCTGAAGTGCATTCAGTTTCAAATCAGTCATTTCAACAACACAACTGGCAGTGCAGCTTTTCCTCTCTCTCCCTCTCTCTCATGCACTCTTTCAAATTTGAGTTCCCTGGCAAAGTAAATCATGAGGGAGGAGGACACAACAAAATGAGCTAACCCACCCACCGCCTGTCCTACAGAGCATGTCTAAGCCCATCGATCACTGCTGAAGCGCTGGGAAGTGAGGGCTGAAGCTGTAAAACTAGGCTGAAC
Source organism: Chaetodon trifascialis (assembly GCF_039877785.1). Taxonomy (NCBI): domain Eukaryota; kingdom Metazoa; phylum Chordata; class Actinopteri; order Chaetodontiformes; family Chaetodontidae; genus Chaetodon; species Chaetodon trifascialis. The sequence goes on along the minus strand of NC_092064.1, from coordinate 25,806,333 downwards.
TCTCCCGGCTCTTCAACTTTCCCCTCCCCCTCATGGTTTAAGCTGCATCACTGTTGGGGGGAAAAAAGGCTCTGCCGAGACACACTGCCCTTGTTAACAACTGGACTAGACAGTCCACCGGACCACTAAGAGAGCTGTGAGCCAGGCCACTAATCACAACCTAAACTAACACAATATCAAAGAGTTTCATGGCTGTCTTGACTATACACAGTAAACCACATGAACGTGTCATAACTCCCATGCACTAGCATTTATTCATCATGTTCTGCAGAGGAGATCAAAGTCAAATAAAGGTCAAATCTGAGCAGAAAGTTCATAAAGTGCAAAACAGAAATTCTACTGTTACTGAAGAAAAAACATTAAAGACAGAGCCTGTAAAAACCTCCTACTATTTCAGTTAAAAACCTGCTATTTGGATTACAAGGGTCTCAACTCAACTCTAGACTGTAGAAAAAAAAAAAAAAAGACTTCCTGCCAGCACTCAAAGCTCTCCAAGAAGAAGAGCAGCCATCCGCATCTACGAACGCACAGCGTTTAGTCCCCTCAGTCTTATTCGATCATCCCATAAAGGCTTGATCTTACCTTGCTCCAGCACAGTCTCATTTGTCCCGCGCTGATGGCAGCCAGCTACAGACGCACAGAGGCTACAGCGGAGTACAAAGGATCACACGTTTGCATCTATTTTAGATGACTGGGAAGGAAAACATCTAATAACAAAACCGCGCAAAACAATCTTTTGAATGAATTTACGTCTAAAAATAGGATCAAAACTGGTTTGTCTTGCCAATTCCTTTTGTTTCTTCGCGTGTTGATAAGTAGACATGTTTCGCTCTATTTTTGTCAGATTGCAAAACAATGATAGTGTGGGAAAACAAACAAATTCATACAAAAGCTTTCTGCTCACAGAAATGAAAAACAATTGTCTGGTATGCGTTGAAAGTTGTCCAAGGCTGTATACCACATTTTAGGAGACACATACACGGCGACAGCTGATAAATCACAGCAATCATTTACTACATTTGCACATATCTAATCCAACATTGTAAAAACAAGCCCAGACTCATGAGTTTGAACCCAACTCATCACTCTGCTGTCCTAGTAACACTGACCTATGAAGGTAGAGACGGTTGTGGCCTAAACAATTATCCCAGGTGTGCCTTTTACAGCAACAGAGCAATACACAGTGTGTGTGTAGTAGTAGGCTGTGTCAACAGGCCGGCTGATAAGCATAAGACCACATGTTTTTAAATGTACATGAGCAAACATCCAAACCAAACACGTGTGTTTTCCGCGTTAAAGCTTAGAATAGTCTTGTTTACCTGTCCTCCTGCTAGAGCAGAGAGGAGGAGACAGCAGGTTGTTGTCTTTGACTCTGCCTCCTCTGCCATGCCTGCTGCTGCAGCACACACACTACGCAGCTGCACAAACACCAGCACCGTGAGGCTGCAGCAGTCCTGGAACCACCTCGCCTGTCTGTATTTTCTATTATCTATTATTATCTATTATTATAGTATTATCTATTACCAGTTTTTGTAAATGTTGCACGCAACGGCAGAGAGAGTTACCTCTTGTGACTCTTGGCTACAGTCGATCTGGACGCCTCAGGCAACGTGTCTCCTGTTTGATCTGAGCGAGCCAGTGCTCACACACACACTAACAACACCGTGATGAGACTTCATTAAAATACACTGGTGCTGGGCCGTTACCGCTTAATTATAGTAAAAGGTGAGTTGAGAGGGATCCCACCAGTGTTCTCAGAGGTCCCACTCGCCAGCTTCTAGGGCATGGGACACAGCATGGAGGGAACGTAAGTATCCAGTTTCACCCAATAAGGACTTCCAGTAACATAAGTTCAGTATGAGCTTTCACATATCTGGAAGCTCTATGTAAAAAGGAAAGTTCTTGCATGGCTGTTTATACTTAGACAATACTGAACAGCTGAGGAGTTTGGCTAAATGAAAAAGGGTTTCATAAAAAACTTTTCTGAAAGTAAGGCATGAAAAAAAGGACAGTAAATGCAACCATATGTTTATCTTGAGTTTCCTGTGTAAAAGCACCTTGTGTGCTTGTTTTGGAAGGTTATATACTCAACTTTATCATGAATGATTACTGGAGACGACCAGCTGCTCATATGTGAGGTGATGCAGCTTTTCATTTCACTCCCCCAGAAATGTTACCATTTCAATAAGGACAGAGAACTTTCCGGCCCTCCTGTAAAGATGCCTTTAACGCATTCACTCCACATCTATTCTATGTGGGTGGCGTTTCCTAGCTTCTCCATGTTAGTGAAGAAGAAGAGAGGAATATTTAGCACGTCAGTGGCTTCATTTCTTGTCCCTTCTGGTGCCTGACGAAGGTTAGAATTTCATCCTTCCAGAAAACACCCCTCAACAAAAGAACAGCAGTGAGGGCCGCTTTGGAATGCATGAATTAAAAGGTGGGAGCGATATAAAGGCTGTGATTGTACGAGCGGATGCCTAAACACTTGTGATTCTGGTTAATGCGGTGACAGGGGACAAAGCTGGACGGGCTGCAGCAGACAATGACGACAGAGGCCTGATTATCTAGTCCTAATCAATAGTGGGTCACACGTCAGTCCACATTCCAGGAACAGATGGGAGTTTCACCAAGTGAGGGAATGCAATCTAGTTAGATTTGAAGAATATCGCCTGGCCATTCACACAACACAAAAACACCTTTCAAATTAGCATTCTAATGCTTTCTGAGCTCTGCTTGAAAAATCGTGAAATGCTGAACATGAGGATGCTCTGGTTTTTTTTAGCCCCTCACGTAAAACCTGGACAGCTCACTGAAATGTGCTGCCATCTCTTCTGTACTTGACAGGTATCATGCATCTGTATTTACCTACGTGACATCAGTTTGTGTAACAGTGAGCTTAAATAAACCACAAATGGACTTGAGAGAGTATGCGGAAGTTCCTCGGTCAGCTTACAGTTTACACAGAGCGAGACGTTACGCAGACAGCTGTCCCAGACAAAGTTTATAACACGTTTCTGGAGCATTTCAAATAAATTCAGGTCACAAACAAAACAGGAGTCCAACAGTGTGCCAACAAAGTGTAGCCATTTTGCATTTTCAGCAGCTCCAGCCCATTATCTGTCTGAGTGGTGAAGAGATCCAGATGTTCCTGGGTTGGACACAACCCTGCACCATCTTTGTACCCGGAGAAGTAAACATGAAAAGATGTTAAACAGGATTACTGAGAGTATAAAACCTAGAGGCATTTAAGTCCAATGGATGAATTAGAGCATGTTCGTGACTTAAATCAAACTGCTCAGGTTTCCCAATAGTCAAAACACTGACCTTGGAAGGCCGGCAGCTGCAAGACATAACACATGCAGATAAGACCCAAACAGACCCATAAATTCTTGTGTGTTAATAAAGAAGGTGGGAGGTTAGCCATGTAGCACCAAGACAGACGGGGTCCTCTTGAGGGTAGAAACACTTTACTCCTGATGTTCCCCTCGTGTGGAATTGCCAAGTTCGCATTCTCCGTTTAAGCAAGACATTTAGTGCACGCAGCGTAAAGCCTGGCGTGCTTCAGCTTTCATATTATAAGATATATGATTCCACATACAATGTCATCCCATGACTGCGATGGAAAGCTCCATCTTACAGGTGTGATGGTGATGAAGGGGGATGCTGCATTTGGTACCTACAGTGCTAATTCACTCACTTCACAGGAGCAATGATCTGTGAAATCTGCAGCACATCCTATGAAAAACAACCTCTCAAGCGCTTTCAGTAGATATAATGAGCCTCCATTTGCAGTCGAACACTTCCATCATTAGGAAAATGAGCAATCTTTCACCATGTCTCCGTATCAGCAAAAGGCTGTGCTTATTTAACGTGAGCGAGCCTCGACAGTTCGACTAACGGGAGCCATTATCTTTAATCAGAACTCCTTGTGTCACTTCCCCCGCCTCTGCCATCTGCTGCGGCTCATACATGTCTGTGTATGGAGGGCATGCTGTGAGCATCTCCTGGTCTCTGACAGTTGGAATATTGACATATAAGGGGAAAGTCTGACCTCAGCACCATAATCTGTCACACCATCACTCCAGCTCAAACGTCACACTGCCTATGAGGCCACTCTCCTCAACCCCCAGTGTGCATCATTACAGTCAACCACCGATGTTGCATTCAAGATCTAGCATGCATGAGGAAAACACACATGTAGATAGAGCACACCAGCACAGGCAATCTCACACAGTACCTGACATAGTTGCCATTAGTAATGTCTACATGCACACAATAGTAATAATCTGTATTTATCAATACAGTATGGAATATGAGGTGAATAACACTTGACAAATAAATACACTTTTTCAGAAGATAACTGCAATCAATCATTTATTCATGCATTGTTAAATAATTAATGAGTCACAAGCTTGTATGCATGTTTTGAACATGCTATTCACAAGAACTCAATCAATGCAAACATATTGCTTTAAAAGGCCTTTAAATGTAACTTTTGATTATTCAGTCCTGTTATAATCCACCTCTCAATTCTTCTGTTTCCTGCCTTGATTTTGAGAGTTTCTGTTTTGTGATTACTTTGAGGACGTCGGTCTTTAATTTAAATTTTAAGACATCCTTGTGCCATGCTCTTCCTTTCATTTTTCGGTGTGGCACACTGGCTGAAACATCCTTAAATCAAAGACAGGGCAAAACAGAGCATTCATATGTTAAAGACAAATAATCTGTGAGATGGAATATGATATAAAGCCTTTTACAGAAGTGTCTGTACTTCTTTATACTTGCGAAACTGTTTTAATGCGACACATTATGAACTGACATTCACACTGTCAGGTGTGTGATAATAACATTGGAGTCAAACGCCGCTGTAGCATCACAACTCACAGTAACAGGGTTGTCTTTGCGCTTGCCATGCTGTCATTTGTGTTAATAAGTACATATCACTGCATCCTTGGGAACTACACGTTTTGGCACAATTAAATGGCTGAATAAAAAAAAAATTAATGACGCAAACTAACTGATGTGTTAAAATTATCATTGGAGGAATGCATCAGTGGGATTTCATCAGATTATAACATCCAGATTGGTTAATGTCCAATACATTTACTGTGTATGTGTTGAGGCTGTGACCGTCCAAGATGCCGTCCGGTCCGTGCATTATGTCACCTGAAAACCTTGGATCCACACCGGACCTCGAGAAAAAAAAAGACTACATACTCAGTTTATTCTTATCTGAGCTGCAGTTGTAGGAAATTTTAGTTCCTGAGCGGCAATGAGTCATCACTGTCTGAATCTTCAGAGGAAGAAAAAATCCCCAGTCTAAGATATGCCAACAGTAAGCAGAGGAACACAGACATTGAGACTAAAAGGACTTTTTCAATCCCCCAAAATATTCTAATTACAGAGATGCAGTTTACTTCATCACCTTGTTTACTTGTGCAGCGGTTTTATGACTGCATGAAAAAACTGATTTCAAGACAGTAAATAAACACTTCTTCCACTGCATCACAGTTTCTTAATTCTAATTATTTATCACTACGATACAGAGAAACTTGTGTGTGCTTGTAGCAGTTTTCATTTTGACTACTACAAACACTTTCACCACAACCTCAGCCAAATGCTTACACGTATCCAACTCCCACAAACGATCACAGCAAGACAAAATGTTTCTCACGAAACAGGTCAGCACTTCACATCACCCCAACTTGAGCATATTTATAACTGTGCTATAATTATATTTTACAATGCAACTGCCTCCACAGGTCACGCAGCATCCTTAGCTGGTTCAAATGAGCCCAAAGTGACCGTCAACTCCTACTTCACTATGTGGCCACTAAGGTTGGTGAGCAAGTTCCAATAGCAGGATCATTTTTAAAGTGTATAAAACATATTTTCCCAGGATGACACATTGTCAAAATCTTGATTGAAACATGCCAATCACTTATCCAAAACTGGTAAGTTTGGCCAGTGCGATTTCATGTCAATCACCTTGTCAAACTTCTTTGTTCCTGCATTTGTTTCTGCAGCAGGTGGGTCCCCGAAAGCTTCCCTGGATTATTCTGCCACACTAATGTCTCAAGGAAAAAGCCTAATAAAAAGTCCTAATAATCATCAAAAAAGAAAATTGTTCTGCATTATACATTAAAGTGTGCTTAAATTTACTCCATTAAAAGGCCAGTTATTTTCTCTTTTAAATTGGATAATTACCAATAATTCTGATATTATTCTGGTTAACAATTGTACATTTTAAGCTTCATACTAACAGTCTGGACCAAGATGTTGGCCAATGTATCTGCATACGTTTCCCTTTTACCCTTGTGTGCTTGAGCCGTTGCTATCAGTATTCTCGAGGCGTTTCATACTATTACATGCATTATTTTCACAGAGAAGCACACCATAAATAGTCTACCTCATTGTGAGTCGCAGCTTTAAAGTGCATCCAAACACATACACAATTTTGAGGTTTTACCAGCGTCCTACTTCACAAAAAAACAATAACATGTTGCCGGGGAGAAATTAGGCACCACTTAAGGTTCAACCTGCCAGAACACATGTATAAGTATCATTGAATACAAAAATGCTGTGCAGGGGAAATAATACATCCTCCTTCCTATTTAAAGATATTTCATTGAAGATATTTGTAATAATTTTACAACCAATGGCATCTGTATAGGAGTCTTGTGTTGTAGTAATCTGCTGTGCTCACAGTGCATTCACCAGTCAAAAGTCTGTTTTTAAACGTACTCTATGTAAGCTGTAAGAATGATGGAAGTCAACAACTGACACCCTCTCACTGGCCACCATGATGATATTATAATTGTATAAAGGAATTACATGTCTAGACGTAAAATTACTAGTATTCTGGAGTAAGTGAAAAAGTAAGAGCTTCCCTTTCATCACCGCCTACTATTGTGCATCTAAGCTGAAGCTGCTTAAACAGAGCTGCTCAGGGGGCATCAGAGAGCCGCTGGAAGCTCTCAGGTGTGAGCAGCTGTTTTGAGTGTAAAGCAGGGCGTCGATCAAACAGAGCTAAGTCAACTGTCTCTGAGTAAATAAATACTAAAAAGGAGTTCTGGGAGTTTTTTGGGACACACATTACAACAGAAATACAAACATGTCCCACTGAAAGCTCAGATGGGAGCACTGGCATCCTGATTTCTTAGCTTAAACCATTTTGCTTTTACTAATAAGACTTGAAAGACTTTTTGTGTCATTCTCAGTTTCAGGTCTTCGTATGCAGCCGGCTAAAGGCATTCCTACTGACTCACATTACAACTGCAAATCCAATTTGCTTCAGAGGGCCAATCTAATGACAGTCATATGACATGTAATCTACAGTACTAGCACCTGTAAGAGCTGGTAGCATGTTTCCTGCATGACTTTGTGTTACCTGGTTCTCGTTATGCAAAAAAACTGTAGATATTATCCTACAAAGGAACAGTCTAACAGCGCTACACTAGGTGCATAAGCCTACGATGGACATGAAACACACCACACACTGTATCTGTCATCAGTGTCAATTCTGTTCCGCTGTTATAATCAGAATATCGTCAAACTACAGCTTAGAGACACCAAGTCAACTATAAGTGTAGTAATTTATGATCTCTGGCTCAGCACAGATGAAATTAAAATGATATTCCCAGAAGTTGTTTTGCTCAGCTGTTTGTGATCCCTGTTGTTCAAGGCTGACTCAGTTTCTATGTTAAGCAACATGAAATGAAATAATCACTGCTGTGATAATGCACTCTCTGAGAGTTCAGCAGTTAAGTAAAAACATTCTCACTGCTGGCCCAAATAACAAGAGGAAAATCAATGGGATCTAATTTCCTTCAGATCGGCAGTATTTTAAGCTCCTCTTCATCGATGGAAATACGGAAATACATTTATATACTCACAGGCCAATTTAATCTCTTTCCCTGACACAGGACCTCTGTCACAAAACTTCCTGTAGGTACCATCCAAAGGAAATCTGGCATCTGCTATTGCTGTAATAATGAAGTGCAGGACAGAAAACACACAGGCTAAACCAGAGTTCATGGCAAAGGACAGGATATTGTGACAAAGGTTCAAACAAGGCCACCATGGAAAGAATGGATGAAAGGATATACTTGGGGTTGCAGAAGAAAAAGCTGTGAAAGTATAATTCTGTGACAAACACTTGTGACTGCTATGCATTTATTTCTTATGAATGGCAATTAAGTGTAACTCTACTATATAATTTATGGCTAAGAAGAAGACCAAGCTGAACTACAGAAAATGAATTAAAAAGAATTTAGACTAGGTTTTCAGGATATTTTACACTAAAGAATAATCAATTCATCAGATTAAGAGATGTTTACCCTCAGTAAGGCACTTTGGTGGTTACGGGAGGTTAAAAATAATCAACAACAACGAAAACGATTGTAGATTCCAGCCTTGTGTCAATCACAAGGATCCATTTAAGCGAGCGAGTATAACAATGATAAACTAATCTGACTTTGATACTGCAGTCACATAAAGCCACCCCAGTTTTGTAGCTTCTGGGGAAACAGCCCATTTGAGGGCCCACAGATAAAGTGGAACAAGGAAAATGTCTGTGTGAGCGCTGGGTGTCTGTCAAAGCAGGAACTGGGAGGCGTTCTCCGTTGACCTCTGAGGGCAAGGACTTCCCAAAGCCCCTCTGCAAAACAACAGCAGACCGGGCAGCTGACAGTGGGACTCAGGCGGCCGCTGCTCTGCAAAGCCTGCCTTGAAAACCGACGGACTCCCCCCACCTCTCTTCCTCTCTCCTCTTGCGCGCCATCCACAAGGACGAGACGCTACAGCCCTTAGAAACTGGCGGCGGGAGAGAGCAGCAGCGAAGCGATCACCTCGCCGATATGATCTGTCTGGAATGTGACAATACTTTACTGTATGTGAACAGACACGTTTGTGATGTCAGATACAACAACGGGCAGATGGGAGGGTTTAGCCAACAGCAGCTTGATCCCGACCTGAGAACAGGAATTCATTTGTTTACACTACAATGCGTCCCATGCGTGCAAAGCAAGGTTCATATGTACATGATTAATTTAGATGACGTAGTATTATGAGTATGTCAACAGTGGAAGTCACAGAGAAGTGTACCCATCTATGAAGAAGCTGGCAAGGGAGAGGTCAGAAAAGAGACTCAAGATTTTCTTTCCTTTGTTAAGTTAAGGAGGAGAAACTAATGTCAACAAATGTGATTTTAACAGTATATTGATTTGGCAGGTGATGAGCTGTCGCCTAGGCGGCAGCTACAAACACAGGCTTGTGTGGGGGTAAATGTGGCAGACATGATGAAGCATATTGTCTGACCACTGACTGATGAGTAAAGCCTCAACAGATCTGTGCAAGAGGCACTGGGCAAGTGCTGGATTAGTCAGTTGTTTTCATGTTCCTTCTGCTTATTCTGGACATTGTTCAACAAAAGCAACCAGGCCACTCCCACCTACCCTTAAAACACTGCCCACCTCTGGAGCCTCGATCAGCCCCCGAGAGGAGATAAATCCGACCGGGTGATTCATTCAGCAGCTCTGAGACATCAGAGCGCAACTGTTTTCCACGCGGAGACGAAGCGCGTGTGAAAAGTGACTACACGTCTGCAGTGTCACATGTCTGAGGGAGGGGCCACAGAAAGTTTATCATAATCATGTGTTTGTGCAGCAAGAAGCTGTTGTATGGAGAGTGACTCACTGCTGAGAGTTATCACAATCATTAAACAATTAGCAAACATTTAACCAGGACTAGTCATGCTTGTTACTGAGGAAACATGTTGTCTCCTGTCTTAACCACCGGTTACATCCAGGTTTCAACTGCCACGAGTGTTTTGCTCCCTGATTTTGCATATGATTTGCATGCCGACCTGTGGCGGTAGTACCAGTTCTTACTCTATCCTAACCCTGGGCTGGATTCTACACTGCGTTCAACATGCACGGCTGTGTGCCAAATTTTCAGAAAGTGTGAAGGGTTACAGGAGACATAGTTTTGAATGCAATGACCAATCATTTCAACAACTAACTACTGATTAACAAACACAGGCCTCATCTGGGTTAGGGAGGACTTTGTGGTAAAAAAAACAGGTGGAATATTGACAGAAAATGTTGTTAAGGATTAAAACACATTTTCATTGTTGCAAATTATCTCCTAAAAGAGGCACAGCGGTGCAAACTGTTGCAGCGTTTAACATGTCGGGGACAGCTGCGAAACAATACGTGCCTTCCACCTCGTCAGCTCATTCCAATTTCATGACCAATCAAACTTGCCACCATGTTCCCTGAGAAACACAACACACCTTCAGGCTGGAATGCCTGAGAGTATGTGACAGTAGTATCGGAACGTATCCCTCTGCATTAGGACGTCAGCTATGTCAGATGACAGCAATGTTGGTGAGTAAATGGTCCTGATTGTCCATAGCCTGACTTTAAGTGGAAGGAATTTCAGATAGACAGATTATCGCATTCACAAGTCTGCCTGTTCTGGACGCTCCATCTCATGACGATGTTTTCTGGCTGAAACTGTGTGTGCGCAGTTGTTCATAGGTTATAGCTCAGGGTGAGAAGCAGGGTGAGAAAGGCTGAGAGGCTGTTCCCCACTCTTCTGCCTGAGGAAGGCCATCATGCCGTGTGAGGGTTTTTTCTCGTGTTGTTTATACAGTGCTGCTATGAACCAAGCAAGTTTTTTCCTCCGTACCACTGCAGCTGCTGTTCCATACTGACCACGGTGGTCTCTGTGTAAACATTAGCCAGCTTTAAGTGGAAGACAATGAGGAAATGACCCAGGGGGGTTGGTGGGGGGGGGGGGGGCATTTGAAGACATTCAAGGATGAATTTCCAGATGAAACAGAGAGATGACATCATGGCAAAGTCAGCGAGTAGGAACATAGAGAGGCCTGGTAATGCAACACCATACATAAACAGTGGACAGCTGTATTTATAGGAGATTGTCTCATGGTTCTCTCTGCCTCCATAAATCCCATTATCTGATTTGCAGCCATTCCCCTGCCCGGCACCCAGCAAGAGACTAGCAGCTTTGGCTAATAAAGCCTTATCAAAGCACTCTAATGCTGTGGAGTTATCACCGCTGACATTAGTCGGCTTGGCCAAGACGAAAACTGGTCACATCGATGCTTGATTAGACATTACCTCATCATGATCGGATAAAGCCAAATGGCAGTTTGTGTTTGTGTCTGAGAAGCTATTAATCAAAATTATAGACAGCTGTCGGGTATTACCAAAGCTTACCTCCATGTTGTCACAGGACCCCACAGTGGGTGGCCTAACAAATCTGCCAACTGGATTCTCAAATAAAACATTTCTAGATTGTAATGGAGTGAGACTGAACCAGAATCAAGAATAATGTGGTGCCTCCTGTAGGGCAAGGAGAGGAGAGGTCCAGATGGTGGTGGTGGTGGTGGTGGGATGCACCTGCTACAATTGGACTTCAATATCTGAATTTGACACCATTTAGCAGAGAGGCAGACGAACCAAACACGAAGCGAAGCTATTTAACAGGGACAGAAGACAGACACATTCGGTTACTCCTGCACCAGGCAAACTCACAAGCACACAAACTAAGCCAAAGTGGAATTCTCTTACATATCTCCTCAGTTTTTTCTCCGGTGGGGACTTTCTCAGCCAGCCTTGGAAAAGGATTTCTCCGCCGCTCATGTTTGTCACTGTCTGCGGTTTCTTCTTGCTCTACAACTGTTGTCAGTCACTAGTACATGACTGCTCCTCAAGGCTCGCCTCTTCAAAGTCCTGTCGGCGTTCGGCTCTCGCTGGTGCAGTCTGCTCCCCCCATTTGATACAAATCAAAGTAGCGCAGCTCGGTGATGTTGCCGCTCGCTCCCGGTGGCACGGTGCGCAATCGCCAGCGCAAAAACACCAGTTGGGTCGGGAAAATGAAAAAGGCGCAACTCGACTCGCGGTGAATTACGCACGGCGAGCTGACGCGGAGCCGCGGGGAAACTCAACTGATGCAGGGTGAGGAAGTACCGTAGGGTGTCTGCAGTTTGTTTTCCCAACTCACACCACGCCCACCGCGCAAAGAGGGATGGGCTGCGAGGGGATGGACAGGATGGGAGAGCTGCTCGCCACAAAGTAGCTCCAAGATCCCAAAACGAGTTTAAATCATGGCGGAGTCGATCGATTTGGAACATCCTATTTGTCAAAGTGAACAGAAAACGCACAGAAGGAATTTTGTTTTATTTCAAAGGCGGAAACGCATCTGATACCGCATGAGATCAAACTGGTTGAATGTCTCAGTAAATATGGTTAAGTATTGGTCATGGCTACAGATTTCTTTAAAGGATTTTCTGTGCTTAGAAAAATATGTAATAGAAAATTATTAGAAAAGCGAATAATCAACACCTGCTGTTGTTGACTGAGTAAAACATTCGCATTTTCTCATTTGGACAGAATGGGAAAAAGCACCATCTTGTGGAAAGTTGACACACCTGACAGTTGCTCCGGAAAGCAACGTTGTTTTTAAATGCGGAAGTGGAACAGGAAAACATAATTTGGTGTCAATAAACACTTTTCTGAGAAGCCATAAAACATAAACAGTGCGTGAATGAAATCCCTTCATATATTCATACATCACTGCAGGAAAGTCACACAAGTGATAAGAGATTTAAATTAAATTCCTCTTTGACCAATACATCATCTCAACTATCACTGTCACAGCTTTCATATGAGAAAAACAACTAACAACATTTAAACACCAATAAACCAATAAAGATCAAAACAGTGTTGAGTAAATGAATTTATTTGATGTTTGCCAGACAGTAATTACAGACCTCACAGAGTTAAAAAAATATCTCCTGGGTTCAAACTGTGTCTTATAGAAGACAAGAACGGGAAAATCGAGGGAAAGGAGTCACATCTTTTATGTTGTCAACACCAAGAATGCATTGCAAATATCGCTCAAAGCCCAGTCCAAAGCCACCATGAGGGACGGAGCCAAAACGCCTCAAATCCAGATACCTGCGAATAAATTAAAAAAAAAAACATCATACAGTAACATCAAAATGAGGTCAGTACCACCCTGCTGGTGTGTAAGGATGTTTCTTTTATAATGATATTAATGTAAATGTGTGTTTTTTACCAGCTGTAGGTGTCTTCTAATCCAGCCCTGGAAAAGTATGATAATTAATTTTGGTCAAAACGTAAACTCAAGACTTACACTAAATCCTCTCTAGTATCCGTTTCATACGTGTTATCCACGCATGAGCAAATAACAAAACTAAGTTTCTTTGCAGACTTCTGTCACTAGTAGAGGGTTACAAGCTCAGACATGTGCTGTACATAATAGGGCTGGACTTAGAACAATAGAAAAATTCACCAGCAACACTTGTAAAAGCTCCAGCTATCCCAGAGTGACATTACTGGGATTAAGCTTGATCTCAATGAATTACAGTACAAAGACATTTAAGGCAGCTAAGCAGATGTGACAGCCGCAGTCTAAATATATTATCATGGGCTTTCCAACACTCATGGAGTGTGTGTTCTTACTCTTCTAACCGAGCCCTCAGCAGATCCAGCCTCTCCTCTCTCAGCGAGCCCCCACAGAGCTCTCCAACTCCTGGCACGAGAAGGTCCACTGCAGCTGCCTGCACACAAACGACAGTCAGAGTCAGCTCAGATATGCAAATCACTGCGATAACCCGGGTGACATTACGAGGAAGGAACTGAGTGGTTCAATCATTGATTCACTTCGCATTTTTAACAGAGTATGTCTCACGGTATGCTCAGGATGGTCCTTGTTGTCTCTTGCATAAAAAGGCTTCAGATCATAAGGATAATCAGTGACAAAGACTGGAATGTTGCCGCAATGTTTCACCAGGTACTTCTCATGTTCTGTCTGAAGGTCACAACCCCACTGCGGAAAAGAGGAGCTAAAGTCAGTGTGGAGCTCTGTGGAAAGGTAGAGATAGCAGCAAATGTTAAGTAGACCAAGGAGAAAATAAAACAATTGGCACTTACGTGTGTTGGGAAGGAAAATTTCTGAGAAGTGCGGTTCAGGATGTCTATAGCCTCAGTGTAGGTAATCCTGAAAGCAGATCGAGCCAGTCCCATTCATTCAGGGCCTTCGACATCTGACTCTTTTCTTTATCTGATTAAATTTCATACGCCACGTTAAGAAAAATAGAGACTTACACGGGAAATCTCTTCTTCAGCATTGAATCTACAGTGTCCTTGAAGCGTATGGATGCAAAAAAAAGGGGGGGGGGGGGGGATTATAATGAGATGCAGTTGTGGCTGGTTGGTGTTAGGAGGCAGGTTATGTACCAGAGTTAAATAAGTGTCCTTCAGGACTCACCCTGTGTCCTGGAGTCACATGCTTGTGAAACAAATCCACATCCTCCACACAGTGAGCCAAGACATGCTCCGTGGCGAATCTGAACATGTCCTCCATGACCTAAGGAGTAGGCCCAGTTTAATAATTAAAGATTTCCTGGGCAACTCCGCACAAGGGCAACTTTAAAAGTCACATAAGGTAAGTGTAAAACCTGAACGTCCGCACACAGGAACTGATGTGATGGGACACCAGTTCACCCAAGATGTACTTTATAGATGCTGCTGTATATTGGAATTTCCCCTCGTGGGACTAATAAAGGAATACTGAATTGAATTGAATGCTCATGTTTAAGGAATTAGCCTGTGGCGACCGCTCTTTTTCAAAGGCTATCAAACAACTTTAACGCTGCTTAGTCTCTGCTTGTCTGGACAAAGCTGGGTAGAGAGGTAAAGCTAGGTAAATGATAGCTACATGCTCATATGGTACAGCACATATCAATACATTTAACACTCAGGATGGTTCTTTTTATAGCATGCTAAAATGAATAGAAAACAATGGCTTTCAGAAAGGGTTGAAATCAATCTACTGTTTGCACAGAAATACTCTGATTGAGAAGCAGTTTACAGGATTAAATTGTAACTGATGCCATAGAGTGATACTGTATTTGGGGACAAAGACATGCTGCACCTTGGTGAGGTCCTCTAAGGACTGTGTGAAGGAGACCTCGGCCTCCACCATGTAAAACTCAGCCAGGTGGCGCCTGCTTTGGGAGTTCTCTGCACGAAAAGTTGGCCCAAATGTGTAGACTCTGGAAAAAGCCCTGGAAGAGTACAAGTGACAAGGCATAATTAGAAATGTACTTCAGTGTGGTTGGGCATGTGCTTAGGTGATAAATTCATGTAGTTTATCTCACCCTGACATCACTTCCAAATGAAGCTGACCGGACACAGTCAGGAAGGCCGGGACAGAGAAGAAGTTCTCATTCTCTTCTGTCTCTGGGCTTGATGGCTGTGGTAAAAGTCGAGGTTTTGAGGATTCAAACGATGTCATTAATCCTTGTATTCACATCAGAGCTTTGATTGACAGTCGCACGCTGGAGGTGACGTCACATACAGCATCGACATGCTGGATTCACAGAAAGCTAAAATCCTGCTGTGTTTCAAACATAGGGCCTTCGCTTTAAGGACATTTGTTAACACGTCTGTAGATACTCACCTCAATCTGAAAGAGCTCTCCTGCCCCTTCGCAGTCATTTGAGGTGATGATTGGAGTGTGAATCTGCACAAAGCCATTTTCCTGGAAAAAATAAATTCGATAATAAAAACAAAATTCTTGCACTGCGTGCTGTTAAAAGTCCTTCACTGACGTTCTCACCTTGAAATATGAGTGAATCGCTGTTGTGGCCTCACTTCGTATTCTCAACAGGGAGCTAAAAGCATTTGTTCTACACCTGAGATGAGGAAACTGGCGAATATACTCAAGGCTGTGTCTCTCTTTGATTTTAAAGGGAAATTCCTGAAACAAAAAGACACAGCATTGATTTTAAACTAGCTTTTCTATACAGTGACCACACTGAATTTGACGGTGAGTCGGTAAAATGCATGAGGGCTTGTGTTTAAGGCGACTGTCTTCGTTACCGCAGGGTTACATTTTCCAACAACACGGATTTGGTCTGCTTCCAGTTCAACTGCCTGTTTTTGGTGTGGACTTTTCTTCAGAGTACCGGTGACTTCAACCGCGCTGCCAAACGTGAGCAACCTGAATATGCGGGAAAAAGGCAGAGAGTGGAAGACAGAGCATTTTAAACATGTGCATCATTCATATCCAAACAACTGAATGGTGAAGGATAACCCACAGGGCATAACACTGAAGGGCTTACGGATCCGTCAGCTCCGAACTGGCGATGATCTGCAGTGACTGCAAAGAGCTCCCATCATTCACGTGGAGGAAGAGATTTGTCTTCTGAGCTCTAACAGAGCGAACCCATCCCTACAACACAGAATCAAACTGTAACTGTACGTTCCTTATGGTGACACAGAAATATCTTCTTTTAGCTTGCACATGACGCTCATAAACCGGGATGCTGGCCATTTACTGTAAGAACTTCTCTCTTCATTCTCTCTGAACAAAATATCAGTGTTAAGTGTATACAGGTATATCTGAAAACAGCTGGAAAGCAAAGATCTAGCACTGTCATAGTTTGGGGTGATAATGGTTGGAGTTCAGGTAACACACCTGTTTCATAACATGTTTTACAAGTTCCAATGAAAGTATATACGTGCAGTACGTGCACAATGCAGAAGCAGGTGACAGAAGAATGCAGGCAAATGTGACATTTAGCTTAAGTTGTTTGTTCTATTCTTAACTTATTCTTAAGGTTTAATATAAGGTAGCCGATTTGTTCATCTCATTCTCAGTGAAATGCAGTAGTATGGGTGCGGCTACAATAAGCAGCATGTTGCTGAAGGCTCGTTGTTGGCACAAATTAGCAATAATTAGCAGGAAATACTGAATGAGAAAAGGAGGCGTTAACGTTACCTGAACTCTGACACTGGCTCCCGTCTCAGCACCAGAAACTGCTTCGGATATTCGTAGTTTCGCTGGTGTCTTCTGACAGTAGTGTCGAATAATTTTCGATATCCCCCGACAAACCGAGGTGGTTGATGATACAGAAAGCTTTCTGGCTACAGCTCGAAGCATCGTGACAAACAACAAAACACACAAAAACCGCTAAAAGCACAACATGCAGCGACAACTCAAAGATACCGACAATAACATGTTTAATCGTATTTTTAAGATGTATCACGCTTTGCTTCGGCTTGACTTTCACGCTGTTACTTGTCTTACAGTACCGCTTCCTGTTTGGGTCTCTCACTATTTGTCCAACTTAGTCACGTGGATTCTGATAAACCAACCAGATGTCGGTATCTCACAGCAGTCCTTTTATTGCTCTAGGGTGTTGTAGTTTTTTATGAGAGCATAACTATAATATTAGACCGTCACAAGTTTGCACACAATTTTTACTGCAATCATTTTATGAATGTTTTCTGATATTTTATTCTTACAGTACAGACTACAGATAAATATCTCATAAACTAAATGATTATTAAAATTACTCAAGGCAAGAGCAAAATGCAGATAATGCCGTCATTTCTACATTAAATAAGAAGTTATTTAATGAAGTTTAAGAAGTTAAATTTATCTAATTTATTTGATATTGTAATGTCCCAGCCGTTGTCTATCAGCGTGAAGTAAGAGTTGATGAATTTGTTCTAAAATGATTGACACATTTCCTCAGGCCTCTCCAAACACACAAGAAGAAATGTCAAAAAAAAAATTTAACAGCAAAACCCCACACATGTAGAGTGATTCAATAGCGTAATGAAGCAAGCAGAGCAGCTATCACAACCACATGGAAATGCTCTTTAATCTTTCATGATGTATCTGCCGTCAGTGTGAGGTCCATTTGTGCGTAAACCTCGTTAATCCAATACTCACAACGACACTGGGTCTATTCCCACCATTTGCTGCTGGAGTAAATCAGATCATGCCTGCAACGCAATAAGATGCCATAGACAATTATTCACCTGGTCTCGCCTGTCAGCTCTGGAGCCCCTGGTCTGGGTCTGCCAGCAAACACGGAGCAGGGTGTCTCCACCTCCGGCTGCTTATGACACATCATCATTAAATCCAACATGATGCATTTGAAAAGTCAGCAGGGTCATTGATATTAATTATCTCCAGCGTGGATAGAGCAATTATGCACATGGTCTCATCTTAATGGGGTGCAGAACGATTATATTTTCCGAATAATTGACAGAGAGTGCAAAATATAATGGGGCATTTGTTAAGGTCTGTATGTGTTCCTTCAGAGAAAAGTTGAGTCATGGCATCTATCAGAACTGTTGAAGCCAGCAATCAGAAGAAGGCTGTCTTTAAGCTGCCACTAGGAAACAACCAGGATTTGACAACCAATAGAAATGATTTACAAAAGAATGTCCCCTTGAGGAAATATCAAATTAATCTTATATATTATTGAAGTAATATAGTCCTGACGTCCTCTCTTCCTGTATCATCAAGTGCAATATCTTACTCTACCACAAGATAGTGCTGTAGCTCTATGACATTTTCCACTCCTCCCAAATCCCCACCAAATGTAGATTTATTCATTTACCCCTGAGTTACCTCGAATATATTATTCATTTGCAGCTCCAATGTCTACTGAAATGGAAACAAGCTGGCATTGTTATGTTCTCTCTGTAGTTCTATCAACAATAATGCAAAGGACCTGCTGGCTTTCATTGGCAGCAGATAGTCCAGCGCCACAGTGAATTCAGGGTGCATCCAGGAACTGTTTGTTACGCCTCAACAGGAACAGCAAGGCTGAGGTACCCCCACCGTTTAGCTATAACTTGATTTGTACTTTCCCCTTTTTTGCAAGCTTGACACATTCCCTGACACCTTGCATGTGGGAGTGATGGCGTGTCGCATGTATTTATATTTCTACACACACACATCCTCCCACACCAACCGCAAGGCAATGAATGCATGAAACAAGGTGAAAAGAGTATGCTCTGCCGTCTGCATAAAAGTACTGCTCGGTTAAGTAAAAACACCCCAAAGTGAAATATTATCCTGTTTACACTCCCCACATAATAAATCAAGAAGAGAAGTCAAATCGTATCTCCAGTGGGAGATACTGTTCATAGCTCTCTGTTCTTGGAGCCTCTACAGGTGGAGGAGTGCTTGGCAGTGGCCTGACAACCTTATTTGGGCTTAACAACTTGTTAAAATCAATACACGATTAGTCAGCAAAACAAAGGATTTTGCTGTAAAAGCTTGGATCTCAGGAGGATCCCTGAACTTAAGAGGGCAAGTGCATCCTCTGCTCTCAGCAGGCACTGCCTGTCCACCGGCTTATATCGACGGCATCTCCTGCCCCTTCCACGAGCTTTCATCAGCTCCTCCAAATATTCCGCATTCTCAAATGAAAGGGTGCATTGATTTTATGTAACATGGCTCGTTAAGTGCTGATTAGACCATTATAGTGATGTGATTTCAGGGAATGGGTTTGGGTGACAGGCGGCCAAACACAAATCAAAAGGAACTAACAACCCCTACTGAAAGAAATTTGGACCTCTGCACTGCTTCACTGACTCTCCAGTTACCACAGAGCACTGTGTTTGTGCAGGTTAATGCCTTGTGGACCATCTTCAAACAAAATCCATTAACAGAGCTCAGGACATTCACTGTTTGGAAGTGACATCTGATAGTGACAGTGATATCTGATTGCTTAATTTGCAAATCAAAATTACCAAACAGTTACTGTTTCTCAAATGTTATAATTCCTGCTTTTTCTGTATGATTATATATGAATAATTATGGGCTTTGGAGTTGATGAGACAAAACAATTTTCACATCGGGTTCTGGGAAATTGTCCCTATTTTTATCATGCTAGAAGCTCAACTCATCAATTAATAGTAAAACTAACAGATCAGTCAATAATTGCTGCTCGACACCTGTTTTAACATTGCCTCCCCATGATCAGACAAAAATAAATGAAACGTATTTAAGAAAAATGTGGTGTCGCCCCCTTGAGGTGCAGCCGTTATTGTTTACCTTCTTCTGTTATTGACCATGCTTGTGCTCTATGTGTGCTTTAGTGCCTGTTAGCGTTTAAGGTGTTTTGTACAGTGTGTGCTTTTCAAAGACGAAAGATAAAGACACAATTTCCATCACCTTGTGACGGATTATACTTTTTCTGATCCTGATTTTACATATCAATTGGTACCACTTGGCTTACAACTAAGTTTCTTCAAAGCGAGCATGCTGCTCTATAGAGTCTTCTGTAAAAAAAAAAAAAATAAATAAAAAAAATCTTTTTTTGCAAAAAAGCTCTTGCATTTCTGAAATTGCTATTGCCAGTTTTGAGTCAAACTTGACATGTTCCTGTGGAGCTGAGTGTAATCTTCGCTCTGCACTCGAGCCTGCATATAATTCATTCTCCGACTGAAGGTAGGTGAAGAAGAACAATATAATTACATCTCTGATTGCACTATTGTTACTGCAGTGTGTCACACACAGCAACTGTTTCTTTTTGCGTGACTCAGTAATGCTTTCTATGAGATACTGTTGCACTGTCTCACAGCCGAGGCCACGAGATCAGTATCAAACATTTATTCACAGTATGTATATTTTGAGGAGCAACAGTCGTGCTGTAATGAGGCCGGTGATTTCAGCATATCAGGTCAAGGTAAGTTATGATTCTTCTGGTCGCCACTTCAGATTGAAACACAGAAGAAACCCGACAGACAGACTTGGTCGTGCCATATGAAGCATTAAATCACAGCTTCAACCTTAAAAAAGTCACAGCAGTTTACCACTTGAACCTTTTTCTTTGCTTCAACTGGCGGTATCAAAGACAAGACTCTCCTGAGACGGCTAAGAATAGATGATGAAAAATAGAAAAGCAGAGAGGTAATATTAAGATATTGTACCTCATCACACGGTGTTATTCTCATCCGCATACACACAGAGGCCACAGTCAAATGAAACAATTCATTCTCATCCACACTTTGCTCTTTACGGCAGCATCACTTGTCAGTGCCGGCTTTAGGAGGATAGTGTGGGCTCTGCTTCATTCCCCCAGGTTCTTTAATTTAACTTCCAATAAGGATAGAGCTCCCTTATCCTCATTTACAGGATCATTTGCACAGATGATCCTAAATGTTAACTCTCAATTGTGATGCAGGAATTGTAGTTATATCTAGGTCACCCCAGATAAGAGTGGAATTTATTTTCTTGCCTTGTGAGAGTCTGAGAACGCCTGTGTGGGCATACTTACACATTACATCCAGCATCTGTTGCTTATTTATCTGATTACATGTTGTCATAAAACAATATTAAAACCACAGTAAATCTCTGTGTAGAAAACACCTTAAAACCTAAAAAGCATTTTTTTCTTAACCTTGTGTTTTGTCAGGTTGGATCTGGACTACCACTGAGATGAATTAAAGAAACAAACAAACAAAAAAAAAAACATCTTTGTACTTGATAATTTTCTCATCAAACTTTCCTCATGTCACGTATTTCCAGTCAGGCTTTGAGAAGGAAAATGCCTGCTGTCAGATTTTTATGGTTTGTAGCTCCACCTGAAGATTTTACAACTCTTTCAGGACATTTTTAGCTGCCAAACGTTTCTGCAAACTGCTGTGAAGTTACAGAGTTTACCCTATCTGCACTGTATACATTTTATTACCTCCTCCAGAGAGGCTATGTATTTGTATAAACAGTATATCCATCCACCCGTGTGTGTGTTTGCTATCACTCTGTCTCTTTCTCTGTAGGAGTAAATGTGTTTGTTGAAGTGCCGGCGAAATCGTCAAGACATTTATTGTGCACATTTATTCTTTCAACAAATCAAACCGTACCAATGTTTGCAGCCCTCTGACCTTTCTATTACTGCCACATCAAACACCATCTAAATTTCTGTAATTAACAGAAACTCTGAACTTTATTAACCTTGTAGCCAAATTCTGCTCTGTATTACTGCCCTCTTGTTCTACAAGCACTTACAGGGCAAACACAATGTCCTATTTCAAGAATGCCAGTAAAACGGTCAACAATTCACTAACAGCAAACTGCAACTGAGCAGTGAGCTGTTCTTTTCTGTCTGTGTGGGAGCATGCCCCCAAAGCCCTATCATTAATGTGTCCTTCCCCTGCTGATTTATTTCATTTACCTCCCCTGCTGAACCAGGAACGATCTGATGATAAGTGAATGATTGCTGGTTTCATCCCCGATAACAAAACATTATTGCAGTAGAACACAATAACTTTTAATTAGCCTTGACACGCACTGTAATTTGAACTGAGGAGCTTCAGAAGGTCCAGTTTGACATCGACTCTTCAACTAGCAAAAAACATCCTGGAAATGAACATTTAATCACAAAGGTCAGGGTGCTGAAGTAACTGGTGTGATACCCCTGGAGCACTTCGGTGTCTTTGTCAAGGGCAGTTTTAAAGTTAGCTAATGTGTTACAACACTTCTCACACTGGCACCTATCCATCTGTCCTTGTTCTGTCCTGCTGTCCTGCTTTGGAGATGGCTGAAATTATATATTTTGTTAGATCACACTAGAAAGAAGTCCCCTCTTCTCTTTCTTCCTTAGAAAAGCAATAATCCCCTTCAGTCGAAGTTAGCAACTGCTGTCTCAGCAGGCGTCCAACCATAAATCTATGACTAATTACTTTAGTTTATCCAGACACACCAACTACCCTCTAATTAGCCAAACAATGAATGGTAATGTCCTGGGTTTCCATGTGGGCTTTTGAGTTACACTCACTCACTGCATCAAACTGAAGATGTGTGTATTCAACCGAATTTTTCAGGGTATTTACGAAAACAAAGACCTGCACCCATATGCTGTTGTGTTAATTATAGAACAATTAACACCTGCCTGAACAAAATTAAGGGCTTGTCTTTTCATATCTACAGTACAAAGGAGGTGTGAATTTTGAGAAAATAGCGGCAAAGGCTCACGCTGAAGTAAACCCGAAAAAGAGAAGATTTTTAAAAACAACATCAATTTGAGACTCTTTCCATTATTTTTGCACACAAGTCCTCCAGCTGCATCTGATTTGTGCATCTGGTTTATTCATGCAGTCAGTTCCCTTTCAAGCACCTTTGTTGTACAGAAACACAGAGACTGAAATATATATTTTCCATTTGATAAAACAAAACACATGCCATGTAACCCGGGAGCTGGCACTGCAGCTGCACTCCTGAAACATTATGTCATGATGAAAAGAGCTGGTGTCTTGTGTGTTCAGCAAACATTGTTTTCTGGTCCATCTCTTTCTGGACCAAATTACATTTTTGAAATACCAGCTTTTTGTTTATTCTACAATATTGTTGCCTTCTTTCAGGATGTTAATGTTCATCAGTCAGGGGAAGGAAAAAGCCGATCCGGTTGAGGTAGCAGCCTACCCTTGAAATTTGTTGTCTTCCTTTCTTCTGCCTTTTCCATGCAGATTATTATTTTCACAGCAACCCCCTGTGCCCCCTGCCCCAATAAAAGCGGTTCTTGCTGCACACGGACAACACTTATCAAAACTGAGAGAAAAATGACTGATTTCTTTTCCGTGGCTTAGTTTGTGCCAAGAATCAGTGGCATTGTGCAGCAGCATCTCGGAAAGATAAATATAGTGTTTTTCATGTTTGCAAGTGCAGTAGAGTAGCCACATCGAGGGGAGCAGCGAAAGCTGAAGAGTGTGCAGTAGAATTATAATCTAATTCCGCTCCACTGCAGACACACAGACTTGTCTGAGGTTTCTTGCCAATAAACAATGAATTTGCACATGTAGAACAACAGTGTATAAAAACTGCATAAGCCAGGAGGGATCATAGACGTCTGAGTCATCCAATAAAAGGGTTTTTGCACGTGTCTGTCTGTCTTCCTGTTTCAAATCTAAACGATGTTCAGTATGTCACACGACAGTGGCATCCAAGAGTTTCCAAAAACATTTTTCGAATAGGAAGTGACTATAAGAATCTGAGGTTAGAAGCGTTTTTTTCCCCCTGACAGCAATAGTCATTGTGTTTTCATGCTTTGCCAGCAGCGTGGTGGTGTGTGTCAGAGGGTGTGTGTCTGCCTGTGGAAGAGGGGTGTCATGGGGTCAGCACTGTTATCAGTTCTACATTTAAAGAAAATTTGGTTGTAAAAAAAAATCATGAAAGAAAACAAGTCTCTTGGTGAAATGTGCTAAAAAATTTCTGCTCCACAACTTTAAAGCATTTGGACTGGCAGGCTTATTTGTATGGGTAAATGAAACGAGAGGCCAGGCGTGTCACAATCCAAATGCACAACGTGGAAATAAATTCCCCAAGGCTGATCTACATAATAGTATTCGTAATGGGCCCAAAGGTTCTGTAACCAAAATAATTCTGTCAGACTGACTTCAGGCTTTGTATTTCAAACTGAAAACACACACACAGCTGCAGATTCAAAGGAGGACAAAGGAAGCAAAGGCTCTTCTACACTTCTGTAGTCTTTATAAGAGTGGCGTCGTTCCGACTGAATCATGGATTATTTTGTCTGGGTGAAAGTGGAAAACAATATTTACACATTCCTCCAAAAGTATGCACATGTTTATTTTATTCTTTCAATTGATTGAATCCTATTTCAAGTCAGCATGGGTGGTTGCGCTCTTGGCTATGCAGTTCACAAAAGTGGCGCAGAGGGTGGCGAGGCTGTTTTTAAACAGCTGTGTGACACCAGATATTGGGTCCAAGTTGTGTCACTGGCAGTAAGAATGTGTGTGTGGCACTTTGGGGTGTTTGTCCTACACAAAGAGCAGGGCACGCCTTTTCCACATTTTTACACATTAAAGAGATTTTTTTTGTCAGTATATACTCTCAGTTTCATGTGGCAAAAGAAGGAATCCATGAATTATGTAATTGTAGCCATGAAGACAGGTAACATGACAGGTTTAGCATGTTTGAGACTCAGGGTTTGATTTTTGGATTCGTCTGTGCACCTCACTGACTGACACACATTCAAAATTCCCAAAAATGCAAAGTTGCTGTTGAGTCATGCTAGCGGAAACGGATCTCAACTATTCCTTCATCAGAGGTGTGTGTCTGACTGTCAAATCAACTGTAGCCTTAAAGGCTGAAGTCATCTCACTTTAACAACATATGAAGCTCATTCAAATTAACAAAATAGCCTCTAAAGTTTATGGAAATTGGGCTGAAAGAGGGCTCCTTCCATCAATTTAACCTTTTGACCTAAAGAAATCTCACTAATTCAAAGAATACACAACCTTTTCTGCTGCTTTATATATATTTAATATGGCCTGCTGCTAAATACTTTGCAGCAGCTCAAGCCTATTAAATATAGATCTGCCTTGTTTCTCCGCTGAGGACAGACCTTACCTTTACAGTTCCTCTCTGCCTCCATCTATGATTAACGCCCTCTCTCTTTCATCACACTTTCACGTAATGGACAGAGGTGGCTCTGCAGATGTTTTAAAACATCTTTTGGAGCATCATGAAGAGCGGAGGGAAAACACTGTTTGTCTTCCCATATCTGCTATTCATCCCTGCTGCCGTGCTAAACACGGGAGACGGCCCCTGACTGATCATGACCGGTGCTCATGTCATAGACAGAAATCAAAAACATCTATTTTTTCATGGACATGAAGTGCTACATGATAAGCTGTCCTAGGACATTAAGCATTAGCTAACCTTTAAGTCAACCCAAACGCTTCCAGACACTTGGTTTGAATGGGTACTGATCCTTTGCTATGGACAGATCTGACCTTCGGTATAATTAGCCTAATAAAAGCATTAGATATGCTGTCAATATGATTTGCATAATGTGCAAAGGCAGTTTCATTCCTGAATGCAAGCGGTGTCCGAGTGACTTAAAAATGCTGCAGTGACATTTCTCTGGGTCCTTTGTTCACACCTGTCAGAGGAAATGTGATGGGAGACGGCAGCTGCAGCTGCGGCTTCCGCCTCCAGTGAGTCCACCAAGACCATCAAGACCCTGCTGGAGTCCGGTTCGCGTAAACGGCACACATACACACACTCACAGTAAGTAGTCCTGAAAAAGCAAGAAAAGAATTTCACCTTGTGCTGACAGGATTAATTTCTTAGAGCGTCAATTCCAGCATAATCCATGGAGATCAGAGTGAGAATAGAAACTGAATTGTCATATTTCTCAGTAGCGCAAGCCGAGGTAACCAAGGAGAAAATAATGGAAAACACACAGCTGAGATACATGAATTTATATCTCACAGAAGTTGTTTTTCATGTGAAAAGGCTTCTCAAGGACCTGCAAATAAATCCTTCATAATATATATTTTTTGCATTACTTGTCAAAAGAAGTTAAAAAACAAAGCAAATTGTGACCCTCTGGTCGTTTCAGTCTGCGGTTGCAGTAAGTCTCACTTCCAGTAAGAAACTACATACTGTGAATTTGTGAGACCAGCTTTGATGTTGCTCCACATCACAGATTATTGATTATCTTGGTGATGTTTATCTCAGTGAAAATCGTTTCAACACTGAAAGCCATGTAATGAGTCACTCTCGCACTAGCACAGAGGTCAAAACTGTCAAGTTGTGTTGTTCTGCAATGGAGGAGTACAGGCTCTCTCACGCGGCTCTTACATAAGTCTCATTTTTGGAAAATAATGCCTCTCGTATTACGAGCATGCAGCGTTGTACTGCTTAAGGTGCTAGTTTGGCACATTTTCCATTTTCCCTTCGCAGGCCAGTTGTGTGAGAGGAGACGCTGGCCTTTGTATGACCCACAGAAATATGACACTTCGGAAACCATCACCTCAGTTTCATTTCCGAAGTTTGCACTTTTCTGAGTGCTTATGTTGCTGCTGTGTTTTGTCATGATGGTGGGCATCCAGAAGAGAGCTAAACCTTGAGGAAAATTCAACCCCACTTCTCTATGGCCAGTTGGTTTACCATTCCCTGCCCCATTAGCTTTTATGACTGGTCCACCATTTGCATAACTGGTACGGAGTGGACCTGAATGATTAAAGACAGAATCAGAGTCTGTCCTACCCATTCAGGCATATGGTGTTATCAGGCTACACAGCAGATGTGGACCATCGTACCAGCCAGTTATTTTATGGCTGTTGGGAAAACTTGAACAAGTGTAGCCAGGATGCTTGAAACTGTAGAATAGTCGCTCATGTACTCACTCACTTTTTGTCAACTACAATGCAGATGTCTGTCATGTAATTCTGGTACCTGATATTGGCAGAGAGAAATGAGAGACAGCATATGTGACATTTTAACAGTCATTTTCAGACCACATACAGGATTCACTGACTGAACGGATGACTGAGCCTCAGCAGGAATCAACCTTTTGCTGATTTTAACAGCAAATACCTTTACCAGTGTTTATCCAACACTGGGGCTCGGAGTGTTCAAATTATCAGTGAGAGGAAACAGATGGAGTGTGAAAGCAGTGTGAAGATATCGCCTCACATCAGGCTCAGCACAGGTAATGGAAAAGAGTTCATGCATGGTCTTTAGAGAAAAGTTCCACCTTCCATTGCCCGTTGTAGTTGTGAAATCAGGCTAGAAGCCAGATTCTCTGTTCTCATCTCTCATAAATATCTGGAAGGGGTTAGCCAAATTTGAATGTAATGGTAGGTGTTAAATGAATATGAATCAAATTTGAAGTTTGGCTGCTTGCACTGAATGAACTCTGAAAGCAACTCCTGCACACCCAGCTGTCTGGAAAGGAGAAGACAAGCACAACAGCAACACAGAAAATGAATTTTCTTTAATTTCATCTGATTCGTATGACCCGAATATCTTGTGTGTACCCAAACTAAAACTGGCCTGTTTCATCCTATGAATTGCATTAGAATCAAAAGATCATTTGTCATTTGTAGCCATCGCGATATGTTGCTTTAATCGATTAAAAATGCAATTAGAAAGACTTTCACAACCTCACAGTACAAATGACAACAGCAAATTTGTGAGGTTTTAATAAGCTCATTCGTCAATTCCAGTGATTCAGCCATTACTTTCAGCGCTCCCTGGCACATGCTGTTTTCCTCATCCTCTCCTTGCATCTTCAGCCACCCGCTGATGGAGCACAGTGCCACAGAATGTGCACTGTTCTCAAAGCAAATTATCTTTTTTTTGCTTTTACATTATTATACATTATCATATAGTATTTATCCATTAATAACATGTCATTTGAATCTAATTAATTACAGTAACTTATGTCTTGCACACATTTAGCTTTATGAAGTATGTGAGTGGATGTCATTGCTCCATTGTTCCAAAAATAGATCAAATACCGAAGCCATGTACGGTATTTAATTAGATCTGATTCTCATTATCGGATAGATATAAAATTCCCTCTTTAATCATCGGAGCGCGCTGTCAGCGTCCTCTCTGCAACAGGGGCTGAGGTGAAGTTATTGTTATTATGATTCTACTAAAAGACTACAGTCCTCCAGGCGAAAGGCCATTTTGCCTCTGCACCAGAATTCATTCTGCACAGGCTGTCTGCTAGCAGGACTTTCTGTTCTCTGTAAAGAAATCCTCTTTAGAGGAGTCATGTAGGGCTTGAGGCTCAGGGGGACGACAGCCACAGATTTGAAATTTACTTTGCAAAAAACTTGTGTAGTCAAACTAGCTAAAGCAAACATTACGGTGTGATCGTTTCCTATGATGCTTGTCCGTCACGCAGAGATATCAGCGGTTTCTTCTTCACACATTAATGGAAAGTGGAGAAGAACAAACGCGAGCCCTGTCTGCTTAGGTAAAACAGGCCATCACGCTTTCTTCTGGGCACCAAGCTCAGCTCTGCCTGCGGTGAGTGTAAATGTTCCAGGCTCCCTCTCTGCCACCACATATTGGCAGCTAACTCCCAAGCCATGCCGCCTGCTAACAGGATTAGCCCCTGAGCTCCACTTGTTTCAACAAAGTTATCAAGTTCAGAAACACAGTCTCCTGGTAGCTTTTGTAACATCAAAGGACTGGTCCTCAATTTTGACAAGTTAATTAATAGTCAGGTTTTGCAAAGCATCCCTCGTGGTTTGCTTGTCTTAGGACATTTACTGCAGAGATGTTTTTATTAATAGTCTGTATTTTATGTGCCGTGGTGATGCACCCAGGTGATGCTCACTCCATGTGAGCCTTTAACAGAATCAAGGTCTAAACAGGTGGTAATGCATGTTTAACGAAATAATGGCACATGGTGCAATATTACATTATCATATTGCATCAAATTAGCCTCATTGTAAGTTTTATAAAAGGTGCTGTAGGTGAATTAGTGTATGTAAAATATATTACAGATGCAGGTGAAGACTAATACGATTCTATGAATTCTGTAATAGAGATGCGTAATCCACACAATCAAGCTGGTGATGAAGTGATTATAAGATCTATCTGATGTCTCAGCAGTATGGATAGGTGATGTGGCCAAAAATAGTGCAGCTTGCCAAAGACTTGGCCATGCAATGCTGAGCCAGTAGAGTTTGTCTACTTGCTTCAGAAGCTGAAATAGCTGTTGAGCTCTCCTTGAGGAATTTTTGGCTAATCTTGTACTCAACCAGGTGCCTTTGCTTGAGGTGGTGAAATAAGTTTGTTTTATTGCCCCATTTTGTTGTTACAGTCTTCTTGCACTTCTTACATATTGCTGTAGTTGGTTACTACTTTTTGCCCCCCGTTTTGGATATGACATGGCACACTCTGCATCATATATGATATATAAAGCAAAGCACAAAAAATAAACACAAAATATTCCCTTTATTTTTTTTCCTACCTTAAGACTACACAGGGTCACTGATGTAGCTCTAAGAGGTATCTACATTTGCATTTTATTTACAGCTTACTTTGATGTCTTCATATTTACATGGTCAAAGAGAAGCGCTAAAAACACAGTGTTGAGAACAAACCAGAACTAAAAATGAGTCCAAAACTTTAGAAAAAGATACAGTCTAATGACGCAACAGTTCTCAGTGCAATATTCCACAATGCAAATATCCTTCATTCATATAATGTTGAACATACATATATATATTTTTTTTTTGGGAAACAAAACGTCACTGAATCAACCAACAGCAGAGGAAAAAATAACTGTGTACTGTTCGCTTTAATGTTTGTACAGATTGAGACACTCAATCATGCTCCCACCAACCCTAAACACACAAACAAGTTCATATTTTCATGGACAAATGATAAGAAAGTCTGGAGTGTGCAGTGGCTTGGCATAGTTCAAAAAGTACCAGGAGTCAAATCAATGTCACAATTCCCAAAATAGTCTCGACTCCTCTTGAGTTTTCACATAATGACATTTTCAAACGAGCAGAATTGTCCTTTGCAGTCTCCACTGAGGAGGACACGGACATACGGGAGCTAGAATGTGTCCACGTGGGTTATTTCCGAGGTTGCCGTGTATAGACAACCTTTAGTCTGTAAACGGGAACTTGTACGCCTGCAGGTGTAATGCATTTCAGCCAGCCAAGGGACCAAGTGGAGCCCTGTTCTGGAGAATGAAAGCACTTTTGATGCTGATCTGCAGGCAGCCCTTAGGGCAAAGGCAATTTGTATCTTTCATCTCACCCACAACAACAAGCCTATCGTTCTCAGCAGCCAATATGTTAATGCATGAATCACTGATGATATTGGTTTCTTTGACCATCTTTGTAGTCTCACTTTTTAAAAATATTTTCATCCCAAGCTTCATTTGATCGAACATGTGGTGAGGAATACTGACTTGAGCTCAGCGATAAGCAAACACTGTCTTTCATATGCTATCGAGATCAGAAAAACGCAGTCTGTCTAATGAAAAGACAGTGAGAAAACAGTAATTGATTTAACTAAACCACCTTTTATAGTTAATTCCATGTGTGGAAACACCCTTAAGTATTGTTCAAGTACAACAATTAACAATAAAAGGGACAATAGTTCACATTTTTTTAAAATTCACATTTGTTATACTGTTATTTCATATAGCTATTTATAAAACAAAACTAAAATGTAATTCAAAACCATTCCTGTAAAATACCTTTTGTTGTTTAATACAGACATGAATTCCACAGTATTTTCTTACAGGGTTGGCTCTTCACTATTTTCATAATCGAGTTGTTTGACCACAGTCAAATAAAAATGAGCATAGAGAATTAAATCTGTTTTCATTTTCTTCCTCTGAACAACAAAAAAAAATCCAGTTAAAAAATAAAATACACACCAAATAAAAAAGTGACCTCATGTCCTTTGTTGGCTTTACCATACAATTTAAACTTAATTAAGCAGTTTTGCTAATCTTGTAGTTCATAAAGAAGGCCATCAACATGCACAGTCAGGGTGCACCGAAGGCTTCCACGCTAAGACCACAGATGAGTATCGATCCTCCTATTAAAAAATTAC
Source organism: Chaetodon trifascialis (assembly GCF_039877785.1). NCBI lineage: Eukaryota > Metazoa > Chordata > Actinopteri > Chaetodontiformes > Chaetodontidae > Chaetodon > Chaetodon trifascialis. The sequence goes on along the minus strand of NC_092064.1, from coordinate 25,775,115 downwards.
AAGACATCACACAAATGAAGGTGCTTTGACAAGTTCAGCTGGGGTTTTGATGAAGGGCTATACCGCCAACAGAAATCTCTCTCATTATTTAAGGATGACTGGGGCTATGAGGGCTTCAAGTATAAAAAAGAAGTGATTAAAAGAGAAGGAATCTCCTTGGCTGAAGCGCAGAAAAAGGCAGAATGGAGCAAGCTTGTGAATAACAATCTGCAAGTCTGGCAGCAGAGTGAGCCAGTGAACATAATGCATTACCAATAGTCCTCTTGGATTCCTTTGAACAGAATCACCAAAAGGAACGAGGAAATGGAGTCACAAAAATAATTCACAGACATCGCGAATTTTCATCCTCTAGCAGCCGCACTTGGAGGGCAAAGACTGTTAAAGAATCTTCAAAAGGAGAAGGGCACTCTTCTATTAATACAGTGCAACTGATTGCAACCATGTTTTTTTTCTCTTTTTTTACAGTATATTAAAAACCAAGTTGAGCACAAAGAAAAAAAAAAAAAGCGGTCATGTACACAACTGTCTTTGGCAAGAAGTCCCATGTCCTGCATCTGAGTCCGTCACTCCAGAGCCTCGTGTTCATGTCACCTTCGGCCCATTTCGCTCTGTCTCATGAAATGAATGTTGTTGACACTGTCTGCCAGCTCAGGGTACTGGTCAACTGAAACCACGTAGTATCCGTCGTAGCCCTGCACCTTCCCTGAGCCCAGGAGCTGTTGCTTCTCTCCTTCAGTCCAGGTTCGCGAGCCCTCCTCTCCGTCCCTCAGTCTCTGGCGCTCCCGGGCCCAAGCCTGGGCGACGGCTCTCTGCCGGGCCAGCTCCAACACACGAGCTTTCTCCTCATCCACACTGCTGCCGTAACGCGTATTCAGACACAGCGCGCCGTATTGTAGCTGGATGTCAGTAATGCGCCTAGTCCTGCCATTGAGAACAGTGTTGACCTGGGACACTGTCACATTGACGCCGGTCTCTAGCGTGCGCCGGCCCACCGTCATGCCAATGAGGGCCAGGTCTCCCTCCACTGAGCCCAGTTTGACAAAGTAGTGGGTGTCCATTCCGGCAATGGTAAAGTGGAGGTTTTCAAGGTAGAACGCGTCATTCAGAACTGCAGCCATGCGACGCCCATCCTCGTTAGCTAAGCTGATGATGTCAGTGCTGATGCGACCGTCTCGGATGGCGAATTTCACCCCCTTGCCAAAGATGGAGCCAACAGAGGCAAAGATCTTCTCGTCCTCCGTCTGAGGACATCCGGCAGTTTTGGCTCTGTAGATCTGCCCAAAACGCTCCAGTTTCACAAAGGCTTTCAGCTGCCTCTGAACTTCACACTGAACGCCCAGCAAAGACTGAAAAACAGAGACAGTAATGACTAGTCACACAGACCCTGAAGCATTTAAACAGACAGTAACGTATATTTTCTGCATTCTCGCTGAGCAAGAATTTGAATTGGATTTAAACAATATCACTTGCTTTCTTGTTTGAAAACCTTCTAGATATTTAGCAAAAATTCTGGTTGCCTCACAGCTTGGCTTGTCACCTTTATCCTCCTCTGCATGGGGAGTAAGCAGCACTGCCTGCGTTCTCCCGTTTTCAGACTGAGATCATCATTAACACTTCAAACAGTCCAAATTCAATGCTAAGACTGTAGAGTATCAGCTATTCTTTTTTATGTTAACGCATGTGACTGAATGAAACACTAAATGATCTGGGTCTAACATACTCTGTAAAACCTGCATGAAGAACTAAACAAAAAGAGCTGGTTTATCAAAGTTTTACAGAACATTATTTCCTGGAAGTCTGCTGCTAAGGTCTGAAATTAGAAAACAAATGGTGTCATCAAATCAATTTCCACAATAAACTGAAATATGTCAAAATAAAAGCTTACAGGTGGTACAGAAATGACCCCATTGATAAAAGATTCATATTTGATTCAGCATTTTTCTTGCATTATGTATGTAAATAACGATGTAATTTCTTAAAATCCATTATCTTTGAAGCTGTGAGTATATCACAGTCAAGGTGGGAGCAGAGGTGTCTGTCAGCACATGCAAATCTCTCTGATCATTTGTGACAGGCATGATATTTTGAAAAACGGTGAAATTAGGGTCTTCTGACAGCCATGCTGTGCCAAATATGAAGCAGGATCAGCTGGTATCTAGTGTATATATATTATTCCTTAAGGGATCAAAGCTTTGTATAGACCCCACGCTCCCTTCAGCCAAAATTAATACTTTGTCCTAATACTACTTGACAAGAGAAGCTCCTCAGGAAGAAAGAAAGATGTTGAAGTGAGGAGAGTGATATGAAATGGAAGCTGGCCAACTTATAGTGAGACAGTTGCCCGAACGCATTTGAGCAGCAACAAAAAGACTCTCAAAAAGTGTGCCTTTTGCTATCGCCCGAGATAAGAGTCTGTGAGCGTCCTGAGGAGTTTTACTCAGCCAGTCACAGCCCAAGTTCTCCTGACAGTTTCTAATTTGCTCTCTCTGTACCGCCGAAAGAGGCTGGGGGGTTGGTCGGGGCTGAGGAGTGTGGAGCAGGCTGAAATGACCGGCATATCTGCCTGCTCTTTGACATGACACCGCATCAGATCCCGCATGAAGCGGAAACATACGGGGGGGAGGGGGCAGCCGTGGCTGTTCGGCACTTCGGGAGAGGTGGCCTGGGGGGACACTTCACACCATGCCACTCCATGTTTGTTTACCGTGCCAACAGTGTGACCCGGTCAGCTGTCCCAGGGGCGGTTGAGGGGAAAAGGGGCAATGTCCTCCACTTCACTGAAACAGCCTCCCAGGACACTCCCAGAGAGACATCATTCACATAGCATGGGGTGCAATCAGCCTCCAGCACAAGCCAGAATGAGAGATCAAGCCTTGTGCAGCACAAACCTCATCTGTCTGGCCCCTCACGGCATTTTTCAATCTGTGTGCGGATTCAGCAGCATGGGAAAATAGGGGCTTAAATGAAAAGAGATAGAAAGGCAGGCGTACGTTTCTCCTGTATAAAGCAAAATAAAACCGCAAGTGCACAAGACATACCGCATGTAGTTTTAAAGCTATATTTATGCTTCAAAGAATCCTACATTTAATTAGGCTCGTCTGGCCATCTGCAGTGAGAGCAACACAGCCTTTACCAGTTCAGAGCAGCATTTTTGAAGCAGGAATACATGATTTGAGTGTCATTGCCTGGTCTCCCACACAGGATAAAGACTAATTATCTCAATCTTTCCTCACATATCATTTACAGTACACACTCCAGAGAGGTGTGCTGAAGGAAGAGCTCCCTCACAAAAATGAGTCAAACCTTCAAAACTAGGCTAACTTTTCTATTTAAAGCCTCAGTTGCAGGATTTCTAGAGATATTACAGAGTATCATGGGAATTCTTGAATATATAAAATCTGGGCATGTAGATGAAAAATTAGCTTTTAGTGACATTATTAAACAAATGGACCTACTTCTATTTGGTGCTTCTGAGTGAAGCAAACATAAACAAGCTGAATATAACGGCATTATAGATGTCCTATCAAGAGTGCTTCCAAGAAACCGGTGGTGTAAGCGACCTGATATCTTGGCTTGCTGTGGTGGGAGCACCTTCTCTTCACAGTTAAGGACTTTTACCGTCTAATCATACAGAGCGAATTCCTCACCAGTTAAACTTGACAAAAGTCACTTTAGACTTGAATGTGTTGATTAAATTGTGAGGTCTGAGGTGGCGACAGATTTAGTCGGAACTGCAACTGTACGTCATCTGATTTATTCTTTTTAATCTACTGCACTATTCCATCGTATATAAAGTTCAGATATCTGAGATGGAAATTACTGGGGTGGCATTAGATTAAATTAGATATTTCCTCTGCTTCAGCTCCTTTGTAGACTGGTACCTTGAGTGAGTTCAGAAATTCTCAGTGGAGTATCAGGCACAAGCAGCATGCATGAGTCAGTCCCAGGGGGCTTTGACAAGTAGCCCTCCCAAAGCGGTCTACGCTAGATGAGGACGTAACTGGGATTCCTGCTATCATGGCTTTACACTTTGTATACGACCTGCAAAATAACAGTGTTTTAGAAAGGTTCAGTGTTTGAAACAGTGTCAAGTGGTTCATTTCCTGTGTAATTGACTAAGGAGTGCTGGAATTCCTTGAGTAAGACTGAAACTCCTTTCATGGCTTAAATGCATGTAAACCGCATAGGAGCACTCACTATTTTTGTCAACAAACACTTGAATTGAATAACAGTAATGCAGGCTGTACTGACAGTAAAATTGGATATATTTACAGTATATTTAATATTACAATCATTGGGGATATGAAATGTAAAACATTAGCTTTGTGTCTGTTTAGAATTTTTAATTGCTGCTTTAAATTCTTAAGTATATAACATGAAACTCAAACAATCATCACTGCTTTCTCTGCTTATTATGGTATGTTTGCCTAAATTGGTTGGCTGGTCAGATCAGAGCTTAAAGATTTAGATAACCCTGAGTTGTATCAAGGCTTACAAATGTTTCATAACAACCCACTGTGTTAAGGTAGCAGCCAGAGTGTCACTCAACATGAATCCGGCCTCCTGATGGGTGGCATTCACTAGTCTAGCTGTAACCAAACCCCAGAAAACAGTGGCCTCTTCAATAATTCAGGTGAGTTGGAGGCATCTTAAAAGGGCTGATAAATGCGGGAATCAGAGCATGTCTACTACTTCTCAGACCTTGGGTAAAGGTGTAAGACTGAGATGAAATCAATGGCCAGTGGTGGAGGGAATGGAGAGTGAATTTCCCTAATGGCAGGACAATTACAAGAGCTGTTTAGCCTGACCCCATTCCCCAAGATGAGGACTAGGGGCAGGGACCGGGCTCACAGGGCTGTGTTTTGGTCTGATAGCTGGCAGCTCCTGTGGGAGTCTGGCTACAAAGAGCATGTCTATTTGCTAATGATGTTGGAGAGGAAGGGAGAAGAGGTAAAAGAAGGCGATGCGTAACAAGGTGAAAGGTGGGATAGGTGAAAGTGACTGGTTTACCTTAGTGCTATCCCACTCCTGTGTCTTGATCTGGGTGCGGACTAACTCGTAGGATGGCTCCATGGATTCTGTGCTCGGTTTGCGATAGCCGGGGATGACGTTGTACAGCTGGAAGCCAAAGGTCACCAACCAGCTGTTCACATCTGCAGAGGAGGGACCAAAACATTGAAATAAATACTGATATCTTAATAGACACAATCATTTCCGGCTCCAGATAAACCATAAGAAGTACTGTGAATTGATTTGTTCAATTTTAACAGTTGACATTCTGCGGTCAAGTGGCTGTCTCCTTGAAATACTCCTCACTCCGTCTGAGCACTTGATTTGTTTGCGAGAGTGGACAAGCTATAATAAACACTTGAGATGGTGCCAATGATTCATGTCCACTCCTGCAGGTGCGACACTAATGACACACAGCTGGGTCCCAGAAATGCCAAGTGACGTCTCAGAGTGTCTGCAGTGCTGATAATTATATACTGTAATTTCATGTCATTTCAAAGCAGCCAAGACTTCAACACGAGATATTTTCAAGACTCAGCGGGTTCTTCTGCAATATATATATTTTTTTCCTAATGAGATGCTGAAAAAGGAGAAAGTGACGTGTCTGGGATTCAAATCCATGCAATCATGATAATGTGGTTCTTCTAATAGCAGCCACCAGCGCTGTGGTTATAGGTGTTGCTGCCATCTCCTGCGATAAGTTGTCATTAATTCTGAATATCACAGAGAGAGCTACAGACATGACTGGAAGCAAAGGCTGTTTAATCTGAGCCATTTGTTTCTTGCCCCTTTCAATGTGTTTGTTATGGACAGCAGAATCATTGCTGTGACACTTGGGGGGCAAGTTTGTCACAGATTGGCACTGCCACATTGTGGCACCTGACAAAGCTTTTTAAAATGAGAATTTGTTTGAGGACAATGAAGGGACCATGATAATTTAGTGAAAGGAATGGAAATGTCAGCGCCATCAATCACAATTGAGGCAGACCCACTACAGTATATCTAACAGTCTGCTTAGCATTCAAATGCCAGTCAGCCCCTAATGGTGGATTGTGAAGCTGAACGCCTTTCTGTTTGGCAGCCGGTTAAATGGCTTTGTTGAACACAAAGAAATAGAAGCCTAGACTGCACCTGAACAAAAAGTGACCATTTTTCCACTCCGTGTTGTCTATAGGTAAATGTTGTACGATTGATTATCAGATAGGCAGCATAAGCATTATCAACAAAATATAGTGCAGAATGAACGGAGGGAATTAAATCTGTCATTTGTGAATGAGATCTGGCTGAAGCCGACCGGTATAACCACAGAGTATTCACCAAGTATCCTTAACAATGTTGTTTCCCTTCCAGCCAAAGAGGTTGATACAACCAGCCCTGGCTAAGGTTTCTATGGATCCATTGTGCTCTCCGTCTCCACTGGGGTGCTTTCACTGCCATTTACCTCCCCTCCCCGCCACAAAGCAACACAAAACGATGTGATATTTCTGGGAAGGGACCTGAGTGTTCAACAACAGAGGGGGCTTTGCAGTGCGGCATTGTTCCCTTTGAGCACTTTCAAAACGATAGCCACTGGGCACACGCACAAGCGCATACGTACGTGTGTACACACACAGGCACGCATGCGCACGCACATGCACACACATACACATACACGTGCATGCACGCAAACACACACTCTCACACACCAGAGCAGAAAAACAACCTCTGTGTCCCAGTGAGGAAGCTCTTAAAAGCCTCTCTAGCACACTGCTTTTCAATTTAATTTTGGCAGGGACTGTTCTTCCATTTAGGCTTGTTGTTTAGAATAAAAACACACCAAATTTGACAGAGGAACCTGAAATTGAGTATTGTTTGCTGAACTGCAAACAACAGCAGTTTCACAGGGTTAAGATATGGGGCCCTCTCCCCTCCTCCACAAGTACTTTTAGCAGCATAAATCAGTTATATGCATCATCGATTGCTCGAGCTGGACTCACTTAACATCTGCCAACTGCTATTTATATACAGTTACTTACCTGTAAACAGTTGAAATAATTGTTTTGATTATTTTGCGTATGTTTCCTACTTACTTTTGATAAAGCTCTTAGAGGAGTACTTCAAAGAAAATCTTGCTTTTGAATATGAAATACAGACTGCCTAAAGGCTTGAAATGTCGCCTTGACAAGTTTGCAGATGCTACTATGCAGAGGGTGGCGGCGATGGTTTGAGAGGCTTTTATTAATGTTGAAACTCTGTAACGCATTTTTTTCCTTTTCTTTTGCAAAGGAGGGATGGGGGGTTTTCTTTCATCAAATCCTCTCATCTATGTAAAACATAGGGTCTGTTGAGTGAACTTACCGGTCATGTAGCACTTTATCTCCTCATTGTTGCTGAGAGGATTGTTATTCTTGAACATGTACAAGTTGAATGGCAGAATGTGGTTGCTGTTGAGACGTTTCCAGATCTCATGGTCAGGTGTTGTCCAGCGGCCAGCAAGGACGTCATAGTCCCGTCTGCCCATGTGGACCAGTCTACTGAGGGGCTCGTACAGGCCTCCCTGGTAGCCGATTATGAGCTGGAAGCTGGGGTTCGTGTCAAGGTAAACCTCTCCGAAAGCTGTATGGAGGACCTGCTTTATCATGAGGCCTGAGCCACTGAACACAGCCAGAGGGGTGCCTATGTTATCACAGGCCACATAAAATTCATCCCCGCTGCTGAGCTCCATGGCAAACAGGTGTCCCTGCAGGTCATAGTACAGTGAAGTGATCTCGGAGCTGGAGTGATTGTACATGTGGGTGACTCGAGTGGGGCTGGATAAGTCCGCATAGAAGAACTGCAGGTGGTGGCCCATGCTGTTTCTGCTGGACACCCTCCTGCCCAGGCCATCGTAGCGGTATCTGATGCTCCAACCGGTCACTTTGTTGTACACCTTAACCAGCAGGCCTGCTGAGTTGTACTCAAAGTAGTCGTTTCCTCGCTGCTTGAGGAAACCGTCCTCATCCATCCTGTACTGAACATCTCCCAAGCGAGTAATGCGGTCTCTGATATCGTAGCGTAGTGGGGTGAGGCGTGCGCTGTTTCCAGGGCTGAGAAGGTGCAAGTTGCCATTTAGGTCATAGCTGTACCTCCACAGAGGCTTGTCGTTGATGGAGACCACCTGGAGTTGACCATCAGCATCATACTCGTATGTGTAGCGTGTGGTGTTGGCGTAAGGCCCAACCTTTAGCTCCTTGGCCACCACTCGTCCCATGTTGTCATACTGCACCATCATCCAGTACATGAGCGAGCGAAAGATCTCGTACTGGACCTCCTTCACCCGGCCATAAGCATCAAAGTGTTTGGTGTGGGTCATCACTGCAGTGGTGATAATTTGATTTATGTCATAATAGATTACTCCAAATTTACCAAACTGCTCCGTTTTGCCAGACACATCGTCATAGCGATACAAGTCGATCGGCAGCGGCGTTTCGTTGATGACAGCCTGCATGCTAGTAACTCGGAAACTGTTGTCGTAGACATAGTCAAATCTGGCGTTGACCATGCCTTCTTCACTGAATCTGAAAATCTGTCTGTCAATCAGTGGGCCAATCTGACGGTAGCGGATGGTGCAGGTGAAGCCCTCACTCTGCAGGTTGACTGTCTTCAGCATGCCTGCCACCTCGTCATAGGAGAATCCGATGCGTGTGGTGTCATAGAGAATCTCCAGCAGCTTGGCAAGCTTGCCGTATTTGTAGATGACCCTGCGGCCTGTGCCCAGGTAGGTGGTCTGGAGCAACTGGCCGTCCTCACTGTAGTCCTGGAGCACTGAAGCATTGCCTTCAGGAGGCCGGTAGGTGTTTCTGTAGTAGCCAATGGAGCGGGAGGTCTCTAGGGTCTGGCGTGCCACATTGGGCATAGTCACAGAGGACAGTCGGTCGTTTTTGTCAAATTCAAAGATATACTGCCTCTGGCTGTAAAGCAGCAGTACCATGGACTGTAAAGAGAATAGGAAACAGAGTATTACTGAAAAGTATTACTGTCAGCAGATGAAATATCTTGATTAAAAAAGAAATAACCTTTAATGCATGCAAGTCTGATGTTTATAGTGGAGTTGTTGATATTCCTGTGACATAAACATTTCCTTGAGAGATGATTTCACAAACAGGCTGCTTCTAATTTCTTAGTTGTGGGATCTTTTGATCCAAACAGTGTCAGGGAGCTGAATTTTTCACGACTCTGCAAATTGAAAATTTCCATTCACACCCTTCTTGCACCAATAAATGATGTCTTTAAGTCAGTTCTAAGGTAACAACAGGCTGCCAGCATCTCAGCTCTTACAGGTGGCGGAAAAACGGACGACAGACTGTTAACAAGGTGACTGCCTGCCTTTTTCATATTACATGAGGAACCGCAGCTCCTCACGTTCTCCTCAACAATCTTACCTTCAATTAGTGAGTAGAAAGTGACATTTCACTCTTCTCATCAGAGCTATTTTGGGTTGAGCTTTGCTGTCACACTATGGTAACAAAGTATAACATCTGCAGTGCACCAGACAGGTTTTAATTACATTTCAGCTGATATCTGTGCTAGAGGCTGATAATGCAGCACAAACGCTGCTGCAGGATTACAAGTTAACTTACAGCTTCAGTCTAAAATCTCCTGTCGAGATTGATACACAAACACACCTCCACAATTTATCTGTGTCTTACATTCCATTTAATCATCATTAATCACTACAATTTAATCACAACACCAACAATTCGTACCTTCTCAAGGTAAGTGTAGCTCCAGGATTTACCATCAGCAAATATCTGGGAGGTGATTCGTCCATTCTGGTCATACTCCATGCGTACAGACATGGTACCTCTTTGGATACCTGCCACATGTCCTCCAGAGGAATAGGTGACATTGACTCCATTCAGACGACTGCTTGGCGCCCACAGAGTGGGCCGCCCAGCATGGTCATAGTGGATCCGTAAAGTGAACTTCCTGTGGTCATCGTAGACCTTTTCGGTCCTGGTGATTCGATCAAAGTCCAATGACAGCAAGTTCCTGTTATGAACCTACAGGAGAGGAAGAGGGAGTTAGAAACGTTAAATTTGACCACAGCAAATCCACTGAGTGGGAATAACGATGTTTGGAAATCTGAAATGATGGAGAGGAGCTGGTGCACTGCTCTTCTGAGGTGGAACCTTATGAGGAGAGCTTTAATCACAAAGTGATTATTTTATATTCTTCTTTTCACAGCTTTTAATTACAACAGAGGAGCTGTATCTCAGGACTGCAGGAGCCATTGAAGTGATGAAATTATAAGAATTACCATATTTCTTTGTTTGTGCAAAAATTCAGCAGAGTCTTAGTGGGAGTATGCCTATTCATGCAAAAAACATTAGAGCCACATTGATCATTAAATTCATTTTTACTGCTTACTGAAAGAATTACCAGGCGAAGATGACTCTCATTTTATTTAGTCATTTCCATAAATTGGAAAAGAGGAGAATAAAAATCAATTCTTCTCCTGTGTGACTCAGAACACTGTTCAAATGACACTTCACATTTTTTGCCTCCTTTAAATGCATGAGGCTGCATAAAATGACCCTTGGCTTCACTGTGATTGGAGCAGAAGGACACTGCTCTGAAGAGTGTAACCCTCACGGCCATGTTCAGGTCAGCAATGAGTCGAACCTGCTACCCGGCTATACTTTAGTTCAGATCCACCAACAGCCCTAACATTACGTTTCTCAGTCAGCAGTCTGTGCAAGATGAAGCTAAAGACGAAAAAGAAATCAAATCAAAGAAAAAGGCCTTAGGTTGCAGGTCAGAGCACATCTCCATATAAACCACTACTTTAAGCACCATCTGGAAGATTTGGGAGAATGTGGTCGTGGAGGTCTCTGGCATTAATTAAAACTACCTCCCAATTCTGTATGATTTAACTTTTTTTTTAAATTATTAATGTACATGGTTTATCTTCAGATGTGGTACCGTTAAACTTGAAATTCTTTGCAAAGCTTAAAACGTCACGGCTCAGAAGGCTGTTTCTGGCTTCTTTCCAGACATGTGCCACAGAGCAGGTTGCAGGGGGCTCGCTGAGAAGCCTCACTATTTCAATCTCACATTGAGAAAAGCATGCTTAGGTCTCTCATCTGTGAAGGGACAATTACACCAGAGGCAATTAATGTCACTGATATCTAATTGAGAGGATTACTTTAAACTAAAAGCAACAGATTCATGAGGCGCAAAATTCCATGAAGGTTTGGAGCGACACAAGTAATTTGAGCCCCCACAATGATGGGAGGGGTCCTCAAATGGATATAGGATTAAGAACAGGGGGTCCACATTAATTTTCTTGTCTTGACTTTCACTTAATGTCATAACACAGAGAACACAGACAAAAGTGAAATTAGAGCAGCATTTAGATAACGATTTGTTAAACCATCTTGATTCTTAAAGATAAGTGACTGGGTATCAAAGACTGAGACCCCTCGTGCTCCGGCATCTCCTGAACACTGGATGCAGTGTTTCAGACTCTTTCATAGGCTGCAAAGGCCCACCGTCTGATAAAAAGATTGCATTGAGATTGCCTCCAACACAAAATAAGTTATAAGAGAGGGAGTTCCTCGTGGAAGGATCTGGTCCGCCAAAGACTCAGCGGGGTGGAAAAAACCTCTCACAGCAGAGATCCCAAGATCCCATGAGATTGGAAAACCGCTCAAGAGGAATTATTTTAAATTGGACAATGCCTCTAAAAGGAAATTCTCAAAGACAGTAGATGTGTAGCCACAGAAGAGAGACTATTACGGTACATTAGACCCACAATGTTGTATTCTAAACTGTCCTCAACATAAAACAGTACAGCAACATCTGATCTTTCAATCAGTATCAATGACTTTTGTGTCAAATGACAATCTCGATCTGTCATTTCAAGCGAAAATGCCTTTCATCAGTTAATTCAACCATTGCTCTATTTCCTCAGTAACATCAGTTATGTTTATTCTCACATTGCAATCAAAGAAAACAAATTCTATCTTTTTATTCGTTTCCTGCCTCGTTTCTCTTTTGAACAAAGGGTCTGACATTATAAGGCACTGTGATGATACTAAATGCAGAAAAACCGAGATAGCCGCGTTGTCACTGTTTTCATTTCAACACTGAAGTGGTTGAGGGCTCATGCTATGGTGGAGTGGCAGCCACAAGGGTTTCCTCATTACTGTGTATTTACACACTACTCAGTCTAAGAGGAGGCTTTGGAAAGAAACAGAGTTACTGTGCTTCGACAAAATAAATCATGAACGGTGTGCGTGGCAGGGATGGGCGAGCCCAAGCAGCGCGTCACTGTGGATGGGGTAAACCGGGGACCATCAGTGACCCGTTCAGCTTTGGCACAGCACAATAAACATGTGCACATGTCTTACGAATTTGTGCCCGAAAAACAGCCAGAGAACCAAACTGGAACACAGACCAAAACAACCCAAACACTGTTGTTTTTCTCTGTCATCTTTGCATTTGCACCACAAGAAAGATGTGAAGTCAGAGGCACACAGTTCCCTCTCTTGCTTCGTTTCTCATGCATCCCTCTGTTATGTATTCGAGCCCCCCTGACACACACTCGCACACTGCCACACACTCATCCAGCCACCCACGTAATATCACTTGACATGCCACTCAAGGTCGCTCAATGATTCCAGCTCTGTTCATCCCCTCTGTTCTTGCCATTAGGCTGCTCCCATTTCCTACCTCACCCCTGGGGCCATTGTCTGTAACATACATTAGAAGCTTTCACTTCCAGAGGGATGACAGGGCCATTAAATGAACAGCCAATGACAGACAAAGTGGCACCTCCCCATTAGCTGTGTCGCCTCCCAGAGAATGTGGACGACAACTTCACTGAAGTTGTTATTTGCTTTACAAAGCCAAGAAACGCATTACAAGCCAATCACTCAGGACACATTCTTTACATGCGCTCCCTGTGTTAATAGTTATTACCAGCAGGTCATTCAAGATGCTCAATGGTTTAACATTTGGTGTTTATCTCATTATGGAAAAGGATCTGTTGATATTCTGTGTGACACCGTGGTTAACTTGCAGAGGCCATTTACCAAGTCTCTTCATTTTTATAGACTTCTCTTATCAAAATATTATAATGAATAATATATTGAAGATAATAATAATGAGTGCACAACACTGAGTCAAATTTATTTAGTCTACTCAGGTCACATTCAGACCAAAAGCAGACTTCTATTGGTGTGGGCGTGCTGCTACAGATACGGGTGAGAAGACTGCACATGATCCTGTATGTCGAGTTTGAGTCTAAAGGCCTATCAAATCCAAAAACACTGCGCAGCAGTTTATAGCTATAAGGCACAATTTCCCAACTCTGCAAAGTTATTACAGTTCCAATAATGTTCTGCTCTGTGTCAGTGATAAACAAGATAAGATAGATAAACAACAGCATTACCCCAGTCATGCTACAGGGTACTCTACAAGGAATGGGTGCGTGCAAGTGATCGACCAGTTCAGCACGCTGCCAACAATCCTGCATTTTGGACTCTGCTGAGCCAATCATGGGGTCATAATCTGGGTTTTTTTTGGACACAGAGCTAATGTTGGCCTGAATGTAGCCTAAACAGCATTTCAGGGAACAGGGCTGCTATCTGTTAGCCCACACCCCAGAATCACACTGAGGAATGTCTGTCACTCAAGACTATTTTGAACAGTGAGTGTAGTCTTAGAAAGGAGGTAGATGAAATTCAACACCGATTTGAGCAAGACAGAAATTTTCCTCACACCCAGTCATCCTTGAACAGTCCCTTTGCGGCCCTTTTTGAGTGTGTATGAGTCACTCTTAGCAATGCGGCACGCTTACCCTTAATCTGCGTCCGTACACAGTGACCTGGCCACGAGCCTGCTCCTTCCTCTGTCTCCACTCCACCAGGTTAAGGCCGTTATCGATGGCCAGGGTTACGTTCCTCTTGCTGACTGTTGGGATGACTGTACCAGCCAGCAGGTGGGGCTCGGTGTGCAGGGACACCTCCATCCCATTGGCCAACACCAACCGCAGCGAGCCATCCAGACCAATGAAATAGCTGTTCCGAACTTGATCTGAGGATGTAGAGGGGGCATAGGGGAAAACGATTATGATTATAAGAAGAGAAACAATCAGAGCTTCTTGTAGCTGATGTAAGAGGACTAAATCTAATATCCATCTCAGTCAGACACAAACATAATGACCTAAAATGGCTGCTCAGCAAAAAGAAAGCCTTTAGCAGCAGTATTTAACTGAACCCCTGCAATAATGTTGGGTTTGTGACAACAAAGATCAATAGTGAGAGGTTTCACAGCGCCAGTAAAGTAAAGTTTTACAGCTGTTGCAGCAGCCTCGAGGATATGGGGGAGTGAAAACCATCAAAGCTGCTAGCTTGCCTGTGGCCACAGAGAAGGCAGGGTGAACACACGCACGCACGCACGCACGCACGCACGCCGTGCATACACACACATACAGAGACACACACGCCGTGCATACACACACATACAGAGACACACAAGGGATAAATCTGAGTCTGTCTGTTACTGTCCCCAGGTGATGACAGCCTGTGTTCCAGCCCCAGACCAGTGACTAATGTTTGCACTGATCATCTCATGTACATTCATCAGAAAATGCCTCCTTCTTGCCTCCTGTCAGTAGATTGACAGGGACCAGGATGAATATTATTCTCATTAAGAACAAAGGAAAATTAATGGCTTGTCAAACACTACATTAATTAACTGACTTCATTTAACACAAAAAAATAATCAAAACCCACTCTGTAATTTCCTCATGTTAACATGTCACTTTAAAGTGCCTGTGATTTCTTTATTTTGCACAGAGAACAACAATAAACATCACGTGAGATGATGGAGTTTTGTATCTTTTTCTTTTCACGGAGCGCCACAGGACGTATTGTGCTGCTGAGACAAGAGAAATGAGCAGAGGAGGCAGGGCTGACCTTGCACTGGTCCTTACCTCTCTCCATCATACAGACACCTCAGGGGTTGACCAAAGGTCTCTGGGGCAGGCCCTACCGAGAGGAGGCCTCTGAGACCAGATGAAGCTGGAAATACTGCTGAATTGTGGGGGTTCATGCTAATGCATGCACACAGTTCAGCACAGTGTTATGTGCCTTGCACTGACATTTAAGAGGGCTGTAGGTCTGCTTTAAACAAAATGAATAATGGAACAGTACACCTACCCGTTTTCACTCATCAATTACAAATTAGGATGTCATTGCTGAGGAATAAAAACACAATGATCCTGTTTTGTTAACAAAGGTAAATATTAGTTGGTTATAATTTCCTCCTTTACTCCGTCGTAAAGCTTTTTGGGCCTATGGTGTAAGTTAGTAACAAGTCCACACTAAATGCAATATGTTTACTTATTATTTCACACCTGCATCTCATTTTTCACGACTTTACTCTTATTTCAACTTACTATAAATATACAGTATATTCACATTAGACTTGTGCAAATTTTTGATATTTGATATATTTTATTATCTTTTGATGACCTGATTGGAGTCGCAACCACAATTCAGAGGACCACAATTATCAGTTATCAGCTTCACATGGTGACAACATGATTAACAACCCTGAGGTGTGCTGAAGCTCGCCCAGAAGGGGACAAACACACCAGATGACCGGAAAGGAATCTTGCAGGCAGTGCATTCATGTGTTACGTGATCGTCCAATTGCAAGCTTACAAAGCAGACAATAGTGAATTAATTTACGACAGAGTTCCTGGCGCCGCTCTTCTCACGAGCAGATGTCTAAGACAAGGTCACAACACGGAGATGACCATCCCAACAGCGAGAAACCAGAGATTGTCATCTTCTGTTTCAGACACAGCTTTGCAGTGAGTCATTAGGGCCAGAGGGTGGAGGACATGTTCAATTCTGTGGTGTGCGTGTTTAAAAATTGAGGGAGGTCCAGAAAGATAAAAGCTATCAACAGGTAAACAAAGAGGCAAACGGTCAGGATATCAGAATTCCTGAACATGTAAAACAAATCAGGTGGATTAAGGTACAACATCAGTCCGCCCTCTGCCTTCATCTCTCTCGCTAAATTCCCTAGTCTCGTGTAGCCACCAGCATTGTGCTTTGTAAATTATGTTTTCTGACAGAACGTCAATATATGCTTCCATTCTGGTAAATCAGGGTTGCACCACACATTTTGTATTAAGACAACAGAGGAACAACAAATACTACTGCAAGGAAGCTCTGTACTTAGGTAGTGGGACATCACATCTCCATTTAAAGGTCAGCTCACCCAAATCACAAAAACAGAATTTTTAATGAACCCTTAGATACAGTCATGCAGATAGTTCTGGTTTTATTTGCAGAAGTTTAGCGATATCTGTATCTGAACAGTAAGATGGTGGTGAATGGAATCCCACTCCCAGTTTAAACTGCTGGTTAGCCTACATCACTCGTTCAGGGTGAACCTAACCAAGCCTCACCAGAGGTCTCTGAATCGCTTCTCTACTCCATTTTCTGAGCTTGTTTTTGAACATCCTACTATACAAAGAGCTATTACCCGCTTAAACACAGCTTCCAGCATCAGGACACACAATCTCTTTTACCACGATAAGGTGGGGAGTCTGATCTTGTTTAACTTTCACAATTGTGATTCCTGTACATACACTCCATAAGCTATTGAATTGTTCATTTATAGCAAAGCCCTGAACGCAAGGCAATCCTTGAGACAAAGTCTTCCCAAACAGGGGACTCGGAATAATCCATGAAAATATTTGACAATCCCTTCTACAAGTTGCATGTCTTAAAATAAAAAGTGTGCAAAATGCAGCATAGATCCCCCCTTTATGATATTTACAACACCTGATCATAACGTTGTAGAGCAGATAACGCAAAGTTTTTGTTATTGAAGCAAAGTTAAAGCTTTTGGTACTTCCACTGACACCTTAAAAATCACATGCTCCACTTGTGAGCTACAGCAAAAGACACTCACCCTGCATGAGTGTGTAGAAGGTGCCAGAGGCTGACAGGTTGGTGGTGACGGTGATATCCTCTTTGTTGGAGCCCTCTGTCTGGATGCGGACTGAGCTGTCGGTGTCTGTGCGGTAGCTGCTCACTCGGCCCGTGGGGTAAGTGACATTAGTCAGACGCCCGTAACTGTCATACCTACAAAGAAATACACTGATGTGAGCCAAAGAAGTCAAAGAGGGGCACGTCGTCTGAAACTGTGTATAAACAGTAACTATAGCAGAATCGTAAACAGTGTTGTGGCATGAAAAATTTATGGAGCCTTGTTGAGATTCGTTCAATCACAAGGAAGCAATCATAGTAATAAATGCAGGTCAGGTTTGCATTAATGCATATAGGTGCATAAATGTGACTAATGAGCCGGACTGTCATCTCAGATTCCCTCTGATTACGAGTTGCTGTCTTGGATAAACTGTCCAAGTGCTAATTACAAGTAGGAATTGGGAGTTTTTTTGCACAGTCCTATATTTCCCTCTGGGTGTCACAAATTATGGAAATGTGTCAACACAGGCAGTAAACACAGCAGCAAATCTATCAATGTTGGCAGCCTGAGGTAATAAAACTCCAAACTATCAGCTTCAGTCACCGAAGCACAATCAACACAACTTTTAAAGTGTGCAATGTCTGCTGCAGTTGAAGTGAGAGTGGGTGCACCGACGAGTTAAACGAGTTTGGACTTTTTTAGCTCTTCCAAGGGGATGTGAATGTGACATTAATAAAAATGCTATTCAATTTGTAAGTAACATTTCAAAGAAGAGAAGCACTCAATTAAAAAAAAAACACAGCTACTGACAAGGAAAAAGTGTCACGGGCAAGAGGAGAAAGCTCGCACCTTCTCGCATTTGGAAAACTGCTTATTAGCTTAAAAGATTAGCGATATCACCTAATCTCATTATACAGTCTATGAAACAGGAGCACTGAGGTGCGACTCCATGGGGAGACGCAGCATCTCCCTTGCCTACAAATCAGTCAGTTCATCACATATAGGAACATGAGTGGCCAGATTGTTTCATTTCGTTCAGAGAGCACATCAGCATACAACAATTTGAAATCTTTCAGATTGCCAGTGTTCCAGAATGGGACTGAGTGAACAGTACATTACTTAGAATGAAGACTTTCATCTGCGTGCTGAATACAGATTGGAAAGCCCTCTTCAATGTTGCTGCCTGCCATAATAAAGCCTCTAATAAATGAGATGGCGGGTGCTGGTTTACGGATATTTCCTCAGCGCTGCCATCTCAAATATCCAATATGGAGAGGAAGAGTGGGAGAGGAATCATCTCCCAGAGATAAATGTTATCTGATCTCAGCTGCACCACAGACTGGGATTCATAGATGCATTTCAACCCCAGTCTTTCACTTCAGGAAATACTAAATAGCAGAGTAATTTATATCTAAAGCATTTGATTTCTTGTGATACTGCTCATATTTAATTAGCAATATATTTCTCATGAGTTTTTACAGGGAAAGCACGAGAAGTTACACGTCATCACGGCACCTCTTTTAACGTTCAATTCACTGGACGAAGAGACTGTTCCTGTTTGCCTTCACCTCTGCACAAAAGACAGAGTCCACAAGACAGAAATCTCATTCTAGAGAAACGCTGCATGCCTCAGCTTGATCACTGACCCAAACTCTCTCTGTCTCAATTAAGGCCTTGAGCGAGAGCCATTCCTCGGGCTTCACTGCTGAGTTCTAATGGCTCTTGCCTGCTTCAACTCAGATGCCTATTAGCTTGCTTTCTCTGGACAAGAGGGGCATGCGGGGGCAGGGTGCTCAGCAGAAGGACTGCTTTCCCCCTGGATGACTGAAAGTCCATTCGGATCGCATCACCTCTGTGTCACATGCTAGCTCTATGACCTTTCACGCTGGGACCCAACAATAGGCTGGACACTTCGAATCAGCATCCCCTCCAGCATGCCTAACCTCAGTTTTCTGAGTTATTCTCATTTTTTCACTTCCCCTTGCAGCCTGAGAAACACATGTTGACTGTGGAGATGATACAGAGGCAACAGCCATGTAACTGTGTTAACTTCATTAACAGTTGTTTCACATGATTTAGCTGTTATTATTGATGTATTTAATCAACCTAATAACATTTGCTTGAACCCAGTGGCTAAAGCACATTTGCTACTAAACAGAAGAATTGCTGCCCTGTTAATTGGAGGATAAGAGAACAATTAGTCATCCTCCAGAATGCTCCACGATTTAATAGATTTACAGTAACCCTTAAGCATAAGCCCTTATCAGTACAACAAAAACATTAGGAGGTTAGCAAAGCATCTGCATATACAGTATACGCCAGAGCAGAAGCCTTTTGCTTTCAAGCCAGCCCTTTGCGTTTTGTTTCTGCATTCGTCCAAATTAAGTTCAATCTATGGGCTACAGAATGCAAGTATGCATTAATTAATATGGGTGAAATGTTTAGCAGTGCACTTTCTTGGGCAGAGATAAATGGAGTTTCCTTTTCAGTTCTGATGATAGCAAATTATGGTTCTGACCCTCAGGTGGTGACCTTCAAAGCTAATTATTCAAAATAACAAACACTCTTCACTGCATCTGAATTAAACATGGATGATCTGACTTGCTTGTAGGTAAATATGAAGCCATTGTTTCGTTTGAAAGACAAAAACAAGAAAGTGAATAATTCCTTTTCTTCATTTTATCCTTAATGTATGGCATTATTGTGTTTTGAAAAGGGATGCAGAGTGTTTTGTACTCTCTGCCTACATGCATGTTTTAAAAGGAAATGAATAGATGATTTAACGGCTCTACAGCTTAGTTTGACATTTTCTTTGTTGTAGTGTTGGTAGATAACAATCTATCTTTTATTATTTCCTGCATTAAGTAACTGGTGAGCAATTGGCCTCCTGTACACCTGCACACCTGTACACTGCATGTACAACGGGCCAAAACACTATTTTCACACTTTGTCCCATTTCTGACATTTAATATATATTATATACTGTCGCTGTTTCTTCAGTCAGAAGCTTTTTGCTGTTACATCAACTGTTTCACTGACATCACGTTGTCTTTCAGTGGAATTTCACGATGATACAAGGATATCATTTCATACTTTCAAAACAGTCGCTTGATTTTTTTTGTTTTCTATTAAGTGGTGTGAGGTTTATTGGACGTAATCAACAGTTCATTACACCGAAAACCAAACTGATTATTTTATACGTTTGCATACATTTCACTAAAGCTGATGATGAGTGAGTGTACATACATCCCGTTCATGCCACAGTATGCTGATTTCTTAAACATTAACTCTCGTGTTATTAAATAATACATGAAAATGCTGGACTTATTTTCAGTGTTTTTAAGTACAGGTGATATTTGGGAGAAATTCATTGCTTGCATTTCATCTTAAAAAAGCTCTTTGTGCCACTGGCATCTTTTCTTTAACTAACAGGGATGGGTATTATTAATCCTGATATCAACAGGAGCCATTTCACTGAAATTCAAAGAGAAATAATTCAGAGTTCCAACCAGCCATTGGATTTGCTGAAGCTGTAGGCAATTCACTCTACCTTGAGAAACGCCTCTGCAACCGTCTCAGGTGACGACCAAATCAAACACAGGTGATAAATGTCTGCTCAGATTAAACAGAGCGTCTTATTATGTGTCAGGGTGTTTTATTCCTCTAGCGAGGTGTAACAGATGTGTGACCAGCCAATCTGCTTAATCACACTTTTTGGAATGACATCCAGTTAACACAGTATCTCTGCGTACACTGTGTTAAGGGACAGAAGTTACAAGAACATGAAGTCTTCAGCTCCCATGCTGCAGCATGTGGGAGTGTTTGCAGTTGTTCCTTCACAATGTACTGTTTGCCTCAATCAACTGCTACTGCTGGCTATTCTATTACGCTTATGTTGCTGGGTCTTGGGGTAAAATGTACTTGCCAGCAGATATATGTTGTTCCTTTACCTCACAACTCAGAACAAGCGATGGTCTGCAGTCTGTCACTGCAAGCAAGGGTGCAGATGAGTAACATATCATCCAGTAATCCTATTTGGTATGATAACAGCAAATAGGATTACACCCATACCTCAACAGGTCTTGTATTCTGAGTGACACAGACAGCATGGCATAAGAAGGTAGCCCGTGTGCCAAAATGCTAAACTCAGATGTCAAAGATGTCTTCAACTCTAAACACTCACTTACTAAAGCATCTTAGCATTTAGTGCCACCATAAATACAGAGCTCCCGGTTCAGATATTCCAGAAATGACATGAAAACTGTATATTGGATTTAAGAGATTTAACAGATCTCTGGGGCGAAACAGTAATCTACACATAATCAGCTCAACTGGGATCCAGACTCTGGGTGTAAGGATTACAAGTGTGTTCTTTAAATGTTTCTTTATATTACTTACTCAAAGAAGGTTGTCCATCCATTTTCATTTGTCTTCGTTGCTAGGAGTCCCGAGCTTCCATGGTAGGTCATCACAGCTAGTTCTTGACCCTGGGCAGCGACAGTTTTAAGGGCGCTGTTGGTGCCAATGGTGAACCAGAATGTCTGTCCATCAGGGACCATCAGCCACAGAGGCAAACCTGTCGTGTCTCGTTGGATGTTCACCATGTTTTTGTTCTTATCAGTAATGCTGCTCAGATCGCCCGTCCCTGTGTAGGTCAGATTGTAGAGGTGGTCTCCCGTAGTCAGACTTTGTGTGAAAATGTGGCTGCCATTTGAGTCAAACAGATAGAGCTCATCATTAATAGGCGAGGACACCTCATACATGCTGAGGGGACTCAGATAGGGCTTGTTTTTGCGCACATAGCGTATACGAATGTTGCCCAGATCTGCAATGTAAAGCTCTCCGTCTGGACACACTGCCAGAGAAGAGGGCGCATTCAGTTTAGCATCCTTGGCATAGCCTTCATCTCCAGAGTAACAATCACAGTTGGCATCATTCTTGCAGTCACAGCCACTTGGTGCCCCTGCAACCAGGGAGATCTCTCCATTGGTGGACACCTGTCGTACTCTGTTTATTTTCTTTTCATCTGACTCAGCGATGTACAAAATGCCATTGTGGGACACAGCTAGGGCATTGGCGGACTCTAGGGTGGCATGGATGGCCACTTTGCTCATGAGGAAATGATCTATCCCAGGCACTTGGCAGTGCATTGGCCGGCCTGCAACAATACGGACTTGATGGTTTTCTGAAATCTGGAGTACTACGTTGTTGTCCAGGACGTAAAGGGAATTGTCCATGGGACTCACTGCCAGGTCTGTAGGCCACTCAAGACGCACCTACGAGGAAAAAAACACATCACGAATATCAGCCTCGGTCACAAAAAACAGACCATACTCTTATTGATCCACACAGTTTTTTCCACTTTATCAGAGGGAAACAGTCCCTCAAGGGAAGAATCATTGAAAACTGTTTACAAAAAGATAGGCTGCTGTGAGAAAGGTGGGCTATCTCATAGCTTACACTGGGAGCAAAAACATTTTTTGAAACGATTTATTATCTGATAAGGAGGAAAATAGCAGCTGGCGTACTGTTAAAAGGACAACACAAAAACATGATTTTAAGATCAAAGATGATAACAAAAGTGGTGAGGAAGGGCAGAATGAGGAGAGATGATTAAAATGATCAGATTACTTTAAAAAGCATACTGCAATTGATCATGAGAACTGTGGGCTTCTGCATCCTTCACCTCTGCTAGTCACAGCTTTTTCCCTGCTTTGGGTTATTAATTTTGTAATGACAAGAGATCGCATGAGTCCTTGAAAAGAAACTGGAGCACACTTACCAAATGAAAGCCTACCCTGCCTCAGGACTCCTAAATTATGACTTATTGTTCTGCTAACAATGTATCAGGCTTTTAACAAATTGGAATGATTGGATTCATGCAATTTACTGGTCTCCCTCTCACTTATGATCCCAGGGGGATCTCTTAGGAACATAATATGAAGTGCCATATTTCAATAGACGAAGCCTTGGTGCGCCAACGAAGGAGATGGATTAAAACCTGGACCCAAATACAAAGACACGTTCAGGTTTTAGGCAATCTATTACACGAGAGCAGCCCAAAAATCATTTTGGATACTTTGTCTTACAACTGGAATATGGGTGAATGCATTCATGTAGATGTTAATATGGTAGACTAATTTGTCATAATGACCTGAAAAAGGCAAATTGCATAAACGTTTCTCGACAGAATTGACAACGGAACAATCAGGTCATGTTTACTGTACTTGAAACATGAAAGAAATTGTTATCTTGACCCCCATTACATACTTTTTAATTAAGTATTTTAGAAAAGAAACCCAAACTCGATACAACAAGTAAGCCAAGTGTATAGAAAGCTAGAAGAAATAGATCAATGCAACACGTTGAATTCATTGTATGAGCGTCTGGAACTTAAAAAATCGGGACAATAACTTCACCAAAAAACTTTTAAATAAGAAAACGCAGGTTTCGAACTTGTGAAAGGAAAAACTTCAGGGTTAGAAATGGCTCACAGAAATGGTTTCCACTGATAAATGTGAGAAAAAAGTCAAGGTTGACACAATACATTCAGCTTCTTTTGATGTGCATAACACAGAGGTACTGAAACACAAAACATGACAGTCCACAGGGCAAAGAGTAACAGGTTGCTGACAGCCAACAGCTTTCTGGTAAAAGTCTGCCAGCTATTTCACAGATTTATTTTCCTGCTGCTGGGCACATATTACTAATTTCCTAATTTGAAGTGCTATGCTGACACAATAATTAATCTAAAACTGACAGGGGATTCCATGGAGAATTTTTTTTTGAACGCTTCTACACTCTTGCCATTGGTCGTGTTCTCCAATCCCAGCCACTTTCCGAAAGCAGAGCACTTGTCCACCCTTTTGATTGAAAAACAGATTTGAGCATCGCACATAACTCACATCCCATAAACCTTTCATCATCCCATCATCCCCCACAAAACAGAAGAGGTTTATGTAATAGGACATATCTTGGGCCGCATACAACAAACAGGAGATTGGCAGTGGATACATGTCGTCTTTCAGTGAGCAGAAAATGCATTTACTTGGGAAATGAAGGGGAGACTTTCAATTTCTTAAAACCTATTTCTTGTCAACACTGGTGGTTAAATATTTCATGAGCCAGAGTGTGGAGTGGCTCGGGGGAGCTGCCTGTAAGGAGGTTTTCACGCCACTCTGACTGATGAGGGGATATTTCCCGAGCTGCTGTCCCATATGCTGTAACCCGATCATACCCTCCTCTTTATACAGTGGGGCAGCTGTCAGTTGCACCACCACAACACAAACTATTTTTACATGTATTTGAACTTGTATTGGAACTATAATGCCATTTTCCATTAGCAATCTCTTCGCTCTTTGCCCGTACCAGCATGACGCCTGTCTGAAGAAGGGAAATATGTCATTATTTGAAGTCCCTCTCACATTTGAATTGAGTGTCACAGTCAGAGCCTTGATAAAGCTTTCTGAAGCTGCTGACACCCTTGAAATGTGTTCAAGTGATCTTGTTTTAAGACATGGTTCCCCTCTATTTAAGGCTGAACTCAGCAGGGGACGCAGGGAAGATTTTCATGACTTGAAACAGAAAATGGAACAGATTTCTGAAATAGCAACCTCAGGCCTAGGTATAAACAAATTAAGACATTCTTGAACAAGGTCAAACTCTTGTCCTTTTACATGATAATAAAAGTTAAAAGAAGAAGAGGTTACGGAGCTGCACATCAAATTAAGAGTCGCCGCAATAGGCTCGCTGCACAGATGGCATGGGAAGATAACAATGACCTCATCAGAGGAGAGAGAGAAATCTGACATTAATTTTTGCCAAGAACAGGTGAGGTACAGCAAAAGTAATGACCACTGTGATGAGCCTTCTCAAGAGAAACTCTGGTCCTAAGTGAGGGGTTGGGGAGTGTTTGAAGTGGGAAGCTATGTGCCCTGGATGAATTTTTAATGGATGCTTTTTACTGTCTGAGTGTCTCTGGCAGTGCTTGTGTGATTTGTCATCGTTGTAGAGCTGCAGTCAGTCTGCCTGTGTCCTCGCTGCTGCGGAGCTGGGATAGTGAGCATCTATAGGCGCTTGTGTTTGTGTGTGGGGGTGGGGGGGCAAGCAGCAAGCACAGGTCATGAGGGGGATGGAGTTCCCCCGGGGCTGGAAATGGGCAGCTGGAGGCTTTGCTCCTTCCACTGAATACATCATTTCAACACAGAGAAAGCTTCTCTCCACTGGCATCAGAGGCCCCCCCTCAGGACCTGTTTGCTAGTCGTCCTCCATAACACACGATGGGGCAAGAAACAAACTGGTGCATGCACATGGAGCATGACTCAAATCCTATCATTAAAGTCGAGGAATGATCTTTTCATGGGAGTAAAACTAAACATAAAGACAACACATACGAGACCGAGAGATGTGATGGAGAAAAAAAAAAAAAAAAGAAGTGTTTTCAATTTAATAATTTGTGCTCTTGAATTAGCAATTTATGCTCACTATTTAATAGTTTGTGTTCTCAAATTAGTAATTCCTGCTGTTTAATGAGTTGTGCTCTCAATTTAGTCATTTGTGTGCATGGATTACTTAATTCATGCTCTCGTTTTAATAGCCTTTTGTTTTTGGCATGAGACACCCACTCTAAAGCTCCGTCTCTCGCTGCCCAAACAAAACCACAAAGCCACCCCTTAATGAAAAAATGTGCAGTAGCTGCCTCCTCACACAGCACAACATCTGAATGCTTTTTTTTCCCACATTACAGCTCCAAGACAAAAGGCACGATTTGTTTGGCTTTATCTGGTGGAGGCGTGCGCAACACACACGCAGACCTCTCCAAAATTACAAAACACTTTCAGGTAGCTTCTAAATAAACAGTTATTACAGCCACTGAATGAGTGGACCCGGCAGAGACTCCAGTTCTGTGGTTGCTGAAGGGCTTGAGCTCCTCAATATTTTTCACTGCCCCTGGATGAAAAGTAATAGCCTTAACCTAACAATATATTAGACCAGATGAGGTTGCACCCTGATATGAAACACATATCTGACTGTCCGTCGTAAATTAAAACCAATTGTCTGATGCCGAGTTGCATGTACATAGAGTTAAACAACCAAACACATGTTAATACTGTCAGGAAATTGAAGTTCAGGGATTTGATGCTGAAGAGAGAGAAAGCTGTATCTAGCATTCAGTCTTATTCCACTGACCGTTAAGTACTTTAACGCACAGCTGAGTAGGCTTTTTTTACGCACGCATGAACACTTGTTAACACTGCAAAATAGACACAGACGACCCACAAGTTTCGCTTCCTCAACCCCTCTAGATTCAAGATAACAAAAATAAATATGTCATGGATCAGATCATATTGCAGCCTGATACAATATGACTTATATCTGAATTAGAGTGTTGATACCCGGCCCGAGCCCGATAGGACTCAAATTAAGACATAAATTTAGGTGTGATTTTCAGGTTTGGTCATGTCGGCGGGGATAGCTGACTTGACGTGGTGCTTTCAAGTTCTTTAGTGAAAATAGAATGGAAAAACAAATAAAAATTAATGTTCATCTACATAATTTTCAGTGCTGGGGTCTGTGACAACACATGAATGCATTCATGTAGCCTAGCGAAGGATGGAGGGCATCAGACTAAATTTCACCAGGGAACTTTAAAACTAACAAAAAAACCACGCAGGGATATGGGTATGGAGGCATTTCGATTTCGTCATCAATGCAGACGATAACAAAGTAGTTGGTTATGTAAATTGCAAAACGTCTGAGGCTTGATGAGATATGACAGCACGAAGACTGGAAATTCAGCCTTGCAGTGACATGTGAACGGAGGGTGCAGGATGCAGGCTGACAGACAACAATTGCGTGACAGGGTAAAACAAACTCAGAGATTCAGCTTGCATTAACTGTGTCGGATTCGGGTGGGGCTCAGTTTCTCAGACTCGGGTTGGGCCGGGACAGAAAAATTTGCTCTGATCTTAATGTCCCTCATGAAAAAAAATAAATAAATAATAGAAAAAAATGAAAAATAAATGATGCCTGAATCACATAGCCAGGCTTGTTGAAGAGGGTGCAGTTAATAAGTGTATATTAAGATTTAATAATAATAATGCATTTGTCATAACGCAATGTGTCAGCGTCTATTTGTCCAGTTGACATTCAGGCGTAAATTCAAAGCAGCCCATGAGCAGCACATCCGCAGTCTGATATCCGCACAGAGATGACCAAGGTAAAAAAGGAAAGCCGTCCCAATAAAGAGCACCTAGTTATGCAAACAGATTACCCAGGTGTGCTTTGGAGCAGCATGTAGAGGCTCTGAAGGAAATGTTTCCAATAGATAGATAGAGGATAGAGAGGGAGAGAGCTGGAAGCAGCATGGCACACTTTTCCTACAGCTTTTGGTTTTGTCAATGTAGATGTGTAACACCGAGGAAAAAGGGGGAACATGACCGTAACACCTTAAGCAGAAGGGCAGGGTTAGGCTGCTCCCCAAAGAGAACTTTGTACATGTTTGGTGTACTGACAGAGTATGATCTCACCCACTTTCTTAGCTGAAGCAAGAGAAAGCAACACGACTGTCTTTTTCAAATCCACCTGTTCCAGGGGTTCAAAAGGAGGGGCTGAAAGGGCTTCCAGGACCGTGGAAAGGTCCCGGGATGGAGCTAACGGTTTATAACCCGGGAGCTTATGGCATCCACGCCTCATGAAGTGGCAGACCAAGGGATGGTGCCACACAGCCTTCCCATCAAAACCAATATGGAAGGCAGAATTACTGCCAAGTACACCCTGACGGTGGAGAAAGCCTTCCCTTTGTCCATCATGTCATATAAGAAAGCCAGGGTCACAGACACGGGACACTGACAAGAAACTTCCTGCAAGTCTCAGGACTATTCCTCAACAATCGATCATTTGCTCCCACAAAGGGGTCTCACTGAGGGGGCCCCGCATTTTGGATGGTCTCAGACACACCAAGGGGGCGGTCCCATGGTCCTCAGATTGAGCCACTGAAAGGCCAGGCCCGCAGAGCCAGGCTCTCTGGGTAGGGATGAAATATTTCTGAGTGCACCTGAAACAGCAGGTGCCTGCATAGTGGAAGGGGCCGTGGCTCCTGGTAAAGGAGCTGGGCTGTCTCTGCCTGCCAGTCCTTTGATGGCCAGTTTGGAGTGATGAGAATCATTGACAGGCCCTACTTGTGCACCCTGTCTAGGGTCGGGGAGATCATAGCTATTGGGCAGAATGCACATAAATGAGCATGAGGCCACTGCCTGCTTCATTAACTAGGAAGCCCTGTTAATGATTCATCTACTGTATGTTTTTTTGTTGCAGGCTGGTTCTGTGGCTTTGTTTGGGTGGTGAGCGACAGAGCTTGAAAGTGCTCTCTCATGTCAATACAATAGGCTAATAAATCAAGAGCATGAATTAAGTAATCAATGGGCCTGAATTATCAAAACAGGGGCACAAATTGTTTAATTAGGAGCATAAATTAATATTTTTTCCCTCCATGACACCATCCGAGCTTTGTACAAAACAACTCTAAACTACTTTATTTGAAAATTATAATATCGGTAAAAACAGCCATATGAAGGCTGCTGGAGTCTGCAAAAAGTCGGTCCAGTCACCTCTGAAGGGAAGCCACTGAGCTGGAGAGTGATGTGACCTCAGTGCAGCGTCCTTGCCTGGGGGATGTGTTCTGTCTGGTGTAGTGGTCTGGTTCATATGTGTGCACATGTGTGTGTCTGCACATGTGTTTGTGTGCATCAGTGAACATACATATATGCATGAATTGAGAGCCTGTGAGGTCACAGGTCATCTTCATCACTCCCCTACAGCTGTAGGTCAAAGGCCTTTTGCACTCGGGATGGTGTGGCTACTGGACACAGACATGGAAGCTCCCAGGACTACAGTGCCACCTCTGGGTTCAGCACGGCTCTATGTTTATTCCAGTTCTTGTGAGCTCCCCCACCCTAGACTGAGTCCCGTTAGCGGCTTATTTTAATTTCTTATTTGTATTTGCTTGTTAACCAAGAGTTGATTTAAATTTTGTTATTCACTAGGCTGGCACAGCTGTGTTTGGAGCTGCTTTCCTGAATTCATAATCTTCTGGACCAGTGATATCCACCTCAGTGAATCCAGACCATCCTTGGTTTAATGAATTTAACATCTAAACTAAGAATTAGGTACAACATGTTAAATTTTTCATTTTATTGTGCATGCAACAAACACATGTAATTCAAATATACCACCAACTGCCTCTTGCTCAACCAAACAGCCCTGATTATCAGGTCAGCTTTCATTCACAACAAATAACAACAGATGGATAACTGACATGGGTTTGTGTGAACAGGAACAGCATTCAGTCTGAAAACTGGCAGTGAAATCCCAAATGAATGCTAAATGCCTGTAGGCTCTAACTGCCTTCCTCTACCTTAGCATCCACTGCAAGTACTGTGATCTAAAAACTGGCATCATGCAGCCAATAAACAAATGTGGATCAAAATGCGACCAAGGACCACTAGATCCAGGCTAAGAGCTTACAGCTACAGAAATCAAATCTCACATGGGGATGTAAGCGTCCTGAAGGCCAGGGTCAGTCAAGGAGACTGGTGTAGGTTGAGAGACAGTGAGACACATGCCGGCTGCCCAGGTCAGAGAGGTCGTACCTGAGAGATGTCCATCACAGCATCGCAGCTGAGAGGTCGGGCAGAGGTCAGGTCATTGAAGCCCAAAAGAGTAGAGATGATACCATTCTGATCAATCCTGCGAATCATTGTCCCGTCCACAAAGAAGATTACGCCGTACTTATCCACCGTAATGCCTGCAGGTAAAAAGTCACCCAATGAACAAAGGAGGAAAATATCCACTGGTTATTTATCTGTGAATTTAATGTGAGGACAGAGCACCACTAAATGACAATTAAGCACTATTCACTGCAATAAAAATTAAAGACTAATCACAGCAATGAAAACTAATGTGAGGATTGATTTTTTTAAATCAATAATGTAGAACAATAGAAACATCAAACTAGATGAAGAGCACTGTCTGTATTGATTCTATTACAACAAAAATTGAATCTCATGCCCTCCCAGCCTCAAAAAGTAATGCAACTGAGAATGCTAACCCTAGCTACACAAATCTCTGTATTACTATACTATTTCAGGGTCTGTAAAACAATATTTAAGCAGCTATAATCATCTAGTCTGCAGTAGTTGCAGCAAAATGTTGTATTTTCAACATACTGGACTACACAATACATGTGGCACATTTGAGCAGGACTTGAGTGTTATTTCAGGACGAGATTCACAATGTCATCCCAGCGGAGGACAAAATGTAAGCATGTGAGCTAATGACTAATGCATCATCCTGATATGGAAGCAACAATTAAAGAGGACCCTGGAAGCACATGGAAAGGCAAGATATAAAAAATAAATTGAATTAATTAATAAGCTACATGCATGTAGTTAGTGATGGAGGTAAGAGAAGAGAATTTAAAGCATGAAAACTGAAGAGTATTGATCTAGCCTCTGGGACTACTGACTGACTTTAAACACACACTACATTGATTATAATAACATCCATACAATACCTCGTGGGTTAGTGAGCGTGGCCTCGGCAGCCTTTCCTCCATCCCCGCAGCGAGTGTCGTCATATGGCAGACACTGGTCGCCAGTTCCCGCCACCAGCTCCAAATTCTTGGCCACGTCCTTCACAACATTCAGCGATTTCACCTTGAACACCTTCCTGCTGCTGGTGTCTGAAAGGTACACAGCACCATTCACAGGACTGGTAGCCAGGTAGTACTTATGAGCGGGGCTGTTGCTGAGGGAAGGAAAAAGAGAGGAAGAAGCCAAAGTCAATAAAGCTGGAAGGGCTACAGTGCTTTCAATAAGAAACATTGTGTAATACAATTAAAATGGATTCAAAAGCCATTTAGAGAGTCAATTGGGCACAATTACAGTTTAAACCAAGGACATGGAAAAAGAAAAATAGAATGAGATTAAACATGACATAATGGTGGAGCTTAGAACTCATCTACAATACAGTCAGCTTAGTTAGAAATCCCTGTTGTCAAAAGACAGTTGGAACTCCACTCATCTGAATATACTGTCTGTATCGACACACACACAGCAGATACATGAGAAAACACTGTTTATGTACAGATGCAGATACAGATGTCTAGTTTCTTATTATTGAAAAACTTAAAATGTTGTTGGGGGTCCAGAGTTAGGATGACAAAGAGAAATGAGGGTCTAGTGGGACTCAGTCAGCAGGGTACATTGATCCTTTGACAGAAATCCTAATTACTCCCCCCATCCCTGACCAAAGAAATCTCTGTGATATCATCTGAAAACAACAACATGACACCACAGAGTCTGTACAGTAGCAGTGGCCTGGTTAATCCTAGAAGTAGTACAAACAAGTATGTTTTTCTGTTTCCCTTGGGACCTTTTTAGAGAAATACAAATGCATAACTGAAGCAACGATCGGAACACACATCCAGCAGAGATTCCGGCACAGAAAAAAATATCCTATTACAGTGAACTTCCAACCCAGTCAACAAAGAAATCCTATCCACAGGAGGTCGCCCAACCTGACATACGGACAACAGAACCTAATATAACCAACGCTGCTTTGGCAGGGTGCGTACAACCTACTGTCATACTCAACACAACTAGAAAAACCCTAATGGCACTATACATATACTATATAGTGGATAGAGACTATAGGCAGGATTAATCTTATTTTGAAAGTGGTGAATTTGACTGACAGATTTGACAGACTTGTCTGCGCTCCCATAAATACAGCACATGGCACAGATGGTAGTTGGATAAGAGGCCTTTTCTCTACAGGTGCCACCAACATGAAAAACAGCTCGATGATCCCTTTGAACTAGTTCTATTAGTTGGCTAACTGACTCTAAGAAAAGTTATCAACAACAATTTGGCTCATTTATTGCACTGATAAATCTTGAAGACTTTTATGAAGCAAAAACGCGAAACATTTGTTGGTTCTAGGTTTACAAATACGATAATTTGCTGCTTTTCAAAGTAGTTCTACTAATAAAGAAGCTAATAGAATAAAACCATTGGAAATTGACCATCGTTTCTGACTGGGAATTAGTTAACAGTTCAGAAACCTTAAAGAGGAGCGGAGTTATCAGGGCAGGACACAACACAGATCTGCCAGACCTGATAAGCATTATGGAGAAACCTGTCAGCAGGGCGTCATTCAAAGTGGATTAAGAATTTCAACTATAACCTTGAGGGTTCTTTTAGGGCTTATAGTCGGTATGACAGTGCCAAAGCTTATATTTTTATAACACGACACGAAGAAAGACCAGTGGATCTGTGGAATTGTCAACTCCAGTACATAATTTTAAATGACAATTGACCTTCAATGAATCAGTGATGACAGGACACTGCAGCGAACCTCAGGCGCACATGTCACAATCAGCCCACTGACCAAGTTGACTGATATGTTGGTCTACAGTACATTCCAGGTACAGAACAACAACTGCTGTCTTTGAGTAGGTCAGTAGCAAGCCTCAATAACTGGATTCCACTTTGCATTCTATCTGCCATGTGCAATCAGCTGATACCTTATCAGCTCCCAGTTGCATGTAGAACAGTGTTGGTCCCCCACCGTGTTTGAAACTATGAGGCGTTATCCCCTGACCTTGAGCTATGGCCACATACTCCATCTATATTCACTGACAACATCTAGTTTGTAGAAGATAATTGGATTTTGCTGCATGCTGGCACGGCAATGGAGGGAGCGTGGTTGGAGTGGATGGGGACATCCTTAGTAGGGGGTCAATGAACATTGTAGTGAGATCACCCACCTCCCAGTCCTATCACTAGCTCACACATGCACAGGAGGCAGCCGACCGTTTTATACAGACACATGCTGTGTTTTCCTGGATAAATCTCCTCTTAATATGCAAATGTATTTGGGATATCAAGACCAAAGGGACAGAGCTTTGACATTTCTTTAGTTTTGTCAGTTGGTGCCTGTAAGCATATTAACATTTTTGCTCTGCACAAAGTCTTTTGAGATATTAAGACCGAGAAAAGATACAACGCTGCTGCAAAGCGACAGAAAAAGCAATACAGTGTTTGGTCAGTCCGGAAAATAGAGGCCAGTGACCAGCATCACTTTGCTTTTCATCCTCAGTTTGACTACATGTTCCCCAGCTGAAGTCATGACCCTCTGATAGAAAATCAATCAATTGTCCTTTACCTGAGACATGGTATCTAATGACAGCACACAGAGATTTTCCTCACTGCCACCTGCCAAGGAAAATTACAGTTTTGTATCTTAAGCAACAAACGAAACCTTTATGAAACTCAGCATTATCAGTCTTTCTATTGACAATGTCAGAAAGGTTTTGATTAAATTATGTGATCATTTCTTAACCTGCAGTATGTGGTGCATTTGACATGTATTTGACAATAAGGGAAGATGCTGAGGTGTGAAATAAATGGGGCACATTTGACTTTTCATATAATTGAGTTCAAAAGCACCATAAACTACAGCCTCTTAATGATTATGGAATTGCATTAACACCTCTATGACACTGTCAACAAAAACTGAAAATGATGTGTTTCATAAAGCTGGATTTCTTGCAGCATGGTTCTGTTAGATTACAATGGATGTATCCAAGTATACCTAATAAAACTGGTTCTATATCCCACTCTGAAATGCTGAAATTCCTTGACAGATGGCAATCCACAACCATTCTAATTAAAGCGATATATTAAAGAGGGTCATACTATTAATACTAGATTACTAAAAACTTCACATGTTTTGGGGTAATATCAGTTGCAGTATATTAAATTCCATTGTCAATCCTGAGGAAAAATGTAGCCTCCACTGAGCCCACAGTGCAAGGTGCATATTCTCTTTGCAGTCACCCATACAGATGCAAACACATGGTAGTGAACAAGGCACTGAATCCAGAGATTAAGCAAGCTCTGGAGACATAGTTAAACCACTAAAACTACAGCTTTATGGGGATGAAAATTATAGTAAGTATCTGAAGATATGATCTTCTAGCTGCTCACAAGTGCATGTCTGAAATAGGCTGAAAAGGTCACTTCAACATCAAGTACAGTATATGGACTGTACCCTTTTCTCTATTAATTCAAGCAAATACTGTCCTGCTTACCTATGCCTGAAGTCTTTATTTCTGTCAGAGTTTGCAAAAAGGAGCAGAAAATGAGAGGAAGACAAGAGAGAGAAAATGTTAGTTGTTAGTGGATGGAATGAATTAAAAGAGAACCAGAAAGAAAACATTATATTTCTTATCTACTCAAAGTAAAGTAAACTCAAATGAATCTTTTCGTAGAACGTCTTCTGTTACGACGCAATTACTTGATCTTCAGCCCATATCAGGGCCAAACTCCAGCTGATACAGGTGAATGAGAGAGGCAGGACCATCAATCCTGGACCTTTAGGGCATTTCTGTCTATCTCAATCGACCTCAGTGGTTTATGACCTGTGTGCAAGCCCATCTGAGCTCATGGTCCAGAGTTCTGAGTGAATGTTTCTAGGCTACCACTTCTTTACCTGAGCTCCAGGACGCTGGTGACATTCCCAGTGGTAAAAATCCTCCTCACATAGTTGAAGTCGCCCACATACAGACTTCCATCTGAGCCACAGGCCAGAGCCACTGGGGCCAGCAGCTTGTTTCCGTCAGCAAGGCCATTACAGCTGGGGCAGGAGATGCTGCGCCTGCGCCCGTTCCCCATCACGCTGCCGATTACAGGAGGCTGCTGGGAGATGAAGACGTTCTCCCCATTGCCCATATGAAGAATACCTGATGAGGGCACAGGAAAGAAACAAGTAATACCTGCAACCTGTTTCGGTTGAGCGGAGCTTGAAGACGGGGCTCTATTTGCCTGAAATTGGATGCAGGCAAAAATGCAGGTGCAGACTAGCAGAGCGAGTGAAAATGTGGCCAACTGGTTTAGGGCTACTTTTAGCAATTCTGGTGACCAGAGGTGGGCTTAAACAAAAGGCAGTTAAATCAGCTTTTGACAGCAGAAAGCTGTTTTCTACCAAGCAAAGAAGTGCATCCAGGCAAAGAAAAAACTTTTCACAGAGGCATTATTATACAGCAGCCCAATAATGAATACACAGCACCCAAAACAACACTTAAAATCTAGTTCATGTGTAATGATGTACACAAACCTATACAAGTACACAACTGCAAGAGTATGAAATGTGTTACCATTATTAGTAATGTAAGACTGTACTGTTTAATGCCTTTATATAGCACCAAATCAAAACAGAAAATGTCTCAGGACACTTCACTTATAGAGCAGGTCAGGACCATACTCTTAATCTACAGAGACCCAACAATTCCCCCCTGAGCAAGCACTCGGCGATTACAATGTTTGCACCCAATTAGTCATATTTAGGTATGTTTACAAGCATATATTAATCCCACCTCGGCAAATTGTTCATGCAATTCACATTATTGCATTTGCTAAACGTTCCCAATTAAATCTTTTCACGCAGAAAACAGACATTCTTCATTGATTATACAGAGGAAATCCTGTTGGTATTTCTGCTTAAATATAAAATGCTACTTTTGCTGCATTTTTGGAGGCACTCAAGACACATCCTGATGCTGGCTGATGTAATTTGCATATAAACTTGGAATCTGTAGAGAATAGCATTGAAGCCTGGTGTGTAGAGATGCGCAGAGGGCTGTATAAATATGTTTGCAAATTCCCTGTCAGAAAATTTAATCAATTAATTAAGACACTCACGCTGCTTGATGTGTGTGTAATAATGCGCAGTGCAGTTAACAAGTGGCAAGCAAAAGGATTAAAATGGGATGCTCATGTTGCTCTGTTTCTGTTGGGTGAGTGAGTAGGCAACTGTTTGCATTGCAGCACATTACTGATGGGAACGTGTTTAGCTGAGACTATTCCAGGGCCCTAATGCTGCAACTCCCTGTATGCTAGTGGTTCAAAATATGCTTAATGCAATTTCAAATGTATATGAGATGAAGATTTTAAAGGAGAGTGACAGTCAACTCACAGATATGATTCTGAACTGGTCTGCTTGTGCACCTCTGCCAAATGAAGCCATGAAAATTGCTCTTTGTGCCCGTGTTTGCAGTAAGCGGCAGTCTTAGCGGATGGAAACACAATTTCACACCAAAATGGGGACAAAAAAAAACAAAAAACAAAAAAAAAACCCTTGGCACAGGCGGAGCTAGAAAATTACCACACAGGCACAAAAAAAAAAATCACAAAAATGTACTTTTCTTGATTAAAAATGATATTGTGCTTGCCTTTCTACCTCCACTGGCTCTGCTCATGAACACAGAAAGAGCTGTATAGTTTATGTGCAGGCATTCAGGCATGCATCCACACACACGCACACTATGTTTTATTAGTCTTGCCAATCTACTCTTGGAAAATGTTCAAATATGTAAATGTTAAGATGTTTCTGCTGCTGAATCAATGTAATCATATTTGAAATTCAGCATCTGCGTGTCTCCGGTAGTTTTTGTGCTTCTGATGGAACTTGGTGACCTGAGTTTCTTGAGCAGCACAACATTTGGTCTATCAGAAAAGATCAGCCAAGCATCCCTTTCCTGGGACATGATTTAATCTTAGGGGCTGCTGCTACAGGGAGTAGCAGACTGACAGCAATTAAATTAGGGATGATTCTAAAAATGCTGGGCATGAACGAGACACAGAGGTTGCCAAAGCAGAGGATGGGCTAGAGGAACTGGCAGCGGAGGTGTTGAGGGGACAAGAAGTGGCTTTCTCCTCCCTTCAGACGGCACATTCAGACTCAGCAGGTTTAGTGTGACAGATCACAGTGCAACCTTTCTGAGCATTTTTCATATAAGTATGCCTCATCTCCTGTGATGAGCCCTTGTGACACAAACAGAGTGTGAAGCATAGCTAGTGACAGGTGCTGCCCAAAGTTTTCTCTCTTCATTCCTACTCCTGCCTTTCAGGAGTAATTTGCTGGCAATAAGAAAATTGACCCCCCTCACCTAAAAATGGACGGTAATAAAAAAGTCAGACCTATCTAAGGTTACATGACACTGTTGAATTGAAAAAGCTTCAAAAAGTGTTACAGGCAGGGAAGAAAATTCAATGTTACACTAAAAGCATCATCTAAGGTGCTGGGTGGACATGAGGGTACTGATCTGCATTCTTCAGAATATGTATAAAATTAGATAGGAAGCAGCTATCTATAGACTAACACCACCAAAAATAAATAAATAAATAAATAAATAAATAAATAAATAAATAAATAAATGAAAAACCTATTATTTAGTCCTAATGAGATTTGATTTCATGGAACAAGTAAAAAGATTAAAAAAAGGTTAAATGAAATACAATTGAAATTCCAATATAAATTTTATAAAATAATTCTTTACATTTTATATCAATGTTCAATCAATCACTGACACAAATCCCAAAAATAAGTACAACTGCAGAGACTTAACAAAGGAATAAATAAGGTGTTAAAATGAAGATTTCTTGAGGCACAGAATGATTTTTTGAGTAGGTGTTTTCATGAACAAATGGCTGAAAATGGGAATTTAAAAAGGGTTGACTAGATGACTCACCACTCTGGATATTTAAAGCATGGTGCTTGTCTACAGTCCATCCTCCCAGTTTGGAGGCAGTGGTTTCATAGCCCTGTAGAACAGCAGTCCTCTTCTCCCACAGAATAAGGTCTGGACATGACTCATACTCAAAACCCACAGACACTTAAGAAAGAAGCAAAACGACAATTAGTGAACCACATGTGCTCTGGATAAAAAAGCAAAAAATATGCATGATGTGCAACATATACTTGATAACTTACCAAAAGCTTCAGACAAGCCGTAGACCTTCTGGCTGTAGACATCAGCCTTGTCCCACACAAAGTCGTACGAGAGGTTTGGAGCTGCAGGAAACCACTTTGTGAACAACCTGCCTTCCACAGCCACCATGAGGTGAACCTTCATCAAGTTGAAGGGGATCGTGGAGTGGGTGAGGGTCACCCTCAGGATTGACTTGTACCCTGGGGTCCTGCTGCTTAAATAGCTGAGTTTCATATCTGTTCCTGGTATAGGCACTTCCTCCTGTAGAGACTGTGGGCAAAAAACAAAGCGTATCAATGACAGAAAGCAAACATAAATCATCACGCTCACTGGCAGGAATTGTAAATATTAAGATGATTGCAATTCTGTCTTCGGTGTTAAGGTATGATTAATAAGATGCCTCTCCATGTGCTTCATTTCACGCAAATTATCAATTTGTCATTCCTTTGGTGAGCGGCCACTATAACCTTTTTTACATATTACTCATAGCCTTACCCCCGACCAAATATACGGACCCATGGGAAGATTAAAAACATCAATTAGAGGGCAATTATGTTCAAGCGTTACAGGGAATCCATTGAAGGATTTCTTCATTATGTACTCCAGTGAGTATATTTCATAATTGATTTAATAATAGCAAGTCCTTCATTAGGACAATAGCCTTCCCTCCAATCCATATGACAATGGCATCAAAGGAGTGCCCTTGGGCTCAGGGCTTACACAGTCCAATAATATATAGAGTAATAAGAGTTAGTTTAGCAAGAGACAACGTTATGGCCTTAGGAAATTTCCACTGAGGTCAGACCTGTAACCTCTTCATGATTCAACAGTAGGTCAGCAGCAGTCAGACATTGTACGGTGCTTATAGGACCAAAGGTCGACACGACTGGTGTGGCTGACCAACTCCTTTCTGTTCTAACTGAGTCACCTCTTGCCGCCTGTCTCCAGAGCACAGAACAAGATGTAAAGCAACATTTAAAACAGTTAATCATGCCACTTACAGCATGATGCGCTTTTTTTTAAATGTTCACAGAGTGTAGCTACGCCTGGTTAATAGATCAGAATTCCTTTGGGACAAGGGACAAGTGTAAATTGGACGATGTTCCTGTATGGGGCTCTTATAGCTCAAGGAACAGCAAAGACGAGGTTGCTAAAAATAGACAGGACTGCATACTGAATTCAGCAATATGCCATAAATCTAATGAAGCAAAGTGGGAGACAAAGTAATTAGAGAAGGGCACAGAGATGCCTGCTGGACATACAGCAGCCACACATTCACCTGCACACACAAGCCCATGCAAGTGTGTGCTCACAACAAGAAGACACATACACATGTGGACAGATATTAAAATATACATGGCCATGAAATACAAAAGCAGTGGATGCTTAACTTGGGAGACTACAACACAGGAGAAATTAATAAAGTCCAGGCTGTTCTCTGTGTATGCGGTAATCATCATCACTCTGCAGCGAGACAGTGCGATGCACATTGTAAATCGCTGAAGTTCTGCAGAGCAATTACACCAGAGAGATAAAATCACAGCACTGCCATGAGCCAGAGTCACTAATACACTTGTGCTTGAGGAGCGGTCACCTGGATTTCAGGTACGACGGTCCGCCTCTCGGAGCAGGAGCCGGCGAATGCGGTGAGCGGAGCTGGAGACACCACGGGGCTGGGTCTGGTGAAGCTGCTGAGGTCACAGCTCGGGATGTCATTCTCCTCATGCCGCATGACGATGGTATCCATGACAAAGAAGCGTCCCCATGGCAACCAGAGCGTGTGCTCCTGCGTGATGAATGGAGCGCGCTCAAAGTGCAGGGCTACGGCTATGCCCCCGTTGGTCACCAAGTCAAAACTGGAACACAGACAGGTGCAAAGACAGAGAGGATGAATACTGACACACATACAGTGATGCTAAATTATATGTTTTTCAAATAAACCCTGTGAAAATCCCCATTAGCAATGCATGTAATCAGCTGCGTGTTGAGGATTAAACCATACCACAATTTACTGTGAATATGATGTCTATTTTCTAATTAAGTGTTGTTATAACACATCAAACAGTAATAAATCCATGTTTTAATAAGTGAAAGCTGTTCAGAAAGGATGGTGTTTTACTATTTAGCATTATCTTCAGGGCACACAGGCTGGAAATACAAAAGGATGATTAATCACAACATTAGAGCACATCTCTTAATTAATGTCATAATCTATATATTTTATTTGAAGAACGGAAAACAGTAGATGCAGGCTTTAAACGCAGGCATGAGTGTGTGTAATGCACTGTTCCTGTGCTCACATTTATATGTGAGAGAGAGATTTGTGCCGCAGGATGCAGGCAGCTGCTGCTTCTCTATCGATCGCTTAGATGAAGGCTGTCCACTCTAACATCAGTCTAAAAGCCCTGCAATGCAATCCCATCCACTGTTGCATTTAAGGGCCTCTGCCTCTGATATGACCTGAGTTGGTCTCAATAAACAGGCTGCACTCTGGCGATTTCATCATCTCCAACATCAGCTCCATGGTGACAACAGCATGCCTGCACCCACGCTAGACTTCTGCAGTTCTTGTCACTTCTCTCTAAGAGCCAATTAGCACCTGGTCACCCACAGGCCCGTGGGACAGGGCCTCATCCTCACACAGGAAGTGTCTTTTCCAAATTACAGGTAAAAAGCAGGTCCTAATAGTGTCCTCTAAACAACCTCCCTCTCAGTTGATGCTACTATATAAAGAATTTGCTAAGTCTAACCTCCCTTGAGGATAAACATCTGATTGGCTACGGCGATAAACAAAGGTTTGTTCCACCCTTAGTGTTTTGCCCTTGGCTGGGTGTGAGTAGACCGAGTCCAGCAGTACGGGGGCTGCAGAGCGGATGGGGGCTGTGATAGTGGTGCC
This sequence comes from Chaetodon trifascialis, assembly GCF_039877785.1. Lineage (NCBI taxonomy): Eukaryota > Metazoa > Chordata > Actinopteri > Chaetodontiformes > Chaetodontidae > Chaetodon > Chaetodon trifascialis. The sequence continues at coordinate 25,734,400 of NC_092064.1, read as the reverse complement.
CTTGTGCTGCCGTGATCCATCAGTAGCCATACAGCTGCAGCCGGTCAGTCTGCATGACACCTGGCAGGCTCAGGCTACGCTCGCTAAAAACACTTCTGGACAGATACTCATGGGCAGCGTGGCCAATCGATGAAGGGATTCACTGGCTGTTATCAATCATGACAACAGCCTTAAGCCATGTGACAAAACTTATTAAGCTACCTACAACAGGCTTGCTTGTGTATGCCCTCGGGGAATGCATCAAGCTCAAAGAGTTAAGCCTGCTGCTGAACTTGGCGTCCAAATTACACGCAATCATTTCTAAGCCAATGCAGACTTGTAATGAACTGGAAATACTTGATGTTCAAGTGAATCAAGGACACAGCAAAAAGTTGGCATGAATGAATAAAGACTGTATACATGTTCAGGTAATAGGTTATTGGTGGGCATGTATGATTAAAGTGAGAAAGAGTATACGAGTGTTAGTTCCTCATCAATTAGAACCTCAGTTAGATCCTCATTTATTAGTGTGACATTGACTGCAGTTTGTCGTAGCAGCAGTAGTAAGAAGAATGAAAACAAGATCAATATTACAGACGGGATCTTTTAACAAACTACCAAGCTCCTATAACGATCCTCACAAGCGCTTAATAATGTAATAAGCTGGAATCCACGTCAGCGTTTTACTCATTACTGGAGAAAAGCATAAAAGGGAACAGGTGTGTCTCACTGCTCAGCCAGTCAGAAAATGGCTACACAGCTGGAAAGAAACTAAACTAACCTCTTTTGTTTAGGCCAGAAAACTTTTCAAGACAGTGGAAAAGGTAATTTAAAAACTAAGCCTTTGGACAATAAAGAACACATCATAAAAATGAGTTGAGACAGCATTCCCATTTCTAAGTGGCTGAACAGGTGCATTTCTGATTTCACGCTGCACTGAGCCAGTTTACAGTGATTGCAGGGGAGTTGCAGGAGACTGGGCATGTTTACAGGGGAACCTGAGAGATGGAGTAGTGTTTACACATATGCTGGAAGGGAGAAAAGAGTATAGAGCTTCGTGGGGGGAAACTGAGTGATGCTAAAGAAAAATGGGACACACATAAATGGGAAAAGGATAGAGATGAGGGAAGCCAGTGCAGTGGAAAGGACATGAGACATGGGCTCAAGGAAAGTACAAGAAATAAGTGAAAGAGTAGCACCCAGAAAGGAAAGGCTTAAGGACGGCGGGGGTTCGGAGGAGGAAGGGTGCGAAGGGATGGAGAGCAGATGAAGTGTGGAAGGTGAAGATGATGAGGTGAAGATGAAAGATTTTTGTAAAACTAGGAGGAAGAGGAGACTGACAAGAAGATGGAAGGAATGAGGAAAAGCAAGAGTGATCAAGATCAAACCAGCGGCTAAGATGTGGGCCTTTAGAGTGTCTGTGACTGATAAAAGTGTCAGGAGGAAGTGGGGCTTGGAGAGCAAACACCAATTCATGCTGTGCTGTGACAGAAGGGCTCGCTTTTCCACAAGGTCTTACTATCACTGACTTCTTTGAGAGATACAGGGGCATCGGTGGTAGTGGGTGTGTATGCATGTGCAATCTGATCCAAAAACCATATCCAAGAAAGAAAAGAAATTACAGACAGTATTAGCCAAAGTTTTCCTCTCAGGCCTTTCTTTTTCACTCCAAGAAAACAGTCTGAGGTTTTTGTCTGGATTTCTCTGAGAAACTCTCCTGGTGGCAAAGCAGCTGGCACAGTCGTTCAAAGAAAGCCAAACAGAGAGCTCAGACTTTTTCCACTTGTTTTATCCGAACACTTCAACACACATCAATTTATCTCTCTCCAAAGGGGCTCCACTGGTTCTATAATGAAACAGCAAGGAGCCAGATGATGAATCTATTGGTTTCCTGTGTCTTGCAGAGGATATGTGAAATTTTCTAGGGAAGATTTTGGTAATGATATATGTCAATCAGTGCATTTAGCATTTTATTTTTCTGATTTAAAATTACCACACAACTAACTGACTTCAGGCTCTGGGTTATTTTGTCACATATGACACTGAGGGGAAAAAAAGTATTATTCAGCTCCAACAAGAAATTAGACAAATACAAAGCAAATTAATTGCAGATCTGAGGCCTAAACTTAAATGTCTCACTTAATTCTCTAAATCTTCCATTGTCAAATAAATAATGTCCATCTGCACTGTTTCTTAGCCCCAGTGAGCTGCTTTGAATTGGCATATTTTATTCTTTCCCCTCCCTGCTGCTACTGAAGCATAACTTATGAGTGTACCAGAAGGGCTTTGTTTGATTTCTCTGGGAATTGAGCCGAGAATTCCAAAATTGGACCAAATGAAAGCACGATGCAGATCAATGGCGGCACAGTTTGTGGTGGCAACTGTGTTTTTTCCTTCCATCATTAGAATTCAGCACAGCTAAACAACACTATTTGACAATAATATAAATATCATTGTCACATTTCTGTACAGCATATTTAGGTGGCAGTTAGCGGCATTTGCACTGCATTCCTTGTTTGTGTGTGTGTGTGTGTGTCAGTAAAAAGAAGAGGGCTCTTACCTCCCATCCTGCCTCGTGATTGTGTAACCAAATGATGGGTTGTTGATGAAACTGATGTTGACTCCAACCAGCGGTGTTCTATCCGAGGTCACTACTTGTCCACGAATAACGCAAGCATGGCTGCAATGGAGTGAGAAAGACCAACACCATTACAATGACGGAATACTTGAACTAACTTTCTGTGAACAGGTTCATGCAGGTAAACCAGTACAAATAAATACAATCCAAAAACAATAGTCCTGCAGTAAAACTTGTAAACGAGTGGAGAGCTGAGTGCTGAGACAACATTCAGAGGTACCTGCTCACCTCTGAATGCATCGTAAGCACTGTAATGCCAGGTGTGAATTGACTGACTTACAGCGTGATTGGACCACTCAAGAGGCATGTTAACGCCAGGTATAAACAGGCTATTGGATTGCATTATATTGTTGTGTTTCTAATGTAGTCTGTGTACCTCGTATAAGCAAATGGAGATGGATAACAAATAAATATACAGTAAGTATGAATGTTACCAAAACAAAACAATGTACACAATAAAAGCAAACAGCCATAACAGAAACAGCACCTCCTAGGATGTCTCTAAGGGTTTTTCTAGCCAGAACGGAGGGATAATGAGATAAGAAAGCTTTACTTTGCTTTTGCTCTAATTAAAAAAAAAGAGGATTTATCTTTTCCATTACAGAATACAACAGAGGGATATAATAGGACTGCAGACTGCAAGACTTGCTTGGCTGGTTATCAAGACCTCGACAGATTTCCAGACTGACATCAGGGCTCTAGAAGCTGCATAAATTAGATCTGATCATCAGTCCCCACCAATCAATAGTGGGAAGCTATCCAAATTCACCTCCTGATCTTACTGAACTGATGAGTTGAGACCTTGCTGTATCACGTCTCCCTTGTCGAGTTCTGCCCTCATCATTAACAAGGCCCAGCCCATGGTCAGCCATCGTTTCTGTAGTCGTTTGCAAAAAATCCCCTAACAAATGCCTCACTGTCACTTTTTCATTAGACCACGGCTATTTTTAATACATTTGGGTCTTAAACACTGCCATGTACTGGAAACAATTAACACTAGTGTGTTAGTAGCTGCCCTCAACATGTCCTTACCAGAGGCAAGATCATTCACCCCACACTACCCTGGTCCCCAGGAACCCAGTTTTATGTTAATTAGGCCGTGTCCCCTTCAGAAGACCTTGGCTGTCCACCACTGCACTGTAAACAAGCAAGGAGATACTGCTCTGAATCCTTGGGCTCATACCCAAAGATCTATCTTGCATTTACATAGAATTACTACTAAAGTTAACCCAGCACTGGCCTGGCTGTCTACGATTAATCATTCATGCCGACAGTTTATTTTAGAGTCTTGTTTGAAGAGGCAATCATCCACATTTTCTTCAGATGAAGCTGTGAAAGTGGAACTATCTCCTTCCTGCCTCTGTGAACCACATGGGGAGACGATTCCTCGCTGTCAAGACAAATGATTTAAATATTGACATCAAATACAACAGAAAGAAAGAGCAGCAAAGGAAGCATGAAGCGGTCGCTGCAGAAACTTCCCCTCCGTGTGAGATTTCACTAGTCCAAGAGGATTCACAAAGTCAAAAGAGACTTCGCAATATCTCCAGCCTCCAGTTTATCATACATCATCCACAGAGGGCAAAGTGAGGACAAGTGAAAAATAAATAGGTGAGGCCCCTGGACTCAGCAAGAAATCATCCCTGCTTTATCTCTGTTGAAGATATTATGGATAACAAGCCTTAGTCTAGTCGAGTCTTTGGGCGGATTGATGTCATGTAAGTAATGTTAACACACAAAGCTGATATCCCTTGCCGCTTCGCTACGTTTTGAATATGATGAACTTGCACCATTTGAACAAGCCATTGTGAATTTACTTTCCATTCAATGTCATAACTGGAAAAATGGAACTATCAAACTATCAAAACTGAGGGTGTGAATGAAGTTTGCTTGTTAGATATGTTTATGAGGAGAGCTAGTAACACAGCGGCTTTACATGAACAATCCTACTGTTCAACTAATTTATGACAAACTGCCCATTTCAGCTGAGGTGGGTGAGGAGCCACAAATAAGCATGGAAGACATACAGCTATCACACAGTATAAATTTGCCAAAAAAATCAGAAAATGCCCCCTTTACCAGCATGTAATTGTGAGGGAACTACACTGCTCTGCCATGCAATCTAAAAAATGCATGGCAGACTTAAGTATAGAGAACTTCCAATGAGCTACGCTAATAAATGGTACCATCACCGCAGAAGCAACAAAAACATCATTACCCACACAAATGACTTGATTACAGGGTAAACCCTGCTGCAAATATAAGCATGTCACTGCAGCTCTCTCTTTCCCTGCCTGCATGCTATCAAGCACGCTGAAGAGCGTAAAATAAGGATACGTCAGTAGAAATTTGCAGCCCTCCAAATATACAGTATAATGCTGCTAAAAGGGTTTCGAGCACACTGAGAACAAAACAAACAATAGATTTTCTGACATTAATGGCCTAATGCTAATAAAAGAGTTATAAATAAAATAATAAAAGCGCAAGCCTGTGAATGAAGCCAATGGCTTCTGCCTTGCTTTTATAAGCAAGCTATCAATCTTTGCCCAAATTGTTCCATGGACAAAGTCCCTGTTTACTATTCTTGTCAGCATCCACTGCTGGGCCTTGGCAGTCTCTTGTATTATGTGTCATGGTGGAGAGTCGAGACGTTTTATGCAGTGGCAGATGCGTTATTCAGTGGCACCTCTGCAGCTTTTTGTGGTGGGAAACATCAGAAATAGCAGTCCAACATGTCTAGCAGCATGAGGAAGTGGTTAATGGATCAATAAAGAGATGATCAAGTGACCAGGGCAGAGATATCAGGAAGATGCTGAAGCCCAGAGCCCCCTGTCAAAACCACTCATATCTGTCGGTGGGTGGGAAATGAATACCAAGCATGAATAATAGATTATCACTGATATTTTTAGGTGAGCTGAGGCCTCCAATCTTGCAGCTCATCTCTAGATTCTTGATTTTACTTATTTATGGCTGCATCTTCTTTTGAGAGAGACAAGAGTATTACTCAACCTTCTACGCCTCTTCCTCTGTCCAGTGAAGAACTGCGAAATGTTGAGTGGTTCTTGAAAGCCAGAAAAAGGTCAATGAGGGAAAATGTCACAAAATGTGTTACAAGTGCTTTTCTCAAGTATCGGCTGACACTACCTCAAAAAGTTCAAAAACAGGCAGAGTTTGAGTTTTGGATCATATAATTCATATGATTTTTCTTCTTTTTGTGCACACTAAGTGACCGCTGATGTCTGATCATATGCAGATAACCAGCTAAGCAATAGAAGAACATAATGCTGAATCTGGACTGAGATAAAAACATATTTTACTGCAAACATTGTGGTAAGATTTAATGCAGTCCACATTATGTCAGCAAACAGCACATTATTTTCATATCTCAACAAGCACTCAATACTTCGATGTTTTGTGTTGCAAATTATATGAAAGGAAATTATCCTGCTTGAGGACACTTTCGAAATCAATTTTCCCTTCAAGAACAAAGCAACAGCTCTGCTGGACTAAAAATAGGGACGTCTGAAACCACAACCTTCTGCCATCAATTTAAAAAAAAAAAAGAAAGGAAAAGCATTAAAAAAGCCTCAAATAACAACGCCCAGCTATGAAGTTTGTTTGTTTTTGTCTGCTGTTTTTGAAACCATTGTATAAAATTTAAAAAGAGAAATATTCTCAACTTATTTTATTCTCAATTCATTTTGCTTTGACTGTCTGTTTGTTTCACAGGAGTATGGTAAGCCAAGATGAGAACCATCCACAAGCAAGTGGGATGCAAATAAGGTGACACAGCCTCACAAGCGATTAAAGATGAAAAGAGAAGGAGACAAAGGAAACGAGAGGCAGGGGAATCTTATGGGACTTTGACAGCCATCCTGCCTGATATGAAAGCATCTCAGATTCCATGGCTGGGGTGTCGTGAGCTCTGCCTCTGGGAGTGGGCCTCAGATGGATTACAGTAAAAGTAATCACAATACATGAATATGAGATGCCTGTCGTGCCAGGGAATGCTCCTTGCTTTTTGCCACATTCGATGTATGTCCATCATCATCTGTTTATCCTCCTTCCAGCTGTGTACGCCACCAGTCCGTGCCCATCTCAACCTCCACTGCCTGTAGCTGCCTCCCCTCACTCACACACACTATTTGGTCTTGGTTAAAAAAAACAAACATCAGCATTGTAACTGCACTGGCCTCTAATATGTGTGTAAAAACCTGCACCTGAAATTTCATTACTTGAATTACACAAAAAGTGATATTAGCTAAAAATTCAGACTAAATCACTGTTAAATCCAATGGCAGCAATTATTAATTCAACTGAGTCAACTGAATTAATATGATCTCACAAGAAATTGACCAAATTAAAAGCAAACGACGATTCAATCAATTCGAGATTGATGTCAGAAATCCCTTGCCAGGAGAATAATAGCTTCGGTCTTGCTGCAGAATGTCGCACTGGGAGATGTCTGGTCGGAGTAATGAAAAAAGTCACTCACTTTCCATCAAACGGGTTGGCTCCAGGGATGATGTGGGTGCTGTCCCTGCCCACCAGGAAGTGCACCCGGTCATAGAAAGTCTGCAGGTTGCTCTGTGCCGAGGACATCTGTGTCTCTTGGATGATGTCCAGGGGGTCCGGGGAGCCCACACACAGAGAGGTAGTGTGACAGGTTGCCTGCAGACAGCAGTCTGGATCCATGCAGTCCACCAGGCCATCTGACAAGGTCAAACGAGTCACACACGCCCTCTCATTAAACAACAGCCTTGACACACACCTGGCAAACGAAACTAAGCACACACTCAATATTTGAGTCATTGGGACGTTATTTATTTTCACTGTTGTTTTGCTGCATGATAGGACCACGTTATGTAAGTCTCATCCTGGAGAAGACTTCAACACCTCTAGCGTTGCATGTGGTTCTTTATCTCTTCAGATTTGGATGAAATAAAACAAGACGGAAAGAGTTGCTGTGCAATGCATTTTACTTTGCTGAAGTGGGTCATTGGACTCCCTACCCTTTGCTTTCAGGGGCCTATCTGGCCAGATGGGTGATAAAAATAAACCCTGCTGTCAGGAGTCAGTCAAATCCCCAGCAGCGCCCCATCTTTGCCAGTGAGAGCCCTAAGGTCCCTACACAGTGATGGGGAGACAAACAGCCCCTGCATAAATAAGGTATGCTAGCACATAGCTCAAGCCCAGAATGAGGTCTGGAAGAAAGGAAGTCACGTCTTCCACTTGGCCTCAAGAGTGGTGCAGCCCCCTGGCTGGCTCTGTGTGTGTGCCTGGCTCTGCTCGGGGCTAGTTAGAGGGCAGAGCAGGGACTTCCTCCTGGGGCCGGCGCATGCTTAGGGCCTCAGGCCAGCTAGTCTGCTTTTTAATAAAAACCTGTTGTCCAGGTGACTGACTGGAAGCCATTCCTCATCCACACCTGCATAAGAGTGCAACTGAGGCTGGAAAGCAGGTACAGTATATTCTCAAGAACAAAGGTAGTTCATTGTTTAGTCAAATCATGTCTAGTTAAGAGTCCCTGTTGATGTTTGGCCAGTGGCAGAAGGCATTGCTGTGTGTTGTTTGTGATTTTACCTCCATCGTTGTCCTTGACATCACTGCAGGCAGTTTCCATGGAGGTGTCGCAGCCAGTGCCCCTCCAGCCCAGCTGGCACACACAGTACCATCCATTGTTACCCAGAGTGCACCTACCATTTCCATTGCACAAACCAGGACAGCCCTCTGTATAACAAAAAAGGACAAAGACAGAGGTCGGCATGGAACATCAAAAAAAGCAGGTTTAATGCTAACAAATAAATACTGAGTAACTCTATTATTCACACATATTAACCATTACCTAGTTGCTTATTAGCATGTATATCAGTAGCATATTGCCACTTTATCAGTCATCATAAAGTACATATTAATGCCTTGTTCTGGGGGTTAGGGTCGTTAAGGGTTAGGGTTAAATTGTTTGGACCGTAATTCATGAACAACACCTGTCAATAAGTATTAATTGGGAGGTGATTGATGGAAATCTCTTAGTTAATGCTCTAGTTGCTGTAGGACATGGTCATGCAGAATAAGACATTAGTAAGTGCTTTAGAATGAGTAATGACAAACCAATATGCAACTAATGTGCATGCTAATAAGCAACCAGTCAATGGTGAATCTGTGTACCTTAATACAAACTGTTACCAAATATAGCACATTTATTCTAAAAAAAATACCAACAACATAACCGTGACAACAATTTGGGCTTGTTGATGGCATGGTTTGTTGCTAATAGCTCTCTGATAATAGCTAGACAATCATTTAAGATTTTAAATGGATGAGGGCGGTTGTAATGACCCTCAGCTGAAGTTGATTAATTTGACACACCTTTTGTGAAGCTTGTAATATCCCTTTGCAGTAAAATCAGATAAGAGGGATCTTCTAAATCAATATTCACTCATTACTACAGTATATTGGCCTCCTGCATCTATGCAACTACAGCTGGGTAATGAGAGCAGTGGAGTATGTGCTGGCATTTCTGGACATAATTGGATTCGTTTTTTTATGTGATTTTCAAATTTGACCATCATTACGATCATTGTGTTACTGCTATTGTCATCTGCATTAAAAAATGAGCAGCAACAGAATTGCATTAATTATTGAAAAAAGGTCTATATCATTACACGCTCTCTTTTTGATAAATTGTCAACAGAGTCTCCTTAGCAATCAATAATATTATCCCTTCAGGTATAGTGTGTGTTCTGCCATTAAGAGAGGCAGAAGCCAAAATAAAAATAAGAGGAAGCGGATAAGGCTGAGCTCAACGGCATTATGCAGGGGAGGATTTTGCTTGCTACTAACTGTGTTCTCAGGCATGTGACCCCTGGGAAGCTGGAGCAGAATGACAGGTGAAACATTCCTCTGTCTCTCTCTGGATAGGTCTTCACAAGGGCATAGATCAGAGGATTAACTCACCCATTTTTCTAGGGCTGTTTGGCATTTATCTGGTACCTTATGATTCGTATCCCCTCGCTGAGGCAGAGGCAGAGGGTAACATCTCAAGATATCAAACGCACAAGTCTGTCACAATTTGTGTTGTTAGCAAGCTGCCTTGATAGAGAGAATGTTAAGCTGACCCATTTTATCAACTAAAGAGACTGGGGCAACTGTCTCAATGCTCTTACATCACAGAGGGAGAATAAGAGTGGAGGAATGAGAGAGTTAGAAAGGAAGAGAGATGGGTGCCGTGAATGGGAGGCATGTGTTAAAGGGAGACAGATCAGTTAAAGGAGGAGACAGTGATGAGAAGGAAACAGAGATAAGTATTTAGGGAGATAAAAGGTAGAAGCAGCACCGAGAATAGATGTGTGATTCTGGATCACATGGTTAGGCGAGGGATGCATCAGTTGCATTTTGGTTGTTGCAATACAAAGAAAAGATAGTATCCTGACATGAGTCATAATGCAGCCATGGATCAATGAACAATCCACATTTGTACATATTATTGCACATATGTGCCTTTAAATGGTGATTCAAAAAATAATGGTGCCAAAAGAAGAACTAAATTTAAATCTATTGGAACAACTCTGAGAAAAAATTGACGAACAACATCCCCAAAATTTGTGTGATTCCTTCCTGTTCTCCTGTCCATCTGATATAGAAAGCCACTATATAATTTTACTGTTAGACAAGTCTAACTAATTTAACAAAGCTTTTAGTCTTGTTCACGGTCCTTTCGAGAACAAATCATGAAACACGGCAAGAGTGACCTGCTATTGTGCTGTTCATTTATACTGTACACGTATCCTATAAAGTGGATTTTTGTTCAGGGTTCCTAAGAATCTATGTCTAAAAATGGTGAATAAAAAAGAAGCAACCAGCATGTAGACTACTGGATAACTGGGATCAATTGGGGAGCATTAGAAATCTTAAGAAATAATCCCATCTCCATTTTCTTCTTGTTTCCCTGAAGAATCTGCTGAAGACCAATACCATTAGAGAGTGTACTGTCTCCTAGACACGTCTGGGGATTGGCCGTACTTTTATTGAGCAAATGGACAAAACAACCCTGGTTAGAGCAGTGGAGACAAATGATTAGTAAGCTCTGAATGTTTATTACAAGGATAAATAAAGATCCGCTCTCTGTTGGCACCAGTTCAACTTAATTGGCAGCCCTTTCAGAGCGGAGCCCCTGCTGAGCCCGGCCCAAACCTGCCTGAAACAGCTCCAAACGTGAGGCTGCAAGTGTTCGAAGGACTCCTCTGGCAGCCGCTCTCATGCCAGGTGGTCCATTACCAAGGACACAGTGAGAGTGAGAGAGGGTGCTGGAGGCAGAGAAGCAGGGTTGCAGCAGAGCCTCCACCCCCTGCTTGCCCTGCACCAACCAGACCATGAACTCTTTTAATTAGAGAGGATGCGGCCTCAGCACCTATCAGGCCCTGCTCACAGCTGCACACTCATCCATAATGCATGGAACAGGTTATGAAGCCCCTTTCCCAACATCCCCCAATTGAGAAAGCAAAGCCGCACACAAACCGAAGATTCGACACATAAAGGAAGCAGCACAACTTGACTCACCAGGTGCGAAAGTGCTAAGAGGAAATTGCTGTGTGGCAATATGGCAAAAAGTTGATGGGAGGTGGGGATCTTTAGGATGAGTCGTGTGGAGCAGCGAGAGGTGCGTAGTGTTTGCATATGTCAATGTCGGGGAAGAGCATGGTGTGTGTGCATGATTTGTTAATGCTGGCTGGAGTTACGATGGGTGGAGGGCAAAATAGAAGGAAGGAGGAATGCCATACCTTTCACTACCTTATCCAGATAGTGAGCTTGGGAGATAAAAGACAGGACATATAAGGGAGGTTTGAACAGTGCCACTTCCATGACAAGACAGCAAGGCAAGGTGTTAGTTTACATTACAAAAGGTAAATAAAAACGGAAAAGTGCAGTCATGAAGCAAAATCATGCATTACAAGCAAGACAACAAATACGATCCAACACAGAGGGAGAGGGATCGGGACGGAAAAAAGACGGGGGGGGGGTTGTGGAACACAGAGACAGAGAATGAGAGAGACAGAGAGAGAGAGAGAGGGTAAAAAGTGATATGTTCAGAAAGAACATTTCAATCTGTCCCCATTTATCAACTGCCAGGATCGGAAGAATATCTCAGGGGAGTATTTCAAAAGCAACATGATTGATGCACATATTACCACCCTTAAATCTCTCAAACAATATTGTACAAGAGGTCAGGATGTTCAACAAAAAAGCCTTTTAATCTTGAAACACCTCTATAGACGATGAGGTCACCAAATGCTTTGGCTGTGGCGAGGCCACTGGATCTCTTGAGCTCCACACTATGGGGCTCAGGGCAAACGTAGAGCTCTCAATAATGAAAATTGATTTAAATTGAGGTCTTTGGCTTCTTAATGGATGACACTGAGGAATATTCTTTTCGAGGGAGTGGGGATCTCAATATGGCACTTATAAAAGGCCCATCAATAATGTAAGGCCAGAATATAAAACATTCACAGACTGAGTCAATGCTCTGTACTCAGCCAGCTCTGCTCCAAGATATGCATGAGGATACTGTGAGAAAAATGATCTTCATCTGCTTGAATACGGAATAAAGCTTTCATCTATTAGACTAGCATTCTCAACTTTTGTCCCATCTCCCGATTGACCGAAATGTGTAGGAGTTCCAAATGTCTGTTCGCTGACATGCTGAGGCAGAGGAGGAAGAGGTGACCATTGTGTTCCCACTTCCCCTCTGATGCTTGAGTGGCTGGATCATAGAATGATAATGAGTGAGCTACAATGTTAGGGGGCAACTGTCGAAAAAGCAGCAGTGGATCTTTTAGTAGTAGAAATACTAAAAAAAACAACGCTGGTCGATGTTGGGCTTTAACACATGCTGTATTTTGTTGGATAGTTTAAGTCATAAAAATGAACCACATTTTATATGATGTAAATATTTTGTTAAAATAAAATCTTAATCAGTAACTGCTAACTACAATATTCAAGTAAAGGAGGAGTTCAAAAAAATATAATAATAATAATAGAGTATTAAGAAAGAACTGTACTGGAAGTACAGAAGCGATGTCTCAAAACTGTACTTAAGCACACTACTTGAGTAAATGTATTTAACTTCCACCTATTAAACAAACAAATAAAAGAGAAGAGAAGAGTAGAAAAGAGAAGAGAAGAGACTGATGTGACACAGGAACAGAATGGTAAATCTGCACTTGCAAAGCAGGCATCACGTAGCATGTCCACTGAATGGTCTGCTCAGGATGACTACAGGAAGTTTGACAGTCCTGACATCAAATATCATGAAGCTAACTACATTAAAACACTTGTCTTAGCAAGCCGAGTTACACTTCAGCGATGAAACTGTCAAACCCCACAACATCCATCACCATAACTCAAAATATCGTCATGCTGTCCTTCTGGCAGTGGGCATTTCAAACAGAGGAGAGAGGTCACAAATAGAGGGCGACTTAAGAGAAACAAATGCTCACAGCGGGAATGCCACCTCTTCAGGAACTTCAAAATAGCAAACATATTGAAAATATATTTTCATTATAAAGTGTTGTGGGAACACAGCGTTCAGTCAGCTCCTTCTACCTCTTAACTATTCCCTCTGTAAAGGAATTCAATAAAAATAAAAAGAGCCAACACTATCTGCCCATGAACCACGGCTGGCATACTCTGGTAAAGGATTATGAAATCCACTACATACCACACATCACTGAACGACTTTACTCTCTGGCAACACAATGAAAATTCAGTTGAAACTTTTTTGGGTTTATGTAAGCCAAGGTTTTCAAGAAAGCTCTTGACATGCAGTCAAGAGCTCGAAAACTTCACTTCTCTAAGTGTTTAGACAAAAACAATTGTTGACATCGAACATAGAACCGAAAGTGGTGGTTGACCTGCTCACAATGACTCACATGTCAGCATTTGAAATTAATAGTAAATGGAAAGGGAGCAAAGAAAGAGATGAGGAAAAGGATGAGTAAAATGAAAGGACACCTTAGCACATTCCCACATTAAAATGCATGAAGCCAAGCCTCAGATCCTTGAGTAAACCTGTTCATGCTTTACCGAGTTGCACAAATTCAATTAAGCATGCTTTTCCCTCTCTTCTCCAACTGGACCCTTCCCCTCACACCCAGTGCTTTATATACACGCAGGCAGACAGACAGCCTACGCCTTTGTTACCCCCCCAAAGCCCTCCCAAACACACAGACATACACACACAGCCCCCCTGCCAAACCAAAACCTCTTCCCATCCTACCAATAGTGCAGTGTTCTCCGTTCCAACCAGGACTGCATTCACATTTGCCGTCCTTGCAAGTGCCATGTTCGTTGCAGCGAGGGTGACACGCCCTCTGGTCACACCCAGTGCCCATCCAGCCGTCATCACAGCGGCAGCTGCCCGACACACAAATGCCATGGCCACCACAGTCCGCTGCACAAATCTCTGTGGGAGACAGGGACATAGAAAAAGACAAAAAAGAGAGTGGGGGACGACAGACAGAAAGGAAGGAAGGGGGTGGAGGTGGGATGGGAAGGGAAGACAAGGCGGTGAAGGGACAAGGCAACAAGGGTGAAGAAAAGACAAATCCAGGAGTTATTGTCAAGGAACGGCTGCCACGCTCCACTACCTTGTCTGATGGCAGTTGAAAAGAAATTCCTGCACCTCATAAGGGGCAATCCTTTTTGACAATACAAATCTAATAAGTCCATTACAAAGAAAGGACATGGATTGTGGTGGCCTTAGCAGACTTATTCTTCTCCTTGCCTCTTCTCCTCTTTGTAAATTCAGCTCTTTCTGCTGCAGAGAGGGTTAAGAGGAAGAAATATACAGCTGTAGGAATGGAAGCATTATCAGCACCACCATTTTGATGAAACAGCAAATGTTACCGCATTTCCTTTGTTGTACATGCAGCGTTCATAGCTTTGCCACATGCTTTACTACAGGCTACAGGCAGGAAATAAGGGTCCACAGAATGATTCAAGGCACTGGATGTCAATATGCTGTTTTCATTCTACCTAAGTGCAATGTAGCTGAGGAAGAAGTACATTCATGGAATGAAGGAGACTGAGAGACAGCCACAGTAAAGCTTGGCTGGCGCTTTTGTGTGGCAGCAGAAAGACCTCCCTGACAGCCCGATAGAGCCTGGGACATTACCCACGTCTCATGAACTCGAGGGAGAGTATGACAAGACGAAAGCTGAAAGAAATTAAAGACTGACAGATTTATTATGAATCTCATTGAAATGTTAACCTCTCTATTAACTGTTCTGTTAAAAAGAAGCTTAGCAGTAAGGACAATGAGGAACAATAGCCATGTATTCGTGGCTTATTAGCAAAGCCAATTCAAATGTGACCACAGGGGACCAAACTAGAGGTAAAATCTTTTAATAAGTCAATTACTGTCTTTACAGTGCCTATTTTGTCATTGCTACAAATTAAATCTGAGTGGTATTTTCAGCCACAAACCATAACATGACATTACCATCTTAAAAAGCTTTACAAAAAATCCCCCCCCTGCCCCTCTGAATATGCTAATTTTACATCTGACTTTTGATTTAGAGGTAGAGTACACTAGCAGCATTTGAATCAGTGCCACCTAATGACTGCTTAAACACCTAAACACACACACATGCTTGAACTACGCCTCATAACATACTCTAAAGACAATATTAACTGACTTAAAGGGAAGGCGCTAATGAATATAATGAACATCTTGAGTGATCTCATTAGCACATATGTTGAAAAAAAAAAAAAAAAAAAACTGTAAAAACTGCTTTCTCCAAATTATCAGAATGCATAGCGGTCAGAGGAAGCAGACTCAAACTGACTGTGAGACAACTGTTCACTTGGAACACAAGAGAAAGCTTTAACATGATAAAGATGCAATTACAGCCCGCAGGCAAACCCTCATTATCCATGGCCAGAGGAGTCCACAGTGAGAATTACCCCATCCCCACGATGGCCGTTACCATTTCCACAAAAGGACTGTGTAAACAAACTTTCCTCTGGGTGGGAGAATGGCAAAAATGGCATAAAAACACACATATTAAAGGACATAAAACCTCAGGCATTGTTTTATGGCTTGTAACGGTATTACGACCAACTGTGCACACCCAGGTTGTACTGTTCCAAAGCACAGGAGAAAATGAGTTTGTGACTTAAAAGTATTGCAGCGGGGGGATTAAAGAATCTTGAAAGATATATTGAAAGCTTTCCGTCTTTTTCTTTTCCAAGTCTGCAAGGTTATAGACTGCTAACTGTGCTACCCCACTACCAAGCTTAGTGTTGTATTAGACCGCAGAAAGCTCTACAATGAACAGGATAAAGGCGGATAAAGAGCCAACTCATCATCATTTACAGAGCTCTTTCTCTGTGAGGCAAACTCAGACTAACTGCCCATTTCCCTCAAAATCCCTGGGATTACCTAATA
This sequence comes from Chaetodon trifascialis, assembly GCF_039877785.1. Lineage (NCBI taxonomy): Eukaryota > Metazoa > Chordata > Actinopteri > Chaetodontiformes > Chaetodontidae > Chaetodon > Chaetodon trifascialis. Next base: position 25,718,339 of record NC_092064.1, on the reverse strand, counting down.
GGTCATTGTGCCTGCTTGGAATACAAAAGAATTCATGTCTCCAAGTGACTGCTGGACTAAAACTCTCATTTCAGAAAATTTTTGCTTGAATACAAATTATGCCATCTCAATAAAATTAGCTGAGGGCTGCAACTGTATTAACCTCTACAAAAACAGAGCTGATGTCCTGATTATCAACACACCAGAAGCCAGTTCAAACAGAGCTATTTGAAGCTTTTATCTGCCAGAAACTATCGTAAAACATGAATAAAGCCTCATATGAGCATTTACATGTGTGGAAAATTGTGAAATTCTTCAGCTAGCTTTGCAGTAAAAAGAAAAAAAAAGACAAAACATTTTTTTAGGGAGCATTTGCATCTGCCAACACTGCATCAGTGATGTTAGAGTCTTACGTTTGACAGCTCTTTAACAATCTACCACCGAGTTTTTCAGTAAAATACTTCTTTGGTAAGTTTGAGCAGGCAGGCTGCTGTCAGAGCTAAACCTAAATTGTGCAAGACTTTTTTTCGTCCTCACAGCCTCAAGAAGGTATATTCTAGCTGTAAAACTGTATCTTATACTCAGCCTATTCTTGACTACCAGGAGAGTACATTCCCCATGGACAAAATGAGCACAATGGGAACAATCCTCCAGAGCAGAAAAAGCTATCATCAGCTGCGAGCCTTGTGCCAACGTGAAGAAAGCCAGAACTCAAGAAGGAGCATTAACTTGCATTAGATCATGCCTCTGACAATATCCCTGCTATGCGTGTTTCCCTCTTTTCTGTGGCTGCCAGCTAACCTTGTGGAGAGTGAAGATGAAACCATTCGTAAAAGAAATACATTTAGAGAAAAATCAACCGGAGTTTGACTGCTAGCTGTGGACCTCCAACTGATCATTGATGTGAATAATTGAGGCTTTTATGTGAACCGCTTTCTTTTGACATAATCAGAAATGTTTACTTCTGTGAGGAGACTAGCAATTATCAAAGCCACACTGAATCAAGCCGTGAAATAAATTCCAGCAGAAATGCAAGAATTGTTATCAGAGATGTCATGGTTCTTACATATTGTTGCTGTTTATAGTGAGGTACTACACGAAAGTTGCATTTTTGTTTTGTAATATTATTTTTGGGCATCTCTGCTTTATTTATACAGTGACAACTCAGCTTCAGTTCTTCCTGCAGGAAGACCTGGGGTAAGAAACAATACTCGTTAAAATAGTAACCAAATGTGATGATTGTTTGTCAGGACTTGAGGATTGATGTGATGAAGTGTGAGAGATTATACAACTGAGAGGTGTATGACTACAAATACAGGCATGAGTGAGGCTTCATCTGAACACAGCTGTGATAAAAGTGTGAAACCTTCGACTGCTGTATCATTAGATATTTCTTTACTTACACACTTCATAGTTAAGTAATGTTTTATTTTTTAAATAATGCTTCATTTTAATGCCTTCCTTTAAACAGCTACGATGATCATTCATTTTCAAGAGGCTGCGACATTCACAAGCACATAAGGAAACAGCCTAAATGCTGTTTTCACCCTGCATAGCATAAATGAATAAATCTTGTCTAATTCAATTTAGCCTGTGCAATATTTTCTCAGAGAGCACTGAATTTTTTTCTATTTGGTAATCAGAGCTAAATCAGTGCCGCTCTGTGAAAGTGAATTCCCCCAATGTTTACTCTCATCTGAGGGAAGCACTCACCTGTAGAGCAGTCATGGCCTGTCCAGTTGGGATCACAGCTGCAGGTCCCGGTGTCTGCCAGGAAAGCTCCATGTCCAGAGCACTGGTCCATGCAGGAGGCCCTGGGGCTCTCACATCCTGGCCCGCCCCACCCCACAAAGCAGTGGCACTCTCCCTGGACACATACCCCTCGGCCTGAGCACGTTGGGTCCAGGCAGTCCACTAAAAGGGTTCCAAAGAGACAGTGTCAGATACACCAGTCACCCGCTGTTTCCCTCTTTCAGAAGCAACCTGGCGTTTCTATGTGAGCCTCAGTGTAATGACAACTGCAGTGGGCTGCTGCTGCAATTGGCTTAGCACATGTTCAATAAATGTACAGAGGGAACACACAGAAAACGATGTGAGGAGGCCCACTTTTTCTCAAACCGCAGACAAGACTTACAAACAAGCGAATTAAATGGCTGCATTCACACTGGGGCTTATGGCACCAACCTACAGGTACTGCCCACGCTCCTGCTGGCACTTTCCCATCTTCTCAAAATGAAAATTCCTCCCAAAGAGGGAAGGTGCCTTAATAAAAGCAGAATGCTCTAAAATGAAAGCTACAAAGATGAGAAGCTCAAAGCTGGAAAAACACAGTCACATTAACAGAATGTAAAGGAAATGGGGTAAGTAAGGAAAAGCCTGGGGCAACAGTAAACCTGCTCAACTCGAGTCGACAGAAGCCTCACACTGGCCTTCCTCTGCTGCATCTTTTCTGCATCCTGCATCAGTGTACATTCTATCAAATTCAATTAGTATGCAAATACCAAATTCATGCCTGTTTCTATAGCATCCCTTCCCTTGACAAGTTGTTAAATGAATGCTCGCTTTGTAAAGCACAAGAAGTGTGGGAGCACACAATCATAGCAGTAACATTCTTCGTACCAGATAATATCTGTACGGCACACACAGATGGCAAATGGACGGCAAGCAGGAGCAATGTCTAGCCACCGAGAGCAGCAGGGCGCGCCATAGCAGCACCCGTTTACCATGACATAAATGGGTATAAAGGCCGTTATAGTAAGACAAACAGGATCTCTTGCCTCTTAGCAGATGGTTTGAGCACAAGGCGCAAAGATCAGAGGCTAACTGACAAGAAACTCTCTCCTGGCAATTAATCATTGTGCCTGAAGGTCGCACGGAAGAAAGGTAAAAATGTTAAAGGGCCCTCGTCCACATTCCCCTCCACTCCTTATGGCTAACACTCCACCCAAAATAGAATGGGGGGCCTATGGATGTCACAAACGGCCATTTATCAAACTCCCGGGGTCCATTTTTCATCTTGAAATGAGAGCCTTCAAGAGCTGACAAACACAATGGCTCCTTCAATCTTATCTGGTCAAGCCTTATCCAGCATCATGAATGTGGAGTTCCTAATGGATTAACATCAGACTTTGCGTCTGAACTTCAGACAATAAACTGACTATTTCCATTAATGTAACGCCATGGATCCATGATTTACACAGGAAAAGTCACTTAGGATGCACAGTGTGAAGTGTTATGGCTATAACGCTCTTCATAGAGGGTGTCCTGTCTTTACTACAAGACAGACTGTTAAATAAGCCATGCCAACTTAATAGCTGTTGCCATTATGAGTATTCTTTTAAAATGTCAAGCACTAACAAGCTATGATGGTGGTTACAGCAGCCATATTATGTCGGGTTTTATAAGTTTAGGATACATTACCGTGACTTATTAAAACAATCACCTTCTTCACAGTTTTCCCCTTTGTAGCCTGGATTGCAGATACAGGTTCCCACGATACAGGTCCCATGGCTACTGCATGTGATGTCAATGCACTGGTTGGTGGGAACGTCACACTCGGAGCCCTTCCAGCCGCTGTGACACATGCAGCGACCTTTAAGGTATTGACCATTCCCGCTGCATAGCACTGGACAGGCAGCTTTGAAAAGAGCAGACAGCATACATCCATTTGAATAGACCCTTCCAACCATAGCAGCTTTAAAGAATAGTGAACGTGTCCTAAAGCCGCGATCTGACAACGAGCGTCTGACCAAAATGTTAAAAGCTCCTTTCCAGTGTACAATATGCAGCACAAATTACTGCACTTTGGCATCCAGTGCAGACGTGATCCAACTTCTAACAAAACTAATCAACACATTTCTAATACCTACACAATTGCTGTTGAAACAGATGGCTGTACATGTAAAGATATAACAAAAAACAAACAATCTATTATCATTATTCTAAAACCTTGCCCCATTGTCTTTTTTCTCTTATTTTAATTTGATGAAAAATAAATGAAGCCTTGGTTTCAATTATTGAAAAACTCCATCCCTATAATCTAAAGCTCTCTTCTCTATACAGTTAATCAAGAGTTCTTTTATATGTGACACAATAACACAATCTCCATTAGAGAGACAGAGGTAAAAATTAATCATGGGGAGAAGTGAGGCCTAATTTCGTAAGAAAAATCTGAAGGATGAACTAATTCTAAGATTGAAATTGCCTTTTCGGGTCACACAGTGAATATAATTTGGTCAGCACCCTAAATAAAAAATTATGTATCTGAATGATGTAGATCAATAAAAACAATAGATACTGAGGGTGTGACTCACCTCGCCCACAGTCAGGTCCTTTGAATCCTAAAAAGCAGTGGCATGTTCCAGCGACACAGTCACCGTTACCAAAGCAGTTACTGGGACAGTCGTCGATAGAATCTGCAAGAGAGCAACCAGGAGCTTTTCTGAGCGACGCGTTTTGAACGACAGTTTAATCCCACTCATTTTCTCCGGGTTGATTATTATCCCTTTGCTAATGACAGTGATAATCACAGGCTCCAATCCTGTCAACATTTCGATTTCACTGCAAAACATTTTTGAGTGTTAGAAATGTTTCGAGCAAATGGGAGAATTCACTAAAAGGGTAAACAAATTCTGATCATCTGGGCTTCTCCCCAAAGTTACAAAACAAAGTTCTGAACGCGCTGGGTGTGACAAGTGACACGCATTGTTTGACTCGGACACTTTTATGGCCAATGCAACCAGGCTGTTTGAAGCATCAGCAACACTGAAACCTGCATTTCCCACTGCCATGGGTAATGTTACTGTATCATGTTTTCAGTCTGCTTTATGTATCTGCAGAAACCACGAGTAGGCCAGGCAGGCTACTTTGTGCTGTCTATTCATCACAATGCTACAAGCTGAATGGTGTTTGTGTGTCTATATATATACAGACACACAGACACTATTGGTATTGCTATGCTATTGGTTACACTCTTGTTCTTAATTGTTCGACTGTGTTTAGTTGGATCTATGGTAACAAACTGTACACCAGTTCTGTATAAAGAAAATTAAATTAAGAAAAATGAAACAATGAAAATCACGCTGGGATATTCAATCTGTATCCTGGCACCTTGTCTAGATAAAGCTGGGCTCACATCAAACAGCGAGTAGTTTTATCACAGACCCCGAATCATTCACTCTGATCCAGAGAGCGTTTTCCACACAAAAGACAAAAGGCTGTGTTGTCTTTCAGCATGCCACTGAAAAAAAAACTGCAAAAATGACACACAATCTTTTCTATACTTTCTACTTCTATACTGTTCTAGACCGTGGATCACTCAAGTTACATTTTCAAATTAAATATTTCAAGTTGGCTCTAATGTAGACATTATTTTGCTGTGATGAAGACTTCCTGGACCTCCTGGTGTGGGCTCTTAATATAAGCCATTACAATAAATGTTTTTTAATACTTAAGCAATGCCTTCAGTCCCCTCTTCACCTTTCAAGTTCCCAGAATATCATATGCTAACGGCTTTGTGTGGCGTTATTAATGTATCGTCCTTTGTTTCCTAACAAACTGAGGGCTTTTTTGTGTGCTGCAAACAATCAGCACACCACTCTCCATCATTTCCTCTACTGATCCCTCCAACTAAATCAAATAAATTGACAAAATAATTATTTCTGCTACCATGTTCTGACACTTGCTTTTATTAGAAAGAGGAGTGACCACCAATATGTGAGGCGCTCGACAGCAGCAGAATTGTGAAACATGACGCTCACTGAATTAAGCCTGAAATGGTGCTGAAAAATATTCAATCTTGTCCATAGCCTTCAGGCAGCAGAAGCTCTGAGGCAAAACTTACAGAACAAAGAATCTCTTGTGCTCCACAAAGGGCTAGAAATGTGAGCCATGGATTCAGCTTCCCTTTACTCTGGAGAGTCAATCATCACTGAGGATGCAATGAAAGACACAGAAAAAAGACAAAGAGAGAGAGAGGGAGAGAGACAGAGGCAGACCAGAGATCCAGTGAGAGGAGTAAGGGGTAGGCAGTGAGCAGAGAAATGCAGCTTATGCTTTCAGTGCTGCAGGCTTTTGCCATGTTGGGTTAGCGAGGGGATGCAGGGGAGACTACCCTCTGGGGTGGTGGAGGCAAATCAGCATTTTGGTGAGGTTTTGATGGCTTCCAACAAGAACATCTACCTACAGTGGGAAGCCTGAGCTTTTTTGCTCATATGTAGTGAAACCAGCAGTCTGTGCCTGCGTGTGTGTAGAGTATTACTTACATTGTGGAGACATAAATCTGTTTACACAGTCACATCGTGGGGACTTCCTTTTGAGGACAAAACACACATCTATATGATGTGAATCACGAAGTTTTAGGGTGACGACTTGGGTTAAGGTTAGGGTAAGGTTTAGGGAGGTAGTGGCTGGGGTTGGGAAAAGTCCCTCTGAAATGAATGCAAGTCAGTGTAATCAATATTGGGGATGGTGGTGTGTGGTTATTAGAAATTCCTCCCATATGCACAATTATGCAGGAGAGACTCCTGGAGTCAATCTTGTGGCTGCATGTCGGGACAACAGAATTAAGCAGATTGTGATCTATTGTTCACCAAGTAAGACCCTAAAGGAGCTCACTTAAACTGCACTCTACAGGTAGGTATTCTACACTAATCTGCCTCTAATTAAGGTTACATTATCTTTAACTATCACAGGAATTTCTTTGGTGAACAGCAAACGGTCAAATTGCAGATATTCAGTTGAATAATCGTGAACTGCAGTACTCCCATTCTGAATGCTGACGCAGTTTAGTAGACTACGCACTCCCCATGTCTATTGCCTCCGTTTCCTCTGAGAGCAAGCAGGGGAGGCCATGAATATCTCTTAGCCACACACTCGACATAGGCCAACGCATAAATCATGGATTCAAGCAGAGCTTCATTGAAATTCATTACCCTTCATATCAGGGGAGCTAACTATTGTGCAAGTCTCTCCAGTCGGTGAGGACAGAGTAGCGTGCAGTAGGCAGGTTTAATCAGCGCCTTGCCATGCTCTCAGAAGATGCTCAGCACCTTTGAATGATGGGCGGCTGTGTACTGAGAGAGCCTCTGTTATGGAGTGAGAGAGGATATAGAGTAAGACATTGGTGCTGGGTCTTTGCTTCCTTTTTGCTTTGATCCCCTGTATAGGAAGTCGTGTCTGGGTTGAAGCATGTCTGGCACCAGGCAGCAGGGACAAATGGCTTCATGCTCCAGAGGGCTGTGATACAAAACATTCAGTAGGACACATTTCACATTGCCATGGAACCACAGCCAAGTATGAGGAGCGGCCCAGATTAAAGACAGGGGCACGCTATTCCACCAGATGGATTATGGCATGGCTATGTGCAACAAGCAAACCTTTCATTTACTACACGTGAGGAACATAACGAGTCCCAACGTCGGTAAAATAAGACGTTTTTTCCCACCGACACTGCCACTTAAATGATTTTACCGTTAGTGTTGTATAAACAATGCTGCATTTGTCTGTGGATGAGCCTGTTCTGGATACTGTTCACATATATTTCTATGCCTGGGCTGCTCTATTTGAAGGTCAACTCTATCCCTGCATGGCTCAATACAATCCAGGCAGTTGGTGAGATTCAATTTCTGCTGAAGGGCACTTAACCGGTGACCCATTTTAGAAAGGGCCTCTATGCCTCCCTCTGAGCTCCTGTGGGCAGATCAGCTCTGATACAAATGAACAGAGGCAGAATTCTAGCTCTGACTAACTCTGCCCCACCCCATCCTATCCCCATTCCCATTCGCTGCACAGAATACCTTATCTAGTTGTGTTTTCTCTGATGTAAACCACAGGAGGCCGTCATGCACACCCAGTCAAGAAGAAATAAGCAAAAGTAAACATACTGCCCTGAACCCCCCTCCTTGTGTCATATCATATATTAAGTATTGAATTACAGCTGTTGCTGGTACAGCAAGGGGGGGGGGGGGGGCATTTCTTGCCTGTCTCCACTTGGTGTTACATTGGTGTTGAGGACAGCTTCTCATCGATCTGCTGCCTGGCACAGCCCCTGTCACAGATGGACTCTGGCCCAGGAGCTTTTAATTAAAGAGCATGTGAGAACAGCTCCCAGCTGCCATCCCTGTGAAAGTCGACACCTCGGGCCCTCTCACACCTTGCTTGATACAGCAGTGCTAATCAAAGGCGCTTTAGGGAGAACAAAGAGGAGCGTACAAAATGAAATCACCTCCACAAAGAGCGACGTATGTCTGAGACACAGCCGTGTGCCGTGCAGAGTTAGTCGGAGGAGAGAATATGGAAAGTAGATGGAAATTGGAGCAAATCATGATCAAAAATGGCACTAGCAGGAGGGTACAATCATACTTTGAATTGTATGCAAATGGTTCCCAGAAGCTGGACCCCTGATTCGCTCGGAAGACACTCAGGGTAATGAGGATATTATGATCTTTCAATGCCCTACTCAGGGGCATGGCAGGATAGCACTGATGTCCTGATTTTTGTAATATTCAACTTCACCTTGATTAACCTGCACTTTCCTTTGCTTTTGAAATCTGTCAAAAACTGCCTCTGATTCATGCCCCAGTCTGGGCTGTTCGCTATGGAGTGATGCTGGTTGGGTATTATAGGGATTATGTGGATTGCTATTACAGGTTTCAGCAGCAGGTCATGCCCAGGGCACTCACCTATGGCGGTGGTAAGGAAGGAGACAGTTTCAGTTTCTTTTCCGTCGTTGTAGATGGCCAGGTGCCAGATGCCCGAGTCCATGTACTGGATAAAACCTGTGTCGTGTGTGGTGATGGGTGCCAGGCTCCGCTGCATGGCCACAGGACCCTCCAGACCGTGGACATCCTGGGCCAGGAGCCGCCTCCCATCCAAAAGCTCCACAAAGTCAAACTGCAGACAGACACACAGAAAGTGAGAAAGACTGATGGATGGACCGCAGACACGCCATTAGAGTGACACATGAGACATGAGTGCTTTCAGGCCTCTTTATAGCAGAGCATCATTTGGTCTGCATGAATAACTCATCATTCCAGAGGAGCTTGAGTAAGTCTTGGCACTTCGCGGCTGGATGGGCTGTGATAATTTCATAATCCAAATATCTTAAATGAAACCCTCATTTAAAACTATTAAAGTGAAAAAATGTAAAGCTAGCGTTTACCAAATAACATCTGCAAGAATTTCCTTCATACTGGTAGTGACTCAATGAATACCAATGAGACCACATAAGAAAACGAATCTCGATTCATCTGCCACTCTACGTGCAATCAGTCACAGCACGAAAACTTCACTCCAGATCATTTCTGTTGAAATTAAAGTGGAGAAAAGATCAAAAAATGATCTTTTGACTGGAAAATAAATCACATTGGACATTGGCAATGTTGCTATGAATGCTATGAACTGCAGTTACATTTACAGCGATTCTTAACTCTGTGAACCAAGCAGTCAGATATGATTAATAACACGATATATCTGATTCTGTGCTGCACATAGATGGGAAATTAGTGTAAAGAAAAATCTCCCTTTCTTGGCCCGAGTCCCATATCTTTGCGTGATTCATTGATGATACTGAACCTGAAAGAAATTTGCCATAAATCCTTTCTGCAACAAAGAAAGTGATTCATAATACAATACAGAGATTTATGAATTGGTTTGTATTCCTGACACACTCCTACATGCGTAGATAGATTTTTTTTAAACAATATCCCAATTTATATTCTGTGGAAGAGGAAGAATGGAAGAAGAAACTGAATCCTAGTGCGATGCAGACACGATTGTAAATTGTCTCACACAGTCTCACATTTACAATTCACTACTGTCTTAAAAACTCTTCTTTTGTACAACTAATGAGTGCAACAGAATACAGTAGATTAACTGTAGTAATGAATTAATGGGTGTTAGTGAAACTCAAATATTCCCACCTGTGTGTGTGATGGAGGTAGACCTCTCCTTCCATAGATTCCCACTAAGGCATCTTTGCTCAGGGACACATTAAACTTCAGGTACATGGGATGATCAATGAAGACCTGGGACCTCCAGAAGATACCGGGAGGAATCTGCTGCGCGACCTTGCGCCCCACGTCAATCTCCCCCATATCTATATAGCTGTCATCTGGGAACAAGGTGTCCAATTTGCCTGCATTGCACACAAAGTAAATCGGTCAAAGAGATCACACCATTAATCCAGCATATGGAGGGCAGAGGGAGTGAGTCTGCTGAAGCATGATAGTCTGACCATATCACAGATATTCAATCACATCCCTGACAGCCAGAGGAAAAAAAAAAAACCTTATGAATGGCCATTGCCAACAATTCCAGTCCTAATTCCAGTGGAGGAGAGGGTAGAAAAGTGAGAATAATCTGATTGAACATCTTTCTGGTCCTAAATCAAAACTCTGCTCATGTCCTGAGGAGCTTTGTGTTGATTCTTTAGAAACAGCAAATAAAAGAATACTGTTTAACATGAAATGATGAGATGTGCTAGAGGCACTGATATCCTAACAATAAACTGGGGGTCAAACTATGCTCATTTTGTTGAGGTTGTTGGCTCAAACATGGTATGTTGTTTTACTTTTATCTTGCTCATCGAAGTAAGTAGTGACAAAAGGTTCTAAAGATATGATTTAAAAAGCTGAATGCATGAAAATGGTACGACAAATCCTAGAGCAAATGCTGCTTTAATGTCATGATACAGTTATAATTGAAGTAAATGCAAGAAAGTAGAAATTGCACTTATAGTAGATATGGATCTCTAATACTAGTACCCGCTTAGGTACAGCATTAGCAATGCCAAAAATTGTCCATATGTTCCATAATACACCTCATATTGGACTCCATGGAAATGGCAACATCTGTTTTCCCATGTAGATGAGCTAATTTCAGCAGCGATGTCTACTAAAGCAGACATCCATACAAACTACCCCCAGGACTTGGTGGCAGACACGGCTCTAGGTTACACGTGGCACGGCAGATGGCCGTCCTCTCAACAGTCCATCAGTGGCAGCGGCTTTTATCAGAGTAGACTCACACTCCCCGTCTCCCAGATCTGGGCTTCACGTAATACTATAGCACACAGGCTCATTTTCCACACGTTGGGGTGTGTTTGTATTTATGCAGCACATTAATGGTGTAGTCATCAGGCTGTTTAAATAAATCATAAGCTGAGACCAGTGATAATGGGCATCATGGTTAAATAAATGGTTGCTGTACTGCAAGCTAAACGACAACATAATGCTTTGATGGAAAGACAAGACTCCCAAAGTGAGAACTACACTGAATTTCGACAGGGTACACATCTGCATCACCTTGATAAAACATTAGATAGCTCATCATTGTTTCTGGTGACAGCACTGCAGAATGAGACTTATTTAGAAAACTATGGCTATTGATTTCCTATCAGCAACGGCTGCCATGCAGGGTCTAAGCTCAGTTGTGGTCATGCTTGTTGTTAACTAAACACACTTTCTGGTAAATGAAAAAGACAACTCCTGGATTCATCTATATGGTAATGACTCCATCTTCTACCTATTGTAGTCTGCCAGTGGCAAATCACATGGTTAAATCTGGACCCATTTGTTCAAGAATGGAACAGAGCAAACTTTCCTCAAGTTGAGCAGTTGGTACCATGGGGTGAGCACATGCTTTCTTTGGCTGCCAGGAAAGGCAGCCCAGACTAGGAGATGAAAGGATCACATCCGTTCTGAAGAGGACAGAGTGGCTAATCCTGCTCCAGCCCCTGGATACTCTGTCCCTTAAGCTGTTCCATTTTCTCCCTCCAGGAACAAAGAGCACTTTCCCACTTACAACAACTTTCATAGGATTACAATGCAGATCTCTTTGCATACCATGGAGACGTGTGAACACAATGTGAAACTGGATGACAAAATAATAACAAACTTGCTTGAACTCCAAAATGTCATCCTTAAACTTCAAGATTTGAAAAACTTTTTCCTTGTACAATGTTGTCCTTTTCTAATGTGGGTGCAACAGTGTATTAGGGTCAATTGAGAGTTGTGCAAATAATCCTGACAAAAACATCAGCTGCATTTAGGTTGATCTATTTAAGGATTGTTTGAGGGGGAAAAAAAATAAGAAAAGGTGCACTTACTGTCATCTTTTCCCTTGCGGTCAGGTATTTCCAAGCCTGTGTTGCCGAGTGGTGGCAAGCTCAGATCAGTGGGAAAAGGTAAGCCACTTGTATTGTCCTCCGACAGCTGGTACATCTGTCTCTGCATGGGTTGCAGGTGCCAGTTTAATCCAAAAAGGTGCATGGCTGAAATATTAAACATAAGAGAATCTCAGAATTTATTTATGTTAAGATTACTTGGATACAAAATACAAAAGAAGTACAAATGAACCCCCAACCTCTGAAGGATTTTTTTTATGGGGGGTAATTATCCAAAGGTGACAGCTGAGAGATGGAGGAACAGGAAGTAAATTCCAAAGGATAAGGCACAATGCATGGTTTAATGGTTAATGGCATTTTTTCAAAAGTGCTGAGCAGTAAGATCAGAAGATGAATGCTCCCCTGACCTCATGGGACAACATCTGTCTCACCACCCCAACAACAGCATGGACCATCCCCAGTGCCCTGTCATTTTTCTAACCCCACTACCTTTCCATTCCCCGGCAAAACTAGGGGACAAAAGGGAAAAAAAAAAAAAACACATCAGCAGGGAGACACCAGGGGTTTTTCAATGTGAACACGGTGGATGAAGCATGCTGATATTTCACGAGGTCGACAAAAGAAATGTCCTTTGGAACAATGGCAGCAGAGTGCAGGACAGAGGAGGAGGGGCCGACCATGACAGATCACCAATAAGAGAATGGACAAGATCAGCTTAGCAAGGCAAAACCCACCTTGGAAGTCAAGTGTCAGCAGAAAAGGCTCAGAAACTCAATATAGCTATTTTATTGGTTTGTTGGTTCTTTTAAGCTCCTCAATTAAATAACCACGCAATTCAATTATAAAGAGTGAAATTATCTGACAGTTTCAGACCAACGCTGGGAGTAAGACCTCTCCTCAGTCCTCTCTATGTTGTTCTCTTCGCATGAGTTTCCATATTTTTCTTTTTATAAGATCATAAACTACTTCATGTCACCAATAAGCCTTTGGTGACTTTCAGTAACTTGCATACATAGAAAAAAAATGATTTGTTAGTAGGAACTACAGATAAGGGTCTTACTATAATAACACTTCATCAGAAATGATTTATAATATAGAGAACACAATAACTCTTAATACTCCTAATAACTCTTAATTACAATGCAGTCCCATGCCTGCTAATAATAATAATAATACGTTTCTGGACTCCTTCAAAGCTAGACTGAAGAGACACAGGAACTGTGCCTTCACTGCAGCAGCAGACTAGGAATCTACAAACTCCATCACCCACAACTGTTTGGCAACTTCATCATGGAAAAATTTGTGGAAGCGTCGGTAAAAATGGCCTTTCTGTGCATCTCGTAGCGATGTGCAGTGGAACAGGGTGCATCAATGTTTCAAAACTACTGTGTCTTTATCAGGGTAAGAAAAAGTGCTTTATTAATAGTCAAATACCAAACTGGAGGCCCTAAGTTGCTTCATAAAGCAATGGCCATTCTATTAAACCTCTCCAGTTCAAAAATCAGTGATCTCCAAGAGCAAAAGGATGGTTTACTTGTCCAGCCACAGCTATCAACTTCAAATTAGCTGAAACCATCACACGAATGCAACAAGTGTCAGTTCAAACTATAGAGTCTGATGAATGGAATAAATTGGATCATTAGCAGATGAAACTCCATCAAACACAATCAGTTGGCCCAGGATTAAGAGTCTTTTGTTATAGAACTAGACGTGTACGACATGTTCAGAGAATATTTTCATGATGCACATTAGACAGTCACTGAAAAATTTAGATGAGCTAAATGAACTGAAAGAAAGGTAGCAACACTGTGGTTATCAGGGAAAAGACAGTACAAACATTCCCTAAGATGATAAAAGTTCAACTACGATAGCAGCATCTGTCTGTCCAGTGCCTGTGGAAGTGACTGTGTCAGTGGAGGACAACCAGCAAAGGGACAGATGGCTTTGTTTGTCATTCTGTAAGCTCCAGAAAGACATTCCTTTTGATTTGTAGCTCTATGTTGACTGGTGAAATGGAATGGAACGTGTCAGTGTATGTTGTTGGCAGAACCATCACAAAGTCACCAGGCAGGGAGTCATTCCAAGAGTCCTGTAATCACATCTCTGTGAGCCCTGTTCTTTGTCCCATCCGTCCCTGAGGCCTTTAATGGAAAAATAGTTGGAAGACGCCTCCATTGCATACACATTTACTTTAACGTCTTCTTGGTATCTATGATATGCAAAGCATTGGATCTGAAACCAGTGAATAGCGTCCTGGTTTACCTTTTCAGACATTGCAAACACTGCGCAATGACACTCGGAAGGCTGCTGCAGTTGGCTGCAAAATAAAGACAGGTTGTAGGAAAAAGACGGTACCGCTAATGAGACGGGTACAGGCAGAAACAAGATGTGTCTGAGTTCCAGCGATGCCACTGACCTGTCAAGAGTATTGAACTTTGTAGCATCGCCCATTTTGTGCACATTGTGCCCTCCTTTCGCTTATCTCTTGGCAGGAAGTTGGGTCACGCCATGTGCCAATTACAGAACAGAGGTACTGTAGTACTGTACTGTAGTGGAGACTTCTAAGCCAATCTGAGGAAGTCAGGGCTCATTGCTGTGAGTCATCCACCTGCATTCCTGTACTTCTATCCTCTGATCTGAAGAGCACTTTCCAACTAGTGCACACTTCAAGGGAAGCTCTGATGAGAGGAACCCTTTTTCTCATCTTGCTGGTCAAAATCATCAAACTCTGTGAGCATCTAATAAAGGCAAACTATCTTTAGGTCTGTCAAAAAGCCAGCATAAAATACAGTCTCTTATATATGTCCTGCAATGAAAAACGTTTTATTAATCTATTTAAAAAGAAAAAAGTTTAGTGAAGGTGTTAAACATGACAGCCATGTTTCACCAAACTGCATGCATCTTTGCAATATGCATGTTGGGCAGTACAGAAATTGCAAACTTCCATATAAGCCATTACTCTGAGACATGCCACCACTCCCGTGTTGCATTTTTCTAAAAAAACAAAGCATTATTAAACAAAACAAAGAGTTTACCCTTTGTTTACACTGTTGTTTAGCTAATGCCTTTGTTGATACTGTCAGCAAACAAGCACCAACATTATGTGGAATGATTCTGACTGTGAGGAAAAAAAAAAAAAAGAAATAATAGAGAAACCAACTAAAATGGAAGGCATGTACGCGAGTATGAGTGAGAACAGCATTAATTAATTTGCTTATATTTGCATGTACAGCTTGAATGTTGAGTTCGAGTTCAGCCGAGGTTAAAGATCAATGCCGCAGGGTATCTTACATGAATACTCCTTTGTGTTTCAACCCTATCACCATGCCTTTATAATTATAAAGATCAATATGTGGTGCAACAACAGTCCAACAAATCTTTGTCTATTGCAGCCAATCCAGATCCATATTTTGTGTGTGCTGGCAGACGGAGCAGTCCCCTCCGTCTGCCAGCACAGGTAACAGTCAGACCTGGGTTTGGGATTTGTGAATGAAGCTTGCTTGTTAACATATAAATACTTTTTGAGCAAATGGAAAATGGAAACCCTACATCACAACAACACACAGCCTGCTGTTTAACGCAGCATGTTTGGCAGCTATATGTGGCTACCACACTTGCTAATTTTCACCAATTAGTCGCAATGAGAGGGGGATGATTATTGTTTCAACTGGTGTTTGCCAGTGACGTGAAAGTATACAGTACATTGTTTAGTTGTTTTACATCCATATAATATGCGCAATGTTGTGCAGGCACATTAGTAGGATAAACACTTGTTCTGACAGAAATATTGTGTTAAAATATTACTAAAACCTAGAAGACATAGCCAGGGTTTGTAGCTGTGCACAGTGGTATGCGAATGCAGCAAATTAAACAAATGGGAGTTTCACTAAAAGCAGAACAAACACTTTTTCATGCTTTCATTGCATGTAACAATTATGTACTTGAATGGTTTTTGGTCTTGAGGTATAGGCAATATTTAAAATTGATTTAACATTCATGATAAAAGCACTGGAGCATTTCTTTAAGATTACAAATAAGCTGAAGGAGCACTTCTTTTATTTCGAGTTAACGTCATCATTGACAAACAGTACAAACATGAAAAGCCAAAGTGAAAGAAAGCGGTTATTTTCTGAAGAACTGAAAGAGACACAAACAGGTAAAATCTGTGTTGCAGAGCATGCAGTGCAACATTTTCTCGGGCCCAACCTATTTGTCCTTGGGTAGATACCCAGGGTGAATGGAAGTGAACACAGGAGGATACTGATGACCTTAAAATGAGGAACATATAACAAATGTGCTAATGAGCGAGCGACCACAGAGAAAATAGTGCCATCTTAAGCCCCCGACCTTTTTGCACTTCAAAATGTGCCAATTTACAAAGCGGTGACAAAATAAAACCATGCTGCAAGTCAAAACATCTGTCATGAGGCATAATTGGGTTCATTAGACATCTCACCCAGACTTCCCAATTACAGGCCTCAATAATTAATTACACTTGAAATTAAATGTATTTTCTCATCAGCCTTTAATTAAACATGGCCCTCATTCTTGATTGGAAATTCCGATCTTAGGGTGAGGTTTGGTCTCCAACATGTTTACTTGTGGTGCATCGGGAGATGGTATGAGTTTTGCAGGGTATAATTACACAGTCTGATTAAGCGCTATCAGGATGATGGGGCTCTCTGGCTTTTGGCCAAGTCACAAGCAGTAAACTGTAGACACATACTGTATCTCTACTTCTACAGCCAAACCACACTGCTGACGCCAACAGCAACCCAAACCAGACCTTGCTCTCATCCACCGCCGCTGATTTCAAATAGCTGGATACGTAGATAATCACGATGAGCAGAAACCAGCTGATTCTTTTTTAAATCCATCTGAATTTCAAATGAAACTATTTAAATGGCTCCGGTGACAAAAAAATGAATAATCAGATTTTAGTTCCTCTGGCCTCAAGGAGAAGTAGAAACGATAGCTTTGTGAGTTTTACGGTGTAATGCGTATCTCTAACAAATGTCCTCAATGAAGAATCCATTTATCTCACTGATTAAGGCCATGCAGAAGGATCTGGTTGTTCTTTCATTGACTTCATGCATATGAACTACAACGTTCTCACCATCCATCTATTTGAAAAACGGTTTCAATTTTTCTGTGTGAGACAGTGTAACCATTTATATGTTAAACAGGTATTCACAGCCAATCAGATGTACTTTATATGGTAAAATATAATATATTAAATAGAAGTGTGTATCAACTCCTTATTTGAATTTGTAACAACGGACCAGGCGGAACTTTCATTACTTGAAAGAAAAAGGTGCTGCTTGCTTTTTCATGTAGATCCCCTCATCCATGGAACTGTCTGCCAACCGAAGCAACAATGATGTTAAACAGTATCTAAATCCAGACCTCAAACATACCTGTTTGGCATTACATTTAGATAATGTCTTCTCTTTCCTCACTGCACTACAGGAGTCCTGTCACCCGGCCTTTAAACATGTAGTGATAACAACAAATATTCTCTGATAAGCAAATGTGTATTTCGCTGTGCAATCACCAAACGATTTACCAACTGTGATTTCACTTGTAGCTAGTTAAAATGTTGGGAACACTTGCTTTAAGTGCCAGGTCTTGGGAAGAATTAAAGAACAGCTAAAAAAAAAATCTCTGCCACCATGAAGACTTGATTACTGGCAGAGCGACAGCTTGCTTGAAATAAACATAAGATGAACTGGGAAGCTAGCAGTGATAGCAGTGACAGCCAGCGTGCTTGAACAGACCACAAGAAAATCAACATAAAATCCAAGTAAGAACACGGAGTTAGTAACACAGTTTACTGCGTGATGAAATACAGACAGACAACATCACACCAATTACTTCCAGAATCCACTTAGATGTATTTTTAACTTAAATAAGACTTTTTACAGAATATTTCACCTTTACTCATGAGATACTGTGTCAACAGTTTTGTATACAGATGAAATAGATAAATAGAAAACTATTTCCAGATATGAATATCATTCCCTCAGGGAAGGACAGCAGTCAAAGAAAGCAGAACTGATTTAATAGCATAACTCAGATATCACAGCTGGTAGTCCTTACTGAGCGGGGACCTGGGTATGCTGGCCAGGGGATCTTAAATCAAATAAGATGAATATTCTAAATGTGCAGTCCTCTCCTGTGTGATGGCTGATGTCTTTTTAATTCATTCCCTATCTGACCTATTCGCAAGAGCAAGAAACCGGACTGCCCATCTCTGCAGATTTAGTCAACCCAATCTATGAATGATAATGTTATTTCGGATGAGGTGCGTGGGCGAGGAGTCAATCTATGAATGATAATGTTATTTCGGATGAGGTGCGTGGGCGAGGAGTCAATCTATGAGTCCCTGTATCACGATGCTCATATAAGGTGCAGAACGCAGATTCAACACTATTAAAACGGATGGCAGAGGGAACACAACAGAGCATGGATTCAGCCTGTGTCTGCAGTTAGGCTGGGGGTGGGGCTGGGGGCGGATAGGTAGAGGCACCCACCCTGGTGTGTAGAAGTATCAGAGGTGACTCACCAATGAAGTAGGCCAACAGGAACAGGAGTGTAACTGAGATGAGGATGGCACTGAGAGCAGCACATTTCCAGTTGCAGTGCTTATAGGGTTTCTTCAGGCTGAAGGCAGGTCGGGAGAAGGTGTTTCGAGGCAGAGGGCGTGGGGGAGGCGAGTACACCGTACTGGAGGTCAAAGGATATCCTGGTGATGTTGTGCAATACATGGGTGACGTTCCGCCTGGCTTGAACAGGAAGTGCCTGGAAAAAACACATTTTCTTGTTAGTCGTAACAGAAACACTCATTTCTTAGTGATGTCTATCATCATTATATTGCAGGTTATTGTCTATCCAAGTGCTGTCCCTCCCTCTGGTAAGTAATTCTGCTTCCAAGCATATTCAATGCTGTTACCACAGTCACGCTACTGCTAGGTTAGTGAGACTACTAAAGCATACTGGATTGTGCTCAGTTGAAACTGTGAATCAATATCAAATCTAATTTACAGGACTAGCGACCGCAGCTGGCTCTTGTTTATGTATTCATGCTAGTGTGGTGAGGAGTAATTCCCAGTAACTATGTGTCAAGGCTGTGCCCGACAAGAGATACAGCATATAAGTTTGCAGCATGGACTTCAGAAGATTTATTCACCCTTGAAGAACATGGCTGGCTATCTCAGAAAACATGTGTAGAGCAGCATGTCCAAGAGCCATATGAGCAGCCCATCAGAGAGTCAGTGGCAGCAGCACTGTTGTCAAGGCCATTTTACTGACAAGTTTACAAGAAGCTCCCGAGCGACAGTGACATGAACGTGATTGAATGTCACATTACAATGTATGATGTGGAAAGTCACTGAGACCGGAGTTTATTTATAAATATCTGGACAAATCTCTGACATATCCTATTCTAGAAATAGGAGATAACACGGACAACTGTGTTTCATAAAGCGGTCATGCTTAACATTAATCAAAAGCAATACAACCCAACAATGTGACTTGATGCAAATTGTTAGTTGTATTAAACAGGGACGGGACAAACACAGCAAAGATTCTAGCACTGCAGGAGACACGCACTGATGATTGACAGCATTTCAAAACAGAGGATGTTTGATGGAAAAATAGCACAGGCATCACTATTGTTTTCATGGCAAAGCAGATTCTGACAGGAGTGTGAGCCAGATAGCAAGCATGCAACATACCCGTCGCTGTACGAGGCATCGTGGCGTGCTGATGCTAGAATGTCCATCTCTATGAGGTTGTCCTGTAAAGTCTCTAGGAATGTCTGCTTTGCTATGTTTCTACACACAGGTGGAAAGATGGATATGAAGCTAGTGTGAGATGCGCGTGCAAGAAACACAGAAATGCCAGTACAGTATGTGATCACCAAGCAACATCAACAACAACTTACAAATGGACAGACGGCATGGGACAAAGAAACCAAGGCCCTTATGGAACTACTTCTACAAAGGTGTGAGACAAATAACATCTATCTCTCTTGTTCCCCTCATTTGGGCACTGCCATACCTTGTTTTGTACGAGCCCTGCCCTTCTCTGCAAGCGTCTTGCTCCTCTCTGATAAACATTAGAGTATTCTGGCTCCTTTAAGGTTGTGGTTGGAAGAAAACAATGCATCACTTACAAATAAAAACCTTAAAGTTTCTAACACGTATTTCAGACAAAACACTTTTTATTACCTGGATTTCATTTTCATTATCAAAGTTTCATAGTTTTCACGCTGGAAGGCATCCTGAAGTACAGTTGTTTTTCATTTAAAGGTTGCAACACGCCAAAAAAACACATTTTCAGTCAATTCTCAGGTTTCTACAGGTGCATGTCTCATTTCTCCCTCCAGGAACTCCCCCCTGTGAGAGCTCTGTTCCATAAGGAAACACAGCAGCAATGCAATGGAGAAGTGACTTCATGCAATGGGCAGGCTGAACACGTTCAGTGGTACAAGAGAAAAGCCTTGTTTTTGATCCCTGATCTGATCATAGGCTCTGAAGTTTGTGTTTTGGGGAAGAATGCAACTTTTAATGGAGAGAGAGGGAGAGATGCTTGGCAGAAAATGGTGGACAGGACCAACCAGCTGCTGGCATCCCTCCAGAGGCAGAGCAGGATAAGACCTACCAGTGCTGAATTCATCAGGATCATTACATTTCACAGAAGTGGCCACAGAGGGCCATTGTAATACTATTAACTAGGTAAAGGTGACATTTAATATTTCTGTGTCCGTGTGGATGTTACTAATGGTTTCAATTTCATTATTGGAGCTTCAGTCATGGATCTTTTTTCCAAGCAATAGGTCATAAACACTATATATGTGGTTTGAGCAGCACTCTGCTTGTTGCAGATCCATTCTCCACACCATCTGTTTTCTACTCCACAGGGAATACCTGTGCAGGATTAACTTTGGAGCTGGATGACGTGTAATCAGTCATTATACCACTTACCGTCCTTCTACCAGCTGAAATTGACGCTCATTTTCCTGTTGACTGAGCCATCTCACAAAAAGTGAAGGAAAAGACAGTAATTCTGTTCATGGCTGGTTGTTTATCCATGCCAAATTAGATATTACCTCTTCTCCCGTCAACAACAGTTTTTTAAGGCAATGTGTTTACTTGATACACTACAGACAATAGTGTGGTCTCAACATTGTCACTGGATTGCTATAAACTGATAATAATAATCAAATCATCCAAATAAAGAGAAATTAATTTTGAAATCTATAATAACTTCCTTAAAAATAAAGGCCACATAAGTGCTTTTTATTGAAATGTGGTCAGCGGGGGACCTGATTGGGGGGAGTTTTTCTACTGCTAGCAGAGAAATGTGAACATTAGAAGGATCAAAATAATTTGCCTTGCTATTCTGGATTTCATACCGCCTTGCAATGAGACGAGCCAAAAAAAAACCAACAGATATTCCCTTTGTTACAATAACACTCGACAGATCGACTTCACACAAGAGCCTCCTATTGAGAAATGTGCTAGAGAAGTGAATACTGATTAATATGAAATAAATAAAACTCAGGGCTGAAGTGGAGGAGCTATGAAGCCTGCTCACGGGAGCCTGGGTATAATTTTGAAAGAACTGTTTCATATCCAACACGATTAGAATTACTCTGCTGTCTAAACTCAATAGCTTCCACTGTTAGTATTGCTAACATTACACGAAAACCCAAAAACAGGACTTTTCTCTTGTTTGCCACAGAACCATGTTCATCACAAATGTAGGCCTTTGCCCCAAGCAGGGTAGTTTCCATTTTATTGCTTTGCTCCATGTTAGCACCGTGGCAATTTAATATGGAGCAGACAGCATGAAAACCTGTGTTCACCGGCACCGGCTCAGGCTCGCTCTTACAGATGCCAACATCTCTATACTTTGTCGAGGAAACAAGTTACACAGTACCTTGTTTCCAGGGGGATGTTGCTGTTGAGTAGCCAGTTGTCCTGTGCGCTGCCGGAGTCTTGACCACTGGCGGGACCCTCGGGGGGAATCGAGCTGTCTGTGGGCGCGGGACTTGGATTGCTCCGCGGAGTGTAGTTCCCTCTGTTCAAGGAGTTAATGGAGGCTGCATGGTGCTGATGATTGGGCGAGTGGGAGTGGGAGAGTGGTAGAGGAGGCGTCCGCAGCCGAGAGTGGTTTTGAAAGGCTCCGTCTGAAAGTGAAAGAGCAAAGAAATGAAACACGTTAGAGACACTTTAAAATAATAACGACTCCACTGTTTTAATGCTCTTTAAATCTTGGTAATCTCTGGAAGCACAAACTGAGACATGTTTGCTCGCCAACACACAGTTTTGAAACTACTGCAGATCCACTGAAGATGCACATTCCAAAAGATTTGTGGAAGCGTGTGTGCGAGCAGGCTCATGGTGTTATTTTAACTCCCTGAGCCTCAACATTCTGATTAATGAATGATTAGCCATAGTTTTACCAGCAGCCCATAAATTAATTCCTAAACTTAAGACTAAATTCACTGAAGACCTGCAAAGCTCTCACATCAACCGCTCTTAAGTCCCTCTTCTGCTCATTATTTCTCCCAACTGGTCTCTAACAGAGTGTACTCTGTGCCTCCCGCAGAGACCCGGGACTGTTTACTCAGACCAGACACTGGCTCCTGTGTAAACAGACGATCTGGCCTCTTCTTGAAACTGACCAATTCTTTAGGCTTTTTTTCTTCGGCCAGAGAAGGATGTTTGAGCATCTGTGCTCTTTTTGGACAAAATCTTTAACTACTGCCACAACTCAATGGAAGCAAATGTAAGATACTGAATTCCAAAAAGTATGAGCTAACATCATCTGTTCTGCCAACAATCAGCCATTGTCAGCTACACGTCATGATCAGATTTGCGGTGGTCAACCTTATTAGAAGTGATACCTGTGGTCAGACTGTTCCAAAACTAGTTTCTTTAGGTCTTCTGCCAGCTCTGTTGTCTTCACATCAGACAATTTCAAAATATTAGGTATGAAGTCTAGACAAACAGATTGTATCCAGTGGTCCAGCTGTACATTATATGCACTTGATTTGCTCTGCGCTTCACAAGATAAAAGACCAATGTCCTTGTGCACTCTGTATCCATTTATTTCCACATCTGCTAAGCCATTCATCAATCAATGAACTCTTGGCTTTACACAGAGCGAAAGAGTGGCTTTCTTTTATGGCAGCAAGCCTCCTTTATTTCACAGATATCCACAACACTAAATTGCCAATTTACAGCAGAGAGAGTGGAATATAGACACACAGAAGGGCTTATTTTGGATAATCAGCTCCTTCATTAAAGCGACACTTACTCGTGGCAGTCAAGAAGCTTTGAGTCATTTCAGATTTTTTAGAGGTCAAGAACATGAAGCTGCTCAACATGTGTCAATCAAGGCAGATTGATAAACTGCTGAGGTGCAAAACTGGCTGTGCTGAGAACAAAGGAGCATTAAGCGTTAGTACGGAGGCATTTTAGGGAAGTGGAAAGCGAGCCCGTCATGTTCACAGGTGATGTGTTAATGAATGGTTCAGCAAGGAAAAACAAGATAAAAATATGTCCCTTCCTGCGAGGCGGTCAACATGCATGTGCTTTACAGACTTAACGATTCCACACATACCTACATTGATAGTGTTTGTTAAATAAAATCAACATTTCTAAATGTCTATTTACATTCTGTACGTTTCATAACCATCATAAATAATGGCGAGACCACTGTTTTTCATCTTCAGATTCTTTGTGAATCTGGCTCACTGCCGCATAGTTCACATATTTCACAGGATGAACCCCTGACAGAAATTGTTTCATTTCTTTTTCATTTTGGAGAGAGTGCTATAACCTGCATCTGTTGCACTGACAGATGGTTCCATGCTGAGCACTTCTGCACAATGCTGCCCTCGCAATTAGCTGAGCCACTGAGAGAGACGCACACCACGGCCTTGATGAACAATGGAGTACTGCGAGGTAAAACCACACAGTTGTTGATGACCTCCCTCCTGCTCAGTAATGTACCTGATCCCCAAAGCCATTAATAAGGTTATGCTAATTCGATACAGGGACAGCACAGACATACGCACTGAAACATATCACAAGGACAAATGCATCACTGCCCTGGAATGCATTTACTGCTTGGTAAACAAATACTTTACTTCCTACGACGATCAAGCAAGAGTGGGGCAACAAGAAATTAATTTTTCTGACATGTGGTAACTTTTTTTTCTGAGGACTGTACTTGCAATACATCTTAAGAGTCATGCTACGGTCTCAAAAACTACCACAGAAATTAATCAATATATGTAATTTTATGATGTAAGCTTCATAAAAGTATTATTGACTGCAAGTCTCCTGCGTGGGCTAGCAACACACTGTTGGTATTCCTGTTATTTTGTCCACTCTGCATGGAAAAACCACCATAACTGGAAATAGTTGTTTAAAGACCAAATCACTTTTGCAAATAAATTCACACTGTGCACGCAAATGCGCACACACACACACACACACACACACACACACACACACACACACACACACACACACACACACACACACACACACACACACACACATATATAACGTTGTATTACTATTTCTCAGTTGAAACATAACAGTCATAAACATTAGATGACAACATAATCTACATTTAAATCAAATTTCCAAGTGTAAGTGGATTAAGTCCAGTTTTAATACTTTATGTCATGCTCTGCTGGAAGTTCAAATGTTCTCATCTGTTATAACTTCTCAGTAGCCATGCAGCGTTATGAACTATTTAAAAGAATCTTCTACATGTAGTGCCCTCAAAATGCTTTGCAGTCTGCACAGAAGTCTCACTAAACTCACCTACTTCTTTGCATATAAGCCATCACCATTTCAATGCATTACAGACCATGTTCTACAGAAAGAGAAGCACTGCATCATGATCAAAACCCACTGCCTGGCTGTATGCATGTTTGTCCTTGTCCAACCAATAGCCCTTCAACAGCCAGGCAAGTAGTCACTGTTATGTTTGTGGGAATAAACAGAGAGACAAGAAACAAGACAGTTTAAGAGACAAAGCACGGGGCAACACGACCCCCACAGATGTGGCGATTCAGCAACAATTATTCACTACTATCCAAAGGACAGAAAAAAATTAATGGTTTTCTATTGACCTGCCTTGCACAACGAAATTGGCAAGAAAAGGAGATTCATTTGTTATCAGAGAGACAGAGAAGGGGGACTTTGGTACAATAGCTAAACTTTCACATGGCATTCAAAACAGAGGCCTAAAGATATCCATTCATTCCGGGAATGTGGCTTTTTCATTTTTCTTCCTAACAGATGTATGCACTGGTTAAGGCCTCCTGATGCTATTCCAGACAAGTAATTACGGCAAATCCACTTCATTAGCTAGGACTTCACCCTCCACCCTGAGAGATAACAGGAATGTCTGTGTAATGGTAAGATGGTATAATTGCTGGGAAGCAAGCGGACAGCTTGTGAGGTATCACATAACTACACCATAAAATTAAAACTAATACTAATTTATCAGAGTTTTCATGAAAATGCAGGATATTTCAAACACCTAAAATACTTAAATGGATTAAGGAACAAGTTAGTATTTTCTGTTGAGGGTTCAGAATCCAGGATTTGCGAATATTGTGAGATCCGTGAGCTTGTTCACCATTTACCTATGAACAACTGAATTTACTTAAGTCAATGAAAAATCTGGCACGTGCATCTCAATCATTTTGTGTGCTTTGATGCTGAAGCTCTAAATGGTATTAAAATAGCTAAATTAAATGTTCTGTATATTTCTAAACAGTTGATGGTGAATTTATTTAATGTGTTTATTATGTGCAGACTGCAGTGTGGATTACTGGGAAGACTGTACTGAGTTCTATCCAAAAGTGATAGAAATCAACAAATCCCACAAAATAAATAATTCAAAATGTCATAAACATGGTAATTAGTGTGATTCATCTGAGGGATTGCCATGCTTCCTTTATTGGTGCAGGTGTGCAGCACTCACTACAATAAGCCAGTAGCCTTGTTGCTGTAACTGCAACTCAGCTACTTTAATTAAAATGTAAAATGTGTAGCCATGAAAGTTTAGGCTTGAGTTTTTTTATGGAAGAAACTCTTTTTGTGTCTGTGATTTCAGCGAACACCAGCTGAGTTATACAAAAATAAAACCACTTATCTTGCACAAGAGATGCACAGAAAATTGCACCTAGTGGGTTAGGAAAAAAACAAATCCTGCTTCTTGGACTAAATTTGTGCAATATAGCACTCAAACGTCGACTTGTCAGTAATACTGCCACAACTCAGAGGGACTCCTGCAAATCTCACCCCCCATATGAGTGGGTGGAGGTCCCGCCTGACTAAAATCAGCAACAACAGTCACTGACAAAATTCAACACACCACACTGTAGCAGTAAATCTAAATGTAAAAGACCAGCCTTTACTTTATTAGATACATATTTCAGTGGAGCTGTGGCTACCAGATGGTAGAGAGAGCAGCACTTCAGCTGTCAGGAGCAATTAATGTAAGCTACGTCAAACTCTCCATATGCACGTTATGTGCTGTTCAAATGGAAAACTAATTTGTTTGATACCTGTTTGTAAGTTTGCAGTAACTGTAACATGTATGAATGTCAAATTAAACCTTTCATTAATTAATTATTAAATGTACAAAGTTGGTTGACATCACCCACACATGAAAAACATTTCAGTGGCATAATTTTTGCCACATTTGGTGACATGTGGAGGAACAATCCGCTCACACTTAATTTGCCACCGTGTGCACTGTCCAGGGAGAAGGTCTATTTCTGAACAAGGACAGTGGTTAAAATCCGCAGCACTAATGGTCACACCTGATGAAATAAAGTGATATGACATGCCCCGGACACCCGATCGACGCACCGAGGTGTGAGCCATTCAATACAGAATTAATCAAAAGCTTTCTAGCGTCCCGATAAATCATTGAATCTTGCTTACTGCTACAGCCCCTATGGCTAATCACAGGAGCAGAATTTCCAGTTGAGTAGCATTTGTCTATAAAAATACAAATAGAATTTATCATGAAGGCAGTGAAGCTGCACTCCTGGCTCCCTGAAGCTGGCTCTCTCTGCTGGCCCTGCTGTTTCCTACACCATTAGAAAAGTCTGAAGGAAAGAGCCATGTGGGAATACTAGCTGTCTTTCCTGGACTCATTTGAGAGGTAACAGGTACCACAAACAACACATGGTGGGTATAACGCTCAGCTCTCCACTGGCTCTCTCTGTGGGAATAAGGGGAAAAGACCTTCTTGAATCCAAACATAAGCTCAACTTGATTACTAACTGGAGGAAAACCCTGTTGCTGTATACATAAGTATATAACACCCTGCCACCAGCTTTCACTGAGGACAACAAATGAGGCAAGCAACAAGAAAAACAGTTTCATACCATATGTTCTATGCATGTAGGGCAAAATGGTAATACAAGGCAATGCAAAAGTAAACTGAAACATAACAAAACACATACAAAGAACATAATGAAAAAAATCTATTTATCAGACAAAACAAATGAAATAATATATATATATACTCTATTTCTTTTTTCAAACTGAGATTTACCACAGTTTGCAATCTAATCCATTAGGACTAGTCCTGGCATATGTTTCTCTCTCCCTTTCTGAGATCAAATGGATTTTCTGTCATTCTTTAGCAAGAACAAGACAAGTGGTTATGTATGCTCTGTTCAGTCTGTCACTCTGCTGCATATCCATCAAGAGGTTGAAGATTTTCTAAAAGGGCACAGATGGTCTGCAATTATCATGGAATGAAAGTAATGCATCTCACTTTATGTCAATGAAAAGAAGCTACGTAGGTATGCAAAATGCATTATCTGTGGTATCTGTGCGTTGACAAACAGCAAGTTGAATGGAACCGGACAAACTGTCTGTTGGCTCCAGTTCATTGATAACTCACGATCAAGAAAAGCCAATTCCTTTTGATGTGTCAACTCAAAACTGAAATTTCACATACTCCGAAAAACAGGGGCATGGCATGCAAGTGCCATGTGCCACTCATTAAATTATTATTTAGCCTCAGATACTTTCATTCCTCATGGTGTCTGTGGATGAATTACTTTCTGGGATGACCTCTTTTAACCACATTTCCCCCCGTCCTTGCAGACGAGGGATGATTAAGCAGTTCAAATGAAGACTTATTTGAATTCACACACGACCGCATCCCCGAGCCTTCTACCCGGCTCGGCATTCCTGCTTGGTCAGCTGTGAGGTGGTGGTGTGCTGGCCCTTTCACCAGGGAGCCCGGCTGCACTTAAGCCAACACTGGCCGACCCCATGCTGTTTTGCATTAAGAGATGCTAATACTGGGAGGTTGCAGTGTCTCAGATCTTGCTGCTCAGCGTGGCAGCGGGCTCCCACTGGCAGTCTCCCCAGGAAGAAGCCCCTCAGAGAAAGCCGAGGGCCACAGCGAAACACATGCTTCACAAAAGGACTGCAGGCTTCAGTGAGCAGCCTCGTCAGCCTTACAGAAACCCTGGCTCAGTGTTCTTCCAAATGAAAACAGGATCCCGCAAAAAAAAAAATAAACAAGGCAGCCTTAGAGGCTACTAATGTGAATAACGATATGCTGCTGAGAGCGTTTACTTGTTCAAAATCCAGCAGAACATTTTAAGTTCTGTATGTGGGCTCAAAGATGACCTTGAGCAAATCTAATCTGAAGTGATAAAAGGCACCTGTTTTCCAGTGCAACAAATATACTGTGAGCCACTTATTTTAGGCATACACAGTTTTCTGTGGTTGTTTACTAGCAGTAAAAAAGTAAATACTTCCTGCACCATGTCAAATCTGAATGTGAAGATTTCTTCAATTACTGACCTGTATGTCAAAGAGATCTGATTTCATATTCCAGTCATTTTCACCATGGTGGCTTTTAAATTACCTTTTTTGCTCATGTAATTCCCTCTGAAAACCTGAGTTGAATACTTAATTCCAGATTACATTTGGCCACATGAAGTCTTTTTTTTCCCAACCAGAATTCCAACCGCTGCATGAAACAGAAATCATTAGAATTCAGTTTCCATAACTTTGATAAAGCAACTCAGGAAACTCGTGATCTTTGGTTTAATCATATTGGATATGCGGTTCTGTGTCCATAACCCTGTTCTGCATGCCACTCTCCACACAACCTATTTGGCTCACTCTCGGTTTGTCACCTTGAGAAGATGAGGTTTATGTAGCTGAAGGGAAAAGTGTCACTACGCATTGAACAAGTTTTAATGAAGTCATTTCATTCCCTGAAATGGTGAAACCAGCTTGGATTGACAGAGTTATTTAGTTACATATATTATTTGCCACAAAAGCTTTGGGGCCTGGAAATATTTTAAATAGAGAAGCACCAGCTATCACAAAAATCCAAGATTTTAATAAACAGAATCTGCAAGCTTATAAAGTAATTGGATGTGATGTGGGAAATGCGCAAGAAGGCGTGGAGCAGGCTGACACGACTCACTAGGTGGTTTAAGTGAACAAACAGTGGAGGCTCTTCTCTGCTCTCTCTCTGATTGTAATTGGCTCCTTACTGTCAAAGATTTCCTGTGATTAAACAATGAAGAATTCCAAAGAAGAGTCTCAAAGAAAAGATTATTTTGCATAAATTACAACTAATTCATATGTAACTACAAAAAGGTGAAGGGTCCTCAGAATGGACAAGAGCATGGCTGTCAAAAGTACACAGGAGAAGTAGAAAAAGTGCCTTTGCACCCACTAGCAAGAGAAACACAGAAACATGCTGCACTATGCAAATTCAAAGTAATCTTACAAAGCCTGTGGATGACTAAGGTAGGAAATTCCTCCTCAGTCCTCTCCTACCCCTTAGTGACAGCCTGAGGCCAACCTAAATGCTGTACCTATGCAAATCAGTGTCATTGTTATGAGACAAATCTGCCACGGTAAAGGCCAATTCCCCCCACCCATGTCCCCTCCAGCACAGTCATGTCACTGCTGGGTGACCAGCGTGTTGCTACTGTGGAATTAGGGGGGAGATTTGCGGCGGGATTAATAACTCATTCTGGAGGCTTTCTGAGCAGGCAGCTGGAGCACTTTGGAGTTTGATGTAATTCAACCCTTTGGATAGTTAACTTGCAAGCTTGATCAATTATTTAGAGCATTTTATTTTGTTTTGTGTTTGTCATGCCGGTGGGATAAGCAAGTAGCTGCTGTAGTTCAAAGGCAGCAACACTGAAATATCAGAAAAGAAAAACTATTCAGCATGCAAAGGGATGACCTATGGGAGATATATGGCATAAATAACTGAGTTTGAATGACAGCATTGTTAAGAACATATAACTTGCTCCACTTCAAAATGTGGGATTAATAATAAATCTGGTTTTCTGAGTTTACAAAATACTCAAATGTTCTTATGTCCATACATTTTTCATATGCCATTCAGTGAGTTTAAGAAGAATCTACGAATGTATAGCAGTTATACAGCAACAAACAAATACTATTATATCGACTCAACAAAACAATTTCACCCATGTTTATTATCTGCCACAGATAATTCATTAGTGCCCACAGTGGCACGGCAAATAAAATCTTCACAATGATTTAAGGAGTAAGATAACTGCTGATACAATGTGTAACTCACTTTGACTGCTCCTTAGTAAATCCACTGTACGTGTTTTTATAGTCACTGAAGTTTTGTCAACATGTCAGCACTATGTTTGCAGTTTGAGTGCAAATGTCATTCTGTCAGTCTGAATGAGTGTTAAGTCAACAGCAGGAGACAAGAGGAATGAGAGGCTGACATTTATTAATGAGAAACCACATCAGGAATTTTCAAACCTAATCTAAATCAAGGGGCACTGTTTAAGTTTGAGCCGTTATCAAAATACAAATCTAAAGTAAGGGGCCAACTCTGTTTTTAATAAACCTGGAAGGAGTCCGTCCTTGCAGTTATACAGTATATGATGATACAGCAAGGATTACATTACAGCTGGTGTCAAGCAGCTGTCTTTATTCCTTGCTTATTTCCTATCAGGTGCGGAGGATGCATGCAGGCTGCTGTTTCTGAAAATTCTATTGAGGGATTGTAGATGGTTACTCCCACCAGCACGCATTGAAACTGAAGAGAAGTATCTGTGACAAATATCTCCTACTGAACCAAAATCGTCCATCTCTTTGAGTGAGACTCTGAACTTTCCAGACCTCGCTTCAGAGAGTTCTGCGCATTTCCTGAGGCTACATATCGATTCAAAGTTTCAGCTCTCTCTCATGGTGCTCAGAAAAAAGGGACATATTCTTGCCCATAGCCATCTGCATGACCTATAACACAACACATCCAGGAGCAGGGGAAGGCTAACCTCCAGAAAGCAACAGTAGTTTGAAAACCAACTCACCATCAGCAGTTGCAGTGGCAGGAGCATACACGTTCCCTGAGCCAGTTTTAACTAAGAATGAATTGGGGCCAAACTCATCCTCAGAGTCAGAGTCCTGGGCTGGCTGAGCCGCACAGTTACCTAGCAACCCTCCCTGGCTCTCATTGGCTGCAATGGAAGGGGGAGGGTATGGGAGCTGCTCAACGGGGGAGGAGGAGGCGGATGAACAATGCAGCGGAGGACCTGTGGACCACAAACAGAGACAACACATGGGGGGGAAATGAAACACACCCAAACACAGGCAACATCACATAGGAGCAGAACACACACACACACACACACACACACACACGCAAACACACACACACATAAGTAAGACTTAACTCTGACACTTAAAAAAAAAACAAAAACAGGGACACATCTGCCTTTGTCTCCGCCACCTCACCCCAGCT
The DNA here is from genome assembly GCF_039877785.1 of Chaetodon trifascialis. Lineage (NCBI taxonomy): Eukaryota > Metazoa > Chordata > Actinopteri > Chaetodontiformes > Chaetodontidae > Chaetodon > Chaetodon trifascialis. The sequence continues at coordinate 25,686,403 of NC_092064.1, read as the reverse complement.
GGGAGGAACACTGCAAACAACTGAAATGAATTTGAGACAGAATAGAAAAGGCAAATACCTGGCACTGGTTTAGAGAAATAAAAACAACAAAACACCTTTTTGGGATGTTAGATGCAGAAAAGGGGAACAATTACAGGCTACAATGCTCAAATCCTTTAACAAAACAAACAAGCACAAAAACCCCCCACAACTGATCAGTTTGGATGTATGCCTACATCAAAGCTCAGCCTATATTCAGTAACAAATGCATGTTAAGTCAGAAATATCTGCTCAAATACAAGTAAATAATATTTCACACTAATTCTTGACACTCTCATTTTGAACTTTTTTGAAAGTATCACAATTTGACATGACTACACTTCTCCAAATTACAAAAATTACGCAGGCGGATTCAAATTTGTGTGCTGTGCAGCAGGCACATGAATCATATGTTCCCAGGCATGGAGGGGTTGTTAATACCCCCTCCTGCGGAAATACATATAACCCCTGGCAGCAAAGAAATGAATCCAACCTGAACCAATCCTTCCTATTTCTTCTGTGCTCTGTGTCCATTTCAGCTTCCCTACTTGTCAGTAATATAAAACACCAGAGGGATTAGACTGGCCACTCACCTAAACAGCAGAATACCAATAATTTACAGTTGTGATTATCTATAGCCTCTTGTTATATAGCAATACAGTATGCTAATTCTTACATACAAATATCATACAATTTCTTCTTTCGAGGCTTACTGGCTCCAATTCCCATGCTGTCATAAAATGTTAAATCTCCACAGAGCTCCTATTAATGTGTGATTAACTCCTGATGCAGCTCTGCGCCACGCTGAAAATGGACTACTTAAGTAACGTGACTGCAGCGAACAAAGCCATCAGTTTGGTGCTCTCCCATCTTCCCATCAGTCCGTCGGTGTTGATGTTGAAATTCCTGCTGACTCTACTGTCATCCATCAGGAGAGATAAATTTCCTCTCACTCTGTAATGATCCCTGAAGAGTATTAAAATACGGCTCAGTGACTCACATCTAATTAGGAAACAATTAGTGATACTAACATATCAGCCGCAGCCCTACACAAGCAAATGTCCACTGCCCCTGAGAGTCACAGTTTGTGCTTTATATATACTTCCCACCACACACTTCATTTCTCTCTCAATCCTCTAATGTAGGTGCAGGTAATGGGTACAGTGGCACAGTGGCCATGCTGCGGGTTAATGGCCGTGACACTGTTGTGCTTGACTCTACAGCACTGTACAACCGGGAGAGAAAGAGCTGTTGAAATTAGAAGCCATTCCCAGAGCCCTTCGGACACATCAAAGACACTACATTCAGCGTGTGTCAAATAAACAACACTCTGCTGCTGAACAGAGGATCTTTCACTGAGCTAGTATCTGTGGGCATGAAAGTCCAGAGGCAAGACGAACATTCTCGACATGAGAGACAAAAATGAGCTGTACCAAGTCTCTGACCGAATATTACAGCATTTTCCTCACGGAGAGAATTAATCAATGAGACAAGAAAAGATTAAAGTCCTCTAAAAATGGTCAAAGTCATAACCTAAATGAGGTCAAGGTAGTCATGCTCGGCAGCCATTAGTTTAGCACACAGAGGTTTTACTGTCTCACTGTGTTTAATTAATGCTGGCTTGTCCAGTTCGTGCCCGAGCCACATGCACCGAACATCGTGCACGGGGCTGCTGCAGGCCAGAAACGACAGCCTGAGACGGCCAGAAAAGTTTCTCTGGCTGCCAGAGTTGATTGCCTTTGCCTTCAATCACTATATTATGGCAGCAAAAGGGGACCTTTACTTAGGAGGACCTGGACCATGCGCTACTAGTCAGTTCCTGACAGCTAAAGGAAGCGCCAGTTACTGTCTGGTTTGGCCTGACAGCAAACACAGACCACCGACAACTGCATTAGAGGTCTTAATCAACTCATTAGGAGCCCAGAAAGATGAATAAATCAGTTACTGTGATCGGCAGGAAAGGATAACTGCTAATGACACTGCAGTGTTCAGTGCAACATGGAAAAAATGCTCCATACATGTTTTGCATTATGTTCTGAAATATAACTGATGTTCTGATTCAAAGTAACTTACAAAAGGTGTAACAACTGAATTATTTTACAATTCCATATTCAATTAGTTTAATTTTGATAAGGATTATCTAAAAATCACTTTATAAGTATATTAGTTCAACAGTGCAAGTTGTCAAACATAACAAAAGTGGCTCAGGCAGCAATTATCAAAGCCCGAGTTCAAAGTATGACATTTATTTTCCAGGGAAAAGCAGTATCAGTATGTGGTTCAAGGATGAGAGACAGATGCTGAAACATGCGAATGTGGGCGGCAACGCATCAATATATATATTTTTTTTTCAACCCTGCAACTTACAATAAATAAGCAAGTAGGTGTTCTGTGTTGTGCTCAAAACTTTAAGATAACAAATGAACTGGCTGCTGCAGAGAGAGAGCATGAGTTCATCTGGTCACAGGGTAAATTCTCCTGCTATGGGCAATATGAAAAACACACTTTATACATAATTTTAAACATCATGTAGAAATATATTGTGATATTGTTAATTTTCTGGAAATTCATGGGAATGTCTTGTTTTCACTAACACGTATGCAAACATCCTGAAACACAGGCAAGCAGTGAAGGTATGGTGCGTGGAGATGAAAGGGGCATCCTCGAAAAGGCTCAGGCGCTCACAAGCGAGGATGGAGCGAGATCCTTCCACATGACTGTTTGAAGGATATTACTTCATGGGCTTCACTTCATAATCCTCTACAGTATGCCTTCGAACAGCTGCTTAAAGGTACTGCACTCCTGTAGCTTTGGTCTGATAAATGTCACAAAATAGTGGAAAGTGCCATCACAGTTTCAAGATAGCACAAGGTGAGGTTGGCAGATTTCCAAATTGCTTATTTTGTCTGACTAACGCAGTCCAAAAAGATATATTTACTACTATAGAAAAAGCCAGCTTCATTCAGGATTAACCACTTATTTAAATATTGATTTATTTATTTGCTGTCAATCAACTAATCAATTAATCATTTGACTGCTTCAGCACTAAAACCAATAAATAATTACACACTTCAAAGGGATTTGTGGAAACACCCTGTGCAAAGATATCTGACAACCTCTGTGCGTTATTTCAATGTGATCAATCTGTGCAGGGTGGTGTGTATATGTGCTGACTAATGAGTGGAGGCCAGAGGAGACGTCTGCAGAATTGCTTAAGGTGTACACACTCACATAATGTAGGGACTAAAACTCAGAATCGTGGACTGGAAGCTACGAGACTAATCACAATGATCAAGCTTGTGCATGAGAAAGAGGTAGAGTCATTAGCACTGTACGAGCACACACGACAAATCATGTTTAAAAATGCCGTCATTTGAGAAGGCTTCTCTGGCTATGGGATAGAGAACAAAATCACGTAAATAGAGAATATAATTTAGAGGGAGAATGTAATTGAGTGAAAAGAAAATCAAATAAGCAGAGTCAACATCCTTCATCCGGGGAGTCCTGATCTTTACTTCTCTCTCTCTTTTTCTCTCCAAACCTGGCTAATCTTTCTGATTTTGCCTCTAACTGCTGTATATTCTGAAGCTATACATAGAAATGCTCAGGGAGATAAAGGTTGTCATGCTTCCAATACACAACATGGTAAATAAGATCTATGACTACGTTGTACAACTGCACACCCACAAAAGCGAGTAAGGTGAAGCAGATGTGTGATTCCACAGTGACAACAGGAATTATCTGTTTGCTCAAGGACTACCGCTGCAGGCAGTGTCTATAAAAAATGCAGTGTATTTGCAGATTAACACTGAAGAAAAAACAAACATCTCTGCGCCTGTCCGGTAACATCAACTGATGCCATGTGGCATACAAAGCATGCAGGATGCACAGGAATGACTCACAGAGTCTCAGCGGGGACTGAGTGTCATCATCACACCGCTACTCTTGTTGTAAATGCAGATTGTGTTGAATCTCCATTTTATCATAGAGCCGGATGTTCTGCATGCAGGATTAATGTAGTCAAGATACCAGCATTTTTATTCAATGCTAATGCTAAAAATTCATGTTAATATTCTACAATGATGCCAGGAAAAACAAGAAAAAAAAAAAATCTCTAACACCGTGTGTTTCCACATTGACTTGGGCAGCTGTGTAGTAAGAATCATACATGGTTGTGTGAAAGGTTGGCAGTTTGTCTTTGGCAGATCAGTAAAATGTTGCGTAATTTGCTCCCCCTGGCACCAATTTTGTCATCCTGTGTAGGTGGAGTGGGATCCACTCCAAGATGTGATAGCATGTTTAAAGCTTTGTCATACTTTCAGCTGTTCTTCTTACTCTTCTTACTGTATTTGCATGTGGAGGTTACGTGTAGGCTGGCTCATGGTATATGACGCAGTGGGTTTTGTTCTTTCCCTGCAATACACACCTGTGATACTCACCATTGTGTCATTAGCAAACCAATAGTGTAATGCAATCTTGGTGTCAAGATTCACCACATTTTGCTCAGTCCAAGGCCTGCCTATTCAGACCAGGCTGACAGCAGACAAGACTTACCGCATGCAAGTTCTGTGCTGCTGCATCACTAATTGGTGTAGCACCTTTACAACTCCAAAACCAGACAGACCCCTTTTATAAATGTTTTGCTTGCATGCTTCACTTTCACTATACAGGTACATTCTTCAATCAGCAGATATCTAATTGTACAGATTGAAGAAAAAAAAAAAAGGATTATGGGAGTGATGCAGGAAGGCACGCAAAAGATTAATGGCTGATTCTTACCAGCATCTGTCAGCCACAACAGATTTCATGTATGAAGGCCTTCCCTTTCGGCTGATTAACTCTCTCTGGAGCCATCTGAAGGCAGCAGGTATGTGATTATGCACACCAGACCCACTGGTAACCTTGATTAAATCTTGTGCAACCAGTGCCAGGCCACTGCAAAATCAACCCACAAACATCTGCGTTTTGTGCATGTTAAACGCTTCAGTTATATCTCAGTATTCTTGACAATCTGACCCAATGTATGGAATGAAAATCAGTGCTGGAGACTGTAACATCTTTAGGAGCTTGTTATAAATGCATGCCCATTGTTAATGTAAAATTACAACTGTGGGTCTCTGGGGGTTAATACTGCATGCAATCCTTCAGTAACTGCTTGGGAAAAACAGACTTTTAGAGGATAAGTCATCATAATAAATCATGAGCAGAGTGTTGTGTGTACAGTAGTTCAAAGTGAAAATAAACCATGAGTTTCCATGTTGCTTTGACTAGAACAGTAAGTCATAATAACTTCTTCTATGAAGAAGCAAGGATGCATTGTAAGTCTCTTCAAAGGGCAAAACAGATTTATAAAAAAGCCTATTATGCCAAAGCTAATACGAATAATGCTCTATTAATTACTGAGTTATATTTCCCTACAAGGTACAATTAAGGTAGCAACAACGTAGCTTAATTGGATATTTATAGCTTTTGAATTGCATGGGTGTTATCAATTCCCTTTTCAGCTTTCCAACTTTGTCCCCCTAATGATGTGCTTTTGCTTAGCTCTCGCGGACATGTTTACAGTGTGCAACACAAATGTTCACTGGTCAAGCTCAAGTTGTCCTGGAAATACTGTGTGATACAAAGGCTTCAGAGCTGCTTAACCCATGAAAGGAGGCTTGATGCCCCTTTTTGATGTTTTTTTCTAACTGACGGCTGGCAGCATTTCAGCCCTGCCACCACTGATTAAATCTGCCCTCTTGCCTACTTTATCACTGTTCTTGGTTTGGATTGAACTGCTAAGACTCTGGCAAGGCAGTGTTAGTGCTGCCTTTGTGTCACTGACAGTGTTAGATATTCAACGTCTTTGTCACCGAAGGAAATAAAGTCCTCTAGTGGTGTTTTTACAAGCTAACATGATGAAATATGGGGTGAATATTGGCTGACAGACTGGCTATGGTTGGGTGACATGACTATTTACAGTATAGTATAGTGTGCTTTATATGAAGATAAATTAATCTGTCAAACATCAGACATTTTCCTGTTTAATATTTTTCTGCTGTATTGGGACACTGTGGGCAATTTTGCAAATCAATAAGCTGGACGGTTCTTCAGTATCGTTCAGGTATTTGATTTGCTGGGTCCCATTTGGTTATTTTATCTTTAAATCATTTTTCAGTCAAATTTCCAGAAAATGTACTTGATCACAATACACAGATTTAGAAAACACTGGCTAGTGCTGTTACAGAACAAGACAAAACAATACACACATTCAATATAAAAACAACAAAAAATGGTTAAAAACAAAACAAAACAAAACAAAAACATTCATATGTGTGTGTGTGTGTGTGTGTGAGTGAGTGAGTGTGTGAGTGTGCAGAACATTACTTGTGGGCATGATCAATAAAGGCAATGGTCTTCACAATAAGTCAAAGTTCAAACTAAAATAAAATTGAGTTTAAGATCAGAAATCCATTTGGATGTGAATATTTGTGTTTGTCTGAGATAAAGTAACAGCAGTCGAAACTGCAAGTAATCATGATGTGGCTTAAACAACTGATGATATTATAGGATGAGCTAAATTCCTAATAGTGCCTGATTATTTATCAAATGAATGGAAGTTTTAGGTTTCCTTCTACGTTTTTGGAAAAGTTATTAGTGGATATGTTCAGGTAATAATTACACTTATCAGATTTCTCTTTTCAATACAATCAAGGTGGCTTGATTCTGGTTTGTGCGTTATTGGGATTTCTAAATTGACATAATTGTTTTCTATTGCACAGCTGAAGCCATAACTAGCCTTTTACGAAATGAATACTTGACAGGTGATCTCATCTCAGTAAGAAAAACCCAAACAAACAGAAAAACAAACGACACAGCTCAAAGGGACAGTTCTGACAAAGTCATAAGCCTAATGCAGCAAACGCAGGTGACAAAGTGCCTCGTAAACATGCTTCATATTTAAAAAATATTTCGCTTCCACTTTTTTCTCAGAGCAATATAAAGTTATTAGTTGATTTTACACCACCTGCCAAAGGCTATGCTGAACATATGCCTGCGGCAGGATGACAAGAATTTCCCCAATTGATACGGTGCAATGTCATAAATTTGTCAGGCAAACTGTAATTCTGCAGGACACTGCCCGTAGTTCAACACCTTACTCCAAACTATACAACGAAAAACATTAACAGACACACGGACACACTTGCAGAGGAAGTGGGAAATGAGCTTTTATGAACCAACATTGGAAAAATGATAAAACTTTCTCTGACGGTGCCGTTTCCCTGAATCAATATCATAATAACACAGAGTGAACATAATGTATGATAAGGTTGAAAACAAATTGTAAATACCCATATTTCTTTTTTATTTTTTTATGGACATGACCATTACTGAGAAAATGGAAATTATATTTGTGTAATAAAAAAGCATTACCACAGAAGGCACAACTCCATTTAAGGCTGACCCATAACATTTCTATCAGCACTTTAAACCCAGCATCCATTACTTACAACTACTGTGTCCTCTTTAAGAGACGTTGAATGCAGAATTATAAAAGGATGGTTTGTATAAATGCAGAAAACACAAGTAAAAAATATCTGGCCATTAGTACAGTCTGTGGTGCCTGCAGGACAGCTTGGACATGGAAATGGGTGATTTAGATCAAATTAGCAGCTGTCACGATATCCATAAACACATTCACAGACCATGGGCCCCAGAAAGAACAAACTTTTACACTCATTCCTCTTTAAATTACACCAATTTAAGGATGCAATCTATCAGTGCTAATCTCTTCATCTGCATGGAGGAGGAGGAAAATATCCACCTAAGACAAAGAAAAAGCAGCAGTGGCACACAAGCACTCGCACCCAGCAGACTACAGATGCCAGCGGCTTTCCAGAGCATCACCTAGGAAGATGAAAAGGAGGCCAGAGTGGCTAAGAGTACAGATGGCATTTCCACTCTGTGACTATAAGCACAGACTCCTTCCACAGTCATCTTCTACCCACATCCCTGCCTGGCTTCTGCCACTCTCATCCGCCCGGTCCATCCTATTTCTCTGTGCTGCAGAGACAGTGGGCCCTGCAATCCAGCCGAAAGACACCATCTGTTTGGACATCTCTGTGACAAACAGAGGACTGAATCAGACTGGAAATGTGAAGCTGAACTCCTGAAAAACTGATTGGAAATTTCTTCTGTTTGAGGAGAAGCGTCACTGCTGCTGTACTGCCACCTTCTTCTGCAACTTTTTAAGTGTTATTGAAATTAACTAGACACCTGGAATAAATGCTGCTAAAAAACTGAGTACAATTAAGTTTTCAAACTGCTCTTTTAGAACGGAGTAATCACTAATTGAGCCATTTGCAAGACTCCTCGTCTTCCCTTTTTTTGCTCTTTACTTCACTAGTCTTTTGAATCAATGTTAGTTCTGACGAGCTCTGACATTGCTAAATCCCTCCATGCAGTCCCGTTCAGGCATCACAGGGGCTTTCTTTGTTCTAGGATAAATAGTAAAGGTTCCAATCCCCTCACCTCTTGCTGTTAACAGCATCCTGCAGGCATGTGATGGCTGTTTTTAAAGATCTCTTGGTCAACACAAGTGTTTGTAACTGACATCATGACAGGATATCTTCTCTAACAGCACAGAAAAAGTGGCGTAAAAGCAGGCTTATAAACACATCCACACCCATTTGGCGACTCCACTGCAGAGGATTCTGGACTTCAAAGAAGTGCATGTGGTAATCTGCTTTAAATGGATGTTTCTGGTACTCTATCATAGCTCGATCATCAACTGAGCCGACTTAAACCATGGCTGAAAAAAACAATGCTAATAGTGGATAATTATCAGCTTTTACTCCGTCTGCACTAGCTGCTCTATTCCCTCTCCCATCACACACAGAGGCTGGTGAATAAACACAATGGCATGAATAAATAATGACCCCACAATCCTCTTAAGGTCCCCGAATTGTGAGGGGGAAAAAAGACAAAAGTTTACTTTTGGTGTTTGAGAGCAAGCGGAGCCTGAAATTGTAAGCGACTCATTAGGGCTACATGTGGCTTGCCTGGGGCCTTGCTGAACAAAGATGGCACTATCCCCATCCTGTCATTTCTCAGTGCACTGCAGGCCTGGCCTAATAAAATTCTAAAGTATACCCTTAAGAAACAGCAATAGTACGTTCCTAATAAAAGACAGTCAAGAGCTTAAGCACTGCCTTAAAAAATACAAAAACCTCCCATCTTCCAAACTTTCTCCTGGAATCAAAATTTTATTAGACTGAGTGGGAATTTTCGGCGTGCTGAGAAGGCCACCTTCGCCTGATTTGTGCAGATTTGCTACGCTGTGTATAAATGTCAGAGCAATATCTATGCTTTTATGCTAAAGGATCATACCTCTGTCAAAACATTATTTCTTCCTCTCATCATGCTCTCCAGATAGCTTACATAAAAGTCCCCTGTTTTTCATTTCAGACACTTTGTCAGTGTTAAAGAATTGATTTGTGTGTGCCTCCCAGCTCCCACTGAGTGCATGACAGTTCAAAAGGCTATCTAAAATACATGCTGCCAAGAGGCCTGTGTTTCTAAGTGCTTATATAATTTACACCATGGTTAAACTAAAGCCACTGAGAGTCTGCAAAATGGCAAAGAAGGCTTGTTTATAATAGAAGTATTTACAATAATTTAACGCTAATATAAGGCTGCTACATCACTGACAGAAACAGAAATCCAGTATCTGCATTTGGACCCATTTAGATACGTCTCTTAATTCTCTTTTATGAAAAAATAGCAAGCTTTTGACACAGTGGTAGTAGCAAGAATGTAGTAATAAATAACAAGTGCAGACAGGAGACACCTTTTCTGGAGCGTAATTGTAGAGACTTTGGTCAGAACAAGGTAAACCAATTTTAGTTCCACTCAGGCGAAGATTGTAAATTAAGTTGCCTGGGGTAGACGGAGTCCTAGCAACTGGAGATGGGCGTGAACACGAGGATTACCTTTTCATACTCAAACCAGTGGTGAATCAGAATGTGAATTTCATATATTTTCTTCCATTGCCGAAAACTGAACATTAACTTCAAAACGTGATCATTTTAATAATAGTGCGGATACTGTGGTACCTGTGGAGCAGTCTGGACGCTGCAGTCAGGAGCCCGTTATGCTGCAACATGTTGTTTTTATTGTAATGTGTTCAGATGGCTTTTAAACTTATCACTACTTATCACAATCAGTCAAATTCATCCATTTGAGTTTTGTTTTTTTGAATATAAATCTTGTTTATTTGCAGGATCAGATTGAGGCTGATTATTTCAATCATTTCTAACTGATCAGCAGCAGATGCGTGAAGCCTGATCCATTTTCAGTCCTTTTTTGATTGCACTCTATCTCTCTTTGGGTTGTATTGTTACCTCTCAGACATTATGCATTTTTATTTAATGCATTTTTACTGAATGTTTGAAAGTGAGGGCTGTCAAGTGATGCTCCTATCAACAGATCCATATGAAAATTTTAAATGTAAATTTTCCTTTCAGTGGTCCAAGCAACACCTGCTTCCATTATGTTTCAAAAGCTACTGTGACGGCCGCATGTTCAGTAACACTGGGCCACCGTGTTTAAATAAAGGTTCACCAAATGAATGGAAAAAAATCCATTTTGTGACACTGAACCAAATCACTTTTTATAAATGTACAGCTACAACTTTTCAAGTTTAAACTGAGCTTTTTTCACAGACTGAGCCCAAGGTTGCATTAGCCTAAGAGGCCCTTCCATTTCTTCAATGCTGCATCTTCACTGTCTCTCAAGTAATACTGACAACAAAAAGACGATGCAGTCCATTACAAGGGTGGCAACTAAATGCAATTAAAAAACCACAACAATCAAAGTCTGACCTGAAAGCGGCAAGCATCCAATTAGTGATGTACACTAACAAGCTGTAACCTGCAACCTCTTGCTCGCTGAAATATGCAGAGATAATTCTTTAAAACTTCCACAAAGTCAAATTTACTTCTAGACTTCAGGGAAATCAGGGTCATCGGGGTGATCTCTCAGAGCTGAAAACAAATCATTCTGATGCCATTTACCAACATAAACAAGGTTCGGAAAAAAGAAACTCTTTTGTCCTCACTTTCAGGTTCAGCTCTGCAAAAAGATTACAATACTGCTGCCTCAGTCATGGAGCAGACGTATTCTCTGGGGTCATACAAGCCACGTATGTCTTTTTAATATGTGTATAATTTTTAATAAGTGTTTATCAGTCAGCTGACCGACAGAGGTCAGTTTATTTTCTATTTCCCGAATTAAGTTTTCAAACTTGTCCTTTTATTCATTCCTAAAGTCAGTGTGGAAATGTTTCTGGCTGTCCTGGACTGTATTTCCCATTAGCACTTAATTAAATGTTAAAACTGTTACACATCCAACCTCCTGCGAACCACAATTAGTGCTCAGCTCATAATGAGTGAGTTTAAATTATCTAAATAGCTCAAAGTGTGCCTATGCCAAAATCTGGTGATTCACACACTGTAAGCATTGAGGTTTGAAGACAGACAGATTGCAGCTCCAGTGTGACCTGCTGCAGAAGCCAGCAATTCAGCTGAGATAAGACTAGTGTTTCCAGTGAGACAGCAGTACTTCACAGGAACCACTGAAGGCAGAGGGGAAAAAAATCTAAAGCTTATGTCCTGAGCTATTTTCTTCAACATGAGCAGGCTGTGAAATTTCACCGTGCCAAGCTACTTTCACTGTGAGAGAAATAATACAGGAGGAACCTCAGCTGTCCAACACATCAAGGTTTTGGAACAGCAGGGTCTTTATGTGTGTCAAAATCTTCCATGTGTGCCACCCCTACATTTAAGTGTGCTAATCTTATTCTGAATCACGCAGTACACTGACAAGCCCTGAGAGCAAAAGCGGGAACGCAGCAAATAATTCGTATTAATTATGCTAATTAATTAATCATTACAGCTACGCTCGCATTACGTTACCACACAAACGATCTTGTATTCCACATGGTTCAAAGTAAAGAGTAAAAAGAAGTACAAATGTTACACATCGTCTGAAAATGTACTACATTTGTTGTGGCATGGTCCCTTACTCAAAGATGTACATAAATGCACGTTCTAACCTTTAAGCATGACAAGCATTATCCAGTTTTGGATGACGAAGTGACAGACAAACATTTGCATTACCTGAGCTGATGTTTGCTGATGAATATTTTGTAACTCAAGCAGCCCTGAAAGCTCTGTACCTGGATTGGTATCAGAGACTTACACTGACGGTATCAGAGGTGACCGCTAATGAGAGAAATCTCCGCATGGAAGTTTAACTGTGTCTATCTAGGGCAACCGCACATTATGATCACTGTTTCCTCAGCCTCAACAACAAGCACTAATTGCTTTCACTTGTGATAACTGCTTGCTCAGAGCTATCTAGAGTTCCAACAGACTGATATACGGTGTTCAAAAACATAAAACACAGGTCAAGATAAAATACTACTTTTTTTGTAATGTATGCTCAGAAAAGAAAAAAAATACAGGAGAGCAATTAACTTGCATCAAAGGACCAATCATACATCTTTGTGGGCTGGGTATCAGACAGTATTGACGACTGATCTGATAGCATATGCTAGATTAGAGATCCAGAAAATCACCGCATTGCTATTTGTATCCCATTTTAGACAGGGAGAGCAGTTCTTAAAACTAACATAAATATAACATGAGCGTGGTTAATGACTGTATGTTAAATGGATACTGCTGAGAGATGGACAGAAGTTGTGAGACTGGGTTAAGACGATCCTCCATGGAGGAGGGCTCATCCTGCTCCATGTCGTGCTTTGAGCTGCACTGAGGCCCCTGAGCTTTGGTGGTAAGATGGGCCCTGATGTGCTGTTGGTTTAGACTGTCAGAGGCACTGGCAGCGAGCGGGCATGCAACTCCACAGATAACAGACCAAAACTGTCCACAAGGGCCTCTAAAACCCAGCAAATTAGCCTGCAAATGAGCCAGAGAATATCTCTACTAATCCATGATCTGAGCAGAGACTCTGCCAAAAAAAGTAAACAAATAAATAACTTCACAAGAAAAACTGGGGGTGGAAATAACCACGGCTGTGAGCTGGGAATCCACTAGTGATTTCTTTGAAGCATCATTTCGCCTGATATTCTGCTGCTACGATGCCTGTGACCATTTCAGAACAAGCTTCCATGTTGCGCTCGATGTGGATGCAGCGAAATTACAGAAAACACTGTCCCCTACAGCAAATGATCACAGTCTCTGTGTCGCTTTTGGCATCGCTGTCACTGACGCCAAAAGGCTTCTGTGATAGAGATGTGATTTTATTTGTCTCTACATGAAAACTGATAGGATTACCAAACCTGTTTCAATGGTGTAACTGTTTCTGTGGTTCCTTAAAACAAAATATTCTATCCATACCTGTCACTTATTTTAGAACTTAGCAAACAGATAAGATGCCTGCATGCTCTTACTGTTTAATGTCTTCCATCCTGATGAGTTGATCAAACTTGTGATGTGTTTGAACCATTGTTCTGATATTCTGGATAGTGGAGTTATTTGGAAACCAAAAAAATAAAAATGGACAAAAGTAATAAATCAAAAAGATTTAAAATGAAGAGTATTTTGCACAAATTCTGCATCCTTTCATGTTTCTCCTCTGTTTTGCTCTCTGCAACATGTCCAGTGATAAACAGGCTGATTAATGTTTATGTTACTGTAAATACTGACATTAAATATGACTGATATTACAGAATAGCCTGTAGCACACAGAAAATTACGAGCGAGGGCTGTGATCAATAGCACAACCTTGCAGTGCAGTGGTACAAGGTGAAAAGAATCACTCCATATGATCTGTTACAACATTCAACATAAACCATCACACTCAAAATATGTCTTTTAATTTTCTAATTATGCAATTTCAATGCGCACAAAGTTACAGTCCACCATTGTAAATGTATGATTATTCATTTACTAAAATAAGATCCATATCTGTCCAGCTGACATGTATGATTCCAGTGGATAATTTCCAGTGAGAGACGTGCTGTCTTCACTTAAAGACTGTTTTCATAGATGAGTATAAAGGACTTACAGAGACAACAATCACCTGAAGCTCAACATCAGCAAAACAAGTGAGGTTGTGGTGGAGTACAATGCTTCAAATATGGATGTTAGCGCAAAGACGCTAAAGATGATAAAAGGTTGATGCTTCACACACGTTCACCCGGCAGCACGGAGGATCTATACAATCACGACAGTTTCAAGGTGGACATCCAAGGTTACTGTCACCAATTCAGTATCTGACCATGTGAAATATGGTCACAATCTGCCCTTCTGTTCCTGAGTTAGGGGGTTGAATAATGGCCAGAAAAGTGTTTTTGCAGGACATTATAATGTCACAGTGAAGCTGAACTTTGACATTCAGCTTCTCAAATGTTAATCACTTGATCATTTTTTTCCTATGAGACATCTGTGTGAAATTTTACTATAATTACTATATGAATTCTTGAGTTATGGTCAAGAATTGCATATGTGGACCACCAAGAAGAAATTAGTTCATCCTTGAGTTCAATGAACGTCTATACTCAATTTAAAGAAATTCCCTCACTGTGTTCCTGAGCTATCACGTCAACAAGAGCAGGACGGACAGACGGATGGACAACCTGAAAAATGCCACGACTTCCCAGCATGGACGAATAAAAACAAGAAAGGATTTACTCTATCTTAAATACATCATTAAAATATCAAGAGCAATAGCTTGCTTGCTGTTTTGCATGGAGTTGGATTTTCTGTCAATTTTAATTCAAAGAAAAAGACCTGATAATAACATCGCTCTCACATATGATAATTTTATAATTTGCTGTCCAAGTATTCACATAAAAACTATTTCTTTAGTTGCTCTGCACATGTGCCTTGTGTATATGTGTGTGTGTGTGTGTGTGTGTGTGTGTGTGTGTGTGTGTGTGTGTGTGTGTGTGTGTGTGTGCACGCAAATATGTTGCTGCTACTCCAAGGTCACAATAGGAAACCCCATCTCTGTGGTCCTACCACACTGCTGTAAAACATGCCCTAATGAATCCAGCCCTGTATACAGGAAATGTCTTGTCTAATTGGTCTGATTTCACTTCACTCCACACGCTCCTCACGTGGTGGTGAAGCTCCGGGACTTAAATGTGGAGTGTGCATCAAAGACATTGGTTTTTTCACCTCAGAAGGGTGTGGCCATCAGCACTGGTATTTCAGCATGCACGGTCTGAGATTCAGATGCTTGAATCAAAGTGTAAAAATGCTGCTTGTTCTGTGGTTACTTCTCATTATGCAGAGGGTACGTTTCTAATGTGATTGGCTATTTTCACTCATCTGTTGTGACTCAGATGTGTTCTAGTGAGTAATATCAGAAGACTTCCCTCTAAAAAACATTTAATTGTGTTAGTCATGGTGGACTGTGGTAGTGGTACTCCAAAACAACGTTCATTTAGACATACTCATGTTTCTGTGACTTCTGCAAACTCAGACTTTTACTTTGGCTCTATTTGAAAAATACAACGCTGCTTTTAATAAAGGAAAATGGACCATCATTAGAATTAAATACAATCAAATTAGAATAAATACACTAAGCAATTAGTCTCAAGCTCAGCTGGTGCTTTTCTGTGGAAGGAAAATGCGGCTTTGGCTGAGAATAACAGAACTGATCAAACGTTCTTTCAATCACGATCAGCATGTTAAGAGGACAGGCCGATGTACTCCCTGCTCAGGTTCCAACCTTTTCAAAACCCATCAGCCTTTTGGGGCTGTGACATGTTTCCACGAGGAACACCTGTCCCTCATAGACAGTCGTGCTATGTTTGATGATTCTGTAACTGAGCGCCACCCTGGAGCTCTTAACCTCAATCTTTCAGCAGCTCAAAGTTCCTTCAGTCGTGAACCCTCCAACAACTCTGATACAGGCAGCAAAGGAGTAAATCATCATCGCTGTAGAGTTGGCGCTCACTGCAAGAATTTTTGTTTCTTAGTCCAAGAAAAGCAATTCTAATTGTCATCATTGTAATACTTTTTTTAACCATCTTTTTGCTTTTAGTTCTAGTGCTGTGTAGTAGGACACATAACTAAGAATGGAAGAAGTTTAGTGGAGTATTGCTACAAGTAGTTATTCATTGCCATTCTTAGTAATTTTAGGATTTGTGTAATTGTGTGCAAAGCAGACCAGCTTCATTAGCATAATACATACTGAATAATATTAAGGCACTTTACATCTCAATTTGAAAATTTAAGGTTGTCAGCAGCAACGAAGACAGAAAAAAAAAAATCTTATTTCAACAACTGTTAAGCTTGTGTATGAAAATGCAGAGTCCCCATGAAAAGACAATCTGACAAGCCAACATCAATAAGTACTGCTCTCACCCCAGCTAAGTGTGATCACATCAGCACATTAGCTACTATGTGCTTAGGTCGTATAAATGCTGACTGATTCCATGCAGCTAACCATGCAGAACAAAAAACAGAATTGAGTTAAGAAGGCCGACCATCGTTCATCTTCCTTTTCTGCAGCTTCAACTCATTAGTCAGTGGAGGAACCTAAAAAGTGTGTTATCCCCATACTTGCTTGATGGTGTAAAAGCACGGCTTATGCAAGGGAAAGTATAGACAAACAGAATAATTCAAACTTCTCATGAAAAGGACTGGTGCCAGTATATTTTTGCTAATCATCACACCATTCTGCTTTCTACGAACATGCTTATTTCAGTCTAAGAAAATTTCCAAGATCAAATTAAGCAAAATTGAAAATTGTCATTTCTCTGATCATTATGTCCAGTCTCTTCAGCCAGAGACTCAAATGGCACTACAAACAAGAAGACATCACAGCAATCCTTGCCTCATTTGTCTGGATAGCCAAGAGAATTTCTGAATCAGGCTTAAGATTTTATGGAGTACTTTTAAAGCAGAGATGGCTTTGGGTCCCTCCATCAGTACTTACACTTGCTGTGAATACTTATATACTTTTATTGTTATGGGTGCAAAAGTAACGTTCACAATCAGAGCTGCAAATTTTGTCATTACTGGCTGTTTCTGTACCAGATTCTGTTTTAAAAGCCAAGTCAGGTCACGACAACTAGTAGTACTAATAATAATAATATCATTATTATTATCATAGTTGTAGTACTAGTTTTAGTAGCTGTAGTAGAAGTGGTGGTAGTAGTTTAGCAGGTGTTTTCAAAAAATCTTTTTAGTGACCTAAAACTACAGTTTGCATGTGGACGAGGACAAAATGTAGAGGAAAAGATGTACTTCCATAATATGCATACACATCAAGACAAAGCCTGCAGAGTTTGTGATGAGATCTCAGCAGAAACTTCCACTAGTTGCTTATGTGCTGCAGAAAATCCAAACTGAGAGGTTATGGAGGGACTTTCACAAGAGGATTTCACTGGTATTCCTCGAGGCTTTGCCCCGAAGCAATGCCTGCAGCGACCTGGATTTGAGTAATGAGCAATAATAAAAAATAATCTAAGTCCAATAACTGAATATCAAAATATATAAAAAAGCTGCTCTCAGAATATTACTACATTGTAGACACACACACATATGTGTGTGTACATAAGCTTGTGTGTCATTATTGCATTACATTACAGTATGTGCCTGTATATGAACTGTTCTCATAAGGACTTGAAGCAAAATTTGGGCACCCTGCATGGTCAGTATCACAGCTCCTAAACGCTGTTTGTAGCTAGCTAAGAGTCCTTCTGTTCTTGTTGATGGGATTTTCACCCATTCTTCCAGCAACAGGCTTCTAGGTCTGAAAGAATCTTGGGTCCTCTTGCCTGCACTGCTCTTTTCAGGTCTATCCACAAATTTCCTGTAATGTTAAGGTGGGGGGACTGTGACGGCCTAGTTTAGATGCCACTGTGCAAACTACTGATGCTGAATTTTGTGGTGAGAATGCAGGAAAGGATGACTTTTCCATTAAGTATCATGAAGTGCGCGCGCACACACACACACACACACACACACACACACACACACACACACACACACACACACACACACACACACACACACACACACACACACACACACACACACACACACACACACACACACATCCCATTAATCAATACAGAACAGATCTCCCAGGAGGGCGGAGTAAGGGAAAGCCAAATCAGTACACAACTAACAGCCCCCTGGAAATAATTACATTTTGTCCATCTAAAAATACCTGTGTGAGTCAGAGAAGCTTTTTTTAATCAACAGGAACTGTGTAGTTAGCGGACTTATGGAACATGTGACTAACAACAGTGCCTTGACAAGCTTTAGTGGCTCCTGCCAGTTCTCATGGTTACAGAAACGTAATAGTGTAGCCATGACAGTGGGGGAAAGCTGGGATTAGAGAACACATCTAGATAAGATGTAATGGGGTAAAACCCAGGAACAGCAGCCCTCTCCCAAACCCAGCAGGCTGGACTGGCCTCCTTGCTGTTCAACCCCTGTAGGATGTGCAATGACTCAGCAGTCGCTGGCTGCTGGAAATGTCCTCAAGGAGCTCCCTAGGGACCAGAGACGTACTGGGTAGGAGAAGCACACATACCTGAGGACACTGCATGAATGCACTTTTGACACAATATGAGCACAAATGCATAACAATAAGTGCTTGACATAACTACTAACACTCAAGTACAAAATGCCAGTGATTGAAAGACCCCATGGTCTTTGGGTACAATGAAACATTTATATAGCAACCTATGTTTTCACTTGTTACTTGTCTATCATCCCATAGCAGGTTAGAATCTTAATAAAGGTAGCAACTAATTTTATAATCACACATGAAATGAGTCTAGTATAGCACATCTTTATCAGCAAGGGGTCTTATTCACAGTACATACAGGAAGACTCAGAATCAGTTGAGCATCAAGAAAATGTTTCAACATCGCTATCGTTTATTTGCATGCATTAAAACCAGGGTCAAGTAAGTCACATGTGAAGAGGGGGAGAGCTGCCCAACAGCTTGAATAGATTAAGGCCGAGTAAATGGTTTGTTGATTTTAAAAGATTAAAGCACACACAAGCAGACCTGCTCGATGGATTTTAATTAACTTGCCATATATAAATTGTATGTTATCAGGCATTACTGAATTAAATGCTGAACACAAGTGCTCTTTCTGCTCGGGTGAGTTGAATAAAAAGCTACTTAGAATCTCGATTGCATCTCCAAGATGTAGCATGATGCTGCAGCTACGGGTGCTCTGAATCTATTCCAACATACCGACCCCTGAACAGCCATCCAAGGAGATTCTCTTTAATTATGTACAATACAGCCAAGTCCCCTGGCATCTCAGATGATCAAGCAGAGGGATGCCACGCTCTCTCCCCGAGTCATTCGGGCAAATGGATTCCACTTCCAAGAGTCATTTCTGTCAGTTATAATAAGAAGCTAATACATAATGTGACACACTCTGAAATGCAAAACTATTCACAAGGTTCTCTGCAATGCTGTGCAGGGGCAATTAGAATTTTGCCGCTAGGCCCTTGATGAGTTCCTCTATCTCCGAAGTATCCTGGGAACAGTATCATAAATCTGCCAGTTAATATGCATGATTTAGGTTTGTGTTTAACTTTGCATAATGTGAAACAGAACTTAAAATTTTAGCACATAGCACCACTGAGTAAAAAAAATGGAAAATAATTCATTTTGGCAGTAAACACGTGCAGAAAGTAGTAGGCATTGTAGACACAAAAGGCCTGTGTGGGTAAAAGAAACCTGTCTGTCAGGTACTGCCTCCACACGGCACTGAATTCACTCCAAGAGCTTTTTCTTTCAGTGTAGACACTATCCAAGCAATTACCAAGTTGTAACTGAGTTTACTGACAAATAAGCGCTGGGGGGACTGAGCTGAGAATCAAAATGGCACTTCTGCTTCCAAACAGAATTCTGTATCTCATGACTTTACAGCACATTAATCTATAATTTGAATAAGAGTATCTTCAGCAGAACTGCTATTATCTTCTGGCTTCTTCCGGCACTTGACATGGCTCACAGTTACATATTCCCTGAGCTCAAGTGACCTTCTGAACAAGCACACAGGCTCATCTGGCCCTTGGGGGAAAACACCAAGCCACAGAGAGATGAATTCGATACATATGGCTTCCCATTTCCTGGCAATAATTTCACCAAGAAAGCTGCCAGACCAATTCCTATCAAAGTGCACATATGATTCACACACTGCACTAAAAAGAAGAGCGCGAGAAGAAAATGATGTGGGAATGATGAACAGCGCTGGTAATGGTATGCTAAACGTCTGGCTGTGCTGAAACACTGATAATTGTCTATTTCTTCAAGAGGTCAAATCCGACATTAGATTTAAAAGAACTTAATAAAAATGCCAAGTTCGATTTGGTGAGATGGAAATAGTGTTTACTAAGACAGAAAAGATGCAACTCATGTTGTGGCTGTATGGATTCCAGTGGAGCAGTCGAAAACTAAACAGATCCAAACCAACATGACCATCATTTAGTCTCATGCGGAACAATCTAGCTTGTGTTTTTTGCTGTCTCAAAGATAAAGCATGTCGTTCTGCTGCAGTGTGCACGAACATGCTTAAAAAAATAAACACTAATCTATTCCATTTCAACATGAAAATCAAATTCGCATGGAAAGAGACGCATTGTAAAAATCAGCTTGCCTGATAAGGAAGAGAGAGAAAAGCACCCTACCGTTTTCTGTGTTCTCGTGCTCAGTGTCGGTGAGAGTTAGGTTGGAGTTTGCCCTGCTGGAGAGGCACGAGCTGCGGCCTGACTTGGTGTTGCTGCGGCCCCATAATCTGACCACATGCTCTGGTGACATGATGCCATCTGTCTCTGTGTCTGCATCTGAGCCCACACTGACTGAGTAGTCGCGGTGTGGCAGCCCCAGGTCAGTCCTGTATGTGGCTACGTGGGACGGGAGGGCCTCTCCAAAGCCGAGGTTTCGAAGGGAAAAGTCTGCTCCTGTAAATACAAAGCCAATAAATACAAAGCTCTGGTAATGAAATCTGCCACTAACTGCATCACTTAACATAATGAACTGTATTCAGTGCAGAAAAATATGACAGCAATACCCTGGCCTTCAGCGGTGCAGTAACAATTTAAAAGCAAAAGGTTTCACAAGCAGCAGCTGTGGAGTTACATGAAGATGCAGATGCAATTAGTATTTAATCATCTTTAGCATATTTCAATGTGTTGCTTTCAACACACCTATGTGATGTCAGATGTCAGACTGGTATCTTGTTTTCAGTTCAGTATATGTCAAAAAGGATTAGCAAGTTATCACATTCTTGCCACCTTTTTTGGAATCGGTGTTATACAATCGATGTTTTCGTTTTTTTCTTTCATTTATAAGCAACATTAGTTTTCAAATGCCACACGCCTTTTATATCTTTACATGTCGGATTTGAAAACTGAGACATCTGTCACTTCAATTTTCTCTCTCCTAAGTTCTCTACCAAGGTAATTGGAATTACCACTGCAAGGCAGGAGACTTGTAAAGCAGTCCTTGATGATTTGAGAATCTCATTAGATTCTGTAACTGCTGAAAATGAAAAAAATAAATAAAAAAAATCAAAGACTGTTTCTTTCCCTCAGTGCACCACCTAAAGGACACAGCCTATGTTACGATGATAAAAATTGTATATTCTTTAGTGAAGTGGTAGACCTATGTCTCAGCTGGATTTAAGGTTAGCTCGACAGTGTCATCACATCTGATTTGAACTCTGATGATCAATAATATATCTGAGCGAGCAGGTAAAGGTATGCATGTCTTCCATGCAGTTTTTAACACTGGCATGGTGAGTTCAATCCCTGGCCACCTCTGTTAATAGTCAAACAATGCAGAGTGACCTCTGCAGCGACTGAATGTGAACTGCAAAGAGACTCCTCATTAAATTGCAATGATGCATATATTGAGATCAGGCACCAGGCAGCAATGTTCCCTTCACCTAATAACCTGCGTGTCGTTCATTGTGCATTGCTAATATACTTATAGATGAAGCGTATTAATATCAATGACGATCTCTGTTATTGACATAATTCCACAGTATTTCTAATATTGGCACAGCTAAAGCTAACCTTGCCGGCTGAACTCGTCCACTTCGTGATGAACCATTTCCTTGACACGGCTCCCATAGGCCATCCTTGAGTCATGGTCGAAGGCCTTGAGCGTTTCGCTTGAGCTGTAGGATTTGGGGTTGGGTTTGCCATCCTCACTGTCTGCTGAGGAGCTGGTGTAACGGCGCTCTGTGTCCTGCCGGGCCGTGAGTGAGCGGTAAGGTCTACGTTCCTTCACTTCCATGGCTGACTCCACGCTATTTTCAACATCAAATGTGGGTTACAGTGCCAGTTTAGAGTGATTCTGTAAAAGAAAACCACAAACAAAAAACACAGATACGTGATGTATGAAGACACCTTGACAGTATCTTTAAATGCAATCCTTTCATGCATCATCAAAAATATGATCACTTGCAACCACCAGTAACAATTATATTAAGAGGTATCTAATATAAACATCATTAGGAATTGGAAATAACTTCTATACACACACACACACACACACACACACACACACACACACACACACACACACACACACACACACACACACACACACACACACACACACACACACACACACACACACACAAACACACACACAAACTTAACCAAGCAACTGTGAAAATAAATAAAATGCAAATGCATGTTTCCAAACAGCAGTGTATGCATGGCTCAGCACACACAGGGAGAGCATGAAGAACCACCAGGATTAGATTTAATAAAATATGGCACAACAAATCTTGCACCTATAAAGTTTACGGTGCAAGTCTCCCACAAATATTCTATTTTATGTGCCATATAGAAACGCTGGGCCTCCAGCATCTGTAAAAGTGGCAGGTGTCCTTCCATGAATTGTGTTGTTTATAAGTTACAAATCATCACCAGCTGAAAACTGAGGAGCTAAAAAAAGCTGGAGCTACACTGAACCAGCAGAGATGATTAAAATCTGAAACATAAAACCCCAACTGTCAAATAGCACACCGAGCATAAGATCAATGGAGGGAAGGAATTTTAGCATCCAGCTATGTCCCGTGTTTTATTTTCTTGCCTTGAAAGACAAAATATTCAAAATGGCAGAAAAAATAAAGAAACAAGCTTTAAAAGAATTGTAATATATTCTAACATAAATGTTTTTAGCTTCACTATATATTCATTTTATAATTTAAAAAGGTAAAACAGCCAAAAAACACAGGAAGCAAAAAAGTGCTGTTTTAATTGCAACATGATCTATATTAATATTACAGCACTTAGCTGATGGCACGTTGCAAACAGCTCATTCGAAGCGACCGCATGGTTTTAAGATATTGAGCTGGATTAAGAAATGTCAATGTGGATACGAACTTGATTAAAGGCTTGGTCGCTGTTTACTCTGAGGCTCGATCACTGAACATTGGTAATCAGTGAGCAGACACTGAAGCAAAATAATCTCCTGCTTCTTCCAAATACACTGTTATGATGATATATCCACAAAAACATGTCATGAGCTGAAAACCTTATCACTCATGCTTCCTCTATACGACTCGCTTCCACACTTGAAAATGTATTTTACAGCAGCATAAGCCAAAATGGGATGCAAGTCACTGGATGAGAGACATTTGAAAGAGAGATAAAAACTACTCCTGGTAAATCTGGGACTTTTTAGTGACAATATGCCTGTGTTGTTTAGACAAGGATTTTTCCACAAGATAAGCTCTTTATGAATACTGTATGAGATTCGTGCTGGACAGAACAGTAAACAATAATCCTTAGTGAACTATATTTGCCCCTGCTTCCAAAAAAAAACAAAAAAAAACCCTTTATTGAAGAAGCCATTGTTGGGGTTGGGGGTTTCTTTTTGTATGTATTGACAGCTGAAAAGATCCTAGTGATTAATGACTTGGGGCCTCAATACCAGGACCTCCGCCACATGGAGAGGGGAAATGCTCCCACTCTGCAGCCGCAAGAGCACTTCAGCTGCTCCCAAGATTTCTGATGCAGCTTGTATGGGTTGCTAATTTTTACCTTTTTGCTCAAGATCCTTGATGCTATGCAAATGTGAGAGAGCACAGAACAAGCAGCTTTGTAAAGTTTCAAGAATGTTCTGTAAAGTGCATTGTTTTTGTTTCCAAAGAGCTGAGCTCAGTGCTTCGGCCATCTCTCTTCTGTACAGCCCCTGCTCCTCATTATTAATCGGCTGGTATGCAATGAGATGTATCTTTGAGGCCATGGGAAACCCAGAGGAGTTTTTCAAAGAAGCAACAGGCCGTCCACGATGACAGATGCAAATGTAGGTCCTGCAAACACATCCACCTTGACTGCAGCTGTCAGAGTTTTCACAAAAAGCATGTAAAACTAAACAGTGCTCTTATTCAGAAATAGACTACATCTGGCATTATCATAGTGTTTCAGCACCAGAAAGCAAAGCTGTTGTTTTTGTTCATCTGTCTATGTCTAAATCATGGGAGAAGGAGCCAAAACAAAGAAAATGCCACTGTTGTATTATTTCAATGTAGTGGTACGTGAAGATGATAAACAGAAGGTTCTATTGAACCAAGATGTCTCAACACTTAATGAGAAACAGAAGCAAGAAGTGATAGGAGCACTATTTTTAAAGTATTATTATCATCTCATAGCAAGGCACAGGGGACTGAAAGTAGAAGCTTGAAACACTGAAGGAGAAGGTTAATGAGGGCACATTCACAAAGACTCAGAAAAGTTATTTACAAAGACCAGTGAAAAATGAATGCCATGGATTGAAATCTCTGAAACGAAGATAACAATCACGGGCTTTTATTTCAAAGACAAAGTTCCTCTAAAGCTTGAGCTGCAGAGCTTGAGCAGTGCCAAAAAGAAGCTAACTGCATATCTATGCAATGATCCAAAATCAATTGAGGTCTCTCTGGATAGACAAAAGAAATGGTGGATGGTCTGTTTTCCCCTTTCAAACAATTGCACACTCTACATTTTTCAATTGCATTGTCTACAACTGGCCAGAGTAGAGTCAGAGCTGTCTGTGGGTGTAAAGCAAAGGTATAGCAGCTGCAAGCAGAGTAATAATTTGGTTCTGCAGAGGAAGTGTTGCAGCGAGCGATGACAAATTAACTGCATCAACAGATACAGTGATGTTGCATACGATGCTTGTTGATTTGTTTGTCGAGGGCTTAACTGCAGACTCACACATTATTCAACATCCTTTTCTTCAAGAGCTAAACAACCATGGAAGCACTGCCTACGTGTGAAGGTGTGGACAAGACGGATCGCCATGGCAGAAGAATTCTGCTCTTAAAGGTTTCTATGGTGCATCCAACAACTGTGAACAAATTATGATCAGACAGTAAATGTTCTGAATAGGTGATCACTGATAAGCTCATGACGATTGAAACTGATTAATGTACAGTACATGCAGAATACACGTATGAGTCAAACTGGTACAGACAGCACATGATCAGTGGCATGTCTTCTGCCTGGTAATGACGGTTCATTCTTTATGCTGCCTCTGTTATTTTACTGTCTAGGATCAAAGATTCAAACCAGTTTAACATACTGGAGAGAAGGCAGAACTTCAGTTTAAAGTACTGCCAGAGTCTGAAGGTAAGTAACCACCCAAGCCATCAATCACATTCACACTTAGGTGCCATTGGATTGGCATTGGATGAACACACAGTGTGGCCAGCTACTGTATGTTCTTCTGTTAAAGAGTTCTCTTTTCAATGCAGGCGGTTGCTTCCCTAAATTTCAATTTTGCATTAAAAATGTAATCATCTTCGTCACTACAGATCTTTGCATAGACCAGTTAGCCACTGCTCTTAAACCAAAGGATTTATAAGACTCAATCAATACCAATTATCTCTCTCTGATTAACTTAAGAAAACTTCAGAAAGTAGGGGAAAACACTCATCATGAGCTCCCAGAGGACAAGGTGAACCGTTTGTTTTGTCTGGCCAGCAGTCCAAGAAAAAAATTATATTCGACATACAATGCAAGAAAATTGAGTTTTGCTTCTCAAAGGATGCGTGCTTGTTAGTATTAAGTCCATACATGAGTTCCCCGGCCAAAAACGGGGGTTGATGTTAATTTTTGTTGAATTTTTTTCTGATTGTGTTCCATTCTTTCTGGATAATCAGCACTTCCAAACTCCCCAAAACCAATTAACGCTAAAGCCGTATAAATGTGAGCAGGCTGAAAACTTTGTCGCTTCAGAGGAGTTCCTTGATGCGATGGTAGCTGCTTGCACTTCACAAAATCTGTCAAACCAACCCATGAAACAAACCACCAGCACTGAATGGGCACTTCCAGAAGCCCCTGTTAAAACACTCATTGAGGTTTTTGCTGGGCAGATCGTTGTGACCATTGCTCCAGTGTCAGGAGTTGGTTAAATATGGGATCTAAATACGTGGGTGGCGTTTGGGGTACAATATAAATGCAAATGACTCTGTACTATCCATCAAACAATTAGCAGTGTGCTGAGAATTGCTATTCAGTGCTGCGGCATATAAATCTCGCCTTCACTCTGCACACAACCCTGTTTTCCATGATAATTAACCGCTTGCTGCTCTTTACATGTTGCAGATTTTCTATGCAGAATTCCAAGACTTATGTTAACTAACATTTTCAGGAGACACAGAAAACAGACAAAGTAACACACATGCGCGATGTTTGACAAATCCCTTGGAGTATAATTCGATGATTACAGATTACTTGTCTGTGAAATCACTTAATTACTTAGTATTATTACTAATTACTATCACTACGATTGAGACATAATGTGTCACTGATTAGTGATGACATTTTTAGACAGATTACTGCTGATATACAAAGCATGAGCTAAATGTTTGTTTGGAGGACTACAGCTTTGCAGTTCAGGGAGACCAAACTAACATTTTGATATATGATCAATGTTAATAAGCCCACACAGGAAATGTCAACAACTTTTAGCAAATCCAACCCAAATTACAATTTAGAATTTCTGCAAAATAAAAAAAAAGTAATATCTGCCAATCATTGTAAACATATATATTATATATATTAAAGGCATCAGGTGACAAAGTTTTTAAAATATGTTTTTGATGTATATCTGTTTTGTTATTATCTAATCTGGTCACGTCGTCAAAGGATTAGTGACAGTTAGCTCACAACACTGCAGACAAAAGGTATATACACAAAAGCAGCCTGTAGTGCAACAGAGAGGAAATTTGGGCAGATATCAAGAACATTGTCTACAAGATCCATTGAGGGCAAGGAAAGCTCCATACAGGCACCACTTATTTCTATTCTGGAAATCTTTCACATGCCTCGGCTCTATAGAAAACCCTCCTCGGTCAACAGAAAGGTGTGTTTTCAATAGAGGAAAAAAGACTTGGGTAGATGAGGTGGGGAAGGGGGGGGCGGGGGCTGAATGGCTTGCCAAACAGACCTGAATTCTGTAGTGTTAATGCAGGCTGGGGAGAGAGAGGAGGGGGCACGGTTGCGGTGGGGCATCTCAGCAGCCGCCTCTTTCCGGGATCAAAAGCGAGCCCCGCCAGCGAGTAAAACAGAATGCGTAAAAGCCTTAACATAAACAAAAGTAGCCTGGGCCCACTGCTGCAGCACGCTCCCCGCTACTAATCACTCTAAGCAACTCAAGGTTTAGTCCTGACAGAGGGAGCCGGCAATGCAATAATGCTTTTAAACCAGCCTGGTAAATAACATGGAGAAGCAGTATATTTACAATCACCTCCTCCATTGATGTATGCCCCCGACCTTGGCCAAATACAGCAAAATGTTAGCAGCGCTATGTCAGGCCGAAAAGTTCACTTATCCATTATCAGTATTGCTGCTGAACCACAGAAAATACATTTGTGTATTTTGCTGGTTTGCTACTGCAGCATAGGTGCATGTGAGAAATGATCCAGCTACATATCCTAAACTGAATTAAAGGAAATAAGTCATCTGGACTCATAAGGTTCACTACAGCCCCGAGGAGCAACTGAGACAACAGATAAATCTGAAATTCCTGCAGGTTTTAAAGAGGAACTCTCCACTGAGGTGAAGTGCTTCTGTTCCCAGGCATGGCCGCTGAGTGCAGAGGTCACCCTGGTGGTGACCTGTCTCTCATTAGTCTGCGATTAATGCTCATTATCCTGCAAAGGCTAGACCTGAGTTTGATTTATAGTTTGGCCTGCGGTGAAACCAAACCTAATACCAGCTAAGCAATAATCAAATTACTGTAAACTTGCTACTGTCAAAGTTACTGTTACAAATGTCTGAGGTTTCCCACTGCAGCCTGAGGAAGGTCTACGGGACCGTAATGCTGCAAATAAATGATGCTCTGATCAAAAATATTTTACATGCGGTTCTGTATCCTTTGGGGTTAGTTCACTCCAATTGCAAAAATGCATTTTCCCACTGCATGTAAATTGTGTCTGTTTCATATGCCAACTTTTGAGATGTCTGCCTGTGAGATTTCAGCCACTGTCCCTAATTCAATAGAGGTGAATTGAATTATATTTCTGCTCACAGCACTGAAGAATTACATTAAAAAAAAATTAATGGCAACGTCTTTCCAGAAGTAATGTCCCTGTTATTCTGAATAATCGATAGATTACGCTGTCAACATTTTCCATTAGAACGTCTTTCTACCTAAGTTACAGTCAGTCCCTTTGAAAACTGTCAACAGCAAGGCCGTCACACATTGAGGTGGACAAACAAGAATCCTTTACCTCCACTGTCTGTACAGGGACACATACTTCAGAGCTTTAGTGGATAGAAACTAGCAATACTAGTTACTGTTAGAGTGAAAAGCATGTTTTTGGTAACATAACTCCTAAAATTTGGTAAGGTTAAGAAAAGGCAATCGTTATTATGAGCCAATGAACTCATTGACATACTTCATTTTGACCTCTGCTCCAAGATCAGCTTGCATTCATCAGTCTCCTCTCACAGTGTTTGGACCACACACTCCTGTAGCTAACAGCAGTATATTCAACAGAGTTCTTTCAGGTGACATTATGAGCCTTCTGGTAGCTAAACTGGAGGTAGTCTGCTGTTCATCCACATAGTGTGGGAACAGCTGTTGAAATCTCTAAATGTACTGTATGACCTCACCAGCTGAACACATTTTAGCACACACATTAATTCATACTTTTTGTTGCTGAGAGCTTATCAATTCACCCTCATTTTGATTTTGAACGTCATTGAAAATTCTGAGCAATTCTGCACTTCTAGAGTAGATCAAATGGAGAATTATTTCATTTTGGAAACTGGTCAAATAACCAGTACCGTCTTACTAGAAACAAACCTGAGTTTTATACTTGTTGTCTGACCTTATAACTAGTAGTTACAGTTTTATATTATCCTACCAAACTGAGCTAGAATAAGGTGAGTGGAAACCTGTGCGGCTAGTGTTTGACTTTTCCTCTCTGCATTTCTGAATGGACCTAAACCCACAACACAGAATCTTTTCTTCTTATTGTAGCTTACAGTTCTAATTATAATTTTCTTCAAAATCTTCACAAAAGCACTATCTGTGATTCCTAGATTTTTGAAGTCCATTGTATTTTAATGTAATACTGCCACTTCCATTTGCCTCAGAATCTCAGAAAAAAGCCCTTTACCTTCACAGTGCTTAATATACGAATGGCTTTATCAAATATCACTTGCCTGGGACTCATTATAAAAAAACTGGTTGTACTGTACAGGCCTGTTCTGTATCGGCCTTACAAGTATTCACGCAACTGATGTCGCCACTTTACAGAATGCAAAATGAGGTGAAAGTTAATGTTTATTGTTTTTTTTTCCGCCAGCACTTTATTAGTTTTCCATTCAACCCTGAGAGTAGGCTGCCTGGGTAATTTAAAAGACTGAAGAGTACTAAAGGAGCAGAAATGGAAGCAGGTGACTCCCATGCTATGACGTTGTATTCAAATAGTAGAATGAAATGGCTGCAGCTTCTTGGAAAATATAATATTTACAAAATAATTCACTGATGTTATCACACCTTGGTGCCACTAATGATCCTACAGTTTACTGGATCCAAACATGGTGCATGAATTATGTTTAGTAGCCGAACATTGAGGTGTTACATTTCACTAATTCTGTTAAAATTAATATATTTACTTAACATTTTGCAAAGAAAAAAGTAAAATCAAATCAAACAAATACAGTGCAGTACATCCTGACTGTGTCTAGACTGAGATGAGCCAGATTTCAGTTGACTTATGGCGTCAGAATTTGTCTCAAATGTGTCTCAAGTGACCACTTGTGTTTGGATTTCACTTCCCTGCTTGATATGCAAATAACCATGTAAATCACTTTAATTCCTGTAGGCCAGAGAGAACTGACTGCATATGAAGTCTGTACTCACAGTCCACAACATAAAGAACTTTGTCACATGAATCCCTACAATCAGTGGCTCCAGCATATTGGACATGAATGTGTTGTACTGTGGGTGCAATCACACCTGTATTTAGAGCTGTCCACTTGTAATCAGATCACCTGATGCATGCTTTTCTTCACTTGCCTTCTTTCCCTGTGTGCCAGGATATGAAGACAAGGCCAAATAATGGAAGAACTCCCCTCAAAGAGACTGTGAGACAGCACTGGCTGCTGGATACCAATTACAATCCACTCACAATGGTGCTCCTGGTATTTCCTCATGATATGTAACTCGTGTATACCCAGAGTAAGGAAGGAAGTAAGGAAGTGCACTGCAAAGATCACAAACTTAGCAAGGTCCTAAAATCACCACTGTCATCAGCAGGGGCCCACCCCTCAGAGGAGAACCACTCATTTCCTTTAAACTTTCCTATTCTTACATATCCTTGCTGGATTTCCCTGAGACATTTGGCAATTAAGTGTAAAATATCACATCATATATTGGAATCTTAGCTGTTGAGCTTACAATGAAATATTAATAGAAATATTAATGAATATTAATTTCTGGCAAGCACTGAAAATGAGTAGTATTGGTATGGCTGTTATCCATTGAGTCGCATTGTGTGAAGTAAGTGCAGGAAACACAGCACTGTACAATTATGTATAAACAATACTGTATACTGTATATTCACAATCCAGTGAACACAACATAATCACCCCCTGCCAGTCAAAATAAACTATGACACAGTGGGAAGTGCTGTATTTTTTTCAATTAAAAGTGTCAGTCAATCACATAAACTGGACTAATTAGGTTTCCTCACAACAGCAATAGTATGGATCTTAGCAGGGCTTTGCAAAATGAATTAGCTAACAGGGCGGGCTTGAGAGAACACTAACATGAGAACCATGTGATAACCCGAACAAGCAGCATGAACAACTGTGTTGCTGGAGACAATAAACCAGCTGCTGTTCAATATCAACAGTAAAAAATCAGCACACGCAGCAAAGCCAGGCGGAGGGTTCCTGCATGGTAATGATCTTACTCTAAGTGCCTAACTGAGTCATCTCTGCAAGCCCTGCTTTGACAACCACACACCTCCCACATCTCCCATCTCAGCAGCCTCTGGGTGGGGCTAATCACTCTGTAGCTTCATCATCGACTGGATGACAGCACTGGCTGTAAAGATGCTCTGTCTAGAGGGCGTGGCTGCTGCAGTGGCCTACTGTAAACACACAGGGCTTGTTTTCTGGGGCTGAAAACAGAACACCATCGCATTTAAAAACAAAGCAACCAAAAAAAAAAAAAAAACATGACATGAGGAAATGCATTTTGCCATCTTTTCAGTGCTACAGTGCAGACAAGAATCCCGAGAGGATTTTCGTGGGGCACTGAGAGTTGGTGCATGCTGATTTGCCCCAAACTGATTATGACATGAAATGGCTGACGGGGAGCTTGGCAGTGCTGTGTTGACCTGCGCAATCCCCTTCCTCTGCCTCGAAGGCACCAGAGGTCTGCACTCTCTGATCCCAATGGCTGAACATTAGACAGTGCTGCAGCTTGTAAAAAGCCTTACGCACAAACGCCTGCGCGATCCCTGTTTTCTGCTTATCTACTATCAGCTTTTAATGCAGCTTTTACTCCCCAGTGAAAGCCTTGCGTAACATGCTGTGAAAACACAAAACAAAGCAAAATCAAAGATACGCGTAGTGTCTTTTTTTTCTGTCATCTTTATTGTTGATGCATAAGAGGGAAATGGCCTTTCATCTATCAGGGCTGGGCACTGCATCCTCCTATATATGAATTTAATTCTCCAAGTAAATTAGGATTGATCACCATAGCTGTAGGCCACAATCAGCATCCATGATCCAATCAGGGCCCGGCCCTAGACAGAAAAGGATACTTCCATAAATAAAAACCATATGAGAGCCAGCAAGTGCCCATAACACTGGGGGGAAATTTGATTACCCTCTCCCTCTCCACAGGTGTGCTTTTAGCCTCCTACCTTCGAAGACTGCCAGTCTGATATAATGCCACACTATGTGCATCCTCACTGTTGTTTTCCTGCACTAAGGGTTTTACATCATACTTGCATCAGCGGATGTGAGCACCACATGCTGGAGTCACTGCTAAGCAGGCGATGCCCATGGAAGCCTGGCTGAGGACGATCCCAGTGAGACAGGATCTGTCAGGAGCGCCTTGCCCAGCGACACCCAGGGTAATAAATTACCCAGAATTAACACGTCATCCTGCGCTCCACACAGCAGCCGCACTCCACTCACGCCATGCCGCTTAATGGATCTATTAACCAAATGGATACAGGGGTAAACTGCTTTCAGGGCTGAAATTCTTGTTCCGTATATGCTACAACATAAGCTGGGAGAAATCTGCTCTTGCATTTGACATTAAAAATGTAAGTAGGTTTTCATGCAGGCCTCGTGCAGACCACTTTTTAAAGATTAAATACACATTCTTGATTAAGAAATGCAACATTATTTAGTGTTAGAACATTTTGATTTGTGGACGTTTTGTGTCCACTGACTTGCACATTTTTAACATATCATCTTTGTTGGAGTAGTTACGACATCCTGTGCTTCAGACAGGAAATCTGTGCAAACAGAAAGCACTACGAATTGACAGCACGCTCAGAAGCTACCTGCAGCACTCCCTGTGTCACCTGTTTGGGAATTCCTCTGAGATGTGTCTCCACAGCCATTAAAAGCATACTATCCTGTTGATGCCTGTCGCTGATAGCAGGGGATATTTAGCAGATAATTCAAAATGCCAGTTTCGCAGCCTGTATCTCCTTGGCATCTTTGGCACGCAACCAGCACTGTGACATGCTGACAGCGTGGCACACGGCACCAGGCAATTTCTGACCAGTGCTCACTGATCACAAAAGGTAAATACAGATAAGAGCGAGGCTCATGGACGATATCATTTCTTTAGGACTAAGATGAGATGTTTAGTCTTTAGTGCAGGTGACAGACACTGTTCAAATAAACACTCACCTTTTTCAAAAATAAATAAAAATAAAAACTGTAAAGCATGTACGACTTTATGAGTTAAAAAATGGCTATTTTCTCACAGGCTAAAACTGGTATGGACTACACAGCAATAATCCCTCCTATTTTATCTCCCAGCCATTAGGATAGTGGCAACATTTCTTCCCCCAAAGCTTCATCTTTCCTTTTTTCCACTTTTTGCATATTTTGCCTGCATCAAGAAGAAAGCAGACCTCTGGAGCCACAATGGAATTCTGAACAGTGAGAAAGCATGGAACCTGAAAAGCATAAAACTATGAAATGTGAATGATAAAACCTTCCTGAAAAATATGCATAATGTTGGTGGTTGCTGCAAAGTAAAAATTCTAATTTATGACATGGCTTCATGCACAAAATGGAAGAGATCAGTCACCAGTCAACCAAGGCTGCTGTTACATTATGTGCAGTTTAGTATCTCCTATGAACACATTTCTTGTTGACTCTCTCTGAATTCAAGAATGCAAAATCCTGGCTTCAGGCTTTCAAGAGTATCTTTACTAATTCATGTATTTTTATTTTAAAAAACTTAGAATTTAAGTAGTTTTCCCTAATCGGGCACTCTTTGCTTTCATCCATTTCTGACTCAACCTCCAATTAAATTTAAGATACAACCTAGATTGATCAGTTGGGTAACAAAACTAGAGGAGGAGGAGTGATAGAAACAGGGAGGGAAAGTATTGGTCATAGTCACTGTAAATGTGAATTAGTGAATTACAACAGAAATGGCAGCCATGTCAGTTCTTTTGAAACTTTTTCTGATTTTTTTTTCAGGATGTATGACATATATCCAATTTTTCTTGCACGGTTTTAACAGAGCTACACTACTCTTACATAACCTTTCAAGAATAAATCTCCACATGCTAAAAAGTCACAACAATAGCTGCCAATTAAGAGATGATGCTCCCAATTGCATCCACAATATCAAAAGATGAAATCTGCTGGATGGAAGCATTCCTGTGGGCATGTCTCTTAAAATGCTGCAAACCTCAGCCTAGCTTGTGAGGAATCCAGCCGTTATTGAAAGAAGACTGCCACATAAGACCACATCCAATTCGTGAGGAGTTAATTGGGAAGGAACAGCCATTAAAATTGACTTTTTTGACAGTGTAATAACTGCAGGCTTACTGTAGCTGCTGAGACTGTTTCAAATTTTTGAGCACTCCGGACGTTTCGAATTCATATCAGAACAGTGACCAACTCTGCTTTAGTCAAAGTCATGTTTAAATACAAATACCGAGTTGACATGTGGAACAGATCCTTTCCCAGTCAAATCCAACATAATGTCCAGTCTGATTTAAATAACAAGTCAAATGAAAAAAACAAAATCAAGGCAGAATAAATCACAGTCCAGTACCAATGAATTATATAAAATAAAGTGAAATCTTCCAGCCATGTTCCCATAAAACACAAACTACACAGGGTTAAAAAAAAGTTTTTCTTAACTTTACTAAGTTCATTTTGAAAAGTGTTTTGCATCCAATCAGTCAGAAAACCTTTCAAATTAAATCCAAATCCTTTTAATTAAAGTCTCAAGTAAACACAAGTGATTTGGAAGAGTTAATATTACTGCAACCTGAGGAATGAAAGAGATCACCAGTACATCACAAAATGTCAGTGAAGGAAAGGAAAGCTGATATTCATATGAAGTTTACAACTACCAGGTTTTTTGCCAAGCATCAAGGTTCAAAAGGGGAGAGACCTGCTCACGTGTGCTGATTGTCTCCTGTTTAAGTGGGGTCAAGAAAGACCACATTGAGCCATGAGCATGAAGCCTCACCAGAAAAACCCCCTCTCTTAACCTGGCATACCATGCTGCATCTCTCCAGGACAAAGACAAGCTTTATCCCCCTGCACTTAAGCTGCTCTCTGCTGAAACCTCTTATGAGGTGGACTTGCTTAAAGTTTAATGGGAAAGCTCATACAGAGCAGTGGACCTGGTAAGAAAACCTAAACTCCAGCCATCGCTCTGGATCTGACACAATGCGTTAGGCCATACATTACTACACAAGGCAGAGAGATCTGGAGGCAAAGGGAGAAGTGAATAAAAATACTGAACAAATAACACTTAATTGAGGTCAGTGTGATTGAACGCTGCAAGGCTAGGATGGCTTTAACATAGGTTCCAGATGGCAGGCTGTTATTTCACTGTGCCCTGCTAATACTGCAGGATTCGATGCTGGTAACCTGAGTGTCCCCTGGGCCCCCCCGGCTCCTCCGCTGCACCGAAATCAGGGCCAGGCTCCCTCCACTGCTACTCTGCAGGTTTGCTCAACTTCGAAAGGGGGATTGTTTTGGTATGGTAGTGGAGGAGGGGTGTGTGTATGGAGGTGGGGGTTGTGCAGTGCTGAAACAAAGCATGTTAACACCGTCTCCGTGTTTAACAAGTTTGGAAACAAGCAGGGGTTTCCTTCAAATCCTCATTGGAGGCCGTTTCATCTCTCCTTGACAGCAGCAGAGAATCCCAGAGTTTTCCGCTCATCTTTCTTCCCCGGGCTGCTTCACATTAAACTGACTGAAACACGCTCACCCTGTCATGTGAATATCTAAAATCTGCTCCACATCAATATCTCTCATTACGAATTCCTCCGAAAATTAAGAGGAAACATACAGATCAACGATGCATCTTTGAAAATGTCTTACAGCCAGTACATTCATGCAGTTTTTCAGTGTTGTGATAAAATAAAAGTACATTTCAGAGTCGAGGCCACAGCTGAGAATCCCAGTCACACTGTAGTTCTGGGTGCAGTCCAACTATAGGCCAGTTCTTCCTCCTACTTCTGTTGTTTTTTTTTTTTAAATTAGCAGACCATTTGAATTAGATCATAATTTACATTCAGAATATAAACATTTCACCTTCCTTGCAATAAAAGCATTAGCTCCAGGCCCACGTAGTCCTAAATTGGAGTAAAGAACTAAATACAATGAATGCTCGAATGCAAACATTTTATTTCTTAGAAACACAAATAAAAAAAAACTATACGTAGACATAAGTTACTCCTGGCACTGCCTTAATGTAAAAAGCTTAAGCAGTGACAGAATACCTTTACATAAATCTACCTGCATTATGTATTTGTATGCATTTAGTCTACAGCCATTTTCACACAAGACTAGCAGTCTGTAATGCTCCAGTCAGGTACTTAACAATCTGCCGGCCAACCTCTGTTTTCATGAATGCATTTTACTGAGCACCTTTATAGGCAACCAGAATCAAAGCTGTAAAAAATGAGATGCAACAACATACTCTGGCCCAAGTTTGTGTATAACAGACAGGTGTTAGGCAAAAAGGAATAGGGCTCAGAGAAGAAATTCTATTTTTCAAAGGCTGGATGTTCGAACTGAAAGTGCTTTCAGTGCTGCATGCTAATATGTATTTTAATGGCAGAGAGGAGCTGAACCTTTTCAGATAATCTGTCACCCATGACTGTTTCAGCACTGACAATGGCCTGCACAAAACACACAGCAGTCATGTAACACCCCCTGTGCCACCTTAATTCCATTGAATCATGTTAATAATGCTTTATTTTATTGAGTCATTTGCTCTTTGACCTCCAACACAAGAAAACAGAATGAAAATGCAGTTTGTTCACTGATGCAGATGTTATGAGCCTACACTGATACGTCTCTGAACTCACTGTTGAAGATTATGAGGTGAGCCAAGGCCGAACCAGGTTTTGGATATCAATAGCCTCTGAATCTGGCAGCAGTCAATTAAAGCACACACCATACACACCATAACTACTCAAGAAATGAGACAGACACTTCCCACAACCCAGAATTAACAGGCGGTTTTCAAAATAAAGTGTAATACAGTGATCTTGCTATGTTATTAGGCAACATTAACATAAATCAGAGTGGGCGAGACATTGTAGCTGCTTTAGCTTCAGAATTACATTTTATGGAAAATCATAAGCTTGAGGAAAATCTAAATCCTCATAATGAAGCGTGATGTATGCTCTCATTCTGAAGTATGCTCTATGTGTACTGTATAAACAATACATGTGTTTGCTTGTCAGTGCACATTTCCATATTTTTCTAATATTTGCATGCAAAATGATTTACTGTCTTTTGTCTGCACTTAATACAATCGTACCTCTTCTTTAGAGCCTCAAACTGCTAAATCAGAGTCAGGTGATCCAGATTTCTTTTTCTGAAGCATTTCCAGGGCATTGTCTCAGAATGAAAGGCTCATTTCAATGTGTTGAGACAATAGCTACATTCAGCATGTTTTAAGCACCTGTTATAAGTATGATGTTTTACTCTTAAGGCAAAGATGAACAATCTCTGTGGGATGATTGATTTGATTTTATAATGGGGAGATTCTACACGCTCCTGTTTATTAAAGCACCTTCTTTCATAAGCAGGAGCTCCCATGAGAACAGGTCAGACCAGACCTTGCTGGCAGAAATGGGCCAGCTCACTTTCTGAAATGTAACTTATTTCTCGTTCTTTTGGTTCCTTCTCCTATTTCATTCATTTTTGTTTACCTTTCATCTTTTCGGTGTGGTCAATCGGCTACAGTGTGCGCCACACGGGAAGTAAGGACCGTAAAACAAATCAAAACACCTGGACAGCTTAATGTCTTCACGTGCCTCTTATTGTGCCTGAGCTGCTTGTTGAACATTTCAAAGTGATTCATCTGATGCCCTGTGACTATCAATATATGAATTCATTTGGTTGAAATCAGCCCTATCAAGTAACTAATGCAGCTGTGGACCAGCATCAGTGATATTGGCTACAAACCCTGGAAAAACATTAGAAGCTGCATAGAATAATAATAAAAAAAATGCATTGTGTCATACTGAAAAACTTCCATAGACAAAGACTGTTCTCAACCCGCAGAGCCACGAAGAGTCCTTGACCTGACGTTAACAAATAAAATAAATAACTAAAACAGGAGTTATGAGCTTCTCAGACGACAGCAATAAATAATCCTTGCTATGGGTCAAGCTGTGCATTATAGCACAGCCGTTTCCTTCACTATGATATTCTTCTACCTCAGCACATCAGCAGCCTTCCCAGTCATGATCCAAATCATATAAGCTCCTTCAATGTTTCTGCTTGTGTTCAGGCGAATACAAAAACATTTCAGGCACATACAGAGCTGCACTTACAGCTACTAAGGAGCTGGCCTGGAATACTAAAAGCTTGGAAAGAAAATACAGGCAACTTATGGCTTTGAGTCATAGCAGCAATGTACTGTCTGCACAGAACCTCCGCCCAGCTGAGGCTTTTCATACATCTTCTGTCTCACACTCTTTTCAGTTTGCACATTTTCTGAACAAGGATTTAAGCACCACAATCTTCAGCATAGTGTTGTGAACAACATGCCTTTATTAAAAATGTGCATGTCTTAGCCATCTGGTCTGTGATGCTTCTGGAGGTATGCCATGTATTTAAGTTTTCTAGAATACAGTGACCTTGGATTGCTGCAACACAGAAACTGACGCAATTAAATAAATAAATAAATGAAATGTAAACTTTTTAACCTGGGTCACACCAAAAATTAATATATCAATTCAAAGAGAACTTTATACGATACTGTATGTGCCCTTGTCTTTAGAGCCTGACTGATAAGATCATATTATAGTTTTCCATAAAACTATACGGTAACATCAGGCATCATTGACCTGTAAAACATCATATGATCTTTTTTTTTTACATTTAAAGTGAAAAATCTACTTATAGCAGATGAAATTGAGAGAACGGAATGGTTCATTATATGCACCACATGTCACCACAAAATGATTACTGTGACACTTTTTGCATTGATGATTATTTGCATACATCAGAGACATCGCTATTGATTACCATCACTATTCAGATGACAACTGGGAGAGCACTTTTTCATGAGGACAGCAAATTTGCCAGTCTATCAGCCCAGTTGGCCCATGCACAATAACTAATAAGTTCCACGTTTGCTTCTAATTACTGTACAATCCAAACAGAGCCAGAAAAACTGGAGGAATACAAAATTCCTGTTTTAAAATGAGCCCAAAAAGCAAGGAAGCATTTCCACCAAGTTGTTCATTTTACACAACAGTGCGTTGAACAATGAGAAGCCGAGCAATAGAGACATGTAGCAGTGTGTGGGTGGCACAGTGGGCAAGAGGGAGAGACAGCGATGTGCCAGAGCTCTTTTCCTCCCGACAAAAACTGGTTTTCCATATACTCAGAAATTAGGGGACAAAAATGAGGAAACAGTGACTTGATTTACTTTGATAACCTTGAGCTGATCCTATAACAGTAGTCATTTCAAGAGCACTGTATAAACTACAGGCTAATGTTTACACCTCTACCTGCAATGCACACTTCTAAAAAATCTGCTCCTTTTGCACACATTTTGGGAGCTGACAGTTTCTTCTGCAGGAAAACCTTCCGACAAGCAGCAGCGGGATATGGAGTGACTTTAACAATACATTCAATATGAAAATGATGCAACATGAGAGCCAACTGAGATCAAGAGGCTTCATCATGCAGTATCCACCACGTTCCACTGGAGCACATGAATAACTGGCATCACCAGTGAAGCATATAATCAGCAGGTAAGACAGCCAGATTACCAAAACTACCGCAGACATCAACTGCACTGACTGATTTTGTAGTTTGGTGGGAACAAAAGGCATCAAGATGTAACTGAAAATATCTGAACCTGTACATCCATGTGCCACCCATAAAGTGCACACAGTTCACTCATGTTTACCAGTTGCCTGGTGTGCATTCTCTTTTTACCAGAGCACAAGGAGGCTTATATTTTACAGTGCCACTTAATGATTTAGGCTGGTAGGTTGCATGTATGTTTCACATAAAAATATTTTGCAGCTTTTAAACAGAAGCTCTGAACTGGAAAATGCTGTACAGGCATTCAAGAGAGTCAGTGGATTTGAAGTGCACTGAGCCTCTCTGTTAATTTACATTGTTGGTGCATGGATGCTGTGGTAACCCCATTACTTATTCAACAGTGCACATGTACTAGATATCAACCAAAATACTTGAACATGCAAGTGGGATATCTGAAAATGCAAGCTGGCTGTGAAATTAAGAATATGCTCTTTGATCCAAGAATACATTGCATTATTGAGTAAAAGGTCACATGTCTGTGCAGAGGAGCATCAAACGGTTTCTATGCTCAGTAACTTCCTTCAGCAGCAGTGCACGGCTTATTAAGGTTTTCTGCCCAAAGGTCATTCAATTAATCAAAGCATTAAAAACACTGTTCACATCATTTTAACAATTTCGGACATCACTTATCAAAAAATTATTGATACCAGATGAGATGTGAGATATTTCGGAGCTGATGCTAAAGGCTTAATAATGAAGTCTTAAAGGATTCACTGACATTTTTAGAAAGCGATACTCAACACAACAAAGCTGGTGAAGTAAATTCAGTAGTTTCTCCATTCTACGGGCATTATGAACTAGTGCTTAAAGTAGGATTTAGCTTAATATTTAAGTTGCCATTTCACTCTGTTTGACTTCTCACCACCCTGTTCTATCAATGACCACATGCAGTTGCACAGTACCATTGTACTATAATGTAATATGAAAGTGCGGATGGAGCCTGGAGCGACTGCTAGATGGCAGTGCAAGGATTAGCAGGATTGCTAGCCATGAAGTAGTCACTCCTTAGGTTATTCTATTCAAAAACATTTGTCAGCATTGGAATTCACCCAAGAGGGTGAAGGTTTGATATTCACATGATTTTCATGAGCATATCATTTAATCTTCGTATTGAGCAAAGACTGTTCATTCAAAAGATCTTAAGTGTTTTTTAAGAATTCAATTACCTGACGTGCTACTTACTTACCAACAACATAATCTAAGAACATTGGATATGTGATGCTAAGTGCAGTTTATAAAAATAACTTCTGATTTATGCTATCTCTTTTATCTAAGTGCATCTGAATATCACAGGAGTTCCACTGACAATCTACCACCTCCTTGTAACACTTGGGTGCTCAGTGATATTCAACACGAGGAAATAATCTCAGCACTGACAGGAGGAGAATGTCACATTTTTTAGGTATTTTAAACACATATTCTAGATTACTAAAACCAAAAGAGGTTTCTGTCCTCTAAAAAAAGATGCATTCACTGAAACAACAGAGGCAGAAAACACTGGTTGTCTGTAGAACTGTTTTTATTCAGTTTCACCAGATATGAATGCTGGTTAAGACCCTCAGGCCTGTTTGAATTGCCTCCTGCTCCTGCTCAGTCATGTCTTTTGTCAAGACTGAGGTGCAAATTAGACACAAACAGTTTATAAGCTGCCCTTTGTCTATTTCTCTCACTCTTCATTGCTTATTTTTACTCAGACCAATGCACACACAAAAGCACTGCGATGCACAAACATTAAACCCAGACTACTGAGAACAGCTGGTTGTATTTTTAAAAAAGCAACCGTGCTGTTAGAACAAAACTGAATAGACCGGTGTATTTTTAACTGGAAACTGAGCTTTTTGACTATTAAGGCCCATTTATACCCTCCGTAAATAACGGATACGGACGCTTTCGTCCGTATCCGGAGGCTGTTTCATCCGTCAGTTTGTCCGTCGGTTCTGAGCTTAGCCATCCGGAGCTCTCCGGACGAAACCACTCGAAACCACCGGAAGTCGTGGGGGCAGCGTAGAGTCAAAATGAGCAAAATGAGTCAAACTAAAAACCAACGAAGAAGAGAACCGGTTCTACGTCAAAAAAAGATTCGTCTAATCTTTTTTTCCTATTTCTCAGTACTGTCATTATAATAACCTCCTCTACTGACGCTATTACTGATGCCGGTATATGCTGACAGAAGCGTTGACAAGGCATCGGCTGCCATGACAACAGCTCTGTAATTTATGACTCAACATTGTCCCCTAGAGGACACACTGACAAAACGCTGAAAACGGACGGAGGTATGAAGGCCCCCTACGGAGGCAACGTGTGGGAGGGATGGACGGATTTCGTCCGGATCCGGAGGGTATAAATGGGCCTTTATACAGTACTAAGATTGATTTTGCTTTCAGATAACTATGAAGAGTTGTATCTGGGTACTTTCATGCAGTGGAAGCAACCGTGTTGGTAGCTAATTGCTGATGGTTTCTTTTGACAAGAAAACCATCAAAAAATGAATTAACATTTTTGAAAACAGCTCTGGACAGATTTCTGTATCATGTTCTTTTTCTTATTCTTGCTGATAGAAGATGTGACATCACCTTAAACTTTTTCCATCTGAGATGAAATCTGGTCAGTCTTTTAGTTACCTCATTACCAATGCTGAATTTGGGGTTTTCAACAGAGCAGAATGCTATGCAACATGAACGCAGTGCGTTTTGAGTTAGAGGCCAGTTTCTCAAATTCTGGCTCTGCTACTGCTTCCCGTGAGTCCTCACACTGCATGTTCAAGCCACATCAGAAGTTGGCAGCTGAAGTTTGAGAAGTGGCTGATGATATCCAACTGTAATGTTGTTTTTCCACTGGCATGATATTGCACGCTTCAGCCGTGAATTAACTTCCATTTGCACACCATCCTCACAGCAGGGGGTGACCATGCTGACGCACAACACAATGGTCCTGATTGGGAGAAGGGCCAAGCCATGATGGGTTCCTGCCATCAACCGAACTCTGTGAACGTCATGGAGAACTTGGCACAGGAGGAGTTACAACATGTGTGGTCAATGACTCAGTACATTTAGGTTTCAGCCGTGTTTTGTTTTTCTGCTCCAATATGGAAGTTGCTATTCTTTAGAGTTTGTTTGACTCCTACATTTCCAGTTCTTACTTTTATCTAACAGACAGAAGCATCCTGGGTGTGAATTACCTGAGGGATGGAGGGGATTTCCTTCTCCCTGCTTTTGATATCCCAACGTCTGGTCATTAATTTTTTTCTCCCCGGTGGGGATACATGTTATTTCTGCTTTTGGTCAGACTGAATACATAAAATGCATTTCCTATGCCTGCCAGTAGATGGTGCAGGTTGATAAACCATAATAGCTATTTTAAAAACATATATTGGATACCCGATCCACTCGAGTGTGGACCACAAGCTCATATATTACAGTGGCGATGATGGCTTTAACCCACGCTTGCAATGACACAATAAATCCAGTTCCACAGCTTGTTCTTTCCACTGCCAAGTTAACCATTACTATAATCAATAGTAACTAGCTTAGTATTGACATCGCTAGCTATCAAAGTGAATACGGCATGAAACAAAAGCACAGAAAAGGTCACAAACAGATCACAGGACAAACGGCCATGATGGCATCACTAGACCTGCTTTGGTTAATGACAACAATGACAACCAGCAGTCAGTATCACTATCAATTACTTAATAATTGGCAAACCTTTACTTAAAGTTACTACACATTAAACTAATTAACCTAATTCACTTGCAGTACCACAAAAGCAATGACAGACAGGTTGCTTTGCAGCCACAACTGAGTGGGTGTTGGATTTTAGAATATAACTACTGTTGGATGTTAGGATGTAGGCTTAATTACTGTGTTAGAGACTTTTT
Source organism: Chaetodon trifascialis (assembly GCF_039877785.1). Taxonomy (NCBI): domain Eukaryota; kingdom Metazoa; phylum Chordata; class Actinopteri; order Chaetodontiformes; family Chaetodontidae; genus Chaetodon; species Chaetodon trifascialis. The sequence continues at coordinate 25,642,459 of NC_092064.1, read as the reverse complement.
TTTTTTTTTAAACACAAATTGGTCGCTAGTAGCATGTCTACTTTCTGAGTCACCCCAGCTATTTAAGCTATTACAGGGTGTTCTGTTAGTGTAAATGATTAAATATATAAGCCCTCCACTGGAGAATCACTAAAAAGCTTTTTGTTGTGAAGCTGTCGCAGGTTAAGTTCTTGAGCTATCCTTGTTTGTTAGAAACATCTTTATTTGGATGTTTTAGCACTTTCAGTTTGTGGATAAATATGAATAATGCAAGGAATGAATGAAAGAAACAATGCAGCTGCAATTGCAACAAAACAGGAAGAAGTGCAGGGACTTATGGTAGTTTGGACAAACCTAATCAGCATCACATCACCACAGTAAGCAGTCTCCTGCCTTTTCATGGCAACAATGGCCGTGCTGTGTCCGCATTGTGATCACGGCTGCTCATTGCCCAGCCTGATGAATATCTGCCATTAGAGGATCCAAAAGAATTTGTAGACGGCAGAGAGGATACAAAAGAAAATGGGTTTCACATTCAATGTGGCTGTATTTCCCCCATTAGCTGCTTTGCTTCTCACATATAAATGTATCCTATACATATATGTGCTACCTAGGGATTGCATACATGTATTGAGAGGCGATTTCTCCAAATATTATGAAAAATACTTACATCTCCATCTTGACTTAGTATAGAGAATACGTCTGAGGATGGAACAGTGTATTACACGACATACAAGCTTTTCTTTTCAATATAAAAGTCAAGGCTGGCATAGTTACATGGAACATCAGGAATTGTTCTCCCCTTCCATTTAGGTGTGGTATCTACTGCATGTACTTCTGTATAACACAAATGGAAATGCTGGCATAGACAACTTGTCAAGGTAAATATTCCCTGAGCTCTTAAATATCACAGATCAACCTAATGTGTATTTAGCGGTCCTGATTCACTGAAGTTTTTCACCATTCCAAGTCAAATTGTATCACTCACTGGCCACCTTGATAATTGCTTAAATTTAAATACTGTAGTGCAGTGTTTTAGGGTGCTACATTTTTGATAGTGAATACCTATATGAAAAATGAAGCTTATTAAAAGATCAGTCAGGAAGACTGTCTCCATGCACGTACCTCCTAAGTCACCCCCTACTCAGTTTGCTGCTACCTCTACAGCCCACAAGCTCAGTCTTGTCTTCATGCAATCACAACCTCACATGCTCACCTTAGCCAATCATCTGAAAGCTGTCAAGCTTTAGTTATGTTCTCTCTCTGCTGTCATTCAGGTGCACGTTGGCACCATGATGTTCGTGTGACCCACGTCCACCCGTTCACCACCTCAACTGTGGATGCCTGGCCATCTCCAATCAAACCCTCCAATCTGAAGCTTCCCTCATGGAGTCAGTCCAATAACTATACTGTTACTATCAGTTATTATCTGTCTTCTTTGAACTCAGCTGTAGCAACCTGATCTCAGTCTGGCGGGATTAAGAAAAAAAAAAAACACCTAGAACCAAAAAGATTTTTGTCAACTAATTAACAGCCTCATCTTGAATCTTAAACAGACTGTTTAACATCTAAGCTGCTCAATTTTACACCTTACCAGACAGGAATTGTGTCCTCACTGGTGTTAAATTCCATTAATGTAATGTTTTGGATAGCATAACCTGAGAGAAAAAATATTGTGCATAATGGCTGCCATATGGAAGCCATGTCTATAAATGCAACTATTTAATCTTTGAATTTAATTTCTAATGATAACACTGGTTATAGACCATTAAAGCCTATTTCATTGGGTTCAGTAAAAATTGTGTGATTGGAAGGTGAAAAGAAACGTAGAAAGAATACATCGATGATTGAAGACATAAACTATACAACAACGTCCTGCAGTTTGGTTTGGCTGTGCTAAATCTGTTTGGTGGACATTCTTTTGAGGAAACAAACTTAGTGTTTGAAGCTCAACAGATAATCTCAAAGCATAGCAAACTGTTCATTTGATGGCAAATATTGAAAATGCCTTAAGAATGCCTGAACTGACACAGTGGTCCACTAGTAATTAAAAATCTCTCATTAATGCGTGGCATGCACACGTTATTATCAAGAAGTTCATTTGAGGCAGTAATGTACTGAAGAACCCCGAAGAGATATATTTTATTTCAAACATACATAATTTCATATGCCACCTAATGTATGCTGCTACACCAGTCCTGGTGGACTACATCTTTTGATTCCTGATAATGCATGTTGCTGATTGCTTCCTGGATTGGATGCAAGTACTGTACTAGTGGAGGAGACCGCAAACTGTTGCATGTGGTGACACCTTTTGCACTGAGCAGCAATTTAAGTGGGTCTGCAATAAACATGAACACAAACTGTATTACTTGGTAATACTACAATATTTAACTTTCAATAGTCAAAGCACTGACACATTTCAACAAATTTCCCCAACAAAACAGCAATAAATTATTAAGACATATTATGAATATGCTGGAAGTAGTCCCCATGTGTCTGTCACTTTCTGTTCCCCTGACGGACTTAAATTGGCTTTCCAATGATGTTTGGGACTTTTGGACAAAACCATATGCAGTGGCTACACATGAGCTGGGCTGCTGATGTCAAGATAGGGCAAGGGTACACAGCACAGTGAACAACAACAACGTTAAAAAGAAGCACAGAGCGATCAAACCGGACAGCTCATCAAGATGAATGACGTGAGCTTGGAAACTTAGCCAAGTGAAGATGAGAATCACAGAACACCCCACACTTCAAAGGCCTCAAAAGTTGCATTTAGTGCCTCTGACACAGTATGCAAAGGCCATTTTTTTCTATTCTCGACTGTTAACTGTGCCTCTGAAACTGGCCCCTAAGTGCCTTGCCAGCATGGGGGTCTAAATAGAACCCAAACAGGAAATCTTCATTATAGAGCAGCTGCAGCCTTTTCATGACTCTATATAGGCAGTTATGAATTTGTTGTTCTCAGCTGTCACAGGAAAAAAAAACACATGTACCATGGATCATAATAGAAATACAAACACATGACATCTATTAGCATGCCAAAGCACGGTGTTGCTGCTTAGTCTTAGTTGCATGCAACAAGTGCATCTTGGCAGATCAATGTCAGCAGCAGCCAAAAGCGTTAATCCCCATCTCCACTGTTGGTTCCATGACATTCTCTTAAATTAACCAGCATGACTATCTTTCATATGTATAATCTTAGATTTCTTTAGAGCTGTCTCCTAATGCGTCCAAAATCGATCAGTCAATAAAGTTTTCTCTTCTTCCAGTAATTTATGTGAATGTATTTTCTTATTGTGGCGACTGCATATAAATAAACAAATAAAAATAAAATCTACTGGAGGTATTATTTGCTGTGTCACAATTTTGTATGGAAGAGGTCAGCAGACTCAGCTTCCCTTTCCAGTGATGGCATTTCATATTTGAAAAATGAGGCCTGTCACTAAATGTCATCTTACCGCCTCTTTGTCATCTCATCACTCTTTTCACAAGTTGTCACACTGAAGCCCAGTCTGTGACATGAGCAAACTGTTACCTTCCTTCCAGGCAGGCTAGTGGGCTTTATTAATATTTATAGAATAACAGCTTAAGGCCAGCCCCCTTGAGAACTATCACTCCTCTTTGCTGCCTAACACTTGCAAAATATATTGACAACTCCTTTTCAGCACTCCCCTTCCCCTGAAAACATCCCCATGCAGATGTGCATAAGGTTTATAAAATATGAGTGCAGGCAGAGGGACCTTTATTTTAACCTTTATATTCTATAATTTGCACAATGAAGTAAGATGATGTGATTTTAAAAGACTTGAAAAGGACATTTCAAAGGAACTGGGATTTCAATTTCTTGTTACTGAATAAAGAGAACAGTCACAATCATGACGTCATGTCAAGGATGACACCCTGGTGTCTGGTTGGATGAAACAGGCCCTGTTGGCAGCTCTCTGATGTCTCAGAGTGCAGCCAGCCAGACTGAGCAGGTTTTCAGTCACAACTTTGGCCCAGGACTTTTACAGTACAAAAAGAATCTTCTCATGTCACTTATCAACTATGAACACTTATGAAGCTGTCCTTGGAGGTGAAGTGGCATGCGCATGGACATGATCCAAAGGGATCCCGCCGTATGTCACTTCAGTTTGCTCCATGAGACGTTATCTGATTGCTTGGATGAGTCAGAGATACAGAACAGAGACTGAAAAATTATTTCATTACTCTTTTGACCGAATAAATGTTTCCAGAGGCATCCTCATGGATGCAGGCAGATTATATGATCCTGTGATGTTGTGGTCACTGTCACATCACCAAATGTTCTTTGGTGATGCTGACTAGAATTTGGAAGATTTTTACTTGGTTTATTTCTAACTATGCTTAGAAACTTGCAGATGCCCTTTTTACAGTCATTTCCTTAACTGTCTAAGGGTTAGGTTGCAACTGGCAGTAAACCCCCCGTGTGGGAAAAGGCATATTTCCTTACCTTTGAATGCAGCTGCTACTTTATCTTACAGATATCCATGAGCTGAATTAACATACCTTCAAGCTATGCATCCAGATGACAGAAAAAAAAAATCTTCTGCGTGATCGTCTAACTGGGTAAGAGGGAAATAAAGAGAATTGAACTACCCAAAAATGATCCCTTTAATCACTGCTAAATACATATAGTATATCCTGTGAAATTGTCCTATTACTTATTAACTTTTGCTCCAGTTTTAAAAGCATACAAAATTACTTGTGTGCCATTTAGAAGACAAGGTACGAGAGAGATGCTGACAGGAAGCTGGTGCCAACTAACTCAAAAACAGCTCTGATCTGAAAATATTTTCATGTCTTCGGGGGCTTAATCAGTGAGGAGTATGATAAGCTTCTAAATGTCCCGCACCTTCCCTTTAATACAGCCCTCATGCGTATCCATTAAAAATGCCTCTGTCATAGCAATCACAGCTTAAACTCACAGCTAAAAATTAGCTTGAGATCTAACAGGAATTCTGCACTCAAGTCAAGCAATGTGAACCTAAACCTTGTAAATGGCCTCCATCCCATTTTCGTGATATCTGCTTTGACCTGCTGAAAGCCCTGTTCTCAAGAGCAACCCAGTATACAACAGTTTCTTTTGCAATGCAAAGAACCAAATACATCCAGGCTCATTAATATATTATGACTGTATAAAAATTGCATGTTGTTTGTCCACCTACTGTAACCACTGTCACAACCAATAAATACAAGTGCAAATTAAATGGGAACAGTTAAACTAACGCATATTACAACGATTTAAATAACCAAGGTACATAAGACGGTGATCATCTAAACATTCATGCATTTCTTTTGTTAATCAAGCACAGCAATGAATCAATCCAACAACTTCATTTCACCGGGGTTAAGTGTCCGTTACAACGGACACTTACGACCTATAAACACTGCTGAAGCTGGACTTTTTAGCATTGACCACATTATCAGCCATGTGCACAAAACACATATAAGCTTGCATATACATTAATTATAAATAATGAAAGGTGCCGGTGCTGCAGTCACACTATCATTCAAAACATTACACAACCACACTAACTGCAGCCTTACTGTACAGTATATGCTGCTTTTCCAACTGTAAATCACTAGGGCTTAATTACCTGCAAATTAACTAACGTTTCACTATCTTGCATAAGATTATCCTGGTCATGATGAAATGCCACTAGGGAGACTGTTCTGATGGGAGGATTCGAAGATGCAGAAAATACAAGATGCCACTATATTAGTGTGATAGCTGCAAGGAATGTGATGCCTGTCAGCTAAACTGCCCTCATAATGTGACCTTCAAACACTGTAGGACATCTTATTATTCCTGTCACTTTTTTCAAGTTCAACGTGAGTTGAAGTTCAGTCATCAAATTACAGGCTTTTTTATCTGCTGGCCATAGCTGCAGCAGGCCACGCTGTACACACAACAACGTGAGTGGGGCAATTTGCTGCAGTGCATTTAACTCTAGTGGTGTAAAACACATTGACCCGACAGTTGGGCAGACTCAGTCTGTGAGCAGTAGTTGGGAGCAGTTTGAATTGGTCAGCCTCAATTTCTCTCCATCAGTGGACAGTTTTCCAGTGCATGATGGGCAATCAAACATAAAGGTTTGCAAGGCCAGAAATGCCAAATCTGCTCTATTAGAGCAGATTGTTTGATGACGCTTTACTTTGACATTTAGCTTTTGAGGCATGTTTTTGGTTTTGGACTTTCTCTGTTAAACTTTATTTGCTGCCACAGGTCTCTATTTTATTTGCACATTTATCAACAACTCTACTCACAAATTTGAGCAAAATCAGCCAGAGACCAAAAAAAAACATTTTCATTAGTCATACTAGTGCAATTCTGATCTTGCTAGCCTTGTCAACATTTTTTTTAGGTCTCTGTAATACATGTAAACTATGAGTGAATCAGCTCGACCTCCAGAGATGCCTCTTTAGTGATGCAACACAGATTAGACCAACCACACTATGCAATGTTGCCTAATCATACCACCACAGCAAAGGGATAGTATTGCATAATGTAAATTTCACAAAGAAAACATTTTATATGTTACATATTGTTATATAAACATGATATATGTTGTTAGTTGTTACCCCAACTATTTGGAGTGCAACCACATTTTGTGTTGTGCTACAGGCAGTAAATGACAAATGTACAGACAACACTGCTAGTATTTGTCAAATCTGACACTTTTTTAATTAGGAATATCCAGAACTTATGTCTTGAAAACTATGCAACTACATCGTACTGCAGAGGAGACATTCGTGAATGTGCTTGGCTGGAGCATTAGAATCTGAGAATATGGGAATATGCTAAGAGAACAGTGTTGGCACCACTAAGTGCACCTGGTCTTGTGAAATGGCCTCATATTATTTGGCTGTTAACAACCGTGCAGGGCAACCATCAGATCTAATGACCCTCCCGAGATGGCTGCCCATCCCATTATAGGTCCAGAAGCATGTTTAAAAGTGGGAACTAGACACTGTTAGCCGAAGGCACCGTTACGCTGTCTACCTCCAAACCTCCTCTAATGTATGAAAAAGATTCAACAACAACTAATCAGACCATAGGACTCTGTTTGGCTGTTAAAGTATAAAGCTCTCTCACAGTACACCAGGAAATGCACTGTGTGTTTGTATTTTTGCACCTCTGTTGTAAGTGCCAGCTTTGTGAATTTCAAAGCTTGTTTTCTTTTTTTTCTTTTTTGAGACTGTAGAAAAGAGACTTTGATTTAATACTGGTGTAATTCTATGGCTGTAGAGCAACTACCTTGATAAGTGCATCTACAGTTTCCTCAAGCACTGTTCAATTTTCATTTTCACAACTGCACCTCTTGCCACTTGCGTCTGAAATTCAGGCCAATGTGTTCCAAATACTTCTGCAGAACTCTGCTAGCTGTGTTTGCCTGTGAGGACTTTTTGTGGACACATCTAACACATCCACCTAAAAGGATCAGAACGAATGCTGTTATTGATATAGCTTGCCACACATAAATATGTAAACTCTTATTTGTCTAAGATTTCATCCTCATATATCTAGCCATTATTTTTACACACCATGCTATATAACTATGAGCATTCCCAGAGTAAGTGTTGTACAATAGGGCAAGCAATAGACCTAAAAGCAACCGGTGGCAAGTGAGCAACAGCTGTAGCCAATGAACAAGTTATATTTCTTTAACAGACAGATTTTTTTTTTCTCCCCCTTCACAAACAAAACACAGATCTGGCAAATGGTGGGAACTTTTTGGTCAAAGGAGCATACAAAACTGGCTCTTCTGTGTAACATAAATGAAGAGATGTAGGATTAAAGCACAAAGTGAGACTCGCAACAATGGCCATCACTGTAGATGGGCTCTCACTCTGACTATCACAGAGTCTACTCTGAGACTGACACTCTAAATTGATCTGAAATTACACGGGCAGCAGAGCAGATTTTAGGGAAAACGTGAACAGAACAATGCTCTGCTGTGGAATTGAGCAGACACGGATATATCAAAGTAGAGTGTGTAAGGATAATGAGTACCACACCTGCAGACTGTCAATAGCTTCTGCAGCAGAGTCATCTTAAAAATTGCTACATGCATACTATGAAATGTCAAACACAAAGGCGAGTCTGTTGCTGTGTGCCCACGAGAAGAAATACTACCCTGTGCATCGGAGCTCAAGCGCACAATTTCAACCCCAACCTCACTCCAAAAGTACTTTGTTTGAGTGATTCTGACTTTCAGAGCACCAAACAGGTGCGAGATTCCAGTTCTTTCAAAAATGGATAACTGCAATGCTCCAGGATAACAGAGAATGTGAAGACACATCTAACATACCTTGGCTTTGTTAAGGGTTTCAGCACACTGCAAATCAGATCTTTTCTTCTTTGTTCCCATCTTTTTTTTTTTTTTTTTTTTTATTTACATCACATGCAAGTGAATCCTATCAAATCAGATAAACTTCAACATTTCCTTTAATTTGGGAATTTGGATTTCTCTTTGTTTAATCAGTGAAATGAGTATCAATGCATAGGAGACAGTATAGCAGTGTTTTAGCATTAACACTCAGGTGAAACAGAAAATTTTCAGGCTCTAGTTATTCAAAAAGTGTTCAGCTTTTTATGAAGCTTTTGGAAAACACTAAAATACACAATACAAAAAAAGTGCCTCAAACAAACATAGGTCAGGTCGACAGTGGCCACAAAAATAAAATTCACTTCAATTCTCTGCTGTCCAATTAGAATGATGCAGCATACAGAAGACAAAACAGAGATGTGATATAATATTGCAGGTATAAATCTGACTGTGCTGTAGATATTTACATGGAGGGGCTATCAGAGGTAACTGTGCTAAGTAGGAAAACTGTGACTATTCACAAAAATGTGCCTTGCAACAATCAGTTGGTCACTGACACCACATGCTTTTGATTTCTGCAGTGTCCTCAACTTATCAAAGTCTGGAGCTGTCCTGTCAACATTTGGAAAAATGAGGGGGTTGTGTGTGTGAGTGTGTGTGTGTGTGTGTGTGTGTGTGTGTGTGTGTGTGTGTGTGTGTGTGTGTGTGTGTGTGTGTGTGTGTGTGTTTCATGTCCAGTAAAGTGGTGTAATTGTGACAGCTACCCATTGGTTCTACGTGTGATAAATCACAAGATGACAGACTGCAGCTTCAACTAAACATAATGCTCCAGGCTAGAAAATCCACCTCTCCTTTTGTTGCTCTGAACGCTGCTTAGCTGAGCAGGTACAAAAGGATCACAGACTGCACAAATTAACAGGAAAAAATGTGTGTGAATGATTTACATGTAAATATCAAACAGCAGTTTTCAATTTACCGACTTCCACAATTTCCACGTTTTCTATAAGGCAAAGCAGGAAAATGCTGCTTTGCTGATTATCATTTATTTTCAATTAAAAAGACATTTCTATTGTCATGCAAGAACATTGAGAACATACTCTTCACCATCCACAGTATCCATTTCCCTCAAATGCAACCATTCCCTCCCCAGATGACCGTACAGTTCTCACAACAATTATGACTTGAAATACACAATATCCCTGTGGAAAACTCCAGAGGGACAGAGGCATTTCATTGTTTCCTCTCTGTCATCGTTCTGCCCCCGAACGCTGCCAATGTTAGTTCAAACACAACAATCGTTTATGGAATATAACAAGGTCCAACTGCATCTTACATGTCATCTTTCTTACAGCAATCTGTCCTTTGGAGAATAGCTGTGTGTTCACTTCTCAATGAAACAACAACAAAGGCGGAAAAAAAGCAACAGATTTTTCATTCGTGATCACAAAGGAAGGGTTGTTTCCCCTCTTATCATGCATAGAACTAGTGCTGAGGCTGCTTCTCAGAGCTCATCAGCACGACAAAGACAACTGGGAGAATGCAGCCTTGTTCTGCAAAGGTTAACCTCGGCGGGACCTAAAAACTTCAGACCTCTTATTTGATGCCTCCACGAAACACTTGCCATGGAGGACGGAGGGCCCCCAGATTCCCTTGGATTTAACCTCTAATATCTGGGGTCATGCATCCCACTAAGGCCAACGGTGGCACTTGTGAGCTCTGTTATATGGGGGGGGGATCCCCCCACACATAGAGAGTAGTTTCTTAATGATCTGGATGTCTGCAGCATGTCCTGGGAAAAGTCTGAATTCACATTAAGACTGGAAATGCTCAAGTATTATTACTACATTTATAATCAATCTTAAAAACATTCAGTAAAACATAATGGGGCAGTTTCACTGTTTTGACACCATTATAATCTATGAAGGCATTATATTCTCCTCATTTAAAGATCAGTTCACCTTGCTTTAACGGTTTTAACTCTTATGCAGGCCTTTGATCCTTCATGGAAAAATTCTCCAATAACTTAGAACACTAATAACCGATATTAGTGTGATGTGGTGTAAGCTCTACATCTACTACCAGCATGAGCACGATTACATCACGACACTCAGAGGTGTGTATTTGTCTGTGTGTGTGTGTGTGTGTTAGTCCTGTAAGTTGGCCAGTGCTGATCTAAGCTGTGTGTAGGGCCCCAACAATGACTCCCAGGAGTCCTCCATCTAAACGCTTTTAGTGCTCCAGACTCAAACATTTGAGAACTGCAGAACATTCAGGTGGAGAGGTTTCTTAATTTACTTTGCTTACATTAATTGACTTGATTATGACCCCGCTAATGACGCAGCTTTTGAGGCTTGACTCATAAATTTAACAGGACAACAAAAAAATGTAAGTCAAACGGCAGTAAATTGAAGATCCAATTTGATTTGACTTTAAATAATAAGGCTAATTAATTAAAGGTGTATTTTTATTTATTTTATGTTGTTAAATCCATAATGTTACTCAGAATATCTGAATTTGATTCATATTATCTATTATTGTTGTTAAATTAAAACTACCAGGTATGAGATTATCCCTAAACCTTAACGCTTTGCTTCATTTGAAACAAGCCAGAGCCTCAGTCCAGTGAGTTGGTGCTGCTGTCACACGACACAGAGGCTACTACAAAGTTGAATACGGACTCACCTGGAAGGAACAAAAAAAATGAGGCAGGAAGGTTTTACAGTCCACATCCATCTACATTTTTCCTTTCAGTACAAACAGCAGGGTTTATTGTAATGTAACTCGCAGCCTTTACTCAGCGACACAGCCATGGACGAGCTTAGTGCACAGTCTTCATACAGCAGGGCACTTTAACCTACCTCTAAATCCAGAAACCAAGCCCTCACCCGTCTTCATCCGTTATTCATGCACCTATCTCACATCATTTAGGACGCGCTGCAGCCATTCCTGCTCCCGAGCTTGCCGTGAAAAGAAAGCTGTGGACTTTTTGATCCCTGAGCGCTACGAGCTATCAAATTCACACCGTGCGATGTAAAGGCGGTCTCCAAAGCCTCCAGGCAGCTAAAAACCGAGGAGCAGGTAGCCTGCCGTGCTGCACCGCTGACGAAGCACCGTTAATCTCTCTCTGTGCGAGGAATAACGTGCGGGTTAATGAGCACGTTTAGAAAAAGACTGCATAAACACTGACAAGAAAACAAACATCTGTAGTGAAACTGATCGCGGCTTCCTCCACCAGTTCTCCGTGTTCGCTCCGCTGCTGCATGATGCTTGCGCTAAGCTGTTTTTCTGCAACACTGGCAAAAAAAAAAAAAAAAAACCTCACTAAAATTAACCTTACCATTCTGAAGACACATCCAACGTAGCAGGCCTGTCCCGTTGACAATTCACCAATACGGTCTGGGATGCCCCCCCCAAAAGCCCTTATGCTTCTACTTGGTCTCCTTCTTCCTCTTCTTCTGCCCTCCCTTTCGTTTTGATAGTACCCCGAGCAGGCGAGTGTATTTCCACTGAGCACGACGCGGTACGGCAGGAGAAAATCCTCCTCCTGCTGCTGCTGCTCTTCCAAGGTGCCGCCGCCGCTGCCGCTGCCGCCGCCGCTCAGAGCGCTCTCACAGAGGCACACATGGACGAGAGAGGCAGCCGTCCAAGATGCCCATTAGCATGCACGGACCTAATTGAACGCCGTGAAAATCCTTCGGGAGAAATACGCGAAATAGTCCCAGGACACACAGCGGGAGATAAGGTGACACGCAAGCCGATATGCCGGGGAATGACAAGCTGCGTGGTCCCTCACGATTTACAATTACGAGGCTGGAGCAGGGATGAGTGTGCGGCTGTGCGTGGTCGCCCCCTTCGGTAGGCTACTACGCTGAAGCCTAGTCCCTCCAAATATCTGCCTACTTCTGATTTCCCTGTGCGTTTTTTTCTCCTGGAAAAAACCCATCAGCTATTCAGCACATCATCTTTTATTAATTTCACCCACATATGAAAGGCCTTCCCATCCAGGAAAACAGCTCGAATGTATGGACAAAAAATTCAGTTAACAACTAAAACGAAGACTTCATATTGCATAATTATTAACAATAAGTCTCCATCAACCAAAGACGACTTGTGTTGCATACTATAACTGTGTCCCATGTGTACTGGGTGCCCTGTATGAACACAAGTGTTACTAATGGATGTGCTTAACCATTTCACATCTGACTGCCAAGAATTTCCTCAAAGACCAGAAACAAGTTTTTTAACAAACGTTCCATCAAACTTATCAAATGGGAATAATGAGACATGATGAGAAAAGATACAAAGTCATAGTTTTGACGTCATAACTATGATACTAAATTCGAAGTTATAATTACTGAGAAGCTTAAGGGAATGTTTTTCGCATTCCTAAATTTTCCCCAGGCCATCGATTTATTTAGCCTTCCTGCGAGGGATGTAATATTTGCTTTAATCACACTTTATTTTCATCATGCTGGTGGTAAAAGCATAATCAGTTCTAAGTGTGTGAATTGTTTGGGAACTCTTCATATTTAAGAAGGAACAGCAGCTTCTGCTTAACGCTAACTGTGATGTTTCAGCAATTTTCTATTTAAACTGTCAAGTTTTCACTCAAATAGTTTGAATGAAGATGTTTTGGAATTGAGATACTAACAGGGAGCCTTATGTAAGGTAACAGACAACTAAAATGTACCAGAACACAAATAAATATGTGAGTATTTGACAATATCCTCAAATGTTTTCCTCAACCTGAGATGAAACCTCTGACACTAGAGTTTGGTAGGTTAGCGAGGTAAAGACCATCTGTCTTGTTCCACCAGACAACACTTTTGTCTGGCCAGGTTCTGATCCTAAATCCATTGCCATATACTTATCTCCAATTCCTCGTTACTCCTCGTGGGTTAAAAAGACCGGTCAAGAGTTCCTGGCCCTGGAAGTGTGTTTGGTCACCCAGAGAACAAGAGAGGGGCCATGTGTGGCCTTTAATTCACTGCATTGTCTGCCAAAAGCTAATCTTGGCCAGGCTCAGAGTCTTACTGCTCACAGGCTGTGAATGGATGAGTGAAAAGTTAAATATGCTTTCAAATGTAAAACTGAAGACTGGCCCGGTATTGTGGCTGTGTCATTGTGGGAATGTGAGATTTGCCGTTGACCCAGGCAACAGCAGGAGAGGGGCCAGTTTCAGTTTGAGAAGCTGCATTCAGGCTCATGTTTGCAGGTGGTGGGCTGTAATTCACTGGTTACGCACCGCTTTTCATGTGTGAAAATAAACTGATGTAGGTTACATCAACTCCATTTCAGTGCCACTATCTGATCTAAATCCCTGTTTTAAGGAACTGTGCTATTTAAAGTTGAGATTCCAGTCTTGGGTGATTTAGCGACACCTGCAGTTACTACAGCAAACATGGTTTAAACACTACGTGTCAAAGAATTCTGGGGGCAGTTAAACAAACTACTGTCACTTTAATAAAGAAGCCAGGCAATAATTGGCTTTTTTCCATCATGCTGTGAGAAACTATGCTCTGATTTTATGCTGCACACGTCATGGGTCTGCAGACAGCAGAACACAGTGAAAGGAGTTGGTTAAATAGGTTTGCAGCTTGTCACATGTAGCTCGTCATCTAACAGCTCACTGTGGCTGCTACTTCTCGTTCCATTACTCTCTGCAATATTTCAAACTGAACGCTGTCAAGGAAAGTCGAAAATGACCGCTGTTTTGTTGACGCGCTTTTGACGAACGGTAGCAGTTAAGTACAAAACTCACTGACAACACATCGCATTTCCTGTGGCTACCTCATGATGACAGTTTACTCGTGTTTCACCAGTTAAATGCTTTTAATATGAAGCTGCAGCAGTAGGAAAAGTTTGGTTTGCATTAGCTGTAACGTAGTTCAGTGTAAAAAAGCAACGTATACTTTATAGCAGTGTGCGGGATCTCTGCGTAAAAAGGTCTAACATGACAAAGAAGTCACTTGTTGGGATGACTCAGCCCTGCAAGGTACAAAGAATCATCATACGAATTCTGCAACTCCACTGTTCTGGTTGACTCTCACTGCTTTCACAGTGTCATTTCGATTGTGAAAGGCAGGTCTTTACAGCAACTAAGTTAGAGACTAGCTGGTGAGCATAGTTGAGCATTTAGCAGCAAAAGAGCCCGAGATTTTCCTCAGGAGTTGGCAGAGACCAAAAGCAGAGCTAAAACTGGACAATAAGTGTTGACTGTTTGTTAACAAGTTCGTCATATCAACTTAAAAGGTGATAGTACGTCTTATATGTGTTCACAATTTTTTTTCTGCTGCACCCAAGACGCCAAAAAGCTGTAAAGCTGTTAAGTAGAATATGATGCAATGTTAATGATCTCTGTGGGCCACTGCAGTAGCAAAGAGTAGGCACAGAAAACAGAATATAAAGAATAATATAGAATAAAACAATGATTTGAACATATGCCTATAACAGTAACACCACTGACAGATGTTGAGCAATACTGCATTGAAGAAATGCAGTTAAAACATCCACGCTAGACACTAGAAAGCACTTAAAGTGCAAGCCTCTGCCACAACTGAACATTATTCCTGTCAGTTCATTTTTAATTGATATCTTGACCATCCCCTTAGGACCTTGAATTAAGTCTATAGCTCCATTAGTTTCAGTAGTTCAGTAGTTATGGCTACAAAATATACTGTCTGCTAGAAGTTTTACATCTGGATCTGCGAAAATCCTGTTGCCAGTTAGAACCAGAGGACTAACAAAAAGAGGTGAAAACAACCGAGGCAGTGAAAAGTTAAGAGAATGATTGATTAAATATATAGAACATACGAAGAATATGGAATCAGTGCCCTGTGAAATAAAATTCAAAACTGTACAAAAGAAAGAACATGGACATATACAACAAATGTATTCATATCACAGCTGTACAGCTGTTCTTCTCATCAAAACCCCATATGGAGATACAGTATCTGCTCAGAGGAGTGACAATTACATAACGTGAATGTGCATGGTTGTCTGCTCTTATAATCACTGTTATAATTAGAACATGCTGTATGGATGGAGACGGTATGCACAAAAAAATCTTTCAGCTGTATCACTGAAGATCCATCTCTTTGTCATTAGACTGTGGATGTATTAAGTATCGGATCAATGACAGCATGATGTGATCCGTGGTAACAATATAAATGATAAACTCTGTAAATCCATACAGCATTCACAGTGCTGTTCTTCAAAAACATATAATACATTTTGGTATGTGTGTGGAAAAACTTACTCAAGTGCAATGGACTTATATCTCAGTCTGCAGCACTGTGTTCTTGTAATATCCAAAGAAAAAAAATATGTTTGCTTTTGAATCAAGGCTCAGTGCTGCAACTCAAATTATATGCCCCATAAAACTCTTAATTAGGGAATGCTTGGCTATGCTATACTCCCACTCACTCTCTCCTTTTTTACTTTCACTTTACAATTTCTTTGTTAATGAACAAAGGAAATGATTAGAAAACACAAGCATACCGTATGTGGCGTTCTCCACTCTTGACATCAATAATGCGATAAAGAATGAATGACATTTTGTTCAATTGCATCTTATCTGTCACTGCAGAACAGAGATGAGTTATTTCAATATTTATCTTTCACTGGATTTAAAGCAGCTACAAATTCCTTTTCAGGTCAAATCAAAATGTAGGTGTATAGAGAAAAGTTTTGAATTGTGTGAATTCAATTATTTACCATTTTACTTGCTCACAGCAATGACGAGTCAAAATAGTACAATATAAACTATGTCCTTTGAGTAGCATTTGAGCACGATGTGTGGCAGCCTGCAGATATTAGCTAAACTTCAATGAACGTCCATGCTCAAACCACCTTTCCTATTTTTTCAGTGGTCAAGCAGAAATCTTTTTTAAAATATTTACCTCTGCTTGGAGCCACCAGTATGTTTGGTGTAAACATTAGCTTCAATTTTAACATCCAAAAGGTTAAGCCCTAAGCACATGTGGAGACACTGTAAGCAGTTACAGAACTCACTGCTTCTTCAGCGTGATGAATAAAACCCCAAATCACAGAAAAACCTTGGTCTCTTCTCGTTGAGTCAGATCCAGTCGATCAGTGTCAAAACTGTGATGGCTGCTTGACTGTTTGTTACTGCTACAGATATATTTGCAATTATTTTCTTTATTTGACTCAGCAGTCATACTTTACATCATTAATTTTAGCTGGTGCTTGTATAGATATCTAAAATGATGTGTCAGTTTGTACAAGACTGTGCTTAATGGTCCTAAGAAAAGTAACTAAGAGCTCATGCTATGATGACAAAATAAGAGGCACACCACTGCATAGAAAATCCAAAATTAATGAGCTTCCTTGTAATAAGTATTAGAGAGCATGATTAAAATAAATAAATAAGCAGACTGTTGCCAGCAATTATTTCAGCGTTGAAACTGAATCCAAAATTGTTGAGTTTACAGAATATTCATCTGAAACAAAAACTTTTCAAAACTGAGTCACAACCACATGCATTACTCAAATAGAGGACAAATGCATCAGCATGCAACCATTCAGTACCTAAGAATAATAAGAAATTATACTTGTGAAATGCTTTAACATTTACAATTGCCACCTAAATCTGATTAGGTTTGGATTTCATGTCATTTATTGGTTCAATATCAGAACCCAATAAAAGATTTCTAAGAGCTACCATTATCTCAGTTACATTCTGCCCTACAAACCTGAGGCAACAAGGATGTGATGTAGTGCACACTGCAGTACAGCGGCACCATATCTGTGATAAGAACACCCTTATTTACTCTAAATCACCTTTCCAGCTCATTAGTCTCAAGTTGGGAGCACATTTGGACCTAAAATGTTGGTAAATTACTAT
Organism: Chaetodon trifascialis; assembly: GCF_039877785.1. Taxonomy (NCBI): domain Eukaryota; kingdom Metazoa; phylum Chordata; class Actinopteri; order Chaetodontiformes; family Chaetodontidae; genus Chaetodon; species Chaetodon trifascialis. The sequence goes on along the minus strand of NC_092064.1, from coordinate 25,625,257 downwards.
TAGAGAAACTTTGAGCTGTGATGAACCACCCATTATTCTTCAGCTTTATTTCTAAATTGGCCACTTAAGAGCAACTGGGCCTGAGCAGACTTTGTAAATTCAGACCCTGCTTAGGGTTTGCATTCCATTTAGCCATGCTGCTTCTGTGATTGCCACTTTCAGTGCAGCTGAAGAAAACAATTTTTAGAACCTTCTCCGTTTTTTGATATTCTCTCAAGATCCTTGTGCTGACAGCAAGTGAAATACCACTTCCCATTGTTTGTTTGCTTTCAATTTTAGCAAACCAGTTTGAGGCTTTTCTCGTCAAATTGCCAAGCTAAACCCAGCTTCCATCACAACTTTCTTGCATGGCAAACTTTCACTGCAGTTCTCATGCTTGTCAATTCTAAACTATTCCCCTCAAACTGTAATAGGATCAGGGCTCCGAGCTGCTTCCATGTGATTGATGAAAGATTAAAAGGATTGTTGAGATTGAAGGCACATTTAGCTCCCTGCTGAGGTCCAATTTCTTGTCCTTGTGCTTGCAGTAGGGCTGCCACCATGCAGATGAGAAGAAGTGAATGACGATAAAGTGAAATGGTTGTGAGAAAGTCTTGGAGACATGGCAACAGGGACAAAAACCAGGCAATCATTTCTAATCGGACAGTTCTCTTTCCTCAGTAGTGTCAGTAATGTGTGTGGTGACGGAAAAAATAAGATGTTGGAAAAGAAAATAATAGCGCAAGGAGACGAAAAAATGTGAGCTTCCAGACGGCAGTGAATTCATGTGATAATGATGCTGATTTCTGCTGTTAACGATCATGTACTCTCCTCAGGAAACATATGACAGTTCCGTGATTCTTGGAGAAAGTGTTAACAGCCAGAGCATTGCCATGTGCCTTAGCTTTGTCCATCATGCATTAAGTAAATGTAGGTTTTATTCACATTATACAATGCACAAGGATCTCACTAATTCTGCGTTCATTTCAGCATTGTTAAATGGTAAATGAACTACATTTATCTGGCACTTTTCTGGTCTTCCCGAGCACTCAAATTGCTTCACAACATGAGCCAATAGAATCTAAAACTGCCCTTTAATTAACAGTCTTAAGATATGCTGTATGTATTTAAGATTTACCCACTGCAGATAAATGTTGAAGAATGCATCTTAACATGAATAGTGTCTTACAAGTAAAACACATACAGTCAATTGTCAGTTCTGTCTTCCTCCAGGAATCCATCTCAAATTGAATGTATAGGATTCTTGTAATTAGAGGTCACACTGCTGAAGTAAAGAATCTACAGCTGAAGGAAATTAGGTGACAACATATTATTTTCATAGAGTAGGATTTTGTCTTTATTCAACTTTATTCATGTATTTATTGACTTAACAAAGCTGCAACATAATTCACCAAGTGTCATTGTAGTCACACTGTGCTTCGTGTGAAGGCTAGCACATTGGCTTTCTTATTCGTATGAAACAGAAACGCTGGGTGAGTTTTGCCCTTGAAATTCTGTCATCCCAGTGACCTGAGCCATTACTGTGGAGGCAGCATATGATTAGTGGAGACCAACAGAGATAACGACTGCATGTCCGTCAAAATCAAGTCGCAGCTCAGCGCCCTGACTGTGTTGTCTTAATATGAGCTGAAGTGTGGTGTCAGGGTCTGAGGTCAATTCACCTATTCAGCAGTGCATTAAGTCAGTGCCTAAGCCAGTTCACCACTACTGACATTTATTAAAATAGCTGAAACATATCACCAGAGACACCTTCAGAAACAAGCTATCCGAACAGTACGGCAGCCTTATGCACTGATGCATGCAAATGTGTTGGATGCTATACAGAGATGAATTATAAAACAGGCTTAGCTTGCAGTAAATTACGCACACTCATGGACGGGTGCACACTGAGACATATGTCATCATAAAGTGTATGTCGTGCAACAATTTTTTCTTATCCAATTTCCTTCAATTGTAGAAGAAAGACTAGATCCTTGTTGAGTCATCTGAAATTGATAGAGACAATCTCCAAGCAGAGATGCCTCATTCAGAGGTAGAGAAAAAGCCCTTGATCACTTAATGGTGTATGGTCTGAATATGAATGTAATCAGGATTTTTTGCTTGGATCCCACTCTAAAGACCACTCAAAGCCATCAGCTATTATCAGTCAGTGAGCAGCGTCTGTGGTCTGACCTCATCCATTGCACCGTCCCTCACAAAATGACTGAGTTATGACTGGCATAAGAGGGGAGTTGAGCTGCTCGCTTGTAAATGAGTGTGGTGCGTAACAGAGTCTTCATGCGTGTCACGAACCGCCCATCATTACTTTCACCGGGGCTGATTTGAGTCGCAGCCTAACATATGGGTTATGATGCCTCAGACCGCAGAGAAAGTATGTATTATAAAAACAGATGTATTCCAAAAATACAACACTGAAGCATGTGTGTTCAGTGGAAACAGGGAAGACATGACTTACACTGGAAATGTTTATACCACAGCTAGATGTAATCACGCACGACATAGATTATGTGACAGTCTGCAGTACTCCATACTACTGCATGATTCTCTGCTTAGGACTGAACTTTAAATATAAGCATGATTCATTCGCTGAAGCCACACAGTATGTGTCACACCGTTTGTCACTTAATTGAAAGAAATGATAATATCTTCCCATCGAGTATTGAATAAATCAATACTCAATATCATCTCAGTTATACTATCATATCATAAGGAAGTATTCAGTATGAACCGTAAAATGTCTTTGTTTATAGTTGAATCAGCTTCTTTTCTTAAATGTCAGTCTTCTGACATTAAAGTCATATAAACACAGCAGCAATTTATCCATCTTTGACTTTTACCACCTAGACTACAGGCCTTATAAGATACTGTGTCAATATAATAAAACCACAAAGCAACATCTTTCAAACTTAACTAAGGTCCTCTGAGGCCCTGCAGCTGATTTCATTGACCATCTCTTTCTTTTTTAACTCTAAAAAGCAGCTCAGCAAGAAGACAAATTATCTACAACAGAAGCAGAAAACCTCAACTAACACACAACTCAGGCAGTTTTCTAGACAACAAACATTTAGATTTGTCACTTCTGGTAAGTGTCCATACCTGCATGCATGCTGGAAGAACTTTATTCAAGCATCCACAGTGGCTTAGACATGTCTCAGTCAGTAGAGGTGGGATGCTTAGCTCTAATGCAATCCTGCTTGGTGGCTTAGTCTGGCAAGACAAGGATAAGTTTACATTTAATTCTGGCCTACAGCAGCTTGAACACAGCCTAGCAGAGCCAGTCTAAATCTCGCAGGCTCAGTTATTCTCATGAAGTATTAGCCCAGAAAACAACTCCAGACAATCGGCTGAGCTTGGCAGCTAAAGCCAGTCTAATCAGCATGCTGGATAGTTGTTAGACGATGACGACAATTACTGGCACTGGCGTTTTGAAGTCAAACTAAACACCAACTCTTCGATTCCAAACTCTCCAAACACTTGAGCAACCGCCTTAAATACAGGCGCAACAGATCCAAAATTATCCATGGCCCATTTCTCATCCCAAACAATGCCAGAAATCAGTTCCTGTTTTGAATAAAAGTGTATAACATTTCAAAAGCAGCGACCATGTGTTTTCCAGTTTAAAAACCTGATTTACAACCCAAAGACAGCCGAGGCAGCTGCAGGTCTGGTGCAGAAGGCATTTGTGTTAATGTGCAGCAAAGGTGAGCACTTCTAAATCATCTTTCAGTGGTTAAAAACTGATCAAGTCACCTATAGAGTCATTTTAATTTCTTTGAGGATGCTCTCAAACCATGTCTACTGTCTTTGCCATACTTTAATGAGCTAACTTTGTCATATTCTAGGTTATTGTTTTAGTACTAGCCCAAATTTTAACATCACAGTGTGAGTATTGGGCAGCATGAGGAAGGGGTTTAGTGGAATTCAAGCTTGCCCCATTACTGGTAGCATTCAGTGGAATAATTAGGCCATTTCACAACTGGTTTGCCTAAGAGACTGCAAAGTGTTTAGCTTTTCACTGTGTGAATGAGTTAATATACAGCGTCACCAAGAAAACCTAAACCTCTCAAGTCAGCCACCAGCAGATTTAACTGGTGTTGGATACTATTTTCTAAGTATGATTAACAGCTATTTTCACTTTTTACATCTTGACACTTTCAAACTGTGAGGGGTCACTGCAAATTGTCATTCTTGTCAGTAATTTCTTAAACTACAGCCAAAAATACCCATTGAGGAGCTCTGTCCTCTTTGTCGATTCCTGATCCTCTGATTATTGTCTGAGCTTAATAAGGAGTTTGACATTCGTAGATTATGTAAGAGTTCTGAGAATTCTATTGATGTCTGACTTCAAGATGATACAATGAGGGGAAATACTTTGAACATTTTTCAGGGGTTAAGGCCATTTTAAATCATTTACAAGTCTTCAATAAAATCAGCTATGTTTTCACTGGTACTGCTAAAAAAAAAACAATTGAAATGTGGAAATGTGGCACGTATATTTATACACAGAATTATAAAAGGGAACTGCACGACTTGGATGGGTCATTTAAAAAATTGTGTATTAATAATGCAGATTGCTGTAAACCACTGATTATATATTATATTTCTATTCAAGGATCAGAATTTTATATGTTGTGGTTCTGATTTCAATTGCTCTACAGTGTTTTCTGTCTTCCTTCGTATTAATGTGAAACTGTACATATTAAATTTGGAACTTTAGAAAAATGGTGCTGATGTCATTGACAGAATATTATAGCTCAACCTTTAATCATCAGGGGAAAGATGACTTCCCTGTAGAAGCTTACAGACAGTGGGCAGATGAATTTCCAAACAGTGTGCAGCCTGAGATCCTCAGGCAGGAACCTGCTGACTGTTTCCAGCTCATGCTTAAAGACCAAAGGGGACCAAGCGTTTGCTGTTGGGGCTCCTCGGCTGTAGGATGACCTGCCTGAGAAACTCAGACATGCTACATCAGTATCTTCTGTTTTTATTGAAAGGCTTTCTTAGTTTTAATCATCCATTGTTTTAAGTTTTATTCTTCCACTATCCTTTATGCTGGCCTCTTTATCTATACATTACTGTGTTAATGTGTTTGTTGTAAAGTACTTTGTAACACTGGTTTTGATGAGTGCTATACAAATAACCTTTCTTCTTCTTCTTATTATTATTATTATTATTAGATTATTAAAAAAATAATATGTGACCAATACGTACAGATATCCAATGCTAAGCCATTCTCACTACTACAAACCAGCATAATACATATATGCTGGTTTATGAAAGGTCCTTGTGTTGACATCTTTGAGATTGAAAGAAACTACCATTTTCATCCTGAAGAAGAGCATCTAGCATCACGAGTTTTGTACCAAATTAGCACTGATGCAGAAGAGCTCTATCCTATTAAGTATTGACCAGTGAAGACTGTGTTTCCGCCCACTCCCTTATTGCCTCCAGCAAAGATCGTGTGAGATGACCCGACATGTCATGTGACCCCGTCCAGGGCAGCACCTGTGAGTTTCCTCAGAGAGCGCCATGCCTGATAAATGAGTCTGCAGTGATGAGCAACTGATGGAGTGGCTAGCAAAGGTCATGATGCTTGGGGAAGCTCCATTCTGCTCTCTCATTTCAATTTGGACCAACACCACCTTTTGCAAATGCCTGATAACCTCGGCCAAAGGTCAGACTGATGGAACCAAAATCCATCATTTGGTTCAGACTCTACCTTTCCTATTGGCTACAGTTCAAATGCAACTTGTTGGTTCAAGCAACACTGGTTAAAAAAGGAAGGCATCTAATTTAGTGCACTGTGTGTCTGCCAAATTAGGTTGCATGCTGCTTGCACTTAGGTGTAGCTTCTGACTAACAAGGCCCCACAGGGTGGTTAGCAGCAATAGATGCTGGAACCATGCAAAGAATTTGTGTTTTTTTTTTTTTTTCCTCTTTTCGCTTTCATGCACACCCTTGAGTTCTAACACAAACTCACAAATAGGCATTGAGCATTCTTTAAGATTCCTTTCTGTATCAGAAAGCCTCTAATTGTTAAGGAAAATATAGCTCTTCACCACAGAATAAGGATTTTTAATAGCTGAGATTGTTTTTAATTTAATTAGACACACAAAGATATCACATCAGCTTTACACCTTTGCTGTAATGATACTTGCACATTGTTTCTTAGCCTTAATCTTCCTTGTTTTCACTATATTTTTCTCTCTCTGTGTATACAGTGTTTGTGAGCATGTGTATGCATGAGAGAGCCACAGAGAGAGGGAGAGAAAAAAAGAGGGACAGTGCAATTTGTATGGCAGTGCAGACACCTTGCAGCACATATGGACACAGGAGACAATTGACCTGAACGCTGTCTGCACTCACCCATACCCACAACTGAAGATGGCCTTGATAAAATGTCATCTTTCAAATGGTCATGTGGCAAGCTATGGCCCCGTAGCCAGTCTGTAGCGTGGCTCCATAGATGGAGGAGGCAGGTGTGAATACTTTGAAAATAATGCCCTTTGCCATCTCCTGCAGTTTAAATTTGCATCACAGTGAACAACCGCAAAATGTCAGTGGTCAATCAATTCGAATAATCTCGCTGCCGAATATAAAGCACAGCATATCCATGGTGTTGATAGAAAATGTAATGAAATGACCCCTTGTCCCCAAGAAAAAGAATGAAAACACATTTGCTTCAGTGAGTCAGTTTTAGGAAGGGAAAATATGAGGGGCAATTCATCCATGGAAATTAAACATATCCCTGGGGAAACATATCTAAATATGCAGGGAAAATTGTTTTTTCTTTTGCTTTCAGTGTTTTCTAGCATTGCAAGTGGAACAACATGTAGTTAGAGGGGACTGTTCTATTCTCATTTGTTTGCATTTAAATATAAAATCCGACTTGGGGCAGTTGAACATTATTCACAGGATTTACAAAAGCACCATAAGCAATACATGATAACAGTACAGAGCTGTTGAACAAAGCCATTTTACAACAGCCTATTGAATTCAGCCCAAGTTCAGATCCTCGGGTCATTAGGGAGCCCCGCGTGTGGCTGGCTGCGCATTCCAAAGCTAGCTGGGTACGATTGTTTGGATCAGTTCTTTACTTCATTAATGCACATGAACTGCTTCCAGGCACCCTCGTCAATGCTAATGAGCATATTAGTTTGCTCCGAGGCCAGCCACTGTCTTTTGATCAAGTTAATATTGGTCGAAGATGCAGGGAACCAAGCACCAAAAGGACAGAGGGGAGAGGGAGATTTTGTATTTGTGGCTTCTTTAAGTCAAAGGGTTAGGTTCCTCCGCTCTCTTTTCACTACATCTGCCTAACTAGAGCAGGTGTTTAAAAACCAGCCAGCTCCACTGGTTTTCTTTGTGCCCCAAACCCAGATTTTGAGTGAGTTTTCCTGCAAGTGAATAAAAAAAAAGAGCTTTTTCTATATGGCCTTTGGTGAAAAAGAAGCAATCTGCTCTCTGTTTAATGGTGCCACAGTTCATTAGCATTTGATTTTGAGCTGAGCTCTTGCAGTCATATCTCAATACATGACTTCACTGCCTTAGATGGGTTATATTTAAGCCTTAAAGTGATACTCCACCCAAAATGTATCCTTTGAGAACTTAACACTCACCAACCGAACTGTTGCCCGATGGAAGAGCGATCGCTCTACGGCCTTCTCACAAGCTTGACAGGGTTGCACCTAAGGATTGAGAGAAAAAGTGTGTTTAGACATGTCCAGCAAAAACATGACCTTATCATATCATCATATGGATGGATGGTGGACGATGCCGAGGGGGTGGAAGCCATTGTATGAACGTGTTCATCAAACCACCATGAAATGATGCAGATCATACCCTCCATTATCTGTTAAGTACATACTATAAATGATTTAAATATGCATTCTAGGTTCACAGGCGTTTGATACATGTTAGGTGGAATAGTAGTTTACTGTTGCTTTGTCAGTCTGGCAAACATAGTCTAAATGAAACATATAAAACTGCTGGATTTGATAAATACTCCTGTGAATAAAGTGATATGAATATGTAGACATGATAGAAATTGCTGTCTTATTTGTATGGCTTCGTTCTATTATGTCTTATTAGTGTAGCATTACTTGAGGAAGATTGATTACAACTATGTTAAGAGAAAAAAGTCCTTTCAGATGGTGTGAAACACTCAATTCTTTAGAATCAGCCCCCACACGCAGTGAATCTCAAAAGAGCAATATTGCCATAGGTGGGAGAGAAAATGCACCCTGAACACTGCGCAGAGTGCTGAGCCAGAAAATGACAGATCCATCTTGGCTACTTAAAAACACATCTCATTAATAAAAGCAAAAATGACTGATTACTCACATTGCACTTGCTTCATTTTACACCCACTTGTGTTCACAGTTGCACGCACACAAGTGCACCCGCACACACACACACACACACCACAAGTCTACTTATAGTGATGACCACAAAGCAAAACAGACGGTCTGCATCATACAAGGGAGTTCAGAACATACTTGGCATGTATACTGTGGCAGTTCTCTCAGATTCTGCCAATCTGTCTCCCACACAGTTTCACAGTGAAACGGGTGAAGACAGCGAGTGAAATATAGTGATACAATATTGTTAGTCACTGCAAAGTTAGAAACTCAGAGAGTTTAATCTCACACAGCAAACAATAAGGATGGACAGTATCTACGCACGTGAGCCAAAACCAGTGGTGATCAAATCATGTTTAGAGAGTAAACGGTCCATAACAGAAGTAAAATGATGAAAGAGGCAGTTTGAAACAAAAGGAGCTATAGGTGATGATAGATGGGAGTGAAAAAGCGTATGAATCTGGCCAGGATCACAGGCATCCATCCCCACCTGTCAGAAAGTGACTAATTTCCAAATGGGAGCTGGGCACCAGCAAGCTGAGTGCCTCAGGTCAAAAGAGCCGCTTGGGTTACAGCGAGGTCCTTCTGGGCTGCCCCGGAGATAATGGCTGGGAGCTTACATGACACACCATGCGCACCACCTTGTTACAGACCATGTCACAGCAATGGAAGCACATATCTGATCAATCACACCAGAGGTCGTCACTGCTGGTAATATAGCATGGCCACTGTATGTCAAATGTGAGGTGCACTCTCCAAAAAAGCGGCCAAGTGACTCAGTAACTGTCTATAAGGGAGGCCGGTGTGTGATTACTGTTCCTGACAGAAAGCACGAGAGGAATGTGTTGTTCATATACAGGAGAGTCTTTCAGGGACATTATACCCACGTCTTTCAGTCTAACTGATTACAGCAATAATATTGTTGTACTTAATGAATGACCAGGACAAAGGAAGATTTTACTGCATTGTGTTTCTCTCTGATCGTTTTCTCCTCCTCCACATTCTCTGTTGGCATACCCAAAAAGGATTTGATATATATTACCATATATATGCAATTGTTATTGGCGCACTATTAGTGCACGTCCACGGCTATTACTACCTGGCTAGTATTGCTAGCACTGGTACAACTGCAACTACCACTTTAATTAATAATGCCCCCAGTAGCTTTAATTGCCATATTTGTAAATGTTACACCATCCCTCACAACAAAACAAGCAGAACAATTTGAAAAGCACAAATGATACAGTAGTAAAAGAAAAAGAATAGAGTTTGAAAAAATAGAATCAGAAGAAGAAAAACACTAGATGAGAATAAAAATCCAGGCCAAGACATTCATAAAAGCAGTCTATATACATACAAAATGCTTTAAGAAAGATATTAATTTGTCCAGTGAGATCTCCTCCAGCAGGCTGTTCCAAAGCCACAGGGACCTCATGGAAAAAGACCTGATTACATTTTGTTTGCAGTGTCTGTGGAAATAGTAATGCAATGGCCAAATGATAGCATAATGAAGTGCTTCCCAATAGCTCTGCTATCTTTAGCGACTCAGGCCTCTATAACGAAAACAAAAAAATGATCAGTGCAACCAGAATAAGGCAGGGTAATGATCCCTCAGCGTAAGATCCTGTGACCAACAAAGTAATAAACTTGAGCACTGGATTATAGGTTAGGCTGCTCTATGAACTGCACTGAAATTACATCCTCCTCTCCACCTCTTAAATGTCTTTGACCTCTGCTCTCATTACAACATTAGCTAGAAATGATGGTGATCTAGGAACTAAAATTTGGATTTATGTGTCAACTAAATGCTCAAAATATGAATGCAATATAATAAATACAGTAATCTGCAACATAGTATGCAAGCATTGATTCTGAAAGATGTTAATTACTCAGGGTGAATGTCCCTTTTCTAAAAGAGGGTTCTTGCAGTTCGCAGTTCATGCAATGCTCATTGTTGTTTGAATTGATCTTGAAACTCAAGATGAGGCCATCTAAATTGAAAAGGCTGCAATAAAGGGACGTGCTGTACAGTCAATGAAGCAATTAGTTAAAAGAAGTGCAGATGCCTGCAGCCACTGCCATGATTGTTGTTATTCAGATGTACAAATAAACATGTGAGACAATGTTCCATTAAATGGCAGAAAATATTGATTTCAGGCTCGACTCATCGACTGTACTGAAATGAACGTGTGTGTTCATTGCGTTGTAGGAGCATGCTGCTCATGCATACATCCACAGGCTTGTCTTTTGTTTGAGATCTTCATTATACATGGCAGTAAGGATGAACAGGCATACCACTGTCTAAACAAGTGTGGAACCCAGTAGGTCTTTCAGTGTGCCTGTGAAACTATAATTGCATATTACTGAACTGTCAGCTCTACTGAAAAAACTTTTTTTTTTTTGGCTTGATAAATCACGCTTTTCTGAGTACCTGTACTGTCCTGTGCTGACATTGTGAACGTCACTAAAAGGAAAGTCACTAAAACTTGTAAAACTGTGCACAGAAATATTCTATTTTATACTCCATGTTTAACAATTTAATCTTCAACAAGACTGAGTGCAATCGTTTTTCATACTATTCTTAATGTGTGAATGTCTTAAAAACTAGGTCTATGATAATCGTTCTCCTTTGACAAAATCCTACAAGGATGATGGTCGTGCCATCCTCTCACAAACAGGGTCAAATCCCCATGCGTTGTGGAGTGATTGCAGCCGTTCCCAAGGTGCCTTTTTGTCAACAGTGTTCATTGGTCTCCAGGAAATTGTTTTCAAACCTTTTCCGCTGGTTTCTGAAAACATAGATGCTGTGTGATATTAATGAAAGCTTTAGACTATCATTTGGAAACAGGGTCATGTATTTCTCTGAGGTGTAAATTACTTCCCCGTAAAATGAGCTGTGAATATTGCTTTCAACAATTTGTGCAAGCCGTATCCAATCAAACTGCTGAAATAGTCTTCATATGATAAGAGCTTGTGACTGTTTTTAAAAGCTGATAAGTTGAGTGAAGAATTGTGACTGCCACTGAATGCAAAACTAAATATATTCTATAAATCAGGAATATTACCACGCATGGATGACATGTCCCTTAACAGTGATCCAAAATATCTCTGCCATTGAACAGCTAAAGGAACTGTAATTCTGGCACGAGGACAGTAAGAGGGCACTACTATTGATAACAAGGGACTGCTATAATTTTAACCTACAGTTTAAACACTATGGAGGAACATTATCTAATACTCAAGAACTTTTCCTGGATATGTTTTTCCTAAGAAAAATCCCACAGTGTTAGAAATATGTTTCCTTTCTCAAAAAGAAGAAGGGGGGAAAAAAGATGTGATAAGGTCAAACTCTTTTGAGGAGGGCGGCTCTGCCCAACAAACTGTGTCAGTCATGAGGTTAGCAAACTCACAAGGAGAGTACAGGGCTATTTTAGCCTCAGACAGAAAATACAACATCCTTTAAACCAGTTTAATAAGCCTACTGAATCCAAGCAGTTCCCGCGGGTGGAAACCGGGGGCTCGTCCTGACAGAGGGGGTAGGTCCTGCTTCTCGTCCACTGCCTGGGGGAGACATGTGTAATGCAGAAAGAGCAGCTGAGAAAACATTTCAGTGGAGACAGACTGTCCAAACCTGCCCTTTCCCAACAGCTGGAATAATACAGGCACTGATTTAAGATGGTTTAAATCTACCTCAGAGGAACACAAATAATCTTACACCATAGGCAAAACATCAGTGGAGCAAAGCCGTCGCAACGTATTAGCTCCTTAAATCATGCAACATCAGAGGCAGTTTTATGTTTAAGATATTAAAATAGAAAAACTCTCGATGACCCAAAGTCAGAAAAAATCTGCTCTTGTAGTCTGGCAACATCTTTCATGACAAATTATCGCAGTGGTTCTCATCTCGTCTTATATTTCTGTAATTTGAGCTTCTTGGGGGGGCGTCTGTTTTCTTTTCAGTGAGGGTTGCTATCACATCTCATGCTAACTACCCTGTTCTTTATTCATCCCTATATTGATTCAGAACAAGAAAAGCAAGCAGCTGTCAGAAACACGTTTTTAAAGCGTGTATGTTTGTTGTTTTACATAAATCGACAGCAAAGAGTTGGAAACTGGACATTTATCTGAAAATGTCAAACATTATTCCCTCATGCAGAAAAAAACTCGTCTGGTTCACCTTACTGATTTATTGAAACTACACTGGTTTACAGGCATTTTAATCAATTCGATATTGTGAAGTATTAGACAATACTGTCACTGGCTGCCTATCATCAGTATTTTTCTAGTGTTCAATGTCTCATTGAGATAAATCCTAAGAGTTTACATCCTATTAGTGCATAACCACAACGTGGTGTGTAACATGGCACTTGACACTTTTTAAGCATTATTCATAACATCATCTAAAATGTGCATATTTGCAAAGACTAGACATTGAGGGTATGCCACCAAATAACACGCTGGTGATAGAAACCGGCCTATTAACCTGATTTACTCTTGATGTAGCATCATGTTCAACTGCCTTTTTGCCTTTTTCTACATTACCTTAAAACTATATCAGAGTCTCATCAGATGTCGGACTATTTCTGCATCCACAAATTTAGGACTACATTAGTCAGCTGGAAAATGGACAAGGAAAGCAAAGCTGATGGGCCAGAGGGAGACTGAATGGAAAACTGTCACTGGGTCCCATGACACAGAAAATTACTTGCACATCAAGTTAATCTTCATCAAGATGTTCATAGCAAGTGCTGAAAACCTTTTAACTCTCCTCTGATCGACGGAGATGACAAAATACTACACTATGTACTTGTCTATGAAAATCATGGCATTAAGTGCTCTTTTTGGTAAGTGCATTACAGAACTCTTCAGAGAGTTAAAAGGCAAATTAAATGTGAAAAAGAGAGCATAAGTTTTTAATTATTTTCCATGCAAAATAGATCATTGGGAATATATTCAGTGCTTCATGTTCTTGTAGGTCAGGGAGAGTCCATGGTTTATTAAACTGACCAAACAGACATGCACTGAGCGAGGAAGGAGAAATAAATATATGAGAGCAGAGGCAAAATGTAATTAAGGGACAGAAAATGGATTTTTCAACCTTTGTCTTGATGATCTACTGTTTGCCCATATTTAAGGATTTCTATTTATACAGCATGTGAAAGGGCCAGAGGCAAAAGGGACATCCATGAAGAGACGTGACTGAACGTCAAATTAGGATCGTTGTGTCAAATGCAGTTATAAGACAGATGTTTCCTGAAATGCTGTTATCACATAAAAGACTATTAGGTTTGGGAGGGTAAGGTTAGACAACTGACGACGTTAAGACAAATTTGGTTGTTACAGGTTCAGATGTGTCTAATATATACTTCTACTTGAGTAAAACTACAATATAAACTTCAATGTGTGCCCACCTTCCCGTCTCTACATTATGTCGCATCCTCTCCTACACATTCTGCTGTGTCTTCCTTTCAACAGGACAACCAAAAGCATTTGCATAACATTATTATGCACTTATAATTGTAGGCTGTGGCTCAGGAGGTGGAGTGGGTTGTCCAATAATCAGAGGCTTGGTGGTTCAATGCAGGGCTCCTGCTCCTGACATGTCCTTAGGCAAGATACTGATGGGCACATTTCTCCCAATGCTGTGCCATTGGTGAGTGAATGGGTTAATGTGGCATGTGCTGTAAAGCTAGACTACAAAAGCGCTATGTGAATGCAGTCCATTTGTGCATCCGAGGGTTGTTTTGCTGTGGCATCACTACTTGCTACACAGTAGGATTTTATTAGATCTGGACCACTCTATAGCTTAATCTTATGTGAGACAAAAATCAATCTTAAGATTTTCTGTTTCCAGTGGTTTAGGGTGATCACAAGCAGTGTTTTTGGTTGGTTGTGGACACACCAGTGTTTTCCAAAGCACAAATACAAGAGGGAAAGAGGGGCAGAGAGAGAAGAGACAGAGAACATGAGGAGGGGAAGAGGAATTGTCGAGATATTGACAGTGTTGGAGATTGGAAATAGATGACAGGAAAAACCTTCCAGCCTTCAGGAAAACAGAAGAGGTGTCTTCAATTGGGTGGCGAAATTGCTTGAGTAAAGGTAGGACGAGGCCTTGCTTTCAATTGAGGCCCTTCACTTCTGAAACTTCATTCAACTCTGAAGGAGTTACTGTCATTGCGTGAGACTCAAAGGCCAGTAGAAAACCTCAGAGTTATACAGAACAGAAAAACCTTTAAAAGTCATTCCTTGTACTTCGGACAAGATAACAATGTATGTACATCAGTGTACATTAGCATTGGTGTTGATTTCCAGTGTCACTTTACTGGAGATAGCATATCACTACATAGGTTCGGGAACACTTCATGAAACCAGTATTGGTAAACACAGTTCGTTTGCAAATTAATACATTCTGTTTTTATGTTTTACGCAGCGTCCCGACTGTTTGGATTCAGGGTGGTAAATTTAAAGCACTCTGTATGGTGAGATTCATCAGATTATTTCCAGTGGTTGTACTAATACCAAGCTCAAAGCCACTAAATAAACAAATCAATCAAATGACATACTTCTTAATTCTGACAGCGCTGCCTCAAGCATATCTTGTTTTGCACGAATAGTCAAAGATATTCAGTGTCTGTGCATGTGGCATATTTCAAGTCCAAGGGCAGGTGATCTGAGTGCGTTGTGTTGAGGCTAAATGCCCTGAGAAAATCATCAGGGCTCACATTACATTTGCAATCTTTTCTGCCACTCTCATGTAATTAATCTGCAAGTAAGAGCAGCTTTCAAATGTATGTGCACATTTCCGTCTGCTCAGACAGGCTGGGTGTCTGTCACTTGGAAAATGGGTTTCCTCCTTCCACAAAAGGTTTAAACCTGTCAAGATTTGGGCTTGACCAACTGTGCCCCATTGTGTAAACTGCTCTAGTAAACTGGCTGTCCTTGTTGTGTTAATGATGTAACATTACTGTAACTTTCAGGAGAGTAAAAACCTGCCTGAAAAACGGTGTCCTACACCCATATATCTGGAACATGGTAAACAATGTTCCTCAACCTCCAAGTCCAGAATATCATGATCTGGATATTTCTGTTTACACAGTGTTTACAAAACTATAAAACCTGCAATATATTTGACTGGACAACTAGTTTGTTTTATTGATTGGTTACAACAAATGGCTAGAGTTTCAAAGTAACCTAATATGACTTAGATGAGGTTTTCTTTAAAAAGAAAAAAAAAAAGCAATGTGCAATATTTTTTTCTTTTTCATTTCAGGCCAAAAATATTCTAATAAATAAATCTGACATTCAATGAGATTTTCTTCGAAGCATTAAAAATAATATTTACTGTTAACGGATGCTGCTTCACAAATGCAATGGCATGGTTAGTCTGCTGACAGTCTCAGCCTCACACTGTGCAGCCAGTGCAATGAAGTGGTGCACAGCCGGCCTGAGTGTGAAAAACAGATCAGTGTAGCAGCATTAATGGGAGTCCCTCTGCCAGGGAGCCTTGCTGACCTTGGTCTTATCTGTACGACCTCATGCATGATTGATAAATAAAAATGAAACTCAAGATGTCTTCCAAAGCCAAGGTATCTGATCTCATTATGAGGTGGTTCTTTTGGCAAAAATGAGAATAGACCTGGTTGGTCTTGGCTGGCGAGGCATTTAATTTTGCAGCACTTCTGCTGTTTACGCACTGTCAGACAGGGACTGGAGATACAAAACAATATCTCTGCGACTTGTCTACACCTCAAAGACAATTGAATTCACTGATGGGTCAATAAATATTCCATCTCCCTAACAATAAAACACACGTATTAGCTCGCAGTTCTCTCTGTCCTCCAAGTACCATGCAAAATAAAGAATTTACTTCATGTGGGAATTTAAACATGCATTACCACTTTGCCTTGAGCAATCTGTTTACAGTTAGGCTCATGAATTATTTAAAAAGAAAATACAGTGTTTGCTCATGGTATCACAAGGTCATCTGAATCTGCAATTCTGTGTTCAGTGTTGTCAACATAAGTGTCATAGATGTGTCACCATAGAAATGTGGTTTTCAGCTGTGCTCCAGTATTTGGACACTGCTTACCCAGTGCTGCAAAATAAAAACAACTGAGGACTTTGATGCAGCTGACTGGTTACTTTATTTTATAGCTTTACATGAAAAACATCGCTACGAATTTGTCAGTCATAATATGTAGCCACAACATGGAAGATTATGATGGCTGTGTAGCAATGCTCTCTCTCATAACAGGGAATATTGTTTTGAACTATGAATATTCTCTAAGTCAATGAGACTGTCTGCAAAAGTGTATTCATAGATTCTCATATTCTTTTCAAAGCTAACTCAGATCACTGAGATCTTCAAGATAAATTACTCGACAAAAGTGTGTATGGCTATTAGTAGTCTATTCATCAGTCCTACCAGAGGGCTTTACCAGGCTGTGTAACATTAAACCAGAGGAACTGTTTTCATGCCTATGGTCTGCCTGTGACTGATGATTACCCATGTAATTACTTCCATGAACATATCCACTAACAGAAAACCATGTGCAGTATATTTCTTCACAATAGTACACTGAGGTAAACTTTTCTTTCTGTTCAAAATGCTTGTTTACCGTTGGTACAGTGTTACTGGCACCTTCAAACGCAGATGTACCATAAAGCATTAGATGAACCCGAATGCCTTTTGTTTTGCTTCGGACTTAATACATAAGATAAGTTTCTCTCTTTGTGTTTACACCAGGCATGACTTGATCAGTTTATTCAACCTCTGTCTGATTTTTCTTTCTTTGAAACATGTATGGAATGGCATTTGAACTTTGCACTAAATAATCACACCTAGAGACCCACAAGTCCTCCAAGTAAACTGGTTTGTCAGGAATAAGAACATAATCTGCCCAAACAAAAACAAAACCAAGAAAAAGGGGGAAAAAGCTGTTGGGGAAGAAGAAGAAATATTTCTTAACTCTACAAATGTTCTCAGCTGGAGTTAACAGTAGGAGAGGCATATTACAGTAAAGAATGCAGACAAATCCATCATGCTTGGCTTAAGTTACAGGAACTGGAATCTGCCACGAGCAAAGTCTCTTATTTCACAGGTCCACAGGTTAGCAAAACCCCTATGTGATCACAGACAATAATGTCATGCGTGGGATCGAATATCACAACAGAGTTTTGGAGTCTTTTGTTACCCAAACATAAATCCAGATGAAAAAGGAGAATAAATTTGATCTGTATGTGAGCTTTACTGTGCCAGGCAAAGTAAAGTTCATGCTGTTTACCCCATCAGACGACCAGAGGGAAATATATCTATATAGGTGGTTCTTATATTTCCATACACACACACATATTTTTGTTTTTAGACTTTTGTTCTGTTTGTCATTATGATGTCCAATACGAATAGCTGAGAACATTTTGATTTTGTTGTTTGGTTTTTCATTTGCTTGCTTGTCTCTTTCTCAGCTCTGAATCCCACTCACACAAATGAACAATTTTATCTTTTTACATTCTATTTATTATTTTAATAATGTTACTGCTGTATAAACAAAGTAATTAATCTATTAGAAAAATACTAGTGCACTAGGGAGATGATGGCAACCAAACAAGAACTTGCCTGTTGCTGCTTTTTTCTACTTCTTAATGATAAGTAGGACTGCCTATAACATTGACAAATTCAGCTAGAGGCTAATATTATATTTTCATTTCATTTCATAAATAATGTTTCATTTTCTTGGCTGGAAACCTACTGGAAAGTGGGAGCGCCAGCCTCTCTACCAATGCAGATAACTCAGCACTTTTACCTGACTTAGTGAAAGGTCGTTACTGAACTTATCTAAATTTAACTATCTGAGTTTGCCAGTCATGCCATGCGAGATAAATCATGTAGAAGTAGAAACATACACCTACACATAAGAAAACAAAAGTAATTAATATAAATGTACCTATTTAAGGAAGTGAAGCCCAAGATATTACTATTTTTTCTTTTTTCACAGCTTCTAACATCTGTTAGGAATGAGTGTAACAGCATGGCAGGACATGGTTCAGCAGTACGGGCGTGTATTTATGATGGATAATGAGAAAGTTCCCCTCTAAACTTGTGGCTACGACCTTGTTGGTGCTAATGTTACATGTAGACTTATCCTGACCCGTTACAGATAAGGAGGCCGAACTCATCAACGTATGTTCCCCATCAGTCAGCCTTTTCCACCAGCAGCAAAGACTCCATTCAACTTTCAAGGGCCCAACAATACAAAAGGATATGTGTCCAAAAACATATTAACCCTGAGGTGGCAAAATGAATAGCGCCTGGATTTAGAATATTCACAAGCAAAACATTCCACATGCAGGGATAACTTTGCATTCAGTGCACTATTTTGAGTTTTACTGATAGAGATGTATCATGCTTTTCATAATCCCAAAGTTCCCTAAATGGTCACGGAACTGTTAAACTGAGTTCATATATATTCATGATCTGCCAACTGCAAAGGTCATCCATGCAGGTACCGGAGGGGAGTAGGCGAGAGTAGGCGACACACAAAAAGATGGTGAATCTGTAATACTGTCATAGACTTTCAAGTGCTGCTGAAAATGGTCACAGAAAAGAGATAAAAGGATGTACAACTTTTCATCTGCTGGATCCAAGCAAGGTAGTACCCAGAATGGAACATTGAAACACTAGCACTGATCCCAGTTCCCAACTGTTAAATATTTTATGAGTAGGGATACTAACTTTTCATATCATTAATCTTTTTGCAGATCTAATATAGCAGACCCCTGCAAATGTTGCATTCACAGTGTGCAGGCACTACAAAGCTCTGCTGAATAATGTTGCACAGAATTTTATACTGTAAAATAAAGTGGCCAAAACTTTCAAAAGAGTTTACGCTAATGTTAGTTCTGTACTTTCATACAGACTTTAATATAGCATTCTGTAATATGTAAAAAATATTATTTTTCAAGAACAGAAATCCCAAACAGATTTGCCACCTGACAAACTGTATGAATCAAAATAAGAAAAATGTGCTGTCATATAAACTGAAGTTTGAATGAAAAAAGTGCAGTAATGTGTCTCATTGGCATTTGTACAGAAAGACCTCAAAGTACATGCTTGCATTCAACTGAATACATTCATGGTACAAGGACAGCATGCCCTCACATATACTGAACTACATGAGTGTCTGGTGAGATATATTGTATGCTATGGAGATACATTCAAATCGTTCTACAATTATACATTCAATATTCAATCACCAAGTGCATTCAGGCAGTATGACATATACCATGATTGCATCTGTCGA
Source organism: Chaetodon trifascialis (assembly GCF_039877785.1). Classification (NCBI taxonomy): domain Eukaryota; kingdom Metazoa; phylum Chordata; class Actinopteri; order Chaetodontiformes; family Chaetodontidae; genus Chaetodon; species Chaetodon trifascialis. The sequence goes on along the minus strand of NC_092064.1, from coordinate 25,605,597 downwards.
CGAGATGTAGTCTACATCTCATCTACAGTCACTGTCCAGTGACGCACTAGATCAGCGTATCATGAGGCAGTTACTCTATACTGAATAGAAAGTGAGATGTGAAATAAATTATGAGCATTATAGAGCATACAATTCTTGGGGCTGAAAAGAGACATTGTGTGGGAGGACTGTGCCGCTGGGTTGCAAACGATAAGAATAGTGACAAATTGAATAGAACAAAGTGTCAAAGTGTCATGTGCACAAGAATTGTGCACATGACACTTTGTTAATAATACCCAAGTTGATTTCACAGACAGAGAGGATGTTAACAACCTCAGGTTTGATTCTTATACTGTAATTCTGGAGATGGCACAAAAAAAATGTCATTTGACGCATTCTAATAATTAACTCCAGTAAGAACTGTAGTATAAGTATTACATATATGAGAGGAAGATGGTGTAATGGAATGCATCTTAGAACCTCCTTCAAATTATTTTACTAAGCATCTGTCTCAAAATGGACGATGTGGATTAAACCACAAATGGTCGAATATTATTTGCATTCATTTTAAAACCTAATTTATACAAAGTCATGGCTAAATCAAAGTTTTTCAAAATGAAGGGGATCATTACAGCCAAATGGGGAATTGAAATTTGCACTGAAAGGTTAAGTAATTTTATCTTTTACAATTCCTACCAATGGTTGTAGTTTATGGTGCTCACACACTACACAATATTTTGTCAGAGGAAAGTTTGCATCACTCAGCCCTAATTTCTGTCTTGACTTGCCCAAAGTGTCTGTTTCACACTGCAACAAACTGCCAACAAAAACTATAAACATTTCTGACAATAATTAGGATGTCTTATACGAGGCCAGGAACTGGGGGCACCAGCACTCTTAACAGCAAGGAGTAATGAGGCTCCACCATGACCCTGCCAATGTGCCAATCCTGGAAACTCTCCTGGGACAGCCAGATCACTTGCACCATCATTTAGTAAGCGCCTGGCCTTGCAGTTTGGTGAAATGTCCATTTACCAGTCAGCCAAAGCAGATTACTTTTAATTAGCCCAGCATTTTTCGTCTTTTAGAGCCAGCCGTACAGAATCTGCTACTGCTGTATGTCAAACAGCTGAGCCACCAAATGTGCTGCAAATGCAAACATTGAAACTGGCTGCACTCATATTAGAAGCCCTAGTGTTTCCTATTTAGTGTGAACGACAAAAACACATTGACGTGCATTTTTTCCAATTGTAATATAGATAATTACAAAATCAGACATGAGGCATATGACTGACATGGAACTTGTGTTTGAGCTGACATGGAAACTTGTCAACATTGCCTAAATTTATCTCAGTCACAGCAGACATTATAGCACATTTGGTGTGCATGCAGCTTGGCTGAACCAGCAGGAGACAGCAGGGCAAAATAGAAAGAAATTGCAATGCTTTCCGATCTCAGTGGCAAAGGAGCAAAAGGGAATGTGCCTTACAAAATTTCTGCCATTTTACATTGGTATTACGTTGTAGCCATCTGTCTGTCTTTCAGACAAAATAAGAGGAACAATCCAGAATTCCCGCTCTTCAAACCTGCCTGTTATTTGACTACAGTGGACTTGATTGGAATTGGTAAAATCAGCAGAAGTCTAAAATGCATTACATCTGATTGACACAAATAACAGAACTATAACTAGAATACTACTCCTCCACCATCAACTGGAGTACATGACAATACCACAACTTTAGTGAGTAACCCAGTGTAAAAAAAAACAGTGTCTACAGCGTGGTCTGAGATGACATGTTTTTGTTGTCATTTTTGGATGCTTTGGGCACCATAACCATGATTCCATTCACCTCTTTTGTATTAGAATATCAGCTCTGGATATGCAAATGCTATTTAAAAAGCTACCTTATGCAAAATGTCAATTTTTTCAGACTAACAGGGTAAACTGACTGAAATCTTAAAACTCTGAACTACCTGTATGCTCGTTACTGTGACCTGCAGTTCGCATCAACTGAACACTTGGCACATCTCAGCGTGCAGGAACCTGCAATCACTGTATATGCCCAAGACTCTCCTGACAACTTCCAATTCTCTTATGACATTTCAATCTTCCCTCTCTATCAACACTAAGGGACAGTACTCATCTTTCAGCTTACACTGAAAACATTTCTCCAGTCCACATCTCTTGCCTCTTTTCAGACTTGTTAATTTGGATTGGATAGAACTGGGGGCAGTGCTGGGCAAGTACTCGACTGTATTTCCCAAAAGTTACCCAAATTGTGACATGATCATGCATTTTTACAGGTGAATCACAATGTCATGTTCTCTTCAAAGCTCTGTATTAGGTGCAGCAGGGTAAATAAAATGTGCTAATAAGAGTTAATTAAGTTTTATCAGAAAAGGTCAAACTGTTTTGAAACTTCAATTTCAACAAAACCATAATGTCCATCATCTGGCCACTGCGGGAGGACTCACCTCGCTATCAAGTCTCACTGTGGACACAGTGTTCTAGAAATATCGGCTGTAGAGATGTCTGCCTTCTCTCAAATATAATGGGCGTAGATGGCACTCGGCCTGTGTTGCTCAAAGCACCAAAAATGAGAGGCTCATACTCGTGACAGTGCAGGATGTGAACATTAATGCCATTCTTTTTGGCTCAGCGGTAACATACCTAGCACTATCAGTTCGTATGAACTAATCTTCACAAACTAGCAATGTCAGACTAGGGTAAGGGGGAAGCTGTATGATGAGTGTGAATGTGATTACTGCACAGACTACTTACACAGATTACTGCTTATACAGAGGGCGATCCATCACTAGTCTGACAACTTGTGATTTCCATTTGTTTTTGGAGCTCAAGCCGTTTTGGGAGATTTGTGACCTCTTGAGTTGTCACTCTAACAAGCATTGCTAATTAAGTTACAAATATCTGCCAGCACTGTTTCTTATTGAAGAATATTAGGTTCTTTTTAACTTGAAATGAATATGTGATTAATAAGTAAAATGAAAACAAATTAGCTATTTATAACACCACAGAGAAAGAAAAAGAAAAAAAAAATGCTACGTCTCAGACATTCGAATGACCTGTATTTTTTTAAGCTGTAGCCTGTTAAGTGTTGATTTGACAAACACGTAACTAACACCTCCATAGCCATACCTCTTCAGGAAACTTCATGTGCAAAACCCATTGGCCCTCTCTTAGCATGAGTTAGGATATTGATCTCTTCTCCTTGATGACAACCAGGAGTCAGCTGTAATTGATCCAAATCAATTAGAGCACCAAGTTTCCTGATAGCCATCAGGAAACTTCACAGTGTGAAAGCCAATAATATCTGAGAATGCACACGATTATTTGTGTGCACACAGACACAACTCTTAGCTGATGCCAAAGCATTTGAACTGATAAATTATCTATAAGGGGCTCAGATCAGAGCACACAGGACTCAATAATTGTTGCACATTATTTGATACACCAAATTTGATGCAGGAGATCTGAGACTACAGTAACACATACTTCACCATCATTATGGATGAGATTACTGTCTCATATTCTTTTTTTATTTCATTTAAAATGTAATGTTTCATGAACGCAGTAGGAAATGGGACCACCACCAACCCCAGCACTGTCTCCCATGTACATATATAGTCACTATAAACAATTCATGCCTGGACAAACCAACAATAAAACACCACTGCTTGATATGAAATCATTGTTTTTCATTAGAATCCAATTGAATTCCTTGAAGCAGGCCTATTTAGATGGTTAGATCAGCAGTAATGCATGATGCAGGCCACAACATTATGAAAACAAACACCACTGTCTAATTTCTAAGAGCACAAAACAAAACCTAGTGATTCACTGCTGCAACAGACGTACTCTGTTTATAGGTGCCAACGACATAAACCGCTATTTGCACCCTGATTGATCCTTCCCATATGTTAATAAGGTCTGCTTGTACAAACATTTTCACACTTGCTAATAATACTCTTGGTGTTCATATTATTGTGGGTTCATAGGGGATTCCCTGTATCTCAGATATAAGATTGGCTACGGTTTCCCACAATAAAACATTTCACTAAGAAAAGGAGATGGGAACTATGTGCCACACAGGCACAGACCATTCCAGTGCAACAGAAGCATCCGAGACAGAGGCAGACCACTACAGACTGTCTATTATCATTGTTTTTGGCTGGTTTCACACGTCTTCAGGCACAAAATATGTTTACGGGGTCAATCACCTGCCACCTACTCAGTATGAGTAATTGGAAATGACAACTGTTACATATTGCATTTCCAGCAGAGAGCAAATTTGGTTAGTGGTTGTGTGCTTCAGTAAATACTTATTGCATCAGCAGGGTCCTTTGCACTTTACATAAGCATCTGCTCAAATGACCTCAAGATACTGTTGCAATGAATTTACATAGCATAGTGTGTCTAATGGTAGCCAAGGAAAAAGCTCAGAGGAACTCTTGATGACACGGCTGTGGCAAGAAGTGGCTGAACGGATGCCTCCTTAAAAAATACTACACTTGCCAAAAAAAAGAGAGATGCAGTTAGTTAAAAATGCAGACACTGTGAGGTAAAATTTTACTGTTTTTGACACTGTGTCCAAGAAATAAGAGTGACCAAATAAAAACAATAAAAAGCTATATATGGCTCTTATATTGAGAGTCCTAATTAGTTTTACATACATATTTAAAGAAAAGCAGTCATTAAAATCAACATCTGTTATACCTTTCATATTCTACTGTTACTGCAATTGTAATGAACTCTAACAAAGCCGATCAGTTGAATCTGTAATATGTAAATGATTAATTAAAATAAATATTGTGGGAACCAGAGTGTTCCATAAATAAAGAATGAAGAATTAACAGAAGGTAAAATTACAAAGCCATTTGCTTCACATAAGAAACATGACTTTGAGTGAGTAGTTCAGCATAGAATTTACGTAAGCTTCGGTACACACTTTTAAAATAATGAAAGCTAATCACAAAGATCGTGTGTGCCCTTCATTCTGCTCCCCCCTCAAATTACATTAACAGCCCCGCCCAAAGTGAACAACAGTACTACTTGTTTCAATTAGTGCTGGAGTGCCATTAACAAAAGGAACGAGAATGATTTTGCTCCATATGTACTGCGGGGTAAGAATGAAAACATGAATTTATTAATAAGAGAATTTATTTGCTGTGTTATCTCTGCTGGAGTTGATAGATAAACAAAAAAAGCACAGAGGCAAACAAGATGTTCATGCTCATTGTTCACAGAAATGATGATGTCCAAAATTAATTTTATTACATATGCATTTTCAATTCTCATGTGAGAGCTTTCCTTAGAAGCTCCTGCCAGCAGAAGTGGGCGTGTTTGAGATGTTAAGTAAGCATGGATTAAACCATGTCAATCATTTGCTGCACTTAAAGTAAACAAGCTGAGACACTATAATAACACCAGCCTTGTATAAGGCTATCTTTATGCTGCAGGTTATTTTATATAATAGACCTGAAAATTATGAAAATTGACGGTAAAGTGACTAAATGTGGGAGCAAACAACACATTCAACTTTTCAGTACTCAATGTATCGTAAGATGTTGCATGCTATTTTTATACCAGCTTCTCTACAGTGCAGTATGTCTCAGTGGTTTGTCAGTGTTGTGAAGCAGAGGACAATAATTCACTGCTTCCTAATATATTGTAAGGTCCTGCCACATAATAGATATTTTGCAGCTAACAGAAAAAAACATAAGACCTCCTAGTGGCCTGGTTATCTGTGGCACATATCATGTAACTTCCATGTCGTCTCTTAGATGTGAGAGACCTTTATTGAATGACATCCTCTTATTTCCTGCTTTTGTCCATCGAGGTCTATCCAATTGAATAAACAATATCTTCACAAAAAAATTACACGACCTAAAATTCTAACAATAAGAGGAGACATAACAGATGCTGATATGGACCCCAGTTACTGAACTGCCCTTACAGATGCCTGCAGTTTAGATGCTTGTGGCTCAAACATGATTTCTTTTTCATTTTTCATACTGCAATGATGAAAAATGCAAGATCAAATGAGGACTTTCTGAAGTGGAAGAATGATTACTGGCACCTAAAGTCAAAGAACTTAACAAACAGTATGGTATATTTCTCTATCTGGATGGTCAATGTCAAGCTGAAAAATAGATTCAATGTCCTCCACCTGCATGACTTCCCTCTTCTGACTTGGGAATCCCAGCCTCCTCAATCTGTCCTGCCATCAGGTGGGTCCCACAGCTCATTGTCACCTCTGATCCCTCTCCCGGCCACACCTGGGCCCTCCTCCCACCACAGGGCTCGTTGCTCTGCACATAATTGCACTTAAAACTAGCACCGCGAGGGCCTCATGCCCCCCTCTCTGTCCATCCCTCTCCATCTATTCCATCATCATGGGTGAATTCCCCTCCACACACTGCTCCCCCTCCCACCACACTCATTATTGGAGACTCAGTCGTGAGGAACGTTAAAGATAAAAATGCTGTGACTTTTTGCTTTCCAGGCGCTAAACTGACTGATATCATGAATGGTAAGATTGCCAGCATCCTGGCCCCTTCGACCACAATGTTATCTTCCACGTCAGCTGCAATGACATTCATTGCATGCAGATTTATGCTTATCAATGTCAGCTTTTGAGGTGCAACTTTTAAAGATGAATGTTTCTACTACAGTCCGTTGTGCACTGGTGTACAGACCACCGAAAATTACCATTCAAAAGTTTTTGGATTTCCTGTCATAAAATGTTCTGATAAACTGTTGATTTGCCAATCAAAACCTATGGTCAATGAGTATTTATGCCTTGTGGGCTCTTTCATTCTCATTCAATCAGCGCTGGCTCTAATACATCAGAAGGGTCACACACTAGATCTTGTATTTTCATCTCGTTTCTCCGTCTCAAGCTTGGACATTGTTGATGTTACTGTCTCTGACCATCTTATGATTGTGTTTGACTCAACATTATCCAGTCCCACTCCTACACCCTCCCTGCCACATTCCCTCATCTGATCTATAAAACTCAGCCACAGACACATTTCTCCAACACATGCATGCTCACTCAGTTACCTCATATCTCAGATGCTCATCCCTCCTGCACTGACATTGAGAAGCTACTAAGTCTCTTCAACTCATCCTGCTCTGACACCGTGGACTGTCTACCTCATTTAAAACTAAAAAACCCAAGGCTAACACTGTTGGTATCTCATGGCTGAATGACTTCACCCGTGCTCTTAGAACATAGACATCATTGGAGGGCAGAGCACAGACAGCAAGAAGACAAACTCCAGGACTCACAATTTTTGTAGAGATGTTTAAAGCTTTACAAAAGCTCTGTTAAGACAGCTAAGACAATATTATGCTAAATAAATTAATAAAAATGGCCACAGACCTAAAATACTGTTGTGAGCACAATCAACTCCATCTTGACAAAAATGGCAACATAAGATCTCACATCTCACCCCCCGACTCTGATCCCTCAAAACCACATCATCCAACTAGTCGCCTCCAGCAGTTTCAGCCAGTGCTGATCTAGATCTAGCACATAAAGCCCACTAATTGTCTCTTAGACATTACACTGTAACGCAGTTTCAAGGAAGCTTTTGACAATCTGCCTCTTATCTTGGCTTTAATAAATGAAGTAGCTGTTTCACACAAGGACCATTACAAGAACAGACACGTGTCCAAGCTACCAGATCACCTCCTACGTCAAGTCATTTGAAGCTGCTGAACTTCCTTCAACTAAATGAAAAACAAAACTGACATACTCATGTTTGGCCTCCACTTCTGTCACTGGCCTAACCAATGCAAACCCTTTAAAATGTTGGTGTTTTCTTGGAGACTTTTAACTTTTAACAAATTTTGAAGGGCAGCTTTTAATCTTTGCTGAATTTTTTTTTTTTTTTTTTTTTTTTTGCCAAATTAAGGCCGTTTTTATCTCATAGGGAGCTGGAAAAAGCTATTCATGCTTTTATGACCTCTTGACTTTATTACTGTAATTCCACAGACACGAGGCTGACCCATTCCACCTTTTCTCGACTCCAAACGGTTCAAACTGCAGCTACTTGACTTTTAACTAAAGCACAGGAAAGACAACACATCATTGCTGTTCTGGCTGACCTCCATTGGTTATCAGTGAAATCTTACTATTTGTTCTTAAAATCTTAAATTGATCATCCATAGTGCAGACTTGCTAATTCCATATTCTGCAACCAGGTCACTTAGGTCATCAGCACCACAACCACTCTTGCTCCCTCACTATGCCTTAAAACCAAAGGCGATAGAGCTTTTTCTGTTGCTGCTTCCAGGCTTTGCAATAGCCTCCAGTGCCACATTAAGTCCTGTTCTACCATTGACATTTTTAACTAAATTTAAAGACTCACCTTTTTCTCTTGCTTTTAGTTCAGCTTGAGGCTGCCCCATGGTTTTGTCAAGTCTGCTCTTAATTAATTTTGTAATGATCTCTTACTGCATTTTAATCTGTTGTTGGTGTTGTTTTTATTCTATTTCACCTAACTTACTATTTCATTACTCCGATTCTGATTTACCTGATTTCCGTATTCAGGCAGTCCATTAAAGTGTCATAGTGCTGCCTGTTTCACCTCACTTATCCCTGATATTCAATTCAATTCAATTCAATTTATTTGTTTGATAGATAGATAGATAGATAGATAGATAGATAGATAGATAGATAGATAGATAGATAGATAGATAGATAGATAGATAGATAGATAGATAGATAGATAGATAGATAGATAGATAGATAGATAGAAATGACCTGACAAAAGGACCTTCATGGGATAATAAAAAAAATGACCACTCAGAATATTACATTGAACAGAAGAACAAGAGTCAACTCCTGTTCATTTCAGTTGTGCACATGAAAACAGGGAAAAGCACAGTAGGATTTGAAGTTACGGTATTCAAGTATAATTTGTCAGCAATGTCAGGTGATCCCTGAGATATTAAATTATAAAGAACTGCTGCCACTGTTACCTAAAAAGAAAAACACTAGAAAATTTACCACTACAAACACTGTATGCTTTATATTTGAACCAGTTTGTTAAATAAAGCATACAGAAGAGTGTGTATCTTATCTAATAACTCAATAGCAGCACAAGAATAATGTTAACAGTATAACAGGATGGACCAGATCTGATGGTGGACAAGGTCATAGCAAGCCTTTCAGCTGAATCCATGTTGAGTTTTTACATCCAAGGGTGCAGAGCTGGTGTGAAATCTTAACTAGCTTTGTCAGAGGCCAAGCTCCCATGGTACAATTCATGATTTTGTACTAACAGGAAATTATACAAGGCACACATATGTGTTATGTTGTTAGACGGCGACTTATTTCAAAACAGTTTTTACAAGGATTTACTATTTTATGCTTGACCTTTCGAAAGCTTTGCACAACTCATCACCCATGTTTTTGACACTTCTCTCTAACTCTGAGGAGCTCCTTCATTTCTGCTGTGTGCCCAGTTTTAGAACAACAGTGTCCATCAACACCAAAATCACACTCAAAATGTATGCAGGTGGGACAGGGACCGAGCTTTTCTTTTCAATTGATTCACAAGAATTAAGATATTTTTCTGCTTTCAGTGTCATTGAACTGCCTGTCTGCTGCATTGTTAAACTTACACAGCTGTTAGCAAGATTGCAATAGACTGTGGAAACTAATCTGTTTTCTTCGAATACTGAGAATGATATTTCACCACCATCTATAAAATATTCCTCGCATGTTATGGCCCTTTTGTACAGCTTTTAGTCTTCATACCAGCTAGCCTACAGCACATATTTTGTGCAATGCATCCTAAAATGCAAATGCTAATGTTTTCGCTATGCTTTTGCTTTCAAACAAGCACTGCTGGTCAAACATAAATGAAAAGACAACAACTAATTTATGCAAATTTTTTACGTTGTTAGGAGTCTAATGAATTTTAATGCAGGTTATCAATTCTAGAGCAAGCAATTCACAGGAAAATAAGAGGCTTTGCCTTACTAAGCTGCAGTCTGCTGTGCAAGCTATCAGTCAAAGAGGATATTAACAGAGAATGGGAAACCTCTTTAATCAAATTTTGTCCAAAGAAACAAAACTAAGATCATCTGTCTTTCTTTCATACTCTCAAACTATCCATGAACCAGTTAATAATTTTGTGTATTATGTTATTTGACAATTGCATATATAAAATAATTAATGGGCTGGTCTTACTATTACAACATATGAACATATATATTCATATAGTGTAAATTAATTCAAAATTGGAAATATATGATGAAAGGTGAATATTTGTCAACCACAATAGATTAAATGGCGCTAATACTTTGATTTAATGCGCACAAGGGAGAAAAGTAAGCTTTACATACTTTACACCCTGCTCTGATTTTATCTCCAATGTCTCTGTAGATAAAGAACTTTACAGAATGGACGCCCTGAAGCATCCAATAAGTTATTCTCCAAACAGAAAGTACTGACTACTTACTGTAATTAAGTTCATTTTTTTCATCAACTCATAAAGGCCACAAGGGAAGTCAGTCTTTTTTGCTTGCTCAGTAAAGATGAAAAGCATGTAAAGACGGAAATATGTGTTGTGGAGGCTGAGGTGCAGTGATCCAGAATATTCAATGTCAATAAAGCTGCCAAACACTTAATCCCAGAGGAAAATGAAAAGTGACTTAGCTGTTGTGGGGGGTGAAATGGGCCCTCAAGTTGTGACTACGCATGATTATCAAGTGTAGATGAGGAAATGTATCATTGGCCTGGGGATTGGCTCCATTATTTATGTGGGCTAATTATCAGCTTTGTAATGAAAACAATGACTTAATATATTGTAATAAACTGGGAAAACATTTGTTTAAATCTTTGGTTTGGTGTTTGTTTTATACAAACACTGATTTATCAGGGTGTGAGGGTAAACTTCATGAATGTACTAGTTCTTAAAGGAGAGGCTTTGTAGACAAAACATCCTCATACTAAAAAATAGGTTGACTTTACATACGGGTATAGTTACAGCACAAACAAAAGAAGAAAAATACATTTTAGATCTCAAAATCTTATCAAAATGTCATTTGCGGTAAAGACATTTTGTCTGTTTGCTATCAGTCTCTTACTCTGAAGTGACCCATAGCCTTTAATCTGACCACTCTTCCAAATGAAAAGACTAAAGAGATATGATAGAGAACAGAACAGGCAAAAAACAATTGGGAGACATAAGACAGAAGCCAATTTTGTGAAAGAACCTCTACAACTTATTTCAAGCTACAGTAGCTTTTCTCAATGATCTTACAAGCTCAGCAGGTAAATAAAGTTTATATGACTATATTTTCATTGTTTCATACAATTTACTCTGAAATGATTTCCATGGCAGCAGCAGGCATGACCACATGCGGTGCACTGACTGCTTTGACTATTTAGCACAATGCAAGGCAGCAGCACCCTTGGGTGAAATGATTTCTGAGTGCAGCCAGGCATATCTCATGTTGTGACCTAATGACAGAGCTACTATGCCAATGAGTCACATGTTCACTCTATCATTACTTTATGTTTGGAGGCACACCCTGAGAGAGAGAAAAAAATGCTTTTCTTCTTCTGACACAATACTCATCATCACCATCGGGTCTCTACTCTTCTCTGAAGACACAAGTTCAGTTGTATGTCTCCTAAAGTGAGAAGTGATGAGGGCAACATCTTTGTTTTGCACTCTAAATAATGAATCCAGGAAACTGATTGTGCTGATATAATGGAAAAACGTAACCTTACCATCACTCGATTACTACTGTGTGCATTCCTTGACAACTTAAGGTCGACAAACATTTGTAGCATCAAATAATTGTATTTGTACCTTTTTGAAAGTGTAGTTTTGCCTAGTGCTGTCCTATCCTTTCTCAGAGAAGATGACCTTTTGGTGTATGTAAAGCCATTCATGTGTAGTACACTGCTCTGACACAAGAGCGGAATGATAATGCCTTGATGATGTCAAGCAGAACCTTTTATAATCAAGTTGGACTACAGTGTAATGATGATTCAAGGGTCCATGTTTGTGTATGCAACTAATGGCCCTGCTTATCCTCAAAGGATGCTGTCACACAATATGTCTGTAAGCTTAAAACTACTCAGTCACAATATCTGTCCTGCTAGCACAGACTGGATAACATATCTACCCTATGGTCCATAAATACAGTGCATTAGCTTTACGCTATGGTTAACTCACTTGGCAGCAAACCAGATGGTTGATTCTGTTGCTATGGTTTTGTTTCAGTTGTACTAGTTTGAAATAGATTCATCACTACAGAGACAGTTGATGTAAACTGAGGTAAAATTAGAAGCTTCTTAGAGATAGGCCTGCCTTGGGGAGTTACAGTGTCGGTATATGCAAGTATATTGTAACTTATGAAAACATCAACAACTATGCACATCAAAAGAAACTGTTGGTTCAAGATCCTGGTCAAAATTTAGAAATCAGGAGGGGAACTCCAACTATTTTATTTAACATTGTAGTATCATAATACTACTCGTTAATTACAGAAGAATGCCTAACTATTGAAAACATCTGTTTGTTCACTGCATTGCAGCAGCTACCATCCAGCTGAAGCAGTGGATGCTGAAGGATGCTCTTTTATTGATACTGGTCTACATGGTCTCTGCTGCAGCCCAAAGCTGGATGCAGCAGCCTCCTACACTACAGACCTGTGGGTGCAAATCACGCTGGAGTGTTTCACTGGAGGCCAGAGGTTAAATAAAATAACTAAATAAAACTTGATAACATTATGTACACATTTTCATGTTATGTTATGCTAAATGCATTAGTTACTGTAACAAGCTGACACTTATTCACTGAGATTACTGCAGTCTGCAGTGAAATTAATTATTAAAATGACCTGCCCTCTGTGGTGTGATGAAGACACTCGTTGTCATGAGGGAGCTAGCAGGCAGGCTGTCGACCAGTGTTTTCAGCAAGTTAGCCTTTGCTTTGGTCAGAGGTAGCGGGCTGTGTTTCCAAAGCATGAAAGCATATCTTGAAAATGATGGCACTGATTGTAATCTACAAACTAGTTCCAGTGCAAACTAATGGGTGAAGCCGCATCTTGCTACATCCAACGACAGATTTCCAGACACACATGGAAAATGCCATGCAGTGCTGATCCTTTTGATATACTGTTGTTCACACAAAGTTAAGCCCTCTGTGCCTTAATAAGGACACAGAGGGTGCCATTATTGCTCAATCTGATGGATGAGCTTGGCTGGAATGTGAAAGTGCCCTAGCCCCCGCTTTGGTTCAAGAAAGTGTGATTCCTTGAGGTGGGACATGCTGTGATTGAAGTATTTACGACAAGACAGAAATGTGATGGCACAGAGACTGTGGGTGACAGTGATGCATGACTGAACAGATTACTGTGTACAGACTGTAGAGCGGCCCTTTGAATTGTGATGCCTGCCTTTATTGTGCTGAGGTTAAAAGGCTCACCTATCAGGCAGCTGCATTACTCTACCCCCTGCTCTTTTTGATACAGCAGTCCACAGAACAAAGACCATGTCAGCAAAGCCAGACGATCCCCAACAGTCACTCCGGTAAAACTGAAAATGAACTGTGACAGGACATTGACAGAGACAGAGAGACAGTTTCTCCAACATCTAGATGTCTTCCACTGCATGATAAAACATGCCTGCCTCAAAGCACTCATTATTTTGCATAACCACCAAAAAGTCTGTTCATTTAATATAGCCAGTGGAGAGAAGTACTCTCCCCTGCACAAGAACCTGTTCTAAAAGCACGAGGTACTGCTTAATGCAATACAGCGCTTTTAGCAAATGCAGATGACTACTTGAATAATCGAGTTTCTCCATCTCTACAGTTAATATTAATCATGATGAGTAGCTTTACTGTTCTTGGTAAAAGCAAACAGAAAAAAACAGATGGAAAAGCTTACTGCCTTAGTTCCTCCAACTCAAAATTCTGCATAATCGTCTTCTTAATTCTTACGGCTCTTCGAATGATTTAATAAAGAATAATGTTTGACTGATATCAGGGAGAGTTAAGAAAAAATTAATTGGCATTAACCAAGTGCAGGAGCTGATCGAGTGGCACTGGTTACATCTCTTGGCTCTATAATCATCAATATGACTGAAGAGATACATGACTCGATGTGCACTCCTGCTCCAAGACATCCTACCAAGGCACTCTATGATGGGTTTGCAAAGCAAATAAGGAATTTAGTCAACAAAGATTAAGAAACCAAATTTTGTAAATCTTCCAAATTCAAATTAGAGACATTGCTCTTAGTTATGTGCTGAGGAAAAGTAAAAAAAACAAAACACAAGAATAAAGGCACACCAGGGCCGTCCAACGCCACACTGTCACCGCCTCCTTGCCTCGAGTTCACTCACTCAGTGTCAAACAGGTGTAATTCCGTCCATCAGACTTTTTGTGACGTGGTGGCAATGTGACGTGGTGACACAATGTAAAATTGCAAGGAGAGGAAGCTGATCCTCTTACTGCTGGTCAGTTCTAACCGTTTTAGTTCTGTAGTTTTAGAGATTTCTCAAAGTGACTACAGTAATTATTTATTGGTGATAAATTAAATGTGGCACCTTCATTAAGTTTGAAACAATTGCTTATATTATTGCATACATAGTGTATCAGTTATGTCTGCTACATGTGGCTGTGAATAACCATGAACCTAATCCATATATTGCACAACATTTTGGTGCACTCGTAGTTAGCTTTAAGGCACGGCACATCTTGGAGCCACTTTACAGAGGAAAGCCTTTTCCTCTGCTAGTCACTTAATGCTTTTGTTTTTTGGACCTCTCTCACATCAGGTTACTTCATTGGCTCAATTGTGTTGACAAGAAACTCGTGCAGACAAGAAGGGTGTTTTGATGACCAATGACAGCTGCTGCCTGGTAAGCAAAGGTGCGTTTTGAAACTGACAATATGCATTTCCGACTTTTGAAGCACACGCGTGTCAGTTTTGTACACCCCTGCATATAGTGACACAGTCGAGACAGATTTATGAAAACACCTGCTAGCCCCTTTTCCCCACTGCATTTGACACAGATACCATTAGCATTATAGCATTATGACTGATGAGATTCTAGCACAGCCCATTCTCATTAACACACACACAGTAACAATACGAGACAAGAGGCTAAATACTTTCTGATGTTACATTAGTGTCATCATTACAATGACACATTATTGAAACAAGTGAGAGGGTCATTACTAGCTGATGGGCTGTCCTGTCCATTAGTAACAAGTTAGATTGACCCAACATTTACACTTCTTCATCTCAATGTCTCATGGACAGATGAGACATTTTCGTTTTTCAGAGAGATGTGAACCATAAAATACACAGCCTTTGAAAAAGAGGACTATTCACTCTTGAAGAGTACAAGTGTACCTCTTGTGGATTTTACACTGCTGCAGACAGATATCCATTTGCTCTATTTCAAGAGACGCTGATACAGAATGATGTACATATCAGTGTCAGGATATAAATCCTGCTGTCAGTCTCAGCTGCTGCTATCAGTTTATGTCCTGTGAAAATGAAATGGTAACCTGAGCAGATCATCACTACTTACACTGATTGTATACACTGTTAGGCAGCTGTGAAGTCATCTCCATCCCTTACTGCAGGGCATATTTTAAATACAATGACAGTAATAAAATGGGGCCTGTGGGAGTAACAAGCATTTTCGGTATTCACCAAGGCCACACAGACTCTTGACTTCAGAGCTTTTACTTGCTGTGCAGCATAAGCCTGTTCCTGGCATTGTTTTTTGGTTTCAGTAGCCATGGCTGCCATAATCACACTTTGGACAAAAGGAAATAGAACAAAATAAATTACTAGGTGTAAGTCAGACACAGCAGGATGAATTACTAGATTTCAGCAAACTGATTTAGCAAATGGACAACTTAATCTTGCTAACCTGTTTTCCTTTGCTATCCCTACATAAAGATAATTTCATGTTCAGATGCTCTCACACTGTTATATATCATAAATATGTGATGTTCTGTGCATTTCAGCAGTTATTTGGGATGAACTGTTCTAATTTTTACTTTCAGTTAGTGATTTTGTACTTTTCCCAGACTATTGATGACCTCCTGTGAACTTGTTGCTTTCAGCTGTGGGTGTTATGTGTAGGTGGTGAGAGTGATAGTAATAGCGATAGCGACAGTGATAGTGAGTTCAAGAGATCAAAATTTCACACTGAAAAAGTCACATCTCTTACTCAAACTGTATCATGTCTCATGTCTGTATTGCATTATGGTATATCAAGGCTACTGTCAGCAGAGAAATGGTATCTCTGCCTCCACTGCCATGAATTTCCTTCCTGAATGATAGCTGAACATCAGCGCAAAATAGTGAAACTAGAGTGAAGCTGACATGACATGACTACTTGAATGTGAAAAGGGACACTCACAGTGATGAACCCAAGGAGTGTCACCTGGCCCTGTGGTTGCCCTCAGCTCTACAGTGCAGTCCAGCGTTTGTCTCATTGTTTTGGTTGTGGCTGCAACAGGCAGGTGCTCTCAGCTCTTAAAACTTACTGTACGCCAACTACCCAGCACAAGACAGCAGAGACAAACAAGACCGCCTGGTGAACACTGTGGAGCTTTTAGCAGCAAAGAAATCAGTTGTTCTTCTCGGGTGTTCGTGTAGACAAAAGCAGAGGTACAAGAGAGTTATTATTAGACTTACATTGGCCAGGTGGTGGCTAGAAATATTCCAAATCAATACTAATGCTGCTCTGCATTTGCTGGGTGTGTAAATAAGCATCTGTTTGCTAATAAGTTTGTCGTATCAACTTGAAAGGTGATAATCTCTCAGTGGTTTGTTTACAACTTGTGTCCGCTGCCCCAAAGTGGCCAAAACATAAATAAAAAACTTAGCTACTGTAGGTTTAAATATAAAAATGTGAATTACACAGGAGTACATCAATACAAATTTTTTTGGACCAAGTACAAGTAGTTACATTTGCCAATGCCAAGTACTTATAAGAGTACCTTTACAGTTCTAACATGCTCAGCACACACACATTCACAAAGACACATACATAATGACGTTCACTTAACCTTGGATAAAGTAAAGTTTTTTTTCCGTGTAAGTGAAGTGTCTCTTGATGGCTGCAGCTAAGGTTCCCTATATTGTTTTGATGTCATGGTCCCTGTCTGTTTCTTTGGTCAAAAGGCTTTAAAGCACAGTCACAAGAGAAAGAACACCTGATGCCAACGCAGTTTTTTCTACTGTTTTTGTGTGTCCACTGGTGAGCAGTGAAGATTGTCGTGCAGCTAATATTCAGACCCAAATATTGCCACAGCGCACGCTTCTGCTTGATGGGAGACTGTTTGGCAGTATGGTTTCTGTGATGTGTTGACAGGCGGGAATGTCGTACTTCGGCAGGACGTGACAAAATCCTGTATGATCTACAGCTGACAATGGCTGGCCATCAAGAGCAATGTACTGGGTAAGAACTTCACCAGCCGTGGGATGTCTCTGGACCTGACCTGATAGCGGTATCGGTTTTGGGACATTGCTGCAATTACCATAATGTTGTGCGAGGAACCATGATAATGCAGTGTTAAGAGAGTGAAGTACCTCGGTTCCAAGCATCCATCCTGCTGTAGTTCTCTTGAGAAAGAGGCTGCATCCCATCTAATGACACTAACTTTCCAGGTAAGTGGCCGTCCTGAATGGGAAGTGGCAAACATTCACTGATCAGTAGCTTTTCACAGACGTTTTAAGTGATGTACAGTACATGCACAGTAGTATAAAGTGTGCTTATAGCTTCTGTCAGTTCTATCAGAGCTGGAGAGGAAACTAAAAAATAATACAATCTGTCATGTTACCTTACAACTTGTCACAATTCTCTTTTTTTCTCTCCATTTCTCACTCTGTGACAAGCTGACAATGATATTTTTGTCCCTCAGACATATCTCCAGGTAATTGGTTCCTCACCTCTCACCTAATGGTAGGTGTGAGCTGTTCAGCTACCACATGCTCACAAGTTTAAGGTGAGCTGCTGTGGGTCAGGAGCACCTAATGTCCTCAGATTTAAAGCATGGGGTTCAGCTGCTTATTATCTGTTGTCAAGACAACAATGTGTCTGACAGCCAGTGATGGAACTGAAATCTATTTCATTATAAAATAAACACCTCCTGTCCTGTGTGTATGTGTTTTGCTCTTTTTCCTTTACCAACAACTAATACCAATGCTAACATTGATACTGATGTTAATATTAATACATAAACACCCCTGCATAGAGAGTAAAAAACATTATTTCCATACCTACTCAGGTGATGATGTGAAAACCTGTTCAACCACCTAAATTAATTGATAGTGTGTAACAGAAAATACACACCAATCTGCAGTTTATACAATACATATGTTCAAACTGCAGTTTCACTTTAAATAAAATTATAAGTTCAGTCTTATCTGTAGCAATAGCTGGGATTGGTTTTGATTCAGAGGCAGCAAAATTCAGCATGTTTTCTCCCTTCCTTTTTCATTAGACTGCTTTCTTGCGAGAGCAGAGACAGGCAGTGAGACAGGGGCAATGCATTACCACGACAAGATGAGCCTTCAAAATATACCCAGCGAGGGTTTCCTGGGAAGGACACCTAGTCACGTTCTGTCTGCAGAATTAGTTCTGAAAATTCAGGGTAGGCACCAAGATCTGATCAGACCTTAGGCAAATGGGTGTGAATGGGTGTTCTACTCTTATTCTGACTCTCAAGCAATGCAGGGATTGAATAATGCATTAGCTCTCAACAGATATGATAGAAACCAGAGTCTGCCAAAGTCATGTCCTATAGCCTGATTCAGCCTTGGTGAATGTCACTGGTTTCCAGCACACTTACTGGAGTGATACCTGCATTTTGAATGTCCATTCACATGCATAGGTACTTAGCCCCATAACTATACTGACTGTTCAACTAATTAAAATGAAAACTAAAATGATTGCATATATTGTATATTATTTATTTATTTATTTATTAAAATTTAATCTCCAAGTACACAAATTAACATTTTTTTTCTTAATGTTTTATTGATCTATCTTATTTTTTTATTTCAGATTATAACAGTTTTTCAAGGTCTAGTTTTTACCTTAATTTTAGTTTTTGTTTATGGATGAATGTAACATTGACAAAGATACAAACTGATAGAGGAATGTAGTGAAGTGGCCATCAATACATGCAGTAGCTGTGAATGCACAGCACTCCCGTTTGCTTTGGAGAAATAGTGCAGAGGAGCAACAGCAACCTGCAGCTTACCCCTTTACAACTGACCCACTCTTTTCCTAAGACAAAATAGCTTTATTTTAAAATCAATCAAACTATATAAATTTACCATGACATCATTTGACCTTTTGCTGGTTAACAGTAGGTTTCGTTATTTGATGTGAATTGTTTTAGCTAAAGTTATGATAAAGTTTTAGTTTCTTTTTGCTCAGTTTAACACCTTTAATTCAAAATTGGAGAAAGCTTTTCATCTGCTGTTTTCACACATTTTTTACAAGTATATCCTCTATCTGCTAATTGCAAAACACACCCAAGATGCCATGTTTTTAATGAAAGCTTCAGTACATGCACCAAAATTATCATAAACAAACAATAAAATAAAACAAATCTAGGTTTTTAAAAGGCAAACAACCAGTGGATCCTGCAGAAAAAAAAGACCACAGGAGTCCACATTTTATAAAGACATCATACAAATAACTGACAATGATCATAAACTGAAAATACAATAATAGCACAGTAGATAAATGTTTGCTTGAGGTGAGCTTGACACTGAAACGGTTGCCAGTAAAACAATTATACTATCAGTAAATTCAAGAATTTTAACTAGCTGTTGTCCAGCTGTGATAACAGATAGACAAAAAAGCTCTGGCTGAAGGCATTTTGTCTTCCCTAGCATCCTGCCAGTTTTGTTCCACTGCCCATTTGTCAACAGTGATGTCCAATCGCTCAGTGCCAGGCGGGCAAATCAGCACCTTGTCACTTTCGAAATGACAATTTGAGTCTCAGTCAAGTCTGCAACCAGTTTGTGCCTTACAGCCACTCACTACCTCAAAACAAGTACTAAAAATAAAGCCAACCAATCTGAAAGCGCAGGCTTGCATGCAATCTACAAAACTGACCATATTAGAGCTTGGAGGTGACTTTGAGATTGAGGACATTTCTTTTCATTTATCAGAAGCCGTAATGCATAGCTGAAGACTGCAAACCCCTGTGGAAGCTTATTGGACAGCGTGACAAAATGTCAGTTTCATCTCATAGCAAAATAATCTAAGAGCTAGACGATCTGTCATGGTCAATCAGCCATGTAATATAAGCAATCTAAGATGAATATAGGGCTCCAGCAGTGTTAGTGCACAAATTGAAGACATTCACTATTTTACATGATGCAAACCCAGTCATAAAGCAGATCTCATAGTGGCAATTAATGCTGAAGCAATCTTATGATTACCGTATCAGTCATCCCTCAAAGCATTTTTGTCACTGTTTTCCATGCCCTGTGATTGTTATCATAACTTGTAAATATTCTACACACTGATGTAAGCACATTCAGTTAAGTCAAAATTAATAGACAGTTTCAGATAGAAGAGGATAGATTCAAACATAGATGCTAAAGTCTGTTATCTTGAAGACAGCAAATGTGCAATTGCCTGGTGAGCCAGTTTTTGATCGTCTGACAGCTAACTCATTAAAAAGCCTTTGGTTGTGTTATATGCTGCAAAGAAGCGTTTCAACACTTCTTTTGCATCAAATAGGTGTTAATAATGAGTTGTTGTTGCAACAAAAGCTAGAATCCTGTCCAACCATTGGAAATGTAATTGCTATGCTCCCTTTTATTTTTCATGAGGAGTGTATAAACACAAAGATCTATCTGATTGCAGGCTTTTCTGCAGTCTTCCTTTGATTGTCAGTCTGAAATTCAGATCTATAGCTTTACCTCCAGCCGCACCTACACACTTTTTGCGTAATATTGGTTAAGCAGCTTTTGTCCATATTGCACAGAGTGATGCAGTGAAAATACAGTGGGTGTAATTTGTACCACCTACTACAGCACACACTTGCTTTCATGAGAGGTCTCATTTTTGTGAACAGAACACACTTCAGCTCCCACTTCACATCAGGTCTAACTCTCTCTTGACCGCTTTCTATTGTTTAATATTTTCTCCTCTTAACTGAAAGTTAGAAATATGTTATTCACAGCTCAAAACTGTGTATAAATCATCGTTAAAGTCCACCAATATCAATGTCAGGAGTTTAACAACAGCCTCATATGGTAGGGTAATTTAATTTTGAGAATATCATCTTTTATTATCCATCAGGTACATGTACAAGTGTCAATGAAACCTGTAATTATGGAAGATTTACAGTTATTTACAGAAACAAATGCCCCTTAATTTATGTTGAAAAAAAAAAACAAAAGGCAACCATTCTTTCAAACCACATGAAATCAGGACCAAAGCGATCCTAGGCTTAACCAAAATAACATGACCGTTTAATCAAAACTCACGCTACCCTCAACTAAAATCATTTCACCAAACGTATCATAGCAACTGTGTACCCATTTCACCAATATCAATAATCATAGCATTGTCACAAAAAAATAAATTATGTCTTTTCTTAGGAAATCATGCAAATCACTTTAGACTCAGAAAATGCATCTCAGAGCTTGCTGATTGTAGTTTTTAACATTTCAGCATTAACGCGACAGTGGATGTGAGCGGCAAAATAAATCCCGCCAACCCCTGTTAGTCCCTTCTGCTGAGCACTCAGAGGAAATGGTTGTTCCAGTCACAACATAAGGACTGAAGGCTGTCTGGGGGTAAAGGTGAGTTTTGAATATTTCACCTGAAATTAGATTTATGTAAATGCAAAATGGATGCCAAACACTCTGCTGGGCTGTTTATTCATCAAGTAAATTGGCTGAAAATGAATGATGACTTGTGCTCTGGCAGTCAACATGGACCCTCAAAGAGACCAGATGACTGATATGCTCAATTCCACTTTATTTGATTAATTTCTGTTCCCAGTTTAGAGACATCAAGATCTCCCTAAATTTACAGAAAGGAAAACATTTGATTAATTCTGTTATGTATTGAAATGACCACTGACATATTGCTGCGTTGCATAATCCATTGCTTGACATTAATGTGATAGGCAAGACCTTTCCAGAGCATCCAAATCAGAGAAGTCCAGATTTCCTCACCTTGTCAGCCTGTCAAACCTGTGCTTGCTTGATTGCTTCTGAGTCTTCATTTATGGGGGTTTGTACAACAATCAAGGAATAACTAAATCAAGAACTAAAAAAGAATTTTATGAAAACAGCTGTTCTTAAAGGAAACAACTGAAAATATCTAACCATGTCCTGACTATCTTTTCTCATTGCCAACACACGATACAATCTAAATTTGTCAACAAGTTGTTGTCTATGTTTCACATAGCTAAATTCATAATGTAGCTATGGCAAAACAAATTATCTTTCACCAGTCTGAACCCATCTGAACATGGGTGAATAATAGAAACATTCATATTAATTATACCATACTTCCATCATCAATATTTTGCACACTTTGACACAAGACTTCAAACAAGAAAAACTTATAAAAAGAAAATGTGATATGGACACTAAATAAATTACTTTGTTCAAGAGCAGGGAGCAGTGTTAACATCCATATAGCAAACATTAAGGAGTTAGCCTCTCATGTCTTGCTGTTGATTGAAATATAGTTTGGTATAGTTTGTAATGAAAGTAAATCATTTTTGTGAGGAAGACTAATAGTTGTGAACAGACTACAATAAAGAAGTTATTGAGAGGGTCACCATGGCTGAGCAAACTCTATTCTAAAACTGGCATGGCATTTCAAATATGTCAATTAAATCTCCTCCTACAATTATAATCAGATAAACAAAACGGATTGAAGACAACATGAAACCAGAAACTGATTATTCTATTTCACAAAGTAAAGTAATGTCCAAGCCATTCACAGTTATGTAACAACATCATGTAGCAAAAGCTGTGAGATATTTGAGAAAGGAATCTCATTATAGAGGGCATGTAGGGCACTGGATATGTGTTCATACCTCAGAAACCTACCCAATAAAACATGATATTGATCTCCAAACTCAAAATCTCTGTCTTATGGCATCTTAACCTGGTGTCCAAGATCTGAAATCAACCCGAGCCTACATACAGTAAAGGGGCAGAAAACACACTCATTAGAATAAAGGCCAATAGCATAATAAGTTGGCTAGAATAATGGTAAGCTAAAATGCTACTGTTATTCCGTAACATCATAATTTATTTAGCTTGAAGAAAAATATTTGAAGGAAGCTAATATTTACAAACCCAATAGCAGAGCAGCTAGCGAAAGCTAGCTAAGCAACGGTTAAACATGTTGTGAGTTTAGTTTCTAAGCTACACGATAACATTTGATTTTCAAATGCGACCAAGACCACAACAAACTTAATGTCTCTGTTGTTTCAAGAAGAACAATACCGAGTGTTATAGGCTACTTAAGACAACCACCGTCCGTGTTTCACAAATATTAGCGTATGACACTGCAAACAGCTAACGCCACGCATCTGTTTTCATCTTTCAAAGAGCCAAAAGGTCGTTTAACGACACTTACCGATGTTTTGAGGGTAATTCCACAATCCTTAAAGGCTCTTCAAAATATCCGTAAAACAATATTCCCTCTGCTGAACCATGAAAAAGATTTGTAACCCCTTTCTCAAACTGCGTGTTCCCTTAATTCAACCAAAGATGGTAACCGGAAGTGAGATGGCAACCATGAGATGGTCTCATTTGTAAAACGTCCCAATAAAAAAAAACGTTTCATTCACAAGAATCCGACATTTATACTAATTTCTGAAGTTATTCTAAAATTCATGGCAGTTGTTTTTCACATGTGCATAATGAGCATATGGCCAACCTTTCTCATTTAGATTAAAATGTTAAGCTTTTTTTATTTACTTGTGGAGGCACCAACCTGATGAACATGTCAATACTGTACAAAAATCATCTCAACATGATTAACTAACAAGTAACTCTGACAACTTAAGCAGTCTTCTCAGTTTTCTGTTGCTTGAAAAGATACAGAAATGAAGGATATCTATATTTCTTAAACACCCTTAAGAAACACAGACCAAATGGCCACAGCCGGAAATTTGCATGTATTATATGTTGAAAGCATTTAGACAATATAAACAATGTGAAGTGTGGCTGAAAGGGTTCACCTCTTTGGCATTTGGAGGCAGTTCAGTTCAGTTCAGTGATGTGTTTTTAATGACATTTCAAGAATAGGCAATTAAGGTTACAATCTCCACTCTCATTGCCGTGAGCTTTATGTTGTTTTCTACCAATTTACACACCATTTTACACACAGTGTAAAGTGGTGCTCTGATGAATTCCCATTTGATTAACTAGGCTGTATGGACTGGTAAAAATACAGGAGCCCTATATTACTAATTACATTACATAATAAATTATGTTCTAGTTCTCTTCCTGCATTTAAGACAAGTAATAACCACACCTTCAGTCAACCAAAAGATATCAAGGATAAACCAGGATTTGAAAATAAATAGGCTGCTTCCGGCCAAAGGATTTTTGTCTCTTCAGATTAATTGATTTGGTCCTGTACCTTATAATGGCACCTTGGGTCTGTCTCTTAATCATAGCAGACATAACATCTTTCCAGTTTAAGTTATTTTGATGTTTACAGTGTGCTGCTTTGTCTGAGTGAATGTGATTGAGAGAAGGATTCATAGACCTTTCGTGGCTTGGATAAAGTCTC
This sequence comes from Chaetodon trifascialis, assembly GCF_039877785.1. NCBI lineage: Eukaryota > Metazoa > Chordata > Actinopteri > Chaetodontiformes > Chaetodontidae > Chaetodon > Chaetodon trifascialis. Next base: position 25,580,794 of record NC_092064.1, on the reverse strand, counting down.
CCAACGAGAACTTGCTGGCCTTAATGAGGCCAGTCTCACACTGCGTGAGTGTGAGCATACTTGATCTCATCGCACTTCTGTGTGATCGTGCACATCAGAGTGTAGAGATACTCTAAAAGGAGTCGGAGCACTGAGCCAAGTTGCCTGCTTGATATAAGGTAACCCTTATCACTCAGAGTGTGAGGGATGGTAGCTCAGTGTTTTCATTGCAATTCATTGTGATTCAGAATGTCAGTACATCAATATTTAATTCACAATTCTCTTTCTCACACTGAAATGCCAATGTGACCATCAATGCATGTAATTATTAGGTTTAATATTACAATTACTGCTTGATTTAGTTGTAACAAACTGATGGGGAATACAAGATGATTTCTCTGTCAGCAGGCTTTAGTATTGTTATGCCATTACCATGCATTTGTTTAGTACCAGGTGCTCTAGATTGTCTTTTTTTTCTTCTTTTTTGAGATGAGAATAGCATTTCTGTCCCTCGGAGCCAGGCTCATTAAAACATCACTTTGTTAAATTGGAGAGGCACCAGACAGGCCCACAGCCCTGGTGAAGGCCTGTGTGGCCTGCCATGTGTAGGCTGTGTAGATAACTTGGACTGCCTTATATCCTTTTAAAACTTGGGTCTGATTCTCATAGTGATGCAGAACAACGCACTCAGAAGTAATAGTAGTAGAGTATTTATCTACATATGCAGGCTCAAAACCCATTTGAATCTGTTATTGTATGAATAAAGGTCAAAACTGATGGTGTTTCTTTTAATGGAAATTAATCTTAGTCTTAATACATTTTACAGTAAGTACCAGCAAGCTTCATCTTATTAGGTTTCATTAAATACAATGAAAAAAAAAATATTGGATACAATTGGATCCAAATCTAAGCTACTACTGATATGCTTTATCTGGAAATAACATTGACTTTGATGATAGAACAGTCTAATGTTTTTTAAATACCTTTCTTGAGTTTCCTTTCTTGTAATAATTCTCACTGAAATTGGTACATTCGACAGATGAAATCTCAAAAAAAGGATTGAATTGACAATCAACATTTACTGCATCCTACAATAAAGGCATGCCTATATGCATGTTTAACTTGCACAGATGGAATGACAGGGCAGAAAATAGGCTTGTCAAGGTGAATGACACCTCATATTTCTGAGTATAATTCACAGGAAATAAGCACCTGTATCTTTACTGGAAATGAAGACAAAGTGCCTCAGTCCCTCTCATCTGAAAATTGTTTTTTTTTCCATTTCCATGTTGGTCTAACATATCACAGAATCCTCCAAGTGTGTGCCTTATAATTACATTATTTTTCACACATTATTTTGCTACACGATACTGCAACAAGAGCAGATGAATTTGGTCTCAAAAGAATGAAGTGAATGGATAAATGAGCAAAGAGTTTTATTTGTTTGATAGCTTTTGAGTATTGATTGTTTAACTGCTAATCTGGCATCACATCTTTTTAGCAAATCTGCACAAATCTGGAGTGACACCACAATCTGTGCTCCATGACTGACACATCAGCATGCTGTCAGTCAGCCTGTCAGCAGTGCAACAGTGCCATCTATGGTGGAATATCAAATGAGTCTGGTCATCCATGACACAGTGATGACTTGATTGGACTGCTCTCAATTCCCTAATCATCACCATGCCAATGAAGAATGGTTTGTCCACATTAGTAAAATGAGTGTTTCTATGCCTGACAAAACCTAATGACATAGAGAGGTGTATGTAATGTGCTGGAACCCCATTATGTCTTGGCAACACATCTTAATAATCTCTGGACATTGACCCTCTCTGCAAAAAGGACGTTCACCCTCACCACCCTTTATAAAAAGCTGCTATTAACCCCCAGATTACAGTGGCCATGAGCTTTTTATACCTTGACAAGGTATCGGAAATGTGAAATGCTGTGAGGAGATTGGAGGCAACTACAAGCAGTAATGGAGCATACAATTTTGCAATTTGCATGCTGTGATAGGCAGAGAAACAGGACCATCATTGTCATTCACCTGTTTTCAAGGTCATGGAGTACTTTCTGAAATCTGGGGTGGTGAACTTTAGAATAATCAAGCTTGTGCAGAATAAGAAATTGCTTTTACACCCTTGCACGCAAAAGCCAGTCAAACTATGCTCCCACTGGGGCCGGGTATTTTTAATTAAAACAAAGTTACATATTATGTAATTAAAGTCAGAATAATAATACATTCTTTAATTATGAAGTTCATTCAGTAAGGTCTCACTGATTAGATGTCCAAATATGGATGAGATTAACAAGATGTGACATAGAAAAAATAGGCACTGGAGGTGCTGCAACTCTATCATGAAATGTTCTTTCTCTGGGGTTTATAGGCTTACAAGGATTTGTGGGGATATTACTCATTCAATTTTAGAAGAGTGTGAAATCCCTCTTCATGTAAATGAAACAATCAATATCAAATTAATAAACCTTTTAAGAGCATACTTCTTAATGATTTCCTAAAATTCTGTAGAAAGAACAGAATTGAAAATCCATATAAAATGCATTGTCTAAAGCCCTTCCTCACACCTCACATTCCAGTTTTCAAATCCAATTTGTGGTTTTAATCAGAAATTGCTATGCCTCCATAACCTAGTAATCATCAGTGAAGAACAAAAAGCAATTATCAGCCATTCATACACGCTGCCTTTTTTGGAAAATCATTTGACATTGATTACATAAGAAAAATGGAAAACGCTTAGTTGATTCAACTTCCTCCATTATCACATTCATGGAAATACAAATACCAAAAGGTCTTGCATGCAGTTAAATGAACAAGCAGGAGACAAGAGCAGGATTCATATGCCACTTGTCAATGCTCATTTACCTTCTTGTGGGTCATGCACACTCAATTTATGAAGGCAATGAAACCAAAAAATAATTGCGCGCTGCACTTATAATGGAATTTCAGGGCCGTTGGGGGCAGAGTGTTGCCCACTTCATGACAGCATAAAACAAATCCTTGACCAACGAACGGGTTTGGTTTAATTCAGTCCCATTACATACTGAAATCCAACCCAGATACCGCTTCCAGTGGGGGAATGAAGTCCATTAGGCTGCAGCAGATGTATTTCAGCAGCATGGAAACTCCACCAAAGGCATCTTTATAAGCATACATTTTTGCAGTGCATGCTTTCTACCAAATGACCTTCCCTTCACACTGAGTCCATACTGAGCAGCAGCTTTTACAATCATATTCATGAGGCCTGTTTTATGGGACTCATAAGGCCACCTTCATCCAGGAGCATAATATGTTTGTGTGAGGGGTATAAAGCACATAATGTGCAATAAAATATGTCCTTTAATGAACTTTATAGAAAGATTGAAGCATCCACACTGACATAAGTATGGGGCACATAAAAAATGGCTAATGGCAACTTCCTGTACAACTGTTATTAGGAAAGTGATCTGTCTGGTCTGGATTAGAAATCCATGCAACCCAAGCTCCCATCAATTATTTTCGCAGAACTAGAATCTACTGTAAAGGGTACCAGGGATTAATTGTTGGATATTTTGACTTCTGTCAAAGGTCTACCCTCAAGGCTTTAAGAAACCAAGATAATAAAATACCTAATAAATTGATGAACACGACTGACCTAAAAAAAAATAAATAAATAACATTGCAACATGCATCATTTTTTTCCTTTCACAGTTTGATCTTATCAAGTTAAACTACTGAAATCTGTTGCATGCCATGAATCTGGCCAGCATATGATGGATGATAGTGGTGAAGGAGCTGAGAGGAGTGGTGGACAGGGCAGACCCTTACACCTGAGCAGCCAGGGATGGCTTGGCCACATGCTGTTCGCATCATTACACAGCCTCAGCCTAGACCTCTGGTGCCGCCCTGATTGATGGGTTCCACCAGGCCAAACAGCCCAATGGAGGCGTTCCATCCAGGCTATAGCCCAGCCCATCCATCTTGAGTCCCTAGTAGAGACTCACGTTACTGTACGTCTCCTCTGGGCTGGGCTGCTCAGCCTTAATCCCACTCCCTGATTAAATGGGCTTCTGGGTGCAGTGAGGGCAGGATTCAATATTGTGCGCTAAATTACCAGCGACAAACCTGGAACTGGGAATGCATGCAACGCAAAATGAATAAAACACAAAATGTCAGTTTTTTGTGATCATCACATGCACCATGCAAATAATTGTATCAGAGAGGAGGGTGTCTTTATCTTTACTGAAGATGGTAAGGATCAACAAATACTAAATCCCAGACCTAAACATTTACATCACAGACAGGGGAATGATGTGGATAAGGACTATGCAAAAGAGCCTGGTGATGACAACAGATACTGTAGGAATGCAAGGTCTTTGGGGAGAGGAAGACAGCTTCAGTGGGAGGTGTGTATAGGAGGGATTGCTTAAAAAAACAAAAAACAAAGCTGCAGTTAACTACAAAAACTGTAGTCACTTTAATTACAGTATATAATGGCATGGCATTATCTTAATTAGGTGAAAGGGTCACTTCTAATCTAATCTAATTTGAATTGTCAAATTGCAGGTGTTGAATGGGCAGGCTTGGAACCGTACATTGTTTATGATGAGGCCCAGTATTAAAGATAAAAATAAATAGTAATTTTTAACATGATATGCTCTGATGTCCTATAGTGGAATGTATGACAACACTGAATTGAGAATGACAATCGTGACATTTTGCCAAAATAAAAGGAGAAGATTTGAGTCCTATCAACAACTGATAATATCTATGTTGTTTCTCCAGACACAGAGGGAGGGACATGAATTGCCCACTGAAAGCCATTCCCCTCAATTTACCCTAAATGACATGTTCAAAATTTCTGACAGGACACTTAGTATCCATAGCATGGGATGCATCAACATGCAGCCTGTGAAATCATTCTGAGTACATGACAATTACTGACATGCCATTTCTCCATCCACAGGGAAGGAATGGCTATAACAAATGAATGCCTTCCCGCCTGCCCCTTTGGATGCTCTGCCACTGCAGCCAGATGCAGCAACCAGATGCACACAGCTTGTCTGCTATCTTGCCGCTTCAATAACTCTCATTACGGTAATTGTTGCTTAATGTTTTCATAATCTGCTGCTTACAGGAAACTGTTTTCCTTTCTCTAATACCATAGCTGCCTCCCCATAGTCCTATTCTCAATGCTATTTTTAAAAATTCTTTCTTTCCTTTTTTTCATGCCAATAATGAATCAGGAACCGCCCCAGCTGGCTGCTTTCCCTGATCGAAGAAAGTCTCGGGCAGAAGTGCTGCTGGTTTGAATGAGCGACAGAGCCATCAGAGAAAGGCCAATGGATTCCACTCTTCTGATTTAATGAGTCACTCACATGCCATGTTGGCACCAGCTCCCAGCATCTGGCACTTGGGTGGCCATGCACATTCACATAGTTTACTTACATTTCACCTCTGCCGTTACTCAGAATGAGTGATTGCCTACTTAGCCCTGCTCTACGGGGCATCTCCATCCTAAACACACACGTGCATTCACACACACACACACACACACACACACATAGTAATAATCTCAATATCATAAAGTAGAGATTAACTCTATTACAGCCAGCATATAGGGCCAGAAATTGCTTCATTTTCATGTGAAGATTTGTGTTCAGCCTACAGGGTTAATTAGTGGACAATTAGTGTTAAAACCACTTTGCAATATAGTAACAATAACCCACTTATCTTCTTGCATGTTATATATAATGTATAGTATTTAGAAAATACATCATAGCAAATTAGAAATAATTAAATCAAAGGTATGTCAAAGGCATTTAGCAAAGGTTACTACAATTATCTCACACAGCAGGGCATCAGTGCTGCAGTGTTAAGTTTGCAAACTTTTATCATGTGTTGAAATGAGACCAGAACTCTGTTATGCAATGTAAGCTGTAATTCGAGAGCCACGAGCATAAAATGCAGGATAAATTAACATTAGCGAGTTTGGATTTTTCAAGTTTCCCTTCTGTTGAGGTCAGTGCCAATAATTTTAAATTTCTAATCATCATTATATTTGAGCAAAATAGTTCGTCCTCAAAAACAACAGTTGTATTTGAAATCTGTGTTTCCAAGAGACCCCTGAGTTTGCTATCAGCGATAATAATGACTGACCAATCCATCTGTGGCTCATTCATTTCTCTCTAATTATTTCACATGTGTATTCTGCCTGCCCGTGACATTTAGCAAGGGCTTTTTCAGTAAGTCACAGGGTGGGCTGAGATGCCATTAGGTGATAAGGTTCATTTATTGTGGGGCTCTCATCAGCACATTTTCCTGCCTTAAGGCATAAAATACAATCCACACTGATTAGCATCAGCCCCATATCAGGAGAAACATAATAGCCCCACTCTGAAGGTGAACCTTTTGAGGGCACAATCTTTACTCAATGCAGAAAATTGCCACAGATTTTTTGCAGTTACTGGATTATCTCTCTGGCTTTGTGTCCTTTGTGTTGCTCACATGAGGGGATGGAGTTGTTTTGTATTCACATAAAGAATTCTGTAATTTAACCATTAATAACAGCATGTCCTTCATACTTATAGTTTGTACCTTGATGTAATGTTGCTGTCAAGGTTTATTAATTGATATAAAGACAAATTAGAATTGAGCCAGCCAAGTGTTTCACCAGACTCAGTAATTGAAATGAACCAGCCCCCTGTTTGCCCTTGGGAACAAATGGCTAAAAAATAGCTCTAAGTTTATTTTCACTTATAGCAGTGCTGATAAGATTCCTGTATCGTTCTCCAATTCAAATATGACATTACAGAGGATTTAATGGTACAATCTGCTTTTCCTCCAACTATGCTTTGCTGGCTTACTATCAGATGTGATCCATTACAAGCTGCAGTAATACAATTTAATAATGAAGTTGATTATGTAAGAGAAAACACCTCCAGCGGTTGTTAGTGGATGTAATGGTTAGGATAGCTAATTAGTTGGGTTGGTTGTCTTTGATTTATATGGTCTGTCCTATCATTCCTTAATCAGTTGAAAGCAATGATCCATGAGCAGACAAAATCCATTTAATTACAAAGCCTGTGATCGTGACAGAAATGCCAAGCTCCGAGAAGTGTCTCTAAAACTTAGATGAGATTGTCACATTTTCTACATTGATAATTCAGATAATTGAGTTGTAATTAGACACATCACATTGTTTCTACTATCAGGACAACATGCAAGTGAATCATTTACTGATAGCAGGAGATCTAAGAGCAATGCTATAAATCAGTTTGGTCTGCTCCAGATGTATGTTTGTTTAGTACAGCATGTTGAGTCTGTGAATAACATTAGCCAGCCAGTGTATTGATAAACAATATTAATCATGTGATTATACGCTCATAATGAGTAGATCTAAAGATGTATTATTTTCTTGTTTAATGTGTCATAATACAGGTTTCTGCATTTCTGGATCAAATTTGCTTCAGTGTAAAATGCATCTGATTTACAGTTAACACTGGCATATGGACAAGTGGCATTTTCTAATGCAGCAGATCTGACATCATTATGCCACTATAAATACAAAACTACTCGGCTCCCTGGGAGGGTCTGAAAAGAGCAGCCGAGGAGATGTCTGCAGGGACATCAGGTCGATCAGTGGCAAGGGAGTAGAAAAGAGACAGAACATGAAACTGAAAGATATATTGAGAAAATCAATAAGCAAAAGAACTGCTATGAACAAGTTATGACAGATGGACACACACATGCACACTCTCTCACCCAGACTGTGCAAACTTAGTTTTGGGTGTTGTGTTGTTGAATGCCAAGTTTTGTTTGCTGTTATTCTTGTGGAAATCTCAACCATATGAGTACAATATGTTGAATTAAGTCTTGTTTGTACAATGTTATGAGGAGAAATATAGATTATTTAGTAGAAAAGCTACATCATTAGAAAAGGGCAAACTTAGTCTACAAAAAAACTTGTTGCACAATTTTGCAAACTGGGACACAGCAGGAACTTGATTTGTGTGGGATTATAATAAAACACAAACTAATTTACATTTCTGTAATTGAATTACAACTTTTACAAATGCACATGATAAAAAAATTTCATATGCTACAGTTCAGTTTGCAGCATAGTTACATATCATTGATCTGACTTTGATAAAACTTGGAAAAATTATGCATCTCACAACATAAGAAGGCTGTTACACTCAGAGCTAAGCAAACCTAGTCGTGCTATAGGTTACAAAATCACCTCCATATGATGTAATGCAATGCAAGACAACCTCATCTTTGAATTATCAATCATGTGATTTGTTGCTTTTTCAAGAACTTCAGGTCTTTTGTTTCCAGTTGACTGTCTCTTTGATGAAGCTTTAGAATCCCATCTGCTCCATTAGGTTATCTGCAAAGTGCAAATCCATGGTCTGTTCCCACCATTACTTATACTGTAAGCTCTCCAGCTGCTGAAGTCAAAGTCAGTATACCAGCATCATAGTAAGCCTACATATTGTACCAAATCACTGTGCAATACCGCAGGTTAATCCACTGCAATAACATAGCTAAAAAGATATGTTTCAGGTCATGCATCTCAACATTTTGAAATACAAAATTGCCCAATTTTTGTATGAATGCTAATTTCCTGATGGCTACAGAAACAGGCACTTTTCCTTAGCAATCGGGGACGGCTTAGTGTTGGTCTTGTAGGAATAAACAGATTTGTTTTCCAAACAGTCAGTAACCATGGCAAAGACATCATCATCATCATGCCAAAGCATCTCTCATTCCCTGCAGCAGGAAGCAGCAGGGCATGGGAAGACCAGCAGACCATGAGTCCTCCCACTGTCTCTCTGCTGCCTGTTCAGAATACAAGGGCACCTCTGACCAGAGAACGGCCAGCCTCCAAAAGGAAAAAAAAAAAAAAAATAGCAAATGCACTCCTTTTGGGGGAGGCTGTAAATGCCGTGTAATGCTACTCTGGTAGACTTGTTCAATGGCAACGACTTACTAAATAATAAAACAGTGTTAAATTTGCCATTACATAAATGTAAACATCAGGTTTTGATGTCAGTGCCTCAGCATCAAGGAGCATGAGCTTGTCTCTAGTTTAACCATTGAGCACCAATGCTCAACAATCAAACAGGAAGAAATTCATAGATGTAGCAGGGATACCAGTTTCACCACTGACTAGCATCAGCAGACCAGAATGCAGTGCAGCAGGACCCTGTGTTTTGAGTGCGGATGTAGCTGCAATCACAAACTGGCAGCTATCTTCACACTCTAAACCCATGCAAACCCTTTGATTGAACGGAACAATTTCACTCCAGAGGTTGTTTGAAGTTCTGCAAGAACCATGAGAAATTACCAGCTGAAGCGGTGGATGACAAGGCATGTTGAGGGAAAGTGGGTTCACTAAAAATAGTAAACTCCACTTTATCAACAGTTCATCACAAAATAATACACTGAACTAGAAAAACTGATGATATCTAACAATATAAGAGTATGTGAGGGTGGATTTTTTTCTCCCGTCACTCGGAGCCTGTTCCCTTGATCATTCATTTTCATCCCGAGTTGATGAAGCATTATTTTTCCATGCTATTATTAGTTCATGCTTTCAGTTTCATCAGTGACTCCAAAGCTATTTCACAATAATCTTTGGCATGACATTGAGATGATATTCCATGCTTGCACATTGCCGAAGCCTCTACAGCAAAGCAGTACAGTACCAATTCATTACAATGCATCTAATACAGCCTGCACAGCATGGACATCTCTATGATTACATTCAGACACATGTGGCTCATTAAATTGGAATGTCATATGTATTTGTAGAATCCGTCGAAGTGAAACTGTCCACCTTTGATTTTGTCTTCACCTCCTGGAGCAGAGATTTGCAGAGAACACTAATGGTCCATTACTTTGATTTAAATCTGTGTGTGACAAAAGCACATTTCCTGTTATTACCATTTCTAGAAATATGCAGTGGAATTGTCCTCTGTCTGCCATAACTGTGTACTCTCTATCAGTCTTGACAGAAAAGGCGTGAAGTGAAGTGAGCCAAAAGGATATGAGAGGGATCAGGCAAAATCCTGGGAGGATGAAGTCATGAGTATTGTTTTTTTTGTTTTTTGTTTTTTTTCCTAATCTTATTTCTTTAGCTCATTACATGTCAAACATCACCTGCAGGGAAATAATTTATAGAAATATATTGTGTCTTTTGAATGAGTCTGTTTTTAGAGCTTCTACTTCAGGCATTATTAATGCACAATCTTTTGATTTTCATTAAAGGAAAGGCATGTTCATTTGCCCTGCCCCTGCATTTATCACACAAAGAGTGATAGCGGCGTGTCCCATTACAGTTTTAAAATAGCCCTTAATTAAAATCAACGCAATTCAATTAAGATGAGCTTAAGATTCATGTATGTTAATTACAAAATTAAACGGTAGGTAAGCATTACGTGCCAAAATAAAAAAAAGCCTCAAGTGCTATTCTGTTATCACAGCCTGATTGTGACTGGAGACATTAAATGTCATGATAACACCTACACAATACGAAAATAGTCAATGTGCAAATATCACATTATCACGTTTTCAAGCAAAGGACAAGCAGCAACAAAGGATTCTCCAGTGTTATCATTAAGAAAATATTATTTTTATGAGGTTGACATTTTGCCAGTATAAACACAATTTATCTCCAAATTATTCTACACACTGGTGGAATTACAACGCTTAGTTTAAAATAAACTTAATAGTGGAATATGCTCCCATAACACTTTGACTGTGTCTGCCAGGATGCAGTCACGACAGTACAGTTAATCCTTTTTCCCTGAATGTCAGCTACTTAATGTGTTTTCTTGCAAGTTCACTAATTCTCTGCAATATGAGTGGAATATAACATTTTTCCATCTCGACATTATGTGTGATTATTCCAAAATAACAAGTTTTATTGTGCGTATCCAGTGAATGGTGACATTAAAAGTGTCTCCTGCTGTTACAAATAGCAAATGCAGGTGTTGCGAATGTGACACACCCCTGAGGTCACGAAAAAGTGTCATGGAAACTATTGATGGACTAACAACCAACAGATGGCATCCCGCTGCAGATGGTATAATAATGGTGCTGATGTATGGCTGCATTTTACAGTAGCTCTGTAATTGCTTCTCATTGCTGAGTAAGAATGGCCATATAGAGTGGAGCTTCAGGTATGGTGCTATCATTACTGACTGCATTTCATTCCAAGTTCCAATTACATGGTACATATTATCTTCATAGATTTATGTAGGTGTTCTAAGGAGTAGACAGTGGTCATGGTCGGGAAATACTTTGTGTATTGTGTGCTGAAATTATTCATGGAAGGAGAAGATTGATGCAAATCTTCGGCAAGAGGTTGAATTTTTACCACATACTGCAAAACATCACGAAGTAAAACTCTCTGCAGGAGTTAAGGAACAATGTTATTGAGTTTTTTCTTTATGTGGAAGAGGGATTTTAACAATAGAACAGTGAGGGATTTCATTACAAGAAATGTCAGATCAAAAATGGACAAATTTTCAACTTTGGAAATCTTTTCAACACGTAGCTTCAGCTGAAAATAAAGACATAAAATAAAGCTGTCTTCACCATTTGTGCTTTTCAATTAGCTAGAGCCACAATACATTTTGGAAATTTGGTTATAACACAGTAGAGTTTCAGTACAGAGATGTTTTGGATAGAAATGGTGTGATGGCTATGACAAGACAGTCTTGGGTTTCAGGCCAACCCATTTGGTTTTGGCCTTTCTCTCAATTTTGTAGAGTCCCACGTGTCTGAATTGGTTTCTTCTCACTATCCAAAGACATGGCAATCACTTCCAAGGGGAAAAGGAAATGGAGCACACTGATTGATTTGCAGCCTGTAATTGCACAGACTAGCTTTTTCAACTCTACCCTGTCTTCATCAGAATCAAAATGCTGATCACTTTCTTGATTTGGAAACTCTGTCGTCCATCAGTGAGGGAGCCTGAATGTCTTGAGATAGACTGGACCTCCTTAGATCATACTACAGAATGAGCATGAATAACAAGTGCAAGGATGGTTATACAATAAGCCTCATCACAGATCTTCTTTTACTTCCAACTTGTATACCTGTATAAACCTTGTTAAACCATTTTGTGTCTTTCGACTGTCTCACTGATAGACAGGCAAATTGAAATTCATTTCACCAACCCAAGGCTCATCTTTCCATATTTGTATGATATTTACCCAAACATTCACCAGCAACCTATTCAGCCACTGTTTTTCAATCAATACAAAGTCCCAGAGAAATTAATTAATAAGGTCAAAACTGGGTTGTTTCGAGTTCAGCCTTACCTGACCAGAATTAAATGGCTTAAAGTGAGCTCTCAGTTTGTGCTATAGATGGAGGTGGGGAAGGCAAACATAAGGGTGTTTGTGGGGCAGAGGAAGCTGACAGTCTGATGTTAGAACTTCAATGGTGAGTCACAGCTTAGATTTCCATCTTGATATGTTTTTATCTTATACATGAGTCGTAAAAAAAACAAACAGGAAAACATCAGCGACATTGTTTCACTTGAAACTTGTTTCTAGAATATTCCTGAAACATGGGAATTAAAATAAAAGACTTCTAAGTCCTAAATATGATCATAAATAAAATAAGTCATGAAGACTTATTAAGATTTTTTTTTTTTGAGTCAGGAAAATAAACAAACAGTACAAGGTAAAGTCTGCCTTGACATTTCTGACTTTAATTGGCTCGTAATAGATCAAAAGTGCAGTCTTATCTTACAAACTTCTGTCATGCCAGCTGTATATTCTTTGTTTATCCTTATCAGCATGTTCCTCAGTCCTTTCTGTAATAACTAAATCACCACCGCTCACGTTGTGCCTCCTCCTTCATACAAAGAGGACACTTGCTGACCTTCTCACTGTGTTCACTATCATAATGCAATCTGAAAAGGTCACAGAGGACTACACTCATACTAATGATATTTGCCCTGATTGATAGGACTGGCGCTGTAGTTACACATAACCCTAAAATGCTATCCAGTTAATATTTAATGAGACCAGATTATCTTAACCTCAAACAGGGCCACTATAAATACAGAAGACTCTTAGGAGTGTTGGCAATTTAAGAATTGTCCGTAGTGAGTGAAGCAATCTAATGTGATGTTTTTGAGATGTAGCCTCTTGCGTGTGAATGTTTCATCTGAATGCTGCAGGTAGGCCTCGATTGAATCAGCTTTAATTTGGCATCATTTGTAGGCTTGCGTGTCTGCGTTAATGTCAATACAACACATTAATGCGCCCTCATGTTGAGGATCAGATGCTGCTTGTTTGAGATTGTATTTGATTAAGCATTTGACATGTTTCCTGGTTTGGGATGAAGGTTTATTGATGAATCAATAATCTTGTTGCTGTGCATGTAAATACGCTTACTCCTCATAGCCAATTTTTCCATATTCATCACGCCTTGAACCCATGCGCGAGGTCTTTGGTTGTGCTGGGCTGCAAAGCTGTGCATCTTTTCTGCACCCTTGATCCACAAAATTTTGCTGGGTGTGTTTATACCATAAACAAAAACATGGATTGGGATGAGATACTAGTTTGATTTTCAGCTGAACAACTGCAACATCTGTTCGATTTTCTATATAAAACAGAGCTGGAATACGAGATGTGAAACATGGTGCAAGTGGCAATAGTTTTACAACAATAACTTGGGATGAATTCTGACTTACCTTATTACATTTCCTTTTCCTGCTAAAACAGTTTTCTGGGCATCTGTTGTCTTGTTGATATGAACATGCGACTTTGCATACAGGTGGCAGTTCGTTCTGAGTGCATAGCGTATGTCTTTGTATATGTAGATATGTAGATATATACATTTAACAAGTTTGCTGTGTAATAAACCAAAATACTGAGATTTTATACTTGCTCTAGCTCCTGTAGGCAAAACTGTGAATGTAAATAAACAAATAAATACATTTGATTGGACATCTTTATTCAATTTTTTATTCAAATGTTTTGCTGTGTCTGTTTAGAAAGCAAGCCAACCTACCCGTCTTTTCCGAGTTGATTTCCAGCTCTAGTTCTGATTGGAAGTCTACAGCTATGAGGAGTCAGCACAAAATGGCCCTATCAATAACAGAGACAGAGTCAAATATAAAATAGTGTGAGGTACCACCCCGCATCAGAGAACTGTCTGACAGACAAACAGCACTTTCATATGCCTTGTTACTATTGCAAACCCCTGAAAAAATCTCCAAATATTAAACTATGTGCATTTTGTGAAATGCTGAAATAAGCCCTGTCCTTGAGCAGAAGCTTACTGGAGGATACAGACAACAGATACAGTACAAGAATGAAATGTTCCTGCTGATAAAATGCACCTTCTGAGAATGTGACCGCTGCTGGTAACACAGCTGTTGCTCATTTGTCTTTGTATGGTCAATGAAGCAGTATTGAATGCAGCTGCTCAAGTTGATTTCACCTATTTCACATCTGCTTTGGAGTTGCTCTTGCACTTTGTAAGCCAGCATAGTTTCTGTGGAAGGGCATGAGACATTTGCTAACTTCTGAGAGGATGCCATCATACACAGAGATTTCGACTTCAGGAAATTCCACTTGTTAAACGGCTGCTGGAAAGAGAAATAAAATGGTTGATTTCCTTTTTTTTTTTTGCACACACCTCAGTGAAAATAGATTCTCTTGCGAACTGTATTCCACAGCACTGAACGCTTATGAAGCATATCTTTCCAACATGCAATTGTGTTGTCGGAAACTAGTAATAATTATTGGTGTCGCTGGAGAATAGGCTGTCTGGTTATTTGGAAAGCCTAGAATTATTTTTCGGAGGAACGTTAATGGAACAATCTACCAGACAAGGGAAAAAAAAGTTGGCTGGTCTATATGAATTTTTGGCCCCAGAAATACAATCAGTACATGCAGACATCTCCTGGGACAAAGATGCTAATGGACTCTTAATCTGCATACATTAGCATATCACAAAAACGAACAAGGACATAAAGAGGCACCGTGACTTTAACTTCATTAACTTCATCACTTTAACTATGGATGGAAATAGTAATTGAGTAAAAGTGACTGAACATTTATAGTGGACACATTCCTCCCTTTAAATTACTTATTGCAGTAAAACATAATCGCTTAAGTATGTGGCAAAAACATGTTATTATGGTCCTTGTGTCCTTGCATTTTACTGATATCACTCAGACTTAAATCTGTGCACAAGTCAGTCACACAGCTTACATGTTGTCAGTTGTATGACATTTCAGGTGTATAAATAAGCTGTGGTGGAAAATTGGCTTGTAGGAAAGAATTCATTCTTCTTGTTAACTGAGAAGCAGCTATGGCTTTAGTTTAATTAGTTAACCTGAATATCACACAAGAGCCACCCTTTCAGTGTTGATTTGCTCAAAATTGTCAAATAAAGGTTATATATAACCACTGTTTCAACATCATTTAAATAATCATTTCATTTCAAAGCAGGTCTTAACTAGATGTTGAATTAAATCTACTGAAATAATTATATGTAACGGACCTTGTGAATCTTATCTGAAAATAGTAGTGCTTACAGTGTAACTCAACGATCCCCCTAATCAGGTAACCTAAAGTTGGAGTAAAATATTTACTGGAAAAAGATCAAAAGAGTGGAGACTTTTCTGCAGGCATAAGAAATGCACACATCACAAGAACCCTTTAGATCTCATGAGTTTCTGAAGTTTTTTCTAAACCGTTGAACTGAATTACCAGAATTTCTAAATGGTATTTAACACTACAAGTTATGTCCTTCATCATTTGACTGTAAGTATGCTATTTCTGCCATATTTTCTTCTGCTGCAATGACCCAATTTCTCCTCAACGATCGGTAAACTTTATTTCATCTTATCATCATATCCTGAAGGAACTGTATAGTCTCACGTTGAGAGATGGCCTGACTTAGAGATCACAAAAGAAACTAAAACACAGCTCGATATCCCCAGAGCTGAAGCTTTCAGGAGTCACAATCCTATAAATTAATGGAGATCATTCCTCCTTTTATCTTTTATTGCTCTTTTAAAGTGTACAAAAATCTGTACATTTGAAATGAGACATAATGAAATGTCACACGTAGGGACTCGCTCTGCCTGTCTCTCTGTCTCTTTCTCTCTCTCTCTCTAGCTCTCTGTAGCTCTCTCTCTCTCTCTTTTCATGGGTGAACATCAAACGTTGCCAGCAACCAGACACAAGATAAACAGTTCATTAAAAATTGGGGCATGTCATCATTCAGAGAATCGCAGCGCTCAACCTGCACCTCGATGCAGAAGAAATAACAAGGCAAACAAACAGAGCGCTCTCGTCCAAGGATACACCTGGACAGAAGCACATCTTGGACATTAATCAATTCATCCAAAGAGATGGGAGGATTAAGTGGTGAAAGCCAGAAATCAGAGGTTAAAGAAATTAAAACCTAAAAAGAGACAGTGCTGTTCCATGAAAGCAGCATAACACACTCTAATATGATTTACGCTACTGCCATATTTAGATTTTTAGCAGCTTGATATACTGTACATTACATTTGTAATCTTATGAAGACACTGACGCTTATATAATGTCTGCAAGCATTTGCAGCTTATGATTCTTATATAACTTGCAGATGATTACGTTCAGTTTTCACAGGTTTACTATTTTTTTCCCCTCATTTTCATTGAATTTCAACCAGATCTTGTTAACTGTCTTGTCAGGGGAAGAAAGATAAGCTCAGAGTATCGTGTACCCCAGGTATTGTGATACTCTGTAATTGGGTTGACATAGATGTAAAGCTGAACAGAGCTCGGGGAGCCGAACAAATAACCGTCTGGATTGTGTGATCTTTGGTGAGAGAGAGCACGACATTAAGTCTCTGATGTTGGTCAACCCGCAGAGGCACAGGGTTTGTGCTTCTCCTGAGGGGAAAGTGTTTGTGAACCAAGGTAATTAAATGTACCTTTTTAGGCTTGGTGTGGACTGTATATTCTGTGATGTATGGGGTGTGCTCCCTTTGATATTTATTTATGTCTTTTGTAAACAGCAAATGTAACTGGGGTTAGGCTACATCATCCAGTCTACTTTGGGGACATAGGGAGTAGATTTTTGCTGTGTCTTTTGGGTGTCCTGCATTGTTGTGCTATAACAATATTGGGTGAAGGCGCTACAAACTCCAACCCTCACCAAAAGAAACTGATGAGATTGTAGGTACAAGCTGCCAAAGGGCTTCATGTGATGTCTGGGCTCAGTCTTAGAGACAGGGTTAGAGGAGCTCAGGCATCCCGGAGAAGAATCCGTGCTCCCTCACACTGAGCCAGGTGAGGTGGTTCAGGTATTTGATTAGGATGCTTTCTTGTAACAATATCGGTGCCACAAATGTCCAGCGCAGTGCCGTGGGCAATTACAGTAAGGAGGAAACATACCCCACACAGCCCAGAAATCCCCAGGAGACCTCTGGAAGAAGCTGACTTTGCCGAGCTTGCTCCTAGCATGACCTGGACCCAGATAAGAGAAAATGGATAGATGAATCAGTGGATGGAAGGATCAGTGGATGAACTTTAATCATATCGTTTCCATTTTAAAAATTACAAATATTCCATTTTTTGCTGAGAAAAGGATAAAAGGAAATGAAAGAAAGTAAGAAAATCTTATACTGATGAAACTCATTTTGGGTTTGCAGTCGTTCAATAGCCAGTTGTTGCTGGCTTGACTTCTAGATGTAGCTACAATCAACGTTTTGAGGTGAACCAGGTCAACATACCATGACCTGCAATTTGAGAAATCCTTTTAAAAACTGGTGGATTGCCACTGAATAACTGCTCTGTTTTCTTGTTCAGTTGCCCAAATCTCTACCAAATGTCCCTGACAAGCTTTAACACGTTGTTGTGCTAAAACAGCAACTGGCCACGACTAAATTCAAAATCAACAGTAGACATTAGCAAACCGGTATTTCAATCTAACACTATTTTATGCATGCAAACACGTGTGGTAGTTGTTAGTAAACAACCTCAAGGTTTGTAGGTCTTTAGCATCAAATGGTGGTGCAGTGGTGTCATTGCAGTAATGCTTTATATCAAAACTCTTTTTCAAGGGTTGAGGACAGCCAAACCTTGCTATGGGAATGACAAGATGAAAATAGATGTCCCCTAGATTTTTCCTGAAGATAGTCTGATATCAGCGTGTCTGGCGTCCTTCACCCCCCCGTCCCTCCCAAAGGGGAGGCTCCGACAATTATGAGAGAAGAAATGTGTGACAGGTAATGGGATTTTCTCTGCTTTTAAAGATTATTATGCTTCTCAAGGGATGTGCGGGAGGTATAATACAACTTACTCTCTTTCGGATGATAGGCACATCATTTATATCTTTAGATCAGATTCTGCCCTCAGTATGATAAAAAGACAGAGAGGTTTCACTGTGCACTTCCATCCTAACACCCTTGAACACTTGCACCTGACAGTAGCCAGGGAGGAATTTTATTTTACAGGATGTTAGGAATCATAAGTCAAGACATTCAATAGAGAGATAATTGCAGAAAAAACTCCAGAACTGGCCAACTCCGGATTCCTTGTTGGCAGCCAATTTTGATGACTTTCACAAAGTAAGATCTATTTTGAGGTGAGAATGTTACTCACATTCCCACTTTGCATGAAGACAAGCAAAATTCACAAAAAGAAGTGTTATCATGGCGTGTGCAGTGGCAGACTTGGCTGCATTAAATTACCACAGACAGGTTATACATATCCAGCCGTCAGCAGATGCGTTATGCAACATTATTGTTCCACAAGTCTGTCGCAACCTTAAACCAGTAAGTGATAATAATGGAAATGAAATGCATTTTCTTTTCTTTTTTTTCCTGATGTTTGCTCTAAGGTATTGGACACAATCATGTGGACTGCATTACTGAATAAAAAGTGGAAATGGCTGCAGGGTAAGTGTCAGAGGTTCTGAGTAAGTGTCACTGCTAATTTTGTTTGTCTTTGCAAATTATAATGAGTGCTCGTTTCATTACCCGGAAGCTTAGGAGATTTATAACAAAGGCACTGAGGAAGAGTACGACGTGAATTGCCTACTATTACTATAACTGTTAAAGAGCTTAATTATTGTGATTTTATCATCATATGTCTATCCCCCTGCTTGCTATGTACATATTGTTTTGTCAATATAATATAAAATGATAATTAAACAAGGACATGTTTCTTGAACATTATTCTGTAATGGCATTTTTAAAAACACAGTTGTACATGGTGTGTGACAGGACATACAGAGGATGTCATGTAAACAATGTGCTGTAGGTGGAAGTATCTGATAGAATCTGGCTCACTGTGCCACTGGACATTCAGCGGCCGACCAAATTAATTTTCTTGCAGTTAACATCAACCACCGCCACACAGTGCTGGAATACAGCAGAGGAACAAAACAAACAAATAAATAAATAACCAGTCATGATTTGTTTTATCAGGAAGCACTCGGGCGAGGCATCAGCCAGTGCATAGTTGCTTGGGCTGCACTGCATTAAAAGAGACATTGCTAATTGTTTATTATGCTTGAAACTATTTTTGTGCTAGCTGCTGACACCTGCTGTCCTGCCGTCTGAATGCCATGTTATTCTGGGCAATTGGAAAGATGAAAGCAAATTAACATTTCTAATGCATCAAGTTACAGACTTTATGTCTTCTTTAGTTTATAAGAATCCTGCACTCTTGGTTTATCCCCAGAAGGCTAAAGTGGTGGGAAGAAGTAATTTAAGCAATTATTAAACTTCACATTTCTGCCTTGCTTATGCAACATGGACATACTTTTTCCCCTCATGAAGATTATCAAGGGCTAATGGGAATATGCAAATCCTGTCTATATGTGTTTGGAGAATTTGGAAAAGGCTAATGACCACGTTCCCATGAGTGTGGTGGGCTGAGATCACCAGCAGTTAGGCCTTGTCCCCTCTTCTGTTTGTAATAATGAATGCACTGCAGCAGCATGTGGTCAGTTTCATGAAAATAACGCTGAGCCGCTGTTTCACCGACAATGTCATCCTTCTAATGTTAACTATCAACATTACTGTGAACTCCAAATCTTGCAGCGACTCTCTCTTAAACAGGATAATTAAAGGGGGCAGAGCAGGACCGAGCCATGGGTGATTTTAGATATTCTATGTGTTAAACCTTTTTATCTAATGCCATGGGAACAAAACTGTCTCTGATGGAGCTTGGCCAGCTATGAGAAGAGGAAGCTGATGAAGCTGCTCAAGTAAAACACACCTTTGATACTCACCCAAGCATGATCCTGACTTAGATATGCCACATGAAGTTGGATAGAGAAAGAGACTCAACAGGTAACATTAAGGTAGAAGTTTTCTTTTTTCCATTTTCACTCTCCTGACCACCCCATCCTCAATAAAGTGGTAATATTACTATATAAGATCACTTTCAACTCAATTAATAGTTGAAATGTACTCCATGTAACTGCACGAGGAAAAAATATTGTTTCAGCTTCCTTAACAACAGCACTGGAGTGTATCATCAAGTTTGTCCTGTAAATTTAAAACATCAGATTCAATTTTCTGTGGTGACATTTTCATTTGGCTTCCATACAGTCTTTTAATAGCTCAGGTTTGTCCATTCAACCATGCTGAAGTAAGAAGAGATGTCTTTCTTTAAGTCAGAACAGGAGCGACTGCACCTATTAAATCTTGACTCGGAAATGGCTTTCAGACTGATATTTATTAATGTGATTTGCATGAGAGAGTTGTGTCTGTCAATATGGGGACCATTTGCTGGAGATGAAAAACCTCCAGTTGTATTGTCTTTAATCTAAGCAAGACTTTTGTCAACTGCACAGCTTGCAATTGTTATCACACTGACAAAAACACACAGATGTAAGCAAGCATACCCACAACACCCTGAGGAGGGAAACAGTGCATCATAGCTGCTGAAAATGAATGCAGACTTAAACGGAAAG
Source organism: Chaetodon trifascialis (assembly GCF_039877785.1). Taxonomy (NCBI): domain Eukaryota; kingdom Metazoa; phylum Chordata; class Actinopteri; order Chaetodontiformes; family Chaetodontidae; genus Chaetodon; species Chaetodon trifascialis. The sequence continues at coordinate 25,559,860 of NC_092064.1, read as the reverse complement.
CGGTGAGACATGAAATGCATATGGAAAGAAATACACTGTGCTGTAAGCAAATTGTCTTTTTGGGTAATCTCACTACCACAGACAAGAAAATGATCAGGCAGGAATTCATTTAAAATTAATGTTCACTGATACTAACTGCTATCACTGGTTGAGCTCTTGCAATACAAGATGCAAGAAAGCCAGGGTGCACTGTGGTCATATCTCTCTGCACTGGCTTTATTTACGGCCCTTTAAGAGCTTGCAGTTAGAGGTCCTTGAATGGGGGGAAACAGTTTACAACACCCCTTACAATACAGCAGAATTTCTGAAGTTAAAGATTTAAAGTGTAGCTTGGTGTTGACAAAGGACCTGTCTGAAGACTTTGACAGGAAATCTTTGGGAGGACATAGCAAAAACCAAAGGAATACATCAACGGCTGTGTGGGCTGATAACAGAAAGCACAGGGGAAATTATCGACCAATATCAAGTTATGGCAGATATATTGTATTAGTATGTATGTTGGCAAAAACTCAAGAAGAAATATCACATTTTCTAGATTAATATTTACGGGCAGATAAACTATAATGAGCACATACATAAGCCTGCAGTGATGCGCTATTGTTCCTGCAAAGCAGTTCATTAAAGATAATGGCAATACCATGCTTGGATACATGTGAATTCTTTACATGTAAAAATCCTTCTTTCACTTGAGCTCAGAGGCTGCAAAGGCTTGTGGATATCATCTGGCACTGTGCTTCCACCTCAGTGGTGTTAACAAGACATGAGGACTTGCTGTGAAAGGTCAGTGAGAGGGCAAATGTGGATGGATACTCAATTTCCAGTGTAGCACAATGAAGCAAACAGCTCTTAAATGTATAACTTTTCTGCAGTGGACTTTATTTCAGTACTGGTTGTTTTTTTTGTTGTTTGTTTTTTTTTTACCACGCTCCCATGTTTCCATTCGGTATATGTGTGTACATATACAACACATTAGATCATATATGTATGCACATTTTTTTTCTATCATAGGACATCGCATGCCATGCCAGAGAAAATCTGCTGTATATTATCTAGTTTAACTAGATATCTGGCTCTTGTTATTCAGATCTACGCCAACACAGATCTTGTTAATCGCTTTGACAAACATTGCATCTCCAGTGTGCCATAAATCAAAGCAGGATACAGTTGTGGCTCCATCACTAGGGCCTAATCTGAATGTTTCAGCTGGTGTCAGCTCAGGGACAGAAAATCCATATGCCTTCTGTGTGTATAGTTTGCTGTATTGCAAATTGCCAGATATTGTTCTGTCTTGCATGTGACATGGCGGAGTGTTGACCAATCTGCAAACAAAGCCAGCTGGTAAGAAAAAAAAAAAAAAAAAAAAGCCTGGAAGACAATATTAGCTTCAAAATATAGCATATATTAGAATGAATATGTACACCATGGTATAATAGACTTACAGGAGTAAGCATCTTAACACGAGTGAGCAGAAATCCATTTAAACCAACTCTGAAAAAGACTGATTGAAAATCAAGTATACATTCCCCTCCAACTTACTAAATTCAGGCCAAACTCATTTTATGGAAAGACATCTGAAGAACCACTCAGTTGTTACCGCACATGGCTGTGATTTCATACATAATCTCATCCATCAGATTCGAGTACTTTTCAGTCTGACTGGGAGTGGTGCACATTGGCTTTCAATGGAACATTACTGCCATCTAGTGTGTTTGTGGAGCAACTGCTTGCAGGCCTGACGATACAGCACAGACAGACATGTTCTCTCTGCCATTTTATATTGTTTCTTGATTGAAAACTGAGAAAGGGAGCAAGACATGGGTCAATAAATAGAGGAAACAAACTGAAACTTGCTCTTGCAACAACAAGCTGAGGTACTTAGCTGCTAGTCAAACGGATCCGGTTTGACTGCTGGTCAGACCTCAGCATGACTGAGTGCACATGTGTTACTCTAACGTGAAAGGGTAAGGACTTTCTTTCATTTGAAATTCTTCTTCTGTTTCTGGACAGTGCTGAAACAGCTGGATATCACATGAATTGTCTCTTTGTGTCATTGGAAAACACTTAAATAATGTTTGAATGTCTCTAATACTTATAGAAAAACAAGTAGGGTGTTGTCGTTGCTTTTACACAAAATGTGCTCAAGTTTGCAGGCTGTAGCATGCAGATTTAGTCTGACTGATCCTCTAAATCATCTTTTTTTTTTAAGGCCACAATCATAGATAGTATCGACTTTGCACCTACTTTACTGTGGAGAGTTCCCCATGCAGAGTTTAGAGTGATAGCTGAGCCATGACGGGGTTGGCCTCCATGTTAGAAGGTAAAGGAGTGAACCTTGAACAGCCAGCAGAGGGAGATCACAATGTACGCTGATAGGTTGTGGTATTCACATCCATTGGGAGAGACTTCCTGTGAGAAGGTCATTCTTATGTGAGGTTTTAAGTTTACATCCCGAGGCAATTTAACTTTAAAACGAAAGAAATTAATGAATCCTCAACAACTGCAAGCACAACGTCCATATTTAGACATTTAGCCACCAGAAGGACCAGTGGAGTGACGTGTTAGCCAAAAATGTGAATTTAATTTAAATCAATGCCACACCTCTGCCATCTTTGCTCATTAGTGGAAATAAGAAATTCTTTGTTGAAAACTTGAGAATTTAACTAAGAGTAATGATGTTAAGAGGTTTAACATTTACACATGTTTTCTTTTTTTAAATCTCACCACATTCTGAGGTGCTTATGTAACAGAAGGTGTTCACCAGCCGGCTCTCTGTCCCAGAAGAAATGTAAAATTAATCAGCATTAAATTCTGTCTCCAGTGTGCTAAGCTGATAAAATAGTTTTTTACTCCTTAGCTTACTCATAAATGTCTCTCTCTTTGGCTTTGCATATGCATTTTTTCTTCAGGATTTTTTTAACCCCCCCCCCCCCAAATGAGACTAAAATTCCAATTTATTAGACATTACATAATTACAGGATTTAAATACACTCTAGAACTAGAGCAGTTAGATGCACCTATACATTGTAATGCCATGCAACATGTCAGAGCTGCAGTAAATACTATCGTAAATGCTATTGTCTTGACTCAGCCCTGTCATATTTCATTACAGGACAGTTGCATTGTACTGTAATAGTAAGTTTTTTTTAATAGCACCAGGGTACAAAGTGCTTCACAGCACCAATATGTTTTTGAATAAATAAATGCAATAAACAAAAGCAAAGATTGTTGAACAAATAAGAGCAATAATAACAATAACGCCTCTGAGAATTGAAAGCACTCGGTCTGTCCATCAGAGGAGGTACAGCAGTTTGTATTTATCTATTTATTTACATATTGCATTATTTTTGTGATTACATGCAAATGACTTGATACAGCTCAAAATGTATTTTAAAGGCACACACCTTGTTCCACGCACGTTTTTGCTTTGTATCCTCTTTTATTCTGATGATCACACATAAGCATCCATGATTACCAATGAACACAAAAACACTGTTGTCACGGTAATAAAGACCAGCTTTATTTTGTCTTCTTACAATAGCTCGACACATAAAAGGCTTTGCCAACAAAATGGGTGCACGTGAAAATAATTTCTCAGCTGTAAAATGTTGCAAAACAAACATGGCATCACACATTGCTGTAATCACCATTTCAGCAAAATGAGTCTCCACGCAGAACTGTTACTAACAGGGACGAAAAAGTGCCTCGCTGAGAGATTGTTGCAGCATGTTTTGTCAAACAATTCTAGGAAATAGTGTTCTAGCAAAATAAGTGATGTTTAGTGGACTAAACCAACAAGCATTTATGTAAAATATGGAAAGGATGAAATGAAATGTCCTCATTAACAAATTCACAAATGAGTAAGACACATCCTAATGAACAGACTCACATACAGTGGTGATAAAACTGAAGCATGCCTAAAATCCGATCCATTTTGATTCATGATGTCATTCAAAATAGCCTGAGATAAAGAAAATCATGTCCACGTGAAACTATTTTAACTTTACACAGAACAGTGTCGTAAATGAAACTGAGTCTTTGAAAAGTGCACGGTATCCAGTTACTTGAAAGCTTTGGACATTTTTTAAGAAGGAAGTCATTTTAAGTTTAACGTTTCTCTTGGGGATAGTGACACATGTTGTTGAGGGGAGAAAATGTTTACACCCAGTCGTAATATTACTTCCACAACAGACACAGAAATCTGATAATATCAAACGTAGACTCTTAGACTAGTGTTAAACTTGTCACAGCAGTTTTATCTGTTTTTTACCAGCGCTTCTAACAACAGAATTGTCATTTTCTCATAGAGATGAATAATTAGTTCTGTTATAACCACCACTTAAATCATAAGTGACCTGAGGTATGGAGCAGTCTGTGAAGAAGTTCGGGAAGGCCAAAGTGCACAGTGCGTGATCTTCTATGGGCCCAGCAGCCTCAGAGGGACAGTAGACAGGAGGCTGGGCTGGGCCTGTACGCAGGCTCCCCCCTGGTTTCTTAGAGGACCCTGAGCAGCTAGTCCAGGGCTCAGAGTAGAGAAGACCACCAACTAAATGGTGAGCATCGTAGGAAGCAGGATCTGGGCCTCCCATCTCTGGCTGCACCCGGAGAGGCATGCTTTGATAAAGGTCCTGGTCGCTGACCATGTTGCTGTAATCAGGCCCCAAGAGCTCGAAGAACTCTGCAGCCTCAGGATTGCCTCGTTCCAAGTCCTTCAGCGTCATCCCAGATGTGGAGCTGACTTTGGAGCAGTTGGCAGGCTCAGTGAAGAAAGAGGGGGGCAGATTGCGATGCCTCAGGGGTGGTTTCTTGGCTTTTTCACCCCTTACATCCTTCACAGGGCTGAAGAGAGCTGCCAAGCTCTTGCTCTGTAAGTTGGCCTGGACCCCATCACGCTTAGGCAGAGTTTTGCTCTGCAAAGGGCTGGGCTGAGCTAGGGCTAGGGAGCCTTGTCTTTTAACTGGGGCATCTGCTACCTTTCCTGGCGTTATAATACCAGTGCACCTTTTGATCTGCTTCTGTAGATACTTCCGGTGGTTGACTTTCCTCTTGGATTTCACTGGCTTGTCCAGAGCCAGCTTGATATTGCTGGAGGCTGAGTCTATGAAGCTCAGCAAGTCCCTGGTGGTCTCTTTGTAGTCCTCATCATTTTCTGCCTCACCGAGGAGACTCCCATCCAGATTTTTCTCCACGTCGTATTCCATCACAGAACCAGGGAAGCAGAAATTCATGAACTGGGGGTTCATGATTGCGGTCTGAACAGCCATTACTCTGTTGAGCCCAGCGGCTACACCTGTGGCATCCGCTGTGATCCCTGAACCAAAAGTTTCTTCAGTGCATGTCGTTTTTCTCTGACAAACACTTGGTCCTGATGCTGCTCATGAAGTTCCTGTAAACATTCCAGAGTAGAAGTGACGGACTCTGGGGAAAGCGAGGAGATCTTTCAGGGGGCTGGACTAATGATGTCAGAACATCAAAGAGGAGGGGCAAAGAGACCGCAGGACTTAACTCTTTGCTTGTGCCTGACCACCTGCATCTAAGAGGGATTTGTCTGAAATTCCCTGCTGGGTTGAAGACAATAACCTCTGTCAGAACTCTCCCCCTTTAGTTTAACTGTTTGTGTGTGCTCTGAACCAAAAACGCTGTCATGAATCTGGAGGTGATGACTGTAACAGTGAGCAGAAAAGCCTTGATGGATGGAGTAGTTTTGCTGGGCAGAATTGTTTTACAAAAAACTCTCTATTAAAATATTATGCATGATTATTAAAGAAACAGTGTTCAAACCAACAAAGCTAAATATCCCCCACTAATCTGCATCATTATTCATGAATTCCTGCATCCTTTTCAAAACTTTTTAACCAGTTTTCAATCATCATGCCTGCTGAGGTGTTTCCTGTCTGGATTACTCGATAGAAGTTAACTTGTAATCTAATTAGTGTTCATTTAGGCCCTGAAACAAACCTAACTATCAAATCCAGACTGTGCAGCAGGGAGCAAGGCTTCTTTTCTGTGGGAAAATCTTTGTGCCCAAACAGATGCCACTATTTGGGAGAATCTTCCCAACTGCTTGCTTGTGTCTTAATCTGCTCATGGCAAAAGTTGATTTCTAGTGCATTCCCAGGCCAGTGGGAATTTCTGCCCTGGCCTGACAACTATTATGGGCTGCCTTTGACATAAAGCCCTACAGGGTCTAAATAGCCTCTATTCTTCGCCCGGCAGTGAAAGGGAGCTTTGTGCCAGAGATTCATTAAATTGCACCTCACAGCCCCTTCGTAAAATGGGTCTCAATAATGAACAGTCGATTTAACTAGAAAAGCTGCCGGAGCTGTTAAATTAAAGGGGAATAAAGTGCAGTTCAGGCTCAGTGTGCCAGAAGAAATGTTGACCTTAAGAAATCCTGGGTATGAAACTTCTGTTGTAAACAATAACGTATTTACAGGACGTTTCTTGGCCAGCAGTGAATACAATAGAGAATGTGTCCAAACGCCAGATCGTTATGTTGCCAGCACTTATACCAATTTAAGTGGAATTTCAAGTGAATTTTGAGTGAATGGACCGTTGGACATAGTTTAGCTATACAATAAAAATAATGCCATTTAATGTTATGTTGGACTTGTTTACCAGAGAATGCAGAAGTGGAAAGCTTCATCTATTATTCTCATTCCAAGTTAGAAGATGCTGCAGCTGAATAATTGAAAGAAGACTCTTAGAAAAGTGGATGCTGAGGTGAGGTAGTGACTTATTTAAGAGCTGTAGGGCTGAAAAAAAAAAAAGTCTGAAGCAGCGAGGGAGTGAGGCCTTTAAAAAAATTCTTTCTTATGTTAATTCCTGAGGAGAAAGGAGACAGTGAAACTGATAGCACTGATCTAATTATCTGTGGCTCAACACGAGTGTGACTGAAAAGAGGTCCAGAAAAACTCAAACCTATGACCAACAAATAGTTACAAAACAAAGAATATCTTTTTGTTTATGCAGCTGGACGTGAAATACCGTCTGTTAAAAGAAGAATTCATGAGGGGAAACTGCAGACTTTGAATATTCAGCTGTGCTCAGGCATCTGTTTGCACAGTCCAAACTTTCCGCTCCTTGCAGCAGTGAGTGCAGCAGGAAAAGCCATATCGTGACATCTCATGAATTCAGTGTGGGGAGTGCTGAGCTTTTAACGCCTGCCCAAACTGATTTTGTTTCCCTCTCTTTGCTAGCAGCACAATTTTGGCAAAGTGACATCATCACAGTCATGGCAGCCATATCCTCTTTTTTTTCTGTCAAGGAGCTTTGGCTTTTGTGCTGGTGGGTCATTCACATCACAGGGCCTGACGCACAGATCCCGGAAACAAGTTTCTATTGTTGCATAAAGGCTGAAGGGCGAGAGGGGATGGGCTGCCTCAGACCGGCTTGGAAAAAATATATGAAGTGAGAACACAACTGAGGAGCTTGTTTCCACTCTCAGGACACTGAATGTGAGGGTATGATTGGATCTGGAGTTGTTTTTTAAATCCTATAATGGACCAGTGTTTATTTTAGCGTTAATCACCAAGGTCAAACTATGGATTGCACTTTCAAAAACTCATTATGCTTGGACCTTTGGCGAATTTTAATTTGGAGAAAATCATTAGCGATCTGTTGCGGCTTTTCCTGCAACCAGCAGGTTGTTACGCACGTAGATCCATACTGTTAAGACATTGTTAACATTACCACCACACGCTCTGGCCCTGAGAATTTACTTATTCAGCAGCGCCCAAGCCCAAAGGAGCTGGGCGCTCAGTGCGACGTGATGTGACACACACAGGCTTAATCTCTTCCTACTGGTGTGTGGTCCCTGTCTGAGCAGGGACACACTCAGAGTTTGGGGTCGAGCGAATACTAATAACACCTTTGATTGATGGCCAGTGTCAGCGACTTAGAAAAGGCTGGTAAAATTAATGACCTCTCAAAGTCCTGAGAAAAGTTTAAGGACGGCATTTAGTGGCTGAGACCCTGTCCTCCCCCATGTTTAGCTATGTTCCTTTCTGCGGGGGTGTCTGAGATCCAGTCAAGCCTGTGACAAAATGCTGAGAAGTCAGGCTTTGTGTCTCCTGGTAGAACATCAACCCATGTACCAGTGCAGGACATGTTCCCCATCTGCTTCACAGAGTCGTGTCATGTCAGGAACCTTTGCTTTCAAGGAGGAGGGGGAGGAAGAGACTCGGCCAGAATAGTTCAAAGAAAATTACAAAGCAAGACGGCGTGTTTTTATTACCATTGCTGACATTTAAAAAAAAGGGAAAAGAAAAAAAAATTGTGACTTATGGTGAACTACAAAAGGCTTTTTGGTCCCCGCCGCTTCCTGCGTCCACTCACTGCCTCACTCTTAACCTTCCATCAACCCGTCCCCACCTCTCTGGCACCCCAGGAGTTGTATTAATAATTTTACTGGCAGGGGGGAACAAACCAGGGTCCTCTGTGCTGCAATTTAGAGCTTTAATGGCAGCCAGCGAATGAATGTGTGCCAGGGGGAATCCCACAGGTTGGTCCACAGGGGTGAGGTCAGCAGGCGTAGCTGCAATAACCTCCCACCACTCACTTTATTGGCCTCCTCCGATTGGTTTTTATTAAATCTCAAGCACATGCAATTGTTCCTGCTTGGTGGAAGTAACTTAAAAGTCTCAGACTCCCTGAAACATGACACAGATTCTGCTCAGCACACTCATAAAAGACAATTACAAAGATTATACGACAATATCATTTGCAGCTTTTTAATCAGTTTCACAGGAAGAAGTGTTTCTTGGGAATGACAGCATATTAAATAAAGGCTGGATGAGACATGAATAGAAAACTTAAAAAGCGAGGAAGGCACTGTTCTGTGAACAATAGGAAGTTTAATAATACACTCAGTGCAGTGGAGATTTTCAAAAAATTGATTTTCTTTATATTTGGTGTCAAAGTTTTCTCCTGAGACTTATTTAAGTGTTAAAAGCATTTGACAGCATTTGCTTGTGTCTACTGATCATCCACACAAACAACTTAAGGGCTGCCAGTTTGTGAATGTGAAATTTAAAGATGTGAAGAACTCTGAATGTCTCCCTGACTGTAAGGCTGAGTGAAAACAAGAAACAATCATAATGTGTTCACACAAATAAACAAAGATATTTACACACAACATTGTTTTTTACCAGCTGTTACACAAAAAACAGATTTAATCTTTGTTCATGATACAGTACCCTTATGTCTCCAAGCCCTTGGAAATGTGTAGTTTGGCATTTAGAAAAGGAGTGTGTCTAATAGGGTCAAAGAAAATCGCAGTCTGAAACTCAGCAACATGATTAAGATAAAAAAAAAAAACACTCTCAAAATGTTATCAAAATCAAAAGCAATGTTAAAAAAAACTCCAACTCTGATTAAAAATGGACAAACTTTGGAGAGAGAGCACCCTGTGAAAAACCACATCATGCAAATTAAAGCTCTGCGTTCCCGGACATCATGGATCCCTCAGGCGCGTGACATTTAACTTAACGCAGTGTGAGGTGTCTTTTTAGCCTGCCTGATCCACTCCCGAAAATACTTCACCTCTAACGCCCGGGCGGCGCGGACTGAGGGTGGGTCGTGGTCATTGCTGTAGCGGAGGTCCAAGTGATGGGCTCCATCGGGAATCAGAATTGAAACCACGGAGTCTGTTATGTTGTAAGTCACTCCACCAGCCGACCACGGGTCCAGTCCTCCATTACTGAAACACAACAGCAGAAACAGTTTGTTATGATGTTTCAGACAGTTTATTGGAGCTGTATTTGAATTTCTGACTGCCAGATGTTTTCATGGCTAACAAAAGCTGCTAATTGGTGTTCAACCTCATATGACCACCTCTGCGCTTGTGACTGAGCTACATCAGCTCTTTCATTAAAGTTTTACATTCGTCTGTCCTCCTCCTGTTGCTACCCAGATGGGTACTCTTATTCTGTCTGCAATAAAAGCCGATCAGTCTGCACGAGACAAGCCCAGAAAACACAGGGAAGCCTCTGCCTCAGTCTGCACGTTTACCTGAAGATGATGTTGCTGTGAGAGGCGATGTCCTTCCCCCCGTAGACGGTGCTTGCCCAGTCAGCTCGCGGCCTGACACCAAACATGGCCTTACAGCCCTCAGAGAAGGCCTGGAAGTTCCACTCCTCAGGTTCAAACATGTCCTGGACGCCATCTGTGCACATGGGCATCACCATCTCTGTGCAGGCCTGGGGATGAGGGATTGAACACGCATTCAGTGTGACAGGAAAAGCTGCCCGGCGACACATCTATGCAGCGATTTATTCAGCGTGACAACACTGATGCTGGCGCTCTGTGTTAGCGCACCTGGTAGTACCAGCCGAGGAAGCCGAGGCTGCCGGTTGCTGTCTGAGATGTGTTGAGACAGGGAGAGCTTCCGGTGTAATTGTAGTAGACCTTCGCTGCTTGGGAGACACCGTGCAGCAGCTGGTAGTCTGACACGCTGGAATCGAAAGCAAGATACTTGCACACCACCTTGAAAACATAACACATCAACAAGCAAAACATAAAAGAATTAACAGGAAGTTTGTGATATTACAGTCTAGTCGAGGTGTTGAAGCTATTAAAAGCTTCACACACTTTCTTTTGAAATAACACTTATAATTGAAATATCTAACTCTCTCATAGTATCTGTGTTGTTCACAAGGCTGAAGATTGTTTCCTTGTGGCCCGTAAAGTGTTTTTCCACATAAAAAGTGGCGGTGCCTGATTTGCATATGAAATTCCCTGGAATGAACCTGAATTTATCGCTCTAAACTTGGCACGAGGGGGAAAAAAAGTCCATTTACTTAAAGCCCGAGATCTCAGTGATTAAATTTAAAGGTTTTGCTCTACTTACAACGGTTTTGTTTGACCGTGGTTGATTTCTCAGATTTAATAGCGTGCACGCTAAATATTTGAGTTTGAGCTTTTGTTTCATGGCGCTGCGTGTTGTTATGGTTGCGGCGGCAGAGTTGGCCGTGGCTGTTGTTCTGCCTCTTTGTGAGGCCGAGAAACTGGGCTTTCTTGTTTGGAGGTTGGAGGGAAGCTGCGCTAGTGTGGAGTCTGTTACTAAGGCTTTTGTCTGCGGGCTGGGGAGGAGTTGGTGGTCGATGGATGAGGAGGGCCACAGACATGTCCAACCAAAGATTTATACCGTGAAAAAAAACACTGCAATTGCTCCAAAGCATCTTCTCCTTACTTTTCAGATAGGATTAGGCTTATACATTCATCTCTGCCAACAGATTTCCCTCCTCTAAGCCCTCAATACCCCGTTCTCACACTCACTCAGATAATCACATTAGCTTTGTCATTAAAAAGCTCCTCTTTGCACCCACTGCCTAAACCGCTTAAACCACCCATAGGGGTCGCATACATTAAAGGAAAGGAGCCAAAAAACTCCAAATGACCATTTAGTGTTTATTCCACCATACATGCTGCTCCTGGATCTATTCAGCATCTAAACGATAAACAAATAAGCACAGAAAAAAATGTATCACACTAGCAACAGCTTAGCATGAGGCTGCTGCGTGGGGCGCTCGGAGGGGCGCTGAAGCACCAAACAGAGAGTCGGGGTCAATGGCGGAGCTTGGTTTATGCACGTGACGTGCCAAGGTGACTGGTCGAATACACTGCGCCCAAGTCAATCAGCCTCCGCACTGTTACAAGCTCTGTCACGGCAAAACAAAGGAAGTTTTGAAGTGCTGAAAACAGGAAAGAGCGTTTCCAAAAACAGTATTTTTTGCTGCTTTAGCCACATGAAATGATCGCAGCTTTTTATTTTCACTTTTAACAAATGCTGCTTTTTTCTTTCCACATCGAGTGCCCGGTGAAGTATTTGTTACAGTCTCATTCAAATGAGAGTGGTGAACCTTTCTTTTAACGGCCGCATGAGCTGCTCTGGGCAAATGTCCTCTTTCTGTGGTGCCATGTGAGCGTCCTCAGAGGAACACCTCAGAGATCTGACGGAGTGTGCAAATGAATGGAGCGCTGGTATGAGAGAAGAAAAGAATAGTGGCTTACTTGTAGCTGCTCATCCAAAGAATACTTAAAATCCAAAAGAAACTAGATCCTTATGAATATTAATGAAGTTAATTGACAGCTGTTGTAAACAAAAGCTTGGAAAACCACAACAAACACTTGTAACACAATCGGCTGAATCCCGCATTCATTTCAATTAGGGACAGGCTGTCAGGCCAAATCAGGCGCTTAACCAAAGACAAACAAAGCCAGTTTAAGTGTAAACCTTTGAAATCATTTGAAGTTCAGCTACAGCTTCAAATTCGACCTTAGACACAGTATTTCACCGGCGGCCGTCTGTACCTGGATGGGCCAGCGAGGAAGAGGCTGGAGAAAGTTAGCCTCGTAGGGGTAGTCCACCATCGCCAGGTTCACCCAAGTCTCCTGAAGCCAGTTCTTGAAGATGACAACATCGATCACGTTTTGAAGAGGGGTGCATAAGCTGAATTCATCCGACAGCCACTGACGACCGGACGCTTTTCAAAAGACAGTAAAAAATGTTTAAATGCCAACATGCACAGCCCACATTATCAGACACGTCTACTCTCTGTGTCACTCCAATACTGGGTCCTAACAGCGGAGAGCAACACTGTCAGTTCATCCCAGACTAGTTATTTTGTTAGTATTTAATGGTTTCAGCTCCCATCAGTCTTCACAGGAGTGATAGAAAAACCTCATGATAGCTTTAGCTGTGAGACGCTAATAAATAAGCATTATTTTATCATGGATAAAGTAGCAGGACGCTCAAACTTAAGAGTCTCATAAAGGACCAAATACTCATTAGCATAAGCACAGAATATGTTCAGTATCACATTTGGAACATATGGACGAATATGTAGAAATTCTTCAAATCAAGAAGTTTTCCCCCACAGAGGATTAAACTTAAAGTGTGAGATGAAACATGGTTCATTTAATATTTTGAATTATTCAAATGAGTCGTATTTCCTGCATTATGACAGATAAGATAAATGGGCCCATGCTGACAGTGGGACTTACCAGTGGAGGAGACATTTTTAATTGCCTTCCACGACTTCCTGATGTTTGCGTCACAGTTGAAGCCACTTTTGGCAAAGTCCTGTGTTACTATTTTGTAGAAGTCTCCACATGGCACCATACCAGGGAACTGCCATATTGGTGCGGAGGATGCCAGAGCTCTGAAACACAACGAGAAGCAAATCCACAGATATCCACTTTTTGCTCAACATGGCACAAGCTGCACAGAGCACAACTCCACAACTGCACCGGTATCTCACCCGACAACCACGTTGGGGTATTTCATCCTGAACCAGGCGGAGAGCATGCCTCCATAGGAGCCTCCGACGGCGATGACGGGGCTGCGCTGAGCTCCAGGTACAGCGGCCTTCAGGCTCTGAATCAGCACTGCAAAGTCAGCCAGGGCCTGCTCTGAGGTCAGGTAGTTCAGGTGCTTGCTGTCCTGCGAGACAAATATTATTGGAAAAATTAATGATTTACAGGAAATGTCATTCACTGGAGGACGCTCTCCAAGTGTAACACAGCGTCTTCACTCACGCTGTAAGAGTCTTGTCCAAAAGGCAGCGACTCTCCATAGTAACGATGCTCTGCGAAGACCAGCATGGCGCCCAACTCCTCCGCTATTTCCCACATGAAGCCCTCCAGAGAAAAGGACGACAGGTGCTGAGTTAGTCTGAGGATCACGAGCAGTGGAAATACGAGCTGACAGATGGGATATTTACAGTATTGTTGCAGAACCAGGTGATGTCGCCTTCATTGCCGGTGTAGAACAGAATGGGTCCTCCGGGCTGCTGCCAGTGTTTGTCAGCCACCAGGTACCTCTGTTTGAAGGTGCCATCCTCCAGGAATCCAAAATGATCAATCTGCAGCACATAAAAGGAGATTAAATGTATGCGCGCACACACACACATATATATTATAAACATCATAACAGCTCTATGTGGCCTGAACTGCGGCAGAGAGCTCGGTGCAACAGGTCCAAGAAAGACATTCAGATCAGCAAACTCTTCTGCATTCATCAAACGTTCTGACACACAAACAATCATTTCCTGATGTTAAACTCAGCGTGAGATGATGCAGTCCACATCAGCTGCTCTGACACCTCCTCCCGCGCCTAAAACAGCGTCGCGAAGTGACACTCCCGAGGTTGGATTCTCGGGTAATTAGCCCCAATTTGTATTAAAAAACGTTGGAGGCATTTTAAAGGACGCCGCATTAGTTCCGCTTTAGACGAGCTCTGATCCTTTCATCAGACCTCGGGGATTCTGGGGGTATCGTCCCCTTTCAGCCATATTTCCTGTAGTCTTTATTAAACAAAAAGCAGAAAGAAACCAACAACTTCACAGAGAAGACAACCCCATGAGGCTTCGCGGTTGTCCAGCCCTTGAAACAGTCCCAACACTTCATACAAAATGTTTTTGTTTTGTTTTCCCCCCTCCTCGCCCGCTTCCCTCCTCAGTGGATACAAAGGAGGCAGCAATTTTATGAGCCAATGACAGCAAAAAGATTCCGGGGCCACAATGTGTTCATTCAAGCCTCGACTCCTTAGCGCTTGGCAGTGCTTTTAAGCGCGAGGGGACCATGAGACAGTTTAAAGGAAAAGTTCAGCAGTTCGGCAGCAAAGTAGGCTTCAGTGGTTTTGAGGATCCCAAGTGCGATGTCAGAGTGTTGTGAACAAAGAATTTAGGGTGCTTTAAATCCCTCAAAAAGAGAAATAACTTGTTTAAATGCTGTGTTATTAGCTACCTTTGCTTCACAGCAGCACCTGAATGATTTTGGGATGGAAAGCAAACAAAAACTCGCCCTACACTCCATGATCAGAAAGCCAAAACTAAACATACATTTATATAAGACTGAATGCATGAAGTGCTTCCCCAAAATACCCCTGGTGAGCACTGTATCCTTGCACCCACTCAGCATGCAAATCACAAACCCTTCCAGATGGGTTTCATAACTAATCCACACCCTGATCAGTAGTGCCACCGTGTGGTGACTGCAGGCGGCACTCCAGCACCTTAATTCAATTAAAATTCACTGCATGTGCAGCACAACTACTGAAGCAGTACTTTAACTATTCTACAAGATAAGAGGCTGCATCTGTTACAGTCCAGCAAATGGAGACGTGAGAGGCGAAGCTCCCGGAAAGCACAACAGTTCATTTGGAGGATGCTTTAAGACACTTCCATTTATTGTCTGGAGGCGAAACGCAGTGGAGAGGATTTCCTCTGGACAACTGCTGGATCGCTCGGAGCTCTCCTCACGGCAGCCTGTCCCGCAGACAGCAGAAAAAGGCTGCGTGATTGATGACTCCTGTGCAGAAACAGCACACTCGCTCCTGGTACTGAGACGGGGATAACAGGGATTTTATTTGCTGTTCTTGTTGAGAAGAAGAAAACAGTTTCTCACTGATTTGTCCCCCAAAACACATCAGACAAGACAATGGGCATCAGGAGGAAGGAAGCGGCCTTTATCTTCTTGTCAGCGCGGCTGATTAGGCAGGATGCCGTGGGTTGGACCAGGTGTGGAGCATTGTCCTCTAATCCAAATACTGTCAAGTGCACGCACGCCGTTAACAGCATTAAATCTCAAACTGAGACAGCAACAAACTTTTGACTGAGCTGCCTTTTGTTCTCTAGATTAATCGACTCAATGTTCAGTCTAGAAAACATCAGAATATAAGGAAAAATTACTCAGTTTCCAAGAGTCTTTGAGTGACGTAAATGTCTGGTTTTATCTTATCAATGGTCCAAAATACAAGATGCAGAAAAGCAGCAGATCATCCCATTTGAGGGTTTGGAACAATCAAAATATTAAACTCTCTAACTTGAAAAATGACTTAAATGGTTAAACTCTTTAATGTTTCTGTTCTTTTGTACTGGATTGTCTTTTTCTAATGTCTCCACAGATCACGGATCTTGGAAGGTTCTTGCAAAACCTCCAACTGTCTCAGTTAGCCGGGAAACAAGCTTAAATGATCAATAGATTAAAAAAAAAAAAAAAAGAAACTAACAGAGCAAAGAGAAACTGGTTACAGTCTATTGAAAGTCAGAGTTTAGTTCTCAGTGATTCTGACATTTTGGACTTTGCACTGTCAGTTTATGGACTGAATTAGAGAGTGAGCTCCTCTCACTGTCTACAGGTTTGTCTTATAATGAATTAATGAGCTCACCCTAATTATTATTCTGATTTACACTGAATGTCATCATTTAAATGTGAGGAAACCTGGCTGAGTTCACACCGGCTGCAGGAAGGAAGAGGAGAGTAATGAGGCACAAGCTCAGTCTTGTGACTGCGTGAGTCAGGTTCACAGATCACTGCACGCTTCTGCATACGATCAACATGCAATCCGAGTCTCCGTGAAGACACAGTACGTGGAAAATGTGGAGAAACACCCGAGGTGAAGCATGCACACCGGCTGGGCCCTGGAGGCCTTTTTAGGCAGCCAGCCAGGGGGGAGAGGTACGGGGGTCCTGCTCTGCTCAGAGCCAGCTGTGATGGTTCTCGCTTCACTACGGGAAGCAAGAGGGAAAACACCTATTGTCTGCAGACACAACACATGAACAGCCTCCACAGAATTAAGTGCACTGAAGTTTAGAGAAAGAGAAGGTGGTGCAGACATGAGTAAACAGCAAACAATGAGTGTGGCGGCAAGTCGAATATGAGCCAGTCAGCAAAATACAGTGACAGTGATCATCACATAATACAACCTGTTCAGAAAATATTATGTTTTTAAAAAGTCATTATAACACCAGGCACTCCATTCTTACTGTGACAAGATGTTTCAGGCCAAATATGGGGATCACTTTTTTCTTATTATTGTTTTTATGACGCCTTTAGATCATTAAATTCAGGCACAAAACAAAAATTTAAAGTGAAGTGAAAGAGAAAGAAGCAAACGAGGAAGGAAGCACTGTTTTCAAAGGCAAGTGACGAGTTTACAAAATACTTGTAGAGAGATTTTAAACTCACCTTCTGGTCAAAATAGACCGTCTCATAGCTGATGGGGGTCTCTCTGGAGTGAAGTGAGCCACCACGTCTGGTGAAAAGTTGGGATTTGAGGGCGATCACGTGCAAACAGCCGAGACACAACGTAAGGATGCAGGTAGCTGCAGCTCTGCCCCAAACCTCCATCCCGACTCCAGCCTGCTGCTGCTGCTGCTGTGGCCAAACGCAGATCACCACAAGCAGCTCCTCAGCAAATGACAGTGGGCTCGCATGATGTCTTCAGACCTGTCCCGTAAAGAAAAAAAAAGGAAGTGAGACTCGCTCGTCAGCAAATCCACAGAGGTGTTGTCAGCCAGCGTGTGACCTAAATTTAGCAGCGGTGCAGAGGGAGACAGGAAGCCTCAGGTTCGACGTCTTCCCAACATTTTAAATACTTTAATGTCACTGTAGCCGGCTAGCAGTCAGCCAAGTGCAGACAGCACCAACTGTAAATACACTCGCAAGGGCTGATGGGAGTCTAGTCCATGTGCACGTTGATGTTACGCGCGCAACAAACTAGAGGTCTCTAAGAGCAGGACTATGCCGGAGAGTAAAGTAAACCGCTTTATTATGTCCTCCGAATGCAATTTTATCCTGCAGGTGCGTCACAGAACAGTGCCAGAGGTCACCTGTGTTCATACTGAAACTTTTATTTTTTAACTGTATACCGGAAGTGTATTATGTTGACATTTCTGTTTTGACGCTACTTTGACTTATTTAATGTGGCAGTTCCTTATTGTGACCACTAGATGGCAGTAGTGATTTGTAATTCAAAAGACCACCGTTAAATAAGAAACTCGTCAGTTTCTTTTGGGTTAAACAATTGGTTTAACAAACAATTAGTTTTAATCAGTGTATGATTATCTATGTATATGATTTTAATTTGCTTTTTAAATAACAGTCCTTCAGGAGACTTTTCGTGTGCACTAACTTTAACGCTACGTGGAGATGATGGTTGATCTGCCTACACTGCCCTCTTGTGGTCACAGTGAGAAACCACATATTAAATTCGTCATGTTAGCGTTAATGCAGACATACTGGCATACTTATGCGTCATTAATCAAATATCATTGTCAGTTACAAATCGTTAAGTAAATCAGTTCTGCTTCTTGAAGTATTAGCACTTCCTGTGGAATGTACTGTCTATGTTGAAATGCTGGACGTTGACCTGAGTGTATTTAAAATCACGTGCATTTGTTAACCCTTACGAACTGCAACATTGAATCAGTGAAGGTACTTCAATGCACAAACTATACCGTGCTTACACTTCCGATATGCGATTTCAAAATAAAACTTTCAATTTAAAAGAATATGTACTTACATAACCTGACCGCTGAGGGCAGTAATATAGTGTTTGAGTGACCTTACTTGTAACTTTTATGTTCTTCATGAAAAACACTGCAGAAAGTAATTCCACTTAAAACATTTGGTAGACACGCGAATCTGGTGGTCACGGTGAAGGAAATACTACTTGCACAAGTGTTTAGTTAGTTAAGACAGACAAGTTAAAAGTTTACACGAATTAGCAAGAGTAGCGGACAGAAGTCTCCTGCATGCGTTTAGCTAACTGCTTCGTTTGTTTGTTTGTTTGTTTGTTTGTTTGTTTACACTGGATTCAACGAGCGAAAATGTAAACAAGGCAAGGCGCACCCATAGTAAAGTTCTCATAAATGGAAGATATACACTTGCGTACTGTGACCACTGGATAGTGGCATATACGGTACCTAAACTTATAAATGCCCTCAAATAACGCCTCTAACAACAGATATAGACATACAAAAACATCCGGTGACTTTCAAAATAATACTTAAAAACTGACAGTAAGCAGTACGAACATTCGTGCTGTTGCACAGATGACCCCACAACCGTCAAGGCAGAGATTGTAGCATTACACTTCCTGCGACGACAATCAAAATAAAAGACCAACTATCTGAAAAGAGTGCGTCCAATTAATAATGTGACTTTTGAGCTAATTTCTCCATTTACAATGAAACGATCAGCCATAAGCAACAATAACATGTCGAAAACAAGACATTTAGTGTAATTATTTAATGTTATACAGAGTATTTTTTTTCAGGATTACTTTGTACACATAAAGGAAAAGAAGGACAACATCCCAATAGTGTTGTCCTTTGTGTTTCCCATGTTGTGTTGACAAGAAGATGCAAAGGATTAACAATAAGTAACTGCTGATAAATCTAAGGTAAAAGGCCAAACAAAATGCTCGCCAGTTGTACAAAGGGATTACTGAACATAAAAAGTAGAAAAGCAAAGTGCCAAAATGTACTACAAGTCTGTACAACAAAAGACAAAATGTTACAATAAAAATAAGTGTGCAGTATATGGCATTGTGCAATACAGTACATTACAGTTATGGCAAATATATGAAAGATAAAGTTAGACACTACAAATTATGGCAGAACATGCTGGACAATTAAGAACTTTCACAATAAAAGCATAGGAAGTACAACAAGTCATACAAAAGCTTCATGAAAATACCTTCAAACAAAGAGAAAGTGATACAGTTTTATGGCTAGGCAGCAACAACAAAGGCAGAAATATTCACGTCTATGGAAAAAGGAAATAGCTGACCTTAAAAACAAAAGTCAATTGATTAGACTGTTTATAATTTCTACTGATAACAATATCTCAGACCTTCCCAACTGCTTCACACTACATCAATGGACTAACTGCAAGCGCTGCAAGTAGGCTAAAAGAAAAAGATGGCGTCACAGAATAGTGTTTCAACGTAGTGTTTGTCCTTGTGTTTCAGTTTATGTTATCTGACATGAAAACATATTTTAGCAGCAAGTAAAAATCTCCTATTGGGAACAAATACTTCACAGTTTGTAATGACAGGTGCAAATAACTACTCAGAAATGAGATCGTGAAAGTTAAAACATCTGTATGCGACCCTCAGAGCAGAAGGAACTCGTGGGAAATGAATGATTGTGCAACAGATTTTCGGGGAAGTTTGCAAAACGTTTTTGCGACTTGATTCAGATGTGGTCATCCCTCTCTGAACATGCTGTATGTAAACATAATGTTACCATTTGCTGATAACTTCCAATGATCGTGACACTTGTTGCCAGCGATGCAGAATCTGTAACAAAATACCTGGTAGAAAGTTTTCCTCGCGTAATACTGCTGGTGAATACTGATGCTGAATGAAAAATGGATCCTAAAACCCAAACAGAAACATTCGCCATTTCACCATGAAGACGACAGAATGGAGCCCTACTCAGATTCCTGGACGCATCAGGCGGACATACTTTATATCCTCCTGCATTGAGGACAATGTTCTCCATAATGGCAGCATTTTAAAATGCTTCTTCCTGAAAGGCCAAACTAAAGTTGAATGACTCCCTTGTAGAGCTTAAAAAAGTCATGGGACTAGAAATGACGGGACTGAGAAGTGGCTTTATGCCATCTTAGAGGGACGGAGGCATTGGGGCTCGGCCATGCGCCCTCCACAGTCAATGGCTACTGAGCTACCGCGGCCAGAGGGCTCAGCTCGCTCTAATTGAGGCTGCAGCAGCTCAGGTAGCTGATGGTTTTACCCTCGCCGGGCATCGGGGCAGTGTCATTGTTATCCAGCTTGTTCTGCTTGGCCTCTCGAATGAGCTCGCAGGCCAGGTCGAGGAAAAGTTTCTCAACATTGTCGGACTCTTTGGCCGAGGTCTCCAGGTACAGCATGCTCTGAGCCTCGGCGAAGTCTTCAGCCCGCTGTCTGAGGACCTCTCTCTTCTCTGCCAGGTCTATTTTATTACCTGAAAGATACACGGCATTCATCTGTCAGCATATGCAACGAGCCAGAGGGTCGCTTCCCCCGTCCCGACCTGAGCAGAGGTGGGTGGGCGTAGACAGGACAGATGGAGGTGGAGGTGGAGGTGTGTGTGTGTCATGCATGTGTGGGATGGATGGAGGCACAGTCAGTGTGGGAGCTACTGACTCCAGACAAAAATGGTTTCTTTCCTGACAAGTGACAAGAATTTCACAGAAATCGCACAATAAAATGTGAACAAAGACGAAACGGCTTTGTCTTTTGCAAATCTATTGAGAAACTGCCTCCCACATCAGCTTGGTAATTCACATTCATATTGTTCCAGTAAATACAGCACGCGCCATTATTCCCAGTTTTCTCAGAGGTCCATCAATTAGAAAAAGAAGTACAGCTTCTTACCGACTAATATAGTCACCACTTGGTTGTTGGCATACTGCTCAATCTCCCTCAGCCACTCTGGAAGGCACCTGAAGGAGTCCTCACAGGTAATGTCATACGTAAGAATGAGGGCGTTGGCACTACGGTAATAACTCTGAGTAATGGAGCGAAACCTCTCCTGTCCAGCTGTGTCCCATATCTGCAGCTGGGAAACACGACATCAGATGTGAGAGCACACCAAAGGATCTGATCTCATATAAAAAAATAACTGGATCTTTCTTTACCTTGACCTTCTCCCCTTTGATTTCCACTGTTTTAATCATGAAATCTACTCCGATAGTAGCCCCTTGTCCAGGTGGGAAAAGGCCCTGAAACAGAAACACATCGTCTGATTCTGCAACACTCTGCAATTCAATAATAAAAAATACTAAAAATGACAGTTTCCAAACTCATGAATTCAGATTCAAACCTGAGTGAAGCGCCGGACAAGACATGTCTTCCCAACTCCAGCATTTCCTATCAGAACTATTTTGAACAGGTAGTCATAATCTTCCATGCTCATGCTAAACTGAAAAGCAAAGAGAGAAAAGACATGAACACTGAATCGCTGCACATTTTCCTGAAGTGATCGCACTCGTCTCACCAAAGACAGACAGTGGACGCTGAGGGAGCAGAGGACAGCCTCCTCTGGAGATCACGGCTGACATTTGTCCTGAATCATTTTCACTAACACAGATCAGAGGTCAGCTAAACACGACCGGCTTCTGTGGAAATTTGAGTTCAGCTTCACTGACAGCTGGGAGCTGGATGATGGGGAGAAACGCCCATTGAGCAACCCCTGACTCAAAGCAAAGGTCTCAGCTTGACAGCATGTTTACTGATGCTGGATTTACACTGAGTTTGAACTTTGAACAATGCACATGTTTCTATTTCACTTCTCCACCGGATTTTCCTCGTTTAGCATCACGCGCACAGCGGGAGGCTCCTCGTGCTTCTTTCCGGGACCGTTCATCACTTTTGGGGTTAATGGAGACGCGGAGGCTGGAGACACTGTTGAAGTGAATGATCGGCAGAGTTTGGATCACGGATGTTGCTTTTCTCGGCGTCCACTCGTGTGAAACGCACGCAGACAGGGATGGTGCACACACAGGCTCAGTATTGTCTGCAGCACCGTTACATCTGCTCCGACAGCGGCTCTGGAAACCGGGCCTGTGCGTGCGCGAAAACCACATATCTAATGATTTAAAAACAGAGATTAAACTGTTGATTGCAAGCCGACATAAAACACTGAATGTCAATCTCGAAACCATCTTCTAGGGTTTAATTCAACTCACTTGTCCCTAAATGGAAATTTTCCGTGTCGCATTTCCTTCTTCGCCCTTTTTTTAAATCTTGTGTTTTAACGCAAAGTAACCTCGCCGCTTTCTGCACACACTTGACTCGAGTTCACGCCACATTTCTTCCTCCTAATGTGTTATTTCCAGCCTCAGTTGACAGCCATTAGGGCGAAGCTAGCAGCAGCAGTAGCAGCTAGCAGCTACCGTGTGACTCTAGCCATTTTGGCACCATCTGCAGATGCAGGAGAGACAAATGTGAAGCAGTGCTGCGCATCGAGCCTGCAAACAGTTTGCACTTACCAAAAACTCGGGGGTATCCCCGGATTTACAACCGCTCGGTATGCATAGGTCACCTCATCCAACAGGCAAAGCCGCTGCCGGGCAGGGCTGTGTATCCTCAGCAGCTCAGCAGCAGCCTGTCTGGAAGAGGAGGAGGAGGAGGACGAGGAGGAGGAGGAGGAAGACCACACTCAATGATGTCATCAGTTCACATGCAGAGAAACTCAGTCCATCTGCCGAAGTACTGCGCTTCACTGGTATTCTGAGGAGCTGCAGTAATTATACTTTGTTTAATGCTTTTATTCCACAGAGGATCTATTTTCCCCTGTGACTTCATGTATCTGTGCGGTCAGGATTGGCTGTGCAATGAGAAATAAACTGACTATTTAGCAGCTCCTAACTTGTTATAGAACTTAATGAGTGTTGGCTAGACCACCGACAATACAGAAAAAAAAAACATGAGACAACGGCTTAATGAAAGGGGCAATTCTGCAATTGAGCACTTTTTGCAGCTTTTGCACATTTATAAAAAGCACAAGGAATAAAGTACATAGACAGTAGCCGTACTATTCCATAGTAGTACTAACCAACTACTAATAACCAACTCAACCGGCTACTAATAACAATCGGCTAACTCACGGGTGCAGCACAAGCTTACAACAGCCACTGCGTAGACTTTACCAGAAAGTCCTGTTGTGTGTGTTGTGCGTATGTTATTTCAACAAATAACTAACTAAATAAATAAATAAATAAATAAATAAATAAACAAGTAATAAAAACAGTGTAATGTCATCGAAAAGCGATCGTCTGTATCGCCGAATGTAAAGTTTTATCGTCCGGCGTTGGTTGCTAGGAAACAGAATAGTCGGAACGTAAGCTGCTCTCATTTGTTCTGGCCGGACGTTTCATTCGGTTGCACACCATGCCCTTGACTTCCTACGAGAGGTGATAGCCGATAAGTAAACGCAGGCGCTTGGGAGGTCGCTAAAATTTCTGAATTGAAGAGGAAATATTTTGGCCATGGGGTTCGTGCCAGACGAGGCAAAGTGTCTCCCTCCTCCGGGAATCGTCAACAGGAACTCGGTGTGGCTGTCAGTTGTCGGCTGGTGCTCCGCGATGCTTCATAATGGCATCAACCACAGGCCGCCGCTAAAATCAGGTTAGCATGTTTGCTAGCTGACTTTCAGACTAACCTTATATTGTGCACAGAAATGCACTTCCCTCTCAAACGTTGGATATATTTTAATCACAAAACTTGCTCTTACCCTCGCATGGTGTATTTAGCAAAGAGCCAACCCGCTGTGTCGTGGCGGAGCAGTGATTTGTTATGACATCAATTTATAATAGGTGATCTCTGATCTCAAAGACAAATCAATTATTGAATATTTACAAGCTAACTATTATGCAGTTGCTTGGTTTATATTCTGAACATGTACTGTAAATGTCATTATGCTAGTTTTATAGTCAGGTAGCTAGTTAAAAGGCCTACATTGAACTCTCTGTAACTTATGTCTCCTTATTTTGTAAACTAAAGATGGCTGCAAGCCTGTGGTTCCTCAGAAGCTCAGTGAAAGCTTTTGTTTGTGCCTTCAGCTCAAACGTCATATCGTCATGCTGTGTGCAGAAAACAGAATATTAGCTCTCTTATTTTCACTTCTTAGGTGTTCATCGACAGTGCCTGATGGCAACAATTGGTTGGTTCATCGGCTACCACATTACAAAATATGAAAATTACATTTACGCCAAACGTGATCGAGATATGCGGGAGTACATCAGACTCCACCCGGATGAGTTTGCACCGAAGGGTAAGTGAAGACACAAGAACCCAACAAATCTGCTGTCCTTGTATATAATGTCTGATGCACATTTCTTCATATTTTGTATTAAAACCTTGGAAGAGACATTGATTAAGACCACATCACTGATGATTTTCGATGAAAATCTGTAGCACGATAGTTGTTAGGTGGATTTTCATTAAGCAAGGGAAGGAAGTGCACAGTGCTGGTATTATGTGTTTATATGATACAAGCATGACGTCCTTGTATGAATGTTATTGTTATTGTTCTGTTATCCTATTTCATATTATCTATTGCATGAATATATTTTTCATATATTGCATCATCAATAACAGCAATCTTATAGCATTCCAGAATCTTAAAACATGGTCAGTATGAGGGTATGAAGCCCCATGCTGTTTATGCATTAATGTCTGTAGTGTTTGTAGCACAATGGGACATTTTTAAGTCTTCACATAGAAATGTTAAACTGGGCTCATGTATGCGTGCAGTCAGATTGTTCCTGTTTGTTTTATCTGACAGACAAGAAGACCTTTGCAGAAATTGTCGAGCCTTTCCATCCTATTCGCTAAGTGTCTGCGGCTGGTGAAGACGGAAGAGGGAAGGAGAGAAAACATTTGCAGATTACCATCTGTCCTGACTGCTCTTTTTGTGACATATTTCTGTCATTTATTGTGTGATATATAACTATGTAAATAAAAAAAGAAATATCCAAATTCAACATTTTCTGACTGAAACTTTCGTGATTTGTCACAACAGTCAGCATGATTCTCTACAAGGTTGTGTGTTTGGACATGAGACAAGCCTAGAACACAGCTCTGTTGAATCACAATCATGTCAATTCATATTTGTGCCTTGTCTCCAAACCAGAGCCGCAGTTATTACAGTTAGCAAATGAAGAGATGCAATTGATCAGTTTTGGCAATGCACGTTTATTCCATATTATTAAGTTAGAAGCTTGGGGTCACTGAACGTAAATAGTTCAGGCATTTGAGATGTTCACATGACTTTTTTTATGCACAGCATTTTTACAAAAAACTGATGTTTGCCTGATGTCCACATATATGGTTTCTAATTTGCCACTCCAATTATGTCCATATATTTCTCAGTTAGGTTCTGGGTCTTCTTGGTGAGGTCAGTCATGACAGAAAACAGTCCTCTCAGGTGGAAGTGGAAGAGAGCATCAGGATGTGTGTCCAAAAGAGGCTCCAGGGTCTTGAACATAGTGTTGTTCTTGCCCTTGGGGTCATCCAGAGGAACCAGGCTGCTCTCCACTGTGTTTCTTATGGCCTTGAGCATCAGGTAGTTGTCATACAGGTCACTGCAGGACTCCTCTGCTGCATCACAGTCCCACAGCTCATCGGAGGGCACATCTCTCAGCAGGCTGGGCAGGAGAATGGTCTTCTCCATGTCACTCACAGCTGAGCTGTATCGTCTCAGAGTCAAGAGCAGGCTGTTTTTGTTGAACTTGGCCTCGGCATGCTGCATGGTTCCAGTTGGTTGTGGTTGACTGTTCCTGTGCTGTGGTGGCTAACAGTAGGAAGCAGTGTGCAGTGCGAAGCCCTGAGAGCAGATACTGGTGTATTTATATGATGGACACAGGTGGGTTGATCAGTGCGGTTACGTAATTACATCGTCCGATACATTTGGGAATGCTTTGAGTGCTATGTGGAGTCAAACCCTTATCTTTATTTGATTTGCACAACCTGCAGCTTCTCAGAGGTTATAATAATGTCCGACCAGCGTGCACCAAAATGAACATCTGGCAAATCATTAACCAGGCAGACCATAACTCCTGACTCTTCTGTTGTCTGTTTACACAGTATTGCAAAAGCAAGGAGAACTCGGATGATTAATGTTAAAAGGGAAAGTTTATGCTTTATCACGGTTCTGATGCAATCATAAAAATTAAAGAAGCTGACATTAAATTCACAGGGTCCAGGTGGTCCTGGGTACAAACATTTGTTTCTAGGTCTGGTTCCCCTCGAAAATAAATGACTGCTGATCATCAGGTCCTTTCATGTGTGTGATGAGCTCTGGTATTTTCTGCAGAAATGGAAATAAAAGCTCTGCAGTCTGTCTCTTGGCAGGCTAGCTGAGGAGAGGAGCCAAGCACCACCCTGAACACGAAATACCAGTTTGTGCCTCTTATAAAGACAAACGTTGTGTAGAATATAATAGCTGCTCTTTGGATCAGAAGGATTTGAAATATATTTTCATGCAGTGACAGATGATTGCAGTTTGAATGAAATAATTATACAATCAACTGCCAGCATGAAGATGATTTTCTTTAAAAGAACAAAAGGTTTTTAAGAAAAACATTGTATTGATTTGTAAGGCAACACTGTAACCTTAATGATTGTAAAATATAGTAAAATATTACATTTCATGTCAAATATTTTTTACATTCAGTCACTCTATGGATATTCAGTTACCCTCCAGTTTTTATAAAAGCAACAGCGTAGATTTCATGTAGATTTTTACAAGAGCAATAACACAAAACAAAGAACAAACGATCTAAGTGTTACAGATGTTAACCAGTGTTAACACCCAAGTACTGTGGTTATGGCATAGATGGCATAGGATGGCATAGGAGGTGAAGCTTTCTGTTGTGAATTTGTAAGAAGTTGGCAGTTGTTTTTAACAGGACTAATGGAAATTAAAATGTTCAATTCTATATCAATTACAACAATTAATTAACTCTAAATGTTAGTTAGTAGTAAGCCACTCTTCTTTCAAATGGTGCCTGACAGTAGTGCAAACCAAGTCCATTCAATATTTCCAGCTCAATAAGATCATAATAAAGTGATTTATCCACCTTGTTTTGTGCCATCTACTCGATTCATGATGGGAACCTGAGAGCAGATGGACCCTCCCCGACCGAGACTCTCCAAACACTGTTTAACAAAACTGAAGGAGCAAGAAAAGTGCGAGCACAAGCAGAGGGACGAGGATAAAGTCTCTGCTTCCCTCAGGTGACATCCAGAGAGGTCATATCTGCATGGATCAGTTCTTCCAGCTCATGCGATGCAGTCTGAGATGGGACTTGGCTCTTCCTCCATCAAGCACATACACTCTTTCCTCAACACTGCAATCCACCAAAACCTCCACTGTCCACGCAATCCAGTTTGTTGATTCAAATTCAGTTCACGGCGTTCTTCTGTTGACCTCTGATAATGATTTCAAGGACATTGGTGAGATCCATCATCTTGATGAGCATATCCATGATGTCCGGATGTTCCCTGGCTCCACTGATAAACTCCTCCAGTGTCAGCTCACCTGAGGACACACGTAGCAAAGATGAAAATGACATCTACACATTTTTAACATCAGGTCAAGTCATAATTATTAGAACAAATCATATATTAGGACATTTCCAAACTGCTAACCAAGGACACTGTTTTTGATGTTCAGTGCTGATGAATCATAATATCATTCGTTAGTTAGTTAGTTAGTTAGTTAGTTAGTTAGTTAGTTAGTTAGTTAGTTAGTTAGTTAGTTAGTTAGTTAGTTACTTTTGGATTGACAATAAGATGTTCCTACCTTCTCCGTGCACATCGATCTTCTCATATATAAGAGTTACGATCTCTTCTGGAGGGATGTCGTAACTTCTAGTGATGTCTTGAATAGCCTGATAGAAGAGTTTACACAGTTAATTGTTGGTAAACACTCCAAAGCTGTTTGTCTTTATAAAATACACTAATAATGGTTTAAAGACACAACTGAATACTGGTTCTACTACACCTGCTATTGAATCAAAAACTACAAATACTACCACTGCTACAACCATGACCTACATCAAACTGAGCTCTTACTTAAGAGTACAATTATCAATATAATGGTGATGAAGTAAAACGGTGTCATGTAATCTGTAGGATGATCACTAAGCGACTTCTTCAGTGAGTGAATTATGTTACAGGCAAGGCTTTATTTAGACTTAGGGTTAGATAAGAAGCCCCCTGGATTAGATGGCATGTCTAGTTCATGGCCTGTTAAACCCATATCTGCTCTTTTCAGAGAAGAGCAGCTAAGCTTTATGATTCAGATCTCTGGTTCTGTGAAATTCCAGTTATGAAACATTAAAAGAAAAATATTTTCTACCTTAAAAATTGTCTCCAGCTCTTCCTTGTCAATTTTCCCATTTCCATCTTGATCAAAGAGCTTGAAGTACCACTTTAGTTTCTGGTTAATTTCTCCTTTCAGTAGTAAACTGATTGCTGCAATGTATTCGACAAAGTCTATATAACCATCCTGAAAAAAGACACACAGAAGATACAGTTAGAAGGACAATGAATCCATTGTTTGCACCAAAACTTAGAATTTAAATTGCAATAATAATTTTGCATTTCATTATTCTATATGAGGGCAAACACCATAGCAGATATGTACAGACACAGTAAATCCTCATAAATTGTCCGAAGCTTTGTGAAAAAATTCAGGACAGACAAGAGCTGACCTCCTTTCTTTTAATCTCTCATGAAAGGTCAGAGATCACTGTAATCTCTGCGCAGTCCTTTCAAAAGTTACACCTTTCACGTAAAAAAATAATACAGTGAGCATGTTATTTTAATACCTGAGAACTGTTTCAACAATTCGCATGTTATTCACCAAACAACTGTTTTATCTGTGAAGATTGTATTATCAGTTGGCAAAGTGTTGTCGGACTGACCAGAGTTTTAGGGGAATTGCAAAATCCATTTATTCCTGTGCTGGGGAAGAAGAAATTTGTTGCAGGTGGTTTTCTTACCCCATCCATATCGAAGGTGAAGAAGACTTGGTCCACATAGCTGCTGGCCTCCTCTGTCATACCGTTCATTTCAAGCATGGTCTTGAGCTCGAAGAGTGTTATGAGGCCGGAAGGAGACTCCCTCATGAATTTGGTGTACCAGTGGTGCATGTCCTCCTCTAGGATATCATCCATGCTGGAGCAGTGGGTGCCCATTATTCCTGCAGAGGTGTTTTGTCTAGAATCCTGCAGAGAGCCAGTGATGAAGCTGAGGCGGGAGAAGAAACTGTGCGTACTGATCGCCGGCAGCAGTGAGGTCTGACTGAAACCTCATGCAACGATCAACTTAACCTTTAAGTCTTGGGGCAGCCAAAAGGAGAGATAACCCTTTAATGGGATAACAGCAGGAGTTTTCCAAGAACCTCAGGACACTGCACGCTCAATGGCTGAAGCTGGGCTCCAGGGAGCTGGGCCTCTGAATGTGCAGCCAGCTCCCTCAGGTTTGAACTCTTGATTGGGAACAAAGATACTTTTTTTTTTCCTCATATTTCTATTCCAGTATTTATTTACTCCCTTTATTCACTTTTCTGTTTATACAGCTTTTACGTTGAAGCTTAGTGAGTTATATCCCTGACTACCTTTATTTTGTATTCTCATCTGCATACTCTCAATCTACCCACACAGCTGTGCACCCATTCATAAAGGTTATCACACACCTGTGGGATTCCTCAAGGAATTAACCAAGGGACGTCCTCCTGGAACCGACTTATCCTCTTTTCAAAAACGAACAGATTAAGGGTATTTCTGACCTACAAATCACTCAGTAAGACCTCTGTGAAATATTACATAAAATTATTATCTGTGATAAATAGTCATACGTGGTAAAGGTACGTTAAATATACATGTGAAACATGCCTCTTGCTTTCAAAAGATAATGATTTTACATTTTTTTTGCTATTGAGTATTGAGGGACAGTCATTTGTCAGTCTTTTGGATTAGTTTATTTTCTACTGAAAGGCAGGAAAACACCTACATGGAGGAATGAAAAATGTGCTTTTCCTGTTATAATACATTGGCCCTTTGTAGTTGTGCACATTTTGGATACAAGAAAATTTCTTCAGCATTGCCCAAGAGCACAATAACCTCCATCATTCTCACACAGAGGAAGTTTGGAAACATCCAACAGTCTTACTAAATCTGCCTGCTCAGCCAAACTGAGCAGTTAGGGACGCAGGGCCTCTGTCAGACAGGTGACCAAGAAGCCAAGATCACTGTGAATGAGACCAAGAGTTCAAGGACAGTCATCAGTGCAGCACTACACCAGTCAGGCTTTTACGGTAGAGTGGGCAGACGGAAGCCATCCCTCACTAAACAGCAGAGTTTGCTAAAAGGCACTTGAACAACTTTCAGGCCATGAGAAGCAAAATCCTCTCGTCTGATGAAACAATGACTGGAACTATGTGGCCACAGTTTCCAGCGGTCTGTGTGGGGAAACCAGTGGCCCAGCCAGAGTCCAGACCTGAACCCAATCCAGCATCTCTGGAATGATCTGAAAATGGCTGTCCACCAACTCTCTCCATCCAGCCTGGATACACTGGAATGATTTTGCCCAGTAGTGGGAGAAACTCTTAGAAGAAAGGTGTGCCAAGCATGTAGGATCATTTACAAGAAGACTTAAGGCTGTCGTTGCTGCCAAAGGTGCTTTAAGTGAAGGGTCTGATACTTAGTAAATAGGATATTTCAGTCTTTTATTTTTAGTACATTTACAAAACGCTCCAAAAGCCTGTTTCTGCATCGCCATTGTGGAAATGTTGTGTAGACTAATGAGAAAAAAAAATGAACTGAATCCATTTTAGAATTACTCTTCAACAAAACTAAACTTTCTTGCACTGTACTGCTCGCTTACAATCCAATCAGACCTCTCAGGTCATCAGGTCAAGGTGTTCTCACTGTACCTAGAAAAGAAGCAGATCTGGTTTTGAGGGAGGTTCTCAGGTCTTTGCAGGTCACGTGGCAGATAGTTGTCACATCAGTGTTGTTGTTCTTATATTTTAATGTAGTATATTTGTTGCAGTTTGCACTTTGATGTAGAGCACACTGAGTTTGCCTGTATTTACCTAATAAAATTGCCTTTAGCCAAGAAGTAAATCATTTTCAGCCCCTTCCAGCCTGAGTTCCTATGAGCAGGTCAAAATAACATCTTTGCCACTTTTCTATGAATGTTGAGAAACTGAAAATGTTCATGATAACCCTAAAATAATAACAAGATTAAGAATATTAAAGAATTTCTTCAGACACATTTTATAATCATCAATCTAAGTTTTGTGACCAATGCTAGTTTCATATGAGAGACGTTTATAACAGATTTTGTCTGTGGCGGAGTTTGAGTCAATAAAGATGTAGAAACCCCTTGCACACATGCCAGAATGGATAAATACATGTTTAACCAGCACTGCTGACCCACGGCTGACCTTACAGATTATGGACTTGAGAGAAGGGAAATGCTGTATAAACCAATCAGACAATCAAAGCTCAGGGTCCTTATTATAGTAAATCTGACTTCACATGGCTGACAATTCTCAAAATAGGATTGAGAAAATGGACCACCAGTGACTACAGAATGCACAGGCAGCTAATAAAGATAAGATATACACAACCGTGGCCCATGCTGCTGCCCCGTGCCATGATCTGTCAGAGCTGCCAACAGGTTAAGAAAAGTGTTTACCTTAAAGAGAGACATCTGCAGAAAATAGCCTCCCTAACTCTAAAAACAGTACAAAACCAGTTTAAGTCAACAAAAGTTGCCCAGTCTGAATCAATAAAACAAGTCTAAAGTGAAATGGGCAAGTTTATTAATGTTTAGCCCAACATGTGCAATATTTGAGGGTTTCAAAGAGAATGTGGTCATTTGGTTTTATGTACAGTAATAAGCTGTTGAAATCTCTTGGATGCACTAATGCACTGCTGTTTAAACGACCTTTTGACCAGCATGTGACTGTCATGCAGCAAGGACATTCGAGAAGTACACGTGAAAATATATTCCCCCTTCTGGAAAAAAAGATATACAGTACTAAGAATTCATGTCATACACACACAAAAATATTTCTTTTTCAAGTGACTGTATCTTTTCAGTATAGCCAATAGGTGCTCAATGAAACACAGCTATTTGTGGGATTAAATTTTATATAATCTTGTTTTTCAGAACAAAAAAAAAAAAGTTTTTACCTGCACTGTCACCTGAATGATAATTTAATGCTATAGAAAATAGCCAAAACTTTAAGTATAATTTCTATGCCAATCTAATACTTGTTCATCCATACATCACCAAGATACATCATATCTTGGTATTTGATTATTCCAGACTCCATTGCAAAAAGGAGAATTTACAGACTCTCAGTTATACTGTAACTCAATGACTATAAAAACTTTGATTTGAGCTTCACATTAGGTGCAGTTTCAGCAGTTACAAACACTGGATCTGTAAAAAATCTTCTTTATTTGAGAAAATATAGGCCATACACATTTTATCTTGCATAATAATCATTATCAAACCATACCACCAACCTTAATCAGATGTGATCTTATCACAAAAAATGAACTGATTAAAAAAAACTCTACATGGCAATTAGTGTCTTAGTTGTCTCAAGTGTCAGCTCTTTCCATTAAGTCTTGTACCGAGTGCCACCAGCTGAAGCGGAAGAATGGCTGTGACCATTTAATTTGGCATAATCATTAAGCACAGCTGTAATCTTATTAGAGGACAGGCTGCTTGACATGATCACTATCAGGAAACAAACTGCAATCTGACACATTGACAGTTCTACTTAATTAACATGTTAAGCACCAGCAGCGCTATTAAATGTAACAACCTGCTGCTGCCTCAACTCAAGAAGAAAATACCAATGCAGACAAACAAACAAACGAACAAGCAGAGGAAACAGCTCCTGTTCACTTGCATGTGGGATATGCACCCCCTCTACTGGTCAACCACAAAGATGCTTAGAGGCACAGCAGATTCATGAGGGTGAAAACCGAGCTGAGGTGTCTGTCAAACGAAACAAAGCTGATTTTCCTGCAGTGTTTGTTTCTCTCTAGGTAAATACTTTAAGAGTGCTCTATGGTTTTGGATCGCAAATGAACAGTAAATGGGACAGACATGCAAATATAAGCACATATATTTCCGTTTAAAACACCTATTCAGCCACAGGTTTTGTACAAATGTCCATGCACAAATCACAGTGATAGTCAAGGAATGCATATAAATAATTGCAGCATTTATACCAATACTCATAGACATAATAAACTTGCGGTTAAAGAAGGCACAATAATACACAATCTCAAATACATAAAAATTGCCACATAATCAGCAAAGTCCTGCTTTTTGTTGGCATTCTCTTGTGAGTGGAACCACTCAGTACGTCCATTTTACCTGACAAGTCCAACACTGTTGGCTGAGTCTCATCAGGAACAGTCTTAAAAGCCAAGATCATCCATATGACCTGTAGCCACAGTGGGTTTGTGTGACTGTGACCACGTAGTTTCCTGTGGTAAACATGCATCATATGCCATATCTTCACAGGCTCATGGGAGAATCACACAAAAGTCTGACAAATCACATGCTACAAACATGCACCTTAATGTAGGTTTGTTGTTTCCTCAGTGTCTCAAAGCCGGATACACTCATTTTCCAGTCTGTCGGTGAACATTTGTCATTAATGTCTCTGCATTTTTAGGGAAACTGGCTCAATGTACA
Organism: Chaetodon trifascialis; assembly: GCF_039877785.1. Lineage (NCBI taxonomy): Eukaryota > Metazoa > Chordata > Actinopteri > Chaetodontiformes > Chaetodontidae > Chaetodon > Chaetodon trifascialis. The sequence continues at coordinate 25,525,824 of NC_092064.1, read as the reverse complement.
TTTCTGTCTTCTCCAGCTCCTGGTCATACAGAAACTGCCTGAACACATTGTACACCATTTCCCTGCTCAGAGTAAAGTTTCTCAGCTGATCCTGCTCTTCCTCAGGCATGAGGAATGTCAGCTGGTAGTCAGCGATGACTGAGCCGTTTCTGCAGGGAAAGAACAGAAGTTTGGAAGCTCAACACATTTTTTTCTGTGAAACATGCAAATGACAAAATGCTAAATCTAGTGGTTTCATGTAGCAGAGGTGAAAAATGTAGTCCAGAACCTCTGAAGGGGATGCGTGCTTACCTGAAAGCATATATCTCGGCTCTGGAGAAGTATCGCCCCAGTGCAGGGGAGGATCTGTAAAGGTCAGCCATCTGGGCGGGGCAGGTTGAGACATGCAGAAGCAAACAATGAGAGGAAAATGCATTTGGCTGATACCAACCTACTTTCACTTCACGATGAGCTCCATTCTGCTGCTGAGTGCTTTCCATTTAAATTCTCTCTAAGAGATAAAACCAGCCACAGAGGGCTTTCAGCAGCAGGCATGAACAGGGTTTTGATTTGTGAAGCTTGTGGCAATACTGTCTCAGATGAAAAGGTGTCTCTTTTTTCAGATTTTCCATCAACAGAATAATATAATCTACCTAGAATAACGCAATTAATTTAGATTTCTTCTGTTTCATTTATCATATTCTTCTGTTCATGTTACTGAGTACTGTATGTTTTTAATGTAAAGAACATTAATGTTATTTTCAATGAAATGTGCAACCTACTGTAAATGAAACTGCTTTGCCTTAATAATAAAATCACTTCTTCTAATGCCATTAAGTATTGGCCTTACTGTACATACTGCCCTTGCACCTTCCCAAGTTGTTTGTACATTAAGCCATTATACTAAAAGCATCAAGTCAAACATATATATAATGTTTTCCTGCACTTTCTATATTCAACGGTAAATACAACCAATCAAGATGATATTTTAAATTCCATTATTTGAAATATGGTCATAATTGGCCAAACCTTTTCTTGCAGGTTAGCAGCGAGCGCTTGGCTTTCATTGGAGGAAAGGGTGAGATGATCCTCTGTGAAGACCACATTAGGCAGCTGGAAGCTTCCATTGAAATGCAGAGGAACTTTAAACAATGAAGGGTCAAAGTTCTCATCGGCGTCCTCGTGGATCGCTGCTCAAAGAGAAAATGGGTCATGTCTGGAAAAGTAAGTGCTGTGCTGAAGAAGTAACATCATGTTATCATTCGCGCCCCATTGTTTTGTACTGGTTTACAGCTTCATTGCACAGTGTTGATGTTATGTTCCCACGTAAGCATTACATAAAGCCGCACACATTGGCCTTTAGCTGCCGTGACCTTGTAACAGTTGCGCTTTGAAGAATGATAAATTGCTTAGTTATAAATGTATAATCTTGACCTGACTTCTCACCCTCTTAACACTCTACAGCATGCAACACCCTCATCACGAACCTTACCTGAGCACACCGACAGCGAAATTAGAATCACAGCAAGGATGAAGACTAAGATGAAGATGATGACCATCCATAGTCTGACTTTCCAGAAGACGACCTTATTCAGCTCTCGATTTATCCTGCACACGGCGCCGGTCTAAAAGCAAAATGAATTACTTTGTCAAGATATGGCTACAGCCTATGGGGGTTCAATCCTGATGCTGGATGGGTTTCTATTTTTAGAATGGATTTCTGGTATCACTTTAATGAGACATAATTCAAGAAAAATACTAACAGAGCATAAAGAACAGTATCCCAAGCTACAAGAGGAGTATTCTTTTAATTACTGACAAGAAAAGAAAATCTGAATACACTGATGTTATAGGCAGCTGTGCTGTCCTTGTCTGCTGTCCAGGCGATGGATGGCAAAATACTGTAACTGTGAATTATCACTTGGTAACAGAAAAGTTACACTTCCTTTGTTCCAAGCATTGGAGGAAGTCCCCAAAAACAACAAATTTCAAAACACATTTTACCAAACGTCTTCATACCTCTCCAGGAGTGTTTGTATTTCCCAGAATCCTTTGATTTTCTGCTGCATGGCTCAAGGGCTTCGTCTCTCCGTTACATTCAGCATTCTGATGACAAGACACAGCAGACATGTCATGTTTTTTTTTCCTGGAACAAGTCATTTCAGGACAGTGTGTTGATTTATTCACTCCCAAAGGAAGTGACTAGCACAAAGTGTTGCCACAGAGACGAGAGCTCCTTTTTCTGCCTCATAGACAGAGACGAAAAACTCGTATGTGTTATTCTTATCTCTTGAACCAAATACAAGATACACAAGAGCACAACTTTGAAGGAAGCTCACCTCTACAGAAAGCAAAACGTCTCCATCCGATGCACCGACCACACCCTCTCCGTTCCCTTCTGACACCTGGGAACAGGCAAATGTTGGGGAATATTGCTATGAAGTGCTGGACACCACAAAGGTCATTTTTGTGCAAACTGATTATGTACGTTACATAGAGCTGCAACTAAAGACTGTTTCATTATCGACTTATCTCTTGATTATTGTCTCGATCAATCGGTTTGTTGTTAAATCCACAGAACAGCAGAAATTGTGAATAATGTCCATCAGCGTTCACAGAGTTTCATCGTACCAACAGTCTAAATCATAAGCTAGTTTACTGACATAAAAGAATAAGAAAAACCTCACATTTGAAAAGATGGAAAGAGGCCATGTTTGGCATTTTTGCTTTAAAAAAAGTTAAATATCAGAGCAACTGCCTATTTATTTTATTTTACAGCAAATGTAACAGGCTGTACATAGTATATCTTAGTATGCTTCTTTTTAGTATTACATTTTTTATTACGAAATATAATATTATATAATATAATACTCTTCTAGAAGAAGAAGAGGAGGAGGAAGAAGAACATATTCATATTACTATTGGGCATAATTATTACTGGAAATTGGGCAGGTCACTAAATCTCTCATTTACCCCATTAACTCACCAGTTTGTCAGACAAACATGTTGCTCCGTGGTTCCCATTTGTCTTGATGGACTGCAGCTCTATGTCCATGGTGGTTCGGGTCCAGCTCCCAGTTGGGAGTTATTACTGTAAGACTGTGTGACTCCCCAACCCGGAAGTGCGTGTTTCTTATGAATTCCAATAATGAAACTACATTCCGCGAGGTCATAAAAGTCCCAAATGTGGCTCAAAACGCAGCGGTTCCTCAAACTGAACAGGTCACTCAGCGGGTTCACTCGGTGTCATGACAGGTCGTGGGAAAGGGTTTTCCAGAAGCGGACATGACTCCCTTCCGTCCTCCTTCAGCCTGCCAGGTGAAAACCACCTTCAAGTATCGGTACCGCTATGACGTCGAAGACGTTTTGAAGTAAAGGCGTGGGAGGAGACGTTTCGAGCCAGAGTAGACGACTGAAAGTGACACAGGTCTTCCTGTGACTGCGAGACACAAACAGCCTGTCTTACGACAAACGTTGTGAAGGTAAACACGAATGAACCTGCTCGTAAACACTCTTTTATCGGACTGCAGGTGTCTACAGGTATGCCTGTCTTCAGTGTGCACACCACGTGACACAGTTCCTGTTTTTAAAGTAAAGGTCTAAGAGGATTTTATGATGATTTAATATTTACCTAACCAAAGATAGGAGTGATGGTGTGATGAGTCAAATGACTGCCGGGGACAGTCTTCTTGCTGCAGGCTGATCAAATTAAAGGAGTTATTCAGAGGCCTGTTTTAGTTATTAATAATCTGATAAAATAAAGTTTTTGTTTGTTTGTTTTTACATGCAATTTTGGTGTAAGTTACCAGGAACAGGGGACATAGATGCATTTTTACCTTTATCATCATCACTTTAACTCTAAATAAGCAGTAGAGATCGACAGAGGTCAGTGGTGAAAACCTGTAGCTGTAGTTTTTATAACCATGCTAATAATGCCCTCATGAATATGCACATCAAAGATCAGCTCATGTGTACCAATATCAGCGTAAATGAATTCTAATAAATACTGATTCCTTTAATATGTTTAAGGTTTAATAAAATCATGTGACTCCATGTCCTAAGAATCATCAAAGTAAAATTCGGCCTACCATAACAGGTGCAAGACGACTGAAGCTGTTAATTAATTCAGTTTGGAGTGGAGTTCAAGGGTCGGAGGAGATCCAGGGCTTAGCCTTGAAATCTCAGGTCCGAGTCTGGAGTCATGCTTTGATCATACATACTGTTATATAAGTGAGAGCTATGTAAATAAATGATTCCTGTTCTATGATTATAGTACACACAGCTAACTGCCACACAAACGGCCCCTTTATCACAGATTAAACAAATCCAAACAATAAAAGGAAGGAAACTTATTCTAGTCCGAGTGTAACGTTCAGTGATCCAGACTTCGCTCGTGGGACGGCTTGAGATGCACGATAGACACACAGGTGTGAACTTTAATGTGTCTCAGCTGTCCACTTCGGATCAGCCGAGACGCATGTTAATGTGAGGGGTTTAAGCGGCACGGGTGTTACATGTTGACTGTTTCCACTCTCAGAGCGTAATCAGTGGACAAATGTGAGCCGTCCTCCTTCTTCTTATGATGTTTGTGCTTTGAGCTGGAGCTTTCTGAGGGACTGTCCAGTCCAGTTACACAAATTCATGTAAAAAATCATTACTTTGACTGAGATGCTCAATTCAACAGTTTCTAATGAAGTCAAAGCTTTCAGATTTCTGAATATGCTCCACTTGTTTTTCTCTGCACGTTCACGTAAAGATAAACTGCACAGAAACTCTGCTGCCAGCTGTCCTACTATGGTGAAGTTACCAGTTTGAAGGAACACTTTTACAGCTGGTTCAGTACAACTTAGTGAGTTGTAGCTCCCCCATGTTTACTTCACTAGCTTCATTTTTGTGACCTGTCAGGACATGAAAGCTGGCGCTCCAGTGACACAGCCCCGAGAAGAGGTCCAGTCAAGGAAAATGATTTAAATCACCTGTGTGGGTGTCAATAGGTGTGCAAGGGCCTTCAAATCTGAATTTTGACAGTGCTAACCCTTACCATCAACAGCCTCTAACTACAAAACTACACTTTTTTGGCCTTTCTGACTCAAGACAGTGCAGTACATTAAGCAAACAACTGTGTCAGGAGATCACACAAAGCCCGAAGTGTTTACTGATATTAAACACTGACTCTTCAACCCAAACATTTGACAAAGACATGTAACGTCAACATTTTTCTTACATTCGAAGGAGGCTGTTTATTTTCTTAACATTTGGACCTGAGCTACTCAGTGATTTAGATAGTTTGCTGTACACAAAATAATAGACAAGCAGAGACGTAGACCAATGTACATCAACAGAAAACTAAATAAGCAAGTTACATAATTTCACCCTAAAGTGATAGTGATTTGCTATGGTGTCAGAACTTTTTACATACCTGCTAACATATACGCATGTGAATCTAATAATATTTTTGCTTTTCGTCATCCCAGTGTTTCCAAAGCCCTGGCATGACAGAGACTTCTGACATGGAAATGCACTCGTAACAATGTCTTTGACTTGTGTTAAATCTCAATGAGAAAAAAAAGTATTTGTCATAAAAACAAGAGTCTGATCATACAGACTCAGTCCAACATGACACACATTTCCTCTGCCTGATAATGGATACAGTATCAATTGTGATGCTTATTTCCATGTGCAGAGAACAGCTGCCTCTCCAGTGTTCACGGACCTGTTCTACAGATGGCCAGGAGAGGGCGGCAGAAGAGAGCAGGTACCAAGACATTTCAAACAGATGAACTTCTTCTGAGGCATGTTTTTCAAAGAGTTCTCTTAATCAAAGCACTGAATAACTTATTCATATATATATATTTATATTTTTCATCTTACATAAAAATTCACAGCTCACACCCGGTCATTTCCTCCGTGGTGTTCCTCCATCTCCTCCTGCTCCTCTTCTGTCTTAATATTACCCTGTATCTGCTTGGCGAGGCAAAGCTCTGAAGGCTGTTGTTCCTCCTCCAAAGTGTCCAAGCCCTGGGCTCGTTCTGCTTCCTGCTCCTCCTCCGGATCTCTCCTGTTGTCTGGGTCACTCTTTGGAACCCCATCCTCTGTTTTCTCACAGTCCCTGTTCTTCTCTTCAGCTTCTTTCAGACTCGCTGGCTGTCCATATTCAGCTTCCTCTGCTGGGCTGTCGAAAACCTGGTCCTGATCCCCATTTTCTTTCGGGCTGTACAGTTCACTTGGGGACAGAGTGCTCGCAAAGGCTCCCGCCTCCTCTGCAGCTGACCTCCTGTGCTGTCTCGTGGGCAGGCGCCTCTTGAATGATAGCCGTGCACGAGTCTGCATGGAAAAGATGGGCAAGAGCCAGCAGGGAATTTAGATCACGTTTTTAACCAAATAAAAAAATAATCAAGGCAACTTAGATTTAAAAGACAGCTAAGAATCTATGTTCAATAGCAATTCATTTGTATCATCAAATGATTTCTGCAAACTTTCCAAGTGTAATTAGTATACTGTGTGCGTGAGAGAACTGCATGAAGTGGTAGGGGATTCTAACTAGGCTAAGGGGATTACATCTTCAATCCCCTTTGCAGCAGCACTCATGCACTACAGGGGCATCTTACTCCAGCTTATCCAAGGCCTGCTTAAAGAGAAGATGCAGAACACCAACTGAGAAGCACGTCAACAGGGACAAGGACCATGTGTCCGGCTGTGACATCACAGCTCGCTCAGCGAATAGCGTGAGAAACACTTCAGGGTCCTCAATGTGACAGCAGCTCATGTGTGCCTTTTAATGACTCAACTCGTGAAAAAACCCACACAAATACATAAAGTGGGTGATCTAGAGTGGATTTTGTTGCTCTTAAGAAATCGATTGATATCATGTTAATGTGCAGCTTTGCATGAGTCCATATGTTCACCTTGTTGATGCTCGGCAGCGGGGTGCCCTCAGGAGGGTTTTCAAAGCTGACGAGATCCTCCTCTTCACTGCACAATTGTGAGGGCTGCAGCGTGGGGCTAAGGGGGCTCAGCGGGCTGCAGGGTGTGGTGGGGGACAACGGTGCCGGCTGGAGCTTCACCTCAGAACTCTTGGGTGAAGGTAGCAGAGCGGTGGGTGACAGAGCAAGATTGGCCTGCAGGGGGAAGAAAGATCCTGAAGCCTGGAGACTATAATCTCTTCAGGACATTGTGTTCTAATAAAATCTAAAGATAAAACAATGGCCCAAATGGATTTAAACAGCACTCTTCAAAATGAGAGTGAGCCAGGTAAAATCAGCATAACAATATAATAAGTGAAGGAGACAGTTTTGTGATAATTCAATCCTGGAAATGTTATTAAAAAATAATTTAATAACAGTTGTTAATAATAATTAAAAACTAAGAACTACAAGTATGTCTAGTCACAAATCAGGGTGTATTCCTCCTCGTCATATAAAGGATATTATCACAAGTATTGCTCCGCGGGCACCCGTCACCTTCCTACTTTGAAAGCTCACCAGCTGGGAGTACGTCCTGAAATTCCCCTTTAAGTGTCAAAAACAACATCTGCCATGTTCACTCTGAGATCTAAAGTACATAGAAAACATGCACTGTTCAAGTTTAGAGAACAGTATCCTACCTGCACTGGGGAGAAGAGGAAGAGGGAGAAGCGGCAGCCCTTTTGTCCCATGGCTGCCCACCGTGTGAACTGCTCACTTGAAAAACCATGGTAGTGAGGCAGAGCCTCACCAGGGGCTGGGTGGCCCATGATCCCATTAGCTCATTAATCTGAGCCGATTGTAGCATCAGGGACAAGCCCTTCCTCTTTTTCTCAGTATGAAAGCAGCTCAGGCACCAGTGTCAACTGAACAGTAGGTGGCAGTAATGCTTTAAATATTGCAAACACCTGACAACACGAGCAGCTTCTGCCTGTGTTCTACATCTCTGGTGCTTGTTTCTGTTTGGCTCACAAAACATTCAAGTGTTGCAAAGTGCACCTACCTGAAGTTTCTCAATGATGGGGGAGTTCTTCATCTTGATTTTGAAGGGATTGGGGGAGACAATAGTTGTCTGCAAGAGAACAGAGTTAATGAAAAGACAAATCCCAGATATAGGTTTGTGTGGTCAGTTAACCGGAATAAACACAGCAGCACAAATGTGACTTTCCCATTGTTTTAGGCAGAAGAAAAAATAGATAAATTGTTGATGTGGCCACACCGCCGATGGTGTTGAAATGGTGAGGTTGCAATGAAAATGTGTAGTAAACAACTCCAAGTCAGCCAAGCACATTGGTTGGTAAAGGAGCAACTTGACTTACATCTGACTCTTCATTATCATCCTTTTGATTTTGTATTTTCAGGGAACATGGAGGTCTTCTACGAAATGGCAGCTACAAACAAAAAGGAGAAATTTAAACAAATCTGTAACCACAAGCAGTCCCAGTGTACAGTATTCATTCAAAATAAACTGTACAGAATATGGAGCAGCCGTGGTCTTCGAGGGAGCTAAACCTTTGATTTTGCATATGTTTTGTATGGATACCATAGCATATAAGATACAAAGCAAATACCTCCTCATTTGAGCCGGGCATTGGCAGAATATGACCTTTGAACCTTCCAGCCAGCTCAGCCACAGACGGCTTGGATGGAGAATCCTTCTGGAAAAGAAAGACATCAAACGACTGTCAAATACTTGACGTTAACAGCAGTCTTGATATGCTGTTTGTCACATTTTAAAAGTATGTACCCTCCAAGGCTCGTACTGCTAAAGACAGCATATGTGAAATGAGTGGACCGGGTGTAAGCACTTCATTTGATGGATGATTTGTACGACCTTGCTTTTTTCACTTCCTTGATACAAACTGCAAAGTGGACACATTCACAGTGGCACTCAGGGACAGTCTGAGGCCTGAGCTCTGTCAGACCCTCTGCTGTGTTTAACTCTGTCAATAAAAGAGGTTAGACATCACTCCACAGTTATAACACAAAGCAATCATCACCTCGCGCTCTTTGTTTAGATGGTGAGAGATATTAGACAGCAAGTCACAGCAAAGTTACACTGTATTGATTTCTTCTTTCTGTATTTGTAATCTGTATTTATTTATCGTTGCTGGCTGTATAACAAATAGATACCTTGAACCTTAAACTAAAGTTACACTAGCCAACTATTTTGTGTAGATTTGTTTCTAACTATGACTCGATCCTCTTGTCAGATGTGGTATTTGGTCTGTTTTTGCTCCTGGAAGTGTAAAGCTTTGAAACAGAATGTCAATTTTAATGAAAGTTAAGATATGTGCATGTAATGCTTTTGCACTGTTAGATGAAGCAGAAAAACTGTACGATTCTGGGCAGCGACTTGCTGAGAAGGAAGCCGTTAGAACAATACATTCTCATTACGCATGCCATCTGCAGAGAGCTATTTCACCGCTGAGATGTTCTAAGATAAAGATGTTTCACTTCCCTGCAGACAGGTTGAGAAACAGTGGGGAGGGTGAATATGCAAACTATAAAATGACTCCACCAGGGTGTTTTTCATTGCTGTCATTGGAGGAACTCGTCTCTTCTCCTGCTAAAGAGCGTATTTTATGGGTTAGGACACAGGAAGTCAGCCCCTCTCTGCACAGCTGTTCAGCATCACAGTGCAGCCTGTGACAGGAGGGACCTGTCCTTGCAGCCTCACAGTGTTATCACTTCTTGCGCCCTTTACTTTCAGTCTCTCCCACTATTCCCAAGCTGATTGCTAAACTTCCCTCCTCCGCATTGCCCTTTGATGACCATTAACTCACTCCACATATCTGTGGCCCAAGTGATAAGTTGGCTGATGGCTGCAGGCTGGAATGTACGCGGATGTAAGCCTTTGAAACAACACACCAGCATTACTTTGTTTTCCAGGTTCAAGTCATTTTCGTGCCAAGCATTTGGACTGTGAATGGGCTGAGACATTCGTTCACAACATGACGGCAGCCTGAGCTGTGCCAGGACTGTGCAGATTCTCATGCGTCATGTCGCCATTTAATGATTTGCATTGTGCAGTCACTGCTTGTGGTGCTCCTCCCGTTCTTTTTCAGGCTTTCATGCTACATCTCATTTCCATCCTGCTTTTATTGACCACTAAAAAGCTTATGTCTCTCCTCCCAGCTGCCAATTCTGTCACGTTTCCTGGGTGTGCACCAGTTCCCTCCCTCTGCACAGTTTCAGCCGTAGCCCATGGAAACATGGATCTCCCAAGCTTCACAGATACACACATTCCACATTTTAATCACACGCTTTATTTTCCTTTTCCCCCTTGTTCTCAACATGACCTCACCACCTTGCTCCCTCCACCCAAACGTATTACGGCATCAGCTAGCCCCGCAGTGCCTCTGTTAGCGCTCTCTGCACCGCCTCTGTGTCCTAATCCACCTCCCAACCCTTTTCCTGAGTTCCCTTTTCTCATCCGTGATAAATAGCAATCATCAGGGACCACCCACCCGTCTAACCATTATTTTGTAACCTCTGATTGTTTAACTCTTTCCTGTCCTTCAAAAACAAATGCCTCCTTCAGAACACAAACTCCAGTCACAACAGTGCAGGCGAAGGAAGTGGGGCTTTGTTTGTTCAAATCGCAGCTCAGATGTTTTGGGTGAAGAAAATTAAGGTTTGAGCTTCTCTATTGTCCAGCTTTACTTAAAAGACACGCAGGAGGAATGTCCACCAGCCCTCTACGACATACAGTCAACCATTTCTTTGTTCTTTCCAGTGAGTTACCTCTATTCCTGACATGTGGTTTGATTAAAAAGTAATATTGGAGTATTACTTTTTTAAATGATAAACATAGAAAAACACATACAGAACACATCCACTCCATGTAAAGCAAAGATTTCATTTTTCATATTAAGATTATTTTAGAAATGAGCTGTTACAAAAGTGACTTAAATGTGCGAGCTGTACGAAGGTTTAAAAAGCCTCGGCATTATTCATTCTTCAACAGCTTTCTAGTTTTAAAAGCAATTTCAGATCCATTAATATCCTTTGGTGCATCTTTTCACAGCAGGCCCTTATCTTTAATGAGCTTCTTCATGTGAAATGAAACTAACATCAGGCTGAATTGCAGACTTAAAATAAACTCACCTTACATTGTCATGTTTTTTAGACTCTTTTTATCTGCTGTGATTTACTCAGAATCCAAAAATAAAACATAATAATCTCAAACCAATTCCCCTGCTTGTGTTTTAATTAAAAATGTCAATGCAAACATATCTTTCTCTCACTTCAACTCAAATGATTTCTCTAACTGTTGATGTAGATTTCGGCGAGCCACACAGCGAGGCCTTCGGTTGATTATCAGTACTGTACATGGTTGACTCAGCTGGACCCCAAGCTCTGTGGAAGAGTGGGAAACTTGGGTTCACTGCAGGAGAGAGCAGGGCAAACTCTATTTCTGGGGCTCTAGGCCTGGGAAAAAGCCCCAGAGCTGTGTCGGCAGCCTGGATCGCAGCTCTGCTCTGTAACCCCTCAGCTCCTAAGAGAGAGTGTCCCTAGATATGTTAGACCACATCTGAAACATACTGTAATCTAGCATACGGAGCGACCGGGCATGTCTAAACAAGGAAACGATGAAAAAAGCTACTTAACCCATGTGATTAAGGTTTCTCCAAAAACGGGCCTGGGTCTACGCTAAAAAGAAACGTGCTATTTCTGGACACTGACTCCCCTGGAAACTCCTTTAGATGTTGCTTTCTTTCACATACAGTTAAGTACAGATGTAACACCCCGTTATCAAAAATAGGTTTCCATTATTTATTTATGCTTGTAGGAAAACTGTCACACAAGAACAGTGGTAGCCTGGAGGATAGTTAAATGTCACAACTGGAAGAGTTTACTAGAATCCTGAGGCCAGTTGGGAAAGTATGGTGCGGTTAAATTCTCATATAATACTTCATAATCTGAATGCAGGACAAGGACCCTGTTGTGTCAATGCTTATGAACAAGTCTTTTCTTGCTGTTGGTTGTTTCTCCTCCCCAAAAAGTCACAGAGCCTCTGGACAGAAGGTGCCAAGGACAGTCTGCGGCCCTGTGAACTGAACACTGACTGTTACCACTCATAACATGAATACTGCTTAGTGGCAAACGATGTAAGATTGATTTGATTGTACTGCAGTAATCTGTCTTGTTTTGTGAATGCTTCATGCTTTGGACCCTTTAGCTCCAGAAAAGTCAGCAGCAAAGCAGTCTTCCTCATTAGTTGCCCACAACGACCTTAGATAGATAATCAGGAATGGGTAAATAATTCTCTGTCGTCTTATGGTATATATCACCATAAGGTCCAGCCCTACTGAATAGTACTTTTTATAGATATAATCAGCTGTTTTGAACCATTGTTGTAAAAAAAAAAAAAAGAGAAGACCTCTAATATGGCTGACACAGTGCACATGACCACAGCTGAAAACCCTCCATAGAAGACTGTGGTTTTCAGTGTGAATGTGAAGTGGAGTGTTTCAGAAAGAGTGGGCGCTTCCTCAGCGAGCTGTGTTTGGAGAAGTAAAGGTTAATCCCAGCCAGCATCTTCACTTACAGGCCGTGGATGGAGACACGAGGTTTACTGTATGACCGGCAGATGTGGAAAGAGAACACAGAGACAAACAGATCACACAAAGCTTGCTATTGTCTGTCCCTGTTATCCCCAGTTTCAGAGCCAGGGGAGAAGAGGCACATGATATTAGTCCAAGTAAATCCTAATGCATCTGCTCAATATACGTGTAACAGCAGCGGTCAGAGAGCAGCAGGCCATGTAATCTACCATGGAGCTGATCAAGATGATGTCTGGCTCAGGATCTTTAACCCTTCTCTTGGAATGACTCTGCTTTCACTCTCAAGCCTCATAAGCTCTTGCTGGTGAGCCCCACACAGCGCAAATCTGTGAAAGTGAAGATAAATAAAGCAAACCAAAGCACAGCTGTTCAGCAAGATCTTGCTCAATAAGCTCACCAAGCATAATGGCTTCAGTTCGAGTCTGCACACTTTGTTTTTACAAGTCAGCATGTTCTGCTGTGGGGAAAACCACCACAGTGAGCACCTCCCTTCTGCCTACACTTGTTAAGTGGCATGAGAGCAGACAGGCACCTTCCCGCTCGCTGCCTTTCCAGGAAAACATGATGTGTTTTGGACCGGACCTCATCTGAATATCTCACTTTTCCACTGCCCTCGCTGGCACTGTTTGGGTGTTTTCACATGCGTTGTGTGTAGAAGCACTTTAGAAAGGCGCTCAAGTGGAGCAATGAGGTAAATGGACACACTCGTCTACAGCCATTTCTGCGCCTGTCTCAAGGGACACTGGAGATGCCGCAGACACAGACGAGTACTGTAGGGTGGGGAAACAAATATTACATAGAACAATAAACATCCAGAGAGAAGGAAAACAAATCCAGATGACCTGAGAACAGAAAGCTGCTGATAGTTAGACCACGCGACTGCAAACTGACGGGAAGTAATGAAGGTATGAGAAGAGGCGACGGAGCCGGGCCTGTTCGTGGAATGCACCGTGATATTTCAATATGATAACTACAGTGGCCTGCTTAAGATAAGCTGAACCATTATGCAATGAGAAGGCAGGCTAATGGGGACTGGATGATGAATAAGAGAAGATATCAAAAAATGTAAACAGCTCACTGCAGACAGTATTTCCTCCAAATGTCTGAGCATAAGCAAGAACACTCTGATACAAGCATCTGTTGGGGGGGTTCTCTGGTATTCTCATGATAAAAAACATCTGGACAGCGGAGCAGAGAGTTGATGTGGAGGCTGAGTAACACAGCCACGGGATGACTTCATTAAATGAAGCCCTGCATCTTCCCCGCTTCAACGTCATGTGGTTCCTGAAGAGATCCAGGGTTTAGCATTCAGTCATCCGCGGCAGACTTGGGACGTTGCATATTTTAGGTTCAAATATTGTGCTGGGGGAGTGACATATGTGGAAGGTCATGGACTTCACATCGGGGGGTGATGGAGTGCCTGTGAATAGATTCAGTGGTAGAAAGTCTTAAGTACTATGATGGAAAGGGCACAGGTCACAGTCCAGTTTCACTGTGGACTAATAAAGAACATAGCTTGGTGCCAAATTCAGATGTGGGTGGTTGAGGAGGTGCAGGCAGTATGGGTTAACTGTTCTGCAGGGAGATTTTGGAAGTAAGTTATACAGTCTTGATGACACTGTTTTGCTCTTTAAGTTTCCCATCCTCTGCATGACTCACTTTTTGGAAAACCCCTCTTCACATATGTCACATTTGTAGAGTTTTCTTATTGAATTCAACATGTTTGACTATTTGCAGACACCTGACAGTTTAAAGCTCCACTCAGGCTGCCTCTCCTGCCTGCACCAGCTTTGATAGCAACAACATGCACTGCCTCAAGTTGGTTCTGACACGTCTCAGATGACAAAAACCTGTCTGGAACAGCTAAACTGGGACAAAGGAAGTGCGGTGCGGACGGCTGACTTCGCCTTCCGTATTTCAAAGAATTCCACTAAGTCGACATGTATCCATTCATAATGTAACTTCCTTGAAAACCAACATGTGTGTTTTTCTTTTACAGATCACAATGTCTTCTCCGCTATCTTCTCTGTACTTCCCACCCCAGCTATCTCTCGGCCCCACGCGCTGCTGCAGGCTGAAGCTCAGAGGGGCAGGGCCTGACACAGCCTCAGCCCTGACAGCACAAAAACACACTGCAGCGCTGTATGGTCTGAGGGCCTGTAATGGCAGCAAGTAATAAGAATGTTTTAAAAAAAAAAAGAACAACAACCACCGGGAAAATGAAAAGCAGCAAAGCGGCTCTGGAATTATGAGGCTTTATGAACCGTTTAATTGGTCATAAAGGTGCAGATATTCTCCAATGAGCCAAGCTTCCACGCAATTACTTTAACAGAGGAGTCAGCATGGAGATGTAAATAAAGTCAACAAACCAGAGTAAAACATTCCCACAGGACAAAAATATATATATTAAAGAGGCGCCGCAGTAGCTCACCTGGTAGAACGTGCGCCCCATTTACCAAAGCTGTGTCCTGATCCCAGCAGCTGGGGCCTGACTACATGTCCCCCCCCCCCTCTAAACCTCTTTCCTGTCACTCTTCACCTGCACCATTCAATAAAGCCAAAAAAAATAATTTTAGATCAACTTCAGGCAATCACATAACGTATTTTCTGCAAACACTCTACATTATTCAGCTGGCCTGTTCGTGCACACTGCAAGCTCCAAAGACAGCAGGCTGCTCATTTTTAAATAAATATATCTTCTCTTTGTAAGAGCCCGCTGAAAATACTCGAGCTCACGCTGTCATTGCTTTCAGGGTACACAGTGCTGCAGATACACATTAAAGTTACCCAGTTTGAGTTTTCATTAAGTTCAACATTTGTCAACCACAACATATTGTGTGCATCCTTCAGGCATGACAAACATGTCAGACACATTTCCTAATTTCTGAATGTCACCTCACTCGTTCTTAGTGTGCATTTACATCCTCATCTGGGTGCCAACAGAACATCGGATACACACTGCATCAGATCGGCTAAGAGTGTAGCCTCACTCACATGGCAACTTAACAGTTAATTTTGCCGGATACAACTTCCAGTTTTCACACTGCTATCACCAGGGAAACTAAATATGTTGTGAAACAGTGAAGACAAAGTGCAGCAACAACAGCGAAACTATGAAAACTCTGCAATAACTATGCTCGTCCTGCTGTTCGTGTCTGTTTTTCAACTGCCTTTGCGATTACATTTTTTGTCTTTGTAAAGCTGTGGTTTCAAAAGACAATAGGGTAAAGACAGTTAAGAGACAATATCAGAGAAAGCTGACATGACTTCCAGGATGTTAGAAAAAAAAGACACAACAGGAAGCGTCAGTGGAATCTGAGTTTTTAGAGTCACATGAGATGCTTTTGGGTTTTCCAATCATCACTTTGTGCTCTTCATCCAGCTCATCTTATCACAGCTCAGAAGCCCTTTAACCGCAAGACTTAATGAATTGTATAAGCTGTAAAATCAGGCAGCGTTTATGCACGTGCAGCGTAACCTGAACAGGGATCCAACCATAACAGCACCGTGACTTACAGAACGGGCTAAAGTTTCGAAGGCTCTCCTTGATGCTGATAGTTCACATTCCAGTGAGCTTCACGGTCAGTTAGGTGTCTGTTTAATGTTCAGGGTCAGGGCGAAACCATTCAGCCTGCACTGAAACACATACAGCCTCGGCAAACACCTCAGACTGCATCCGTCACTGGTAATGTCCAGTTGTGACAAGCTCTGAACACGAGACCAGTGGAAGCTCTTAGCCCGTGTCATAATCACACAAAGCTTCTGAGGATGCTGCAGAACACTGATGCTGCATTCTGTCCGACTTCTGGTGTTAGTGACTGCAGAACAAATGCTAGTCATAGTAGGGGTGGAAATACTGGTTCATGTAATTATCATTTATATGTTGTTATTATTTATATAATGATAATAATAATAATGTCACACTATTTAAATGACATACTGCTGTGAAGCAAAGGGAAAAAACTAACTCATTACCAAACGTCTGGCTGGTCCAGACTGAGCTCCTCTGTTATTGGTCTCTTAACTTTACTATGGATTACATAATAAATGTGCGCACCATATGGTTGGCAAAGCAATCCCAAATGCTCACTGCCCGAGCTGTGGTGTTGTTTTTCCATCAAAGGAAACCCACCACTCCTTCCCCACAACCCAACACACACACACACAGTGTACAAATCCTCAGGTGCATGCACACACACACACGCGCACAGAATTTCCAGTTTGTGTACTCAGTAGCTCGTCGTTCCAACACAAGAAACACAAAACCTAAGAATTTCCATGTGTTAATCCGCCCCTGAAGGTTTGCCCTGTAAACCAATGTTTGCAAACATGTTCCGCTCTTTCCTGAAGCTAAAAAGTTTTAACTAATGTATGATGTCATAACAGCCCTTTTAAATGACAGTCAGTGTGACTTTACAGGCGAGTTTAACATTTGTTTACAGGTACTTTAGGCAAAATGCAGCACGCAAAAGTACCATCCTATGACACTAAAATTCAGGCATTGGCAGGCCAAAGTAGTTACACAGTTTATTAGTAGTGTGCTCCCTGATGTGGGGGGGGGGGGGGGGGGGGAATGGGCGTTTCTCTTCCTATTCACCACATGACATTAAATACTAGAGAATGATGTTAAAAGTCTAAGAGCACAGCTTGTTTTGCAGGGTGGAGGCCACAAACCTGCAAGTTCGGGATTTGAACTGAGAAAAGAAAGCAAGGCTCTCCAGCCGAGGGCCTGATGGGTGGGAAACCGCTGGAAATTACAAAATTCAAAGCAAAAAGCCGACAGTGAAAAGAAAATCACTAATGGCATTTACTCCACGCATTTATCACAACACACAGACGATGGCCCATGACAGATTTCTGTCAGCTCCATTTCCTTCCTCTCACATCCTGGTTACTTACTGGTTATGAAATCGTTAACACAAATCTATTTTTAAACCTTAATAGCCTGAAGCTTAAATATAGTGAGTCAAAGAGGTACCAGAGGCAAAATCCTGCTGCTTTTGGTGAATTACCATGAACAATTACACGCTTCGGGAAGAGGAGAACAGTCGTCCTTTAGTTAAAAATTACATCACATAAATATCACATGCAAGTAGTCTATTATAAATAACATGTTTGTCATAAGTAAAAATGTTATTAACATGTTTTCTATTAGTATTAATGAATATTAGTATTAGATTGCATCAGATGTAATATCAAAGTTAGGAGGTAAATACTGAAAAGATCATTAAGTACTTGACAGTGTAGAAATGTGACAATAATAACACAGACCATTGAAAATACTATAAAGTGTCTCACTGAGCTCCACTGATGTAATGTTTCAACTTCAACCACACATGGCTGCACACAACCACATTAAATGTTAAAAACATCTGCTCCAGTGGCCTAAAAGTACACAGCCCAACAGAAACGCTCAGAGTCGCATCTTACCTCCATCCTGAAGGATGCGCCGGAGATCGTCTCCTCCTGTCTTACTCCCGCTCTTCGGGCTCTTGGAGCAAACTGCCTGCAGGTCGTCAGGAGACTGAAGAAGGACAGTGGACTTGTGGGGAGCGCAGCGCGGACAGAGAGGAGCCCTGTGTTTATATCTGGAGCCAAATCAACCTCGTGGACAAGAGGGAGGGGTGGACAACTTTTACGCTCATTGGGCTTCCTCGCACTGTCAAGTCAGTCAGCTTAAAAATACTACTTCTGCTAAAGGCCTTCAAAATAAAACCCACTTGAAAATTAGGAAAAAAGCACATAAAATGCCTCTTTTCCCCTGTACGTTGGTGGGCAGGTGCAAACTAGAGTTATAAATTAGATGAATTTCTAGTGTTCCAGCATTACATGGACACAGTGAATTTAAAAAGTCTATATCATTGCTAGTGGCCATGTGGAGCTTTAATGCACATTGCACATCAGAAAACATAATTGCATGAAAATGGGGATCAATTTACCAATCAGTGCTGTGGCCCTGCTTCCTATGAGCCTTAAAGCATGTTTTTTCTTTTTGTGAGGCCAAATGAGTTAAATCACTGTTTCATTTGCCTTCGCCAGCTGATGGAAAACACCTGCTGTGACATCAGTGATTGGAAACACTTTGAAATCCACAGAGTGCAGTGTAGCAGCTGTGCCTGCCCAAATGAACTCATGGGTAACAAACAAACTTCTCTTTTTACCCTTTTAAACCTTCAATACTTTCAGCCAGAAAGTATATGACACCTATTTCATAGCAGGAATTTCCCTATATGCACACTTTTATTATGAAGGCAGTATTTCCTCACATCTGTCCTCAGCTGTGTGAGGTGGGGCTTCACCAACATCAACACTGTATAACTGTGCTGTACATAAGAAACCTGTTGGGGTTCAGTTCACCTATATAGCTGGCTGTCCATCCACAGCATGTCCACACTGATAAAAGAATATATTTAATTTTCCAGGAGTTTTTTTTTTTTTTTTTTTGTGCTAGATACTCTACATAGGCTGGTTAACGAATTGCACTTCATGCATGAACCATAGGCTGCAGGTTTTTCATTAGGTTCAGGCCTAAATGTGCATGTGCTGCTTTATCATGTGCAGAAGCATTGCAAGAGTTTGCTTTCACTGCTGCACATTTCTGATGCTGTCTGTTCTCTTCTGCATTTTACATGTTCTATCTGGTTTTCCTATGATGCAAGTCCAGGACACTCACGGATAGCAAGCATGTAAATATTATTATTAGCTGCTTTTTTGGCAGTTATTCTGATTTTGAGTTTTTCTTTGAGTAAGGATGAACGATCTGGCAGTAACTCTGCTGTGTTTGGAGCCAGGAGGAAGGGGAGTCAATCACTCAAGTGGTTTGTGGTGCTGGAATGTGGAAGAAGCCATCTGATGGATTGGTTTCTAAAACTCACCAACAACACACCACACAGCTGCAGGAGATGCTGCTGTTATATTGACCACACAATATTTCTTCCATTTTCTTTGTCCACAGACATGGTGGAGATGTATAACGTTACTTTATATTCCTCCAGTTTGGTACATTAACTGCTGAATCTGTGCACATGAGCTGATAAGGAAATAACCAAAAGCAGTTGTGATCTGGTTTCACAGGTTTGACAGACAAACAGGTTCTGTTGTGTTGAAAGTTTGCAGTGCATTTTTCTCAGTAGGCCTAATGCCAAACAGCAGTCATGAACAAACACCTCACAGATACCAAGTAGATATAAATTAGCCTCCAAATTGTAGGGAACTCTACTAATTTGGAGAATGAAGGGTACTGACTCTTCTCTGTAAGATGGCTCATTAAACAATGGAAACTGTTTACTAAAAGCTGAAGACGAGGTGATTAGGACTTTATAAATGAAGCTTATGATCTTTATCGTTGCCATTAGAGACATTCGAAGGCCCTGTGGGAGTGTCTGGTCACCCAGCTGTGACAGCAAGAGCACAGAGTGAAAGTGAGTTGGCACCGGCACACGTCTGACTCTTTGTGGCAGAGAAACATGATTGCCAATGAGTGAACTTGACTATTTCAGGCTTTTATGTTCGCACAAGCTAAAATACCTCACACTTCTAAATTGGTGGTCAACAAATTGCCTGGGCTCTCCATTATAGCAGCTTTCACTGCGAACACTTGACCTCACAGCGAGCTTGGGGTGGGAAAACTTTGGGTTCGGGTAGGAGGAGAAAGAACAAGATGATACCAGACGCATCTGGCCTTCGACAGAAACCAGCAGGAAAGAGAGAAAACGCCTGCAGACTTTCTAGAAAGAGTTGTTCCTAAATAATCTCCGTTTTGGTGCAGCTTCCTGTGGCCACATGCATGGACAAGCAGTCACAGGGACCCAAACAGGAAGTGAATATGTGTTGCTGGTAATTTGCGGAAATGGCTGAAAAGGGAAGCTGATAAAGATTCAGTGCGTGAAGAAGCTTTTAACTAAAGAAACAGTGTTTGTGTAGTTTACAAGCAATTTTTTGACCAACCTACACAGCAGGAAATGTTTGACATTGCTCTAATTTCCTTTTGCGCATGCCTACATACACACACAGCATGCGTCGCCTGACTACTCATTGACTCCCCCCTCTGGTGGAAAAGACAATTACAGTGAACCGATGTTGGCCTTTGCAGCTGTGTCATAAAACATTCATTTCCCAGAAGAGATGAACTGAAATTAACAGATGAATGCAAATGAAAAAACACACTGCAAAGCCACAAAGCATGGCATTACAGGGGAATATATGTGTGTGAATCCACATGGTTTCTGCCCATTCAGTCCTAACCCTTTTCATGAGCTTCTGTCATTGCGGTTTGGCATTAAATTTACTTCTTTTATCTCTGACAGCTGGTGTATTTGTTTAACGATACCGAAACAATCATAAAACACTTTCCACATGTGAGAATGAGGCAGACACAGCCATCCAAACACTTCAGTTCAAATATGTTTTGTGCATGAATTATAAACACACTGTATAAATTTTTTATCTTAGTTATTTAATGAGAGGCTGATTCATTTTTGTAAAGAGCCTTGATATTAGGAAAACACTGATTGCACAGTAACCTGCAGCAGTAATATAATATCATTGTAGTCATTGTTTGATTACTTTCAAATTAGCACTATTTTTGCTCAGGAATTCTGATCCTAATGAACTCAACAAATCTCTCAGGAGATGGGTTGTCATATTTTATTATTATTTAGAATTTGCATTGCGGCTTGAATAAATGCCTATGTATTAGAGATCCAAAAGAGCTGTGCGTAGCATGTTAGAGGTTTGTTAATGGAACAGAAATCATTCCCAGAAATGTGGAGTCAAAACAAACAAACTGAATATTTCTAAAGCTGAATGATTTGAGGTGGTTTGAAGAAGGCCTGAGGGATGTGTTGACAGCTCTGGACGAGCCGCTCGCAGACACTCTTCATTATCAGTAAAGAAAATAACCAACAGAGGAGTCACGCTGCTTGCTGATCTTTCCCCAGGTGATGGCAGGATGGTCTGAGGGATATAAGCTTTTACCCACCGCTTCAGCTCTTCTGGCAGAGATGAATGGCTCGGTGAAAAAAGTGTCATGAGGATGAGTCAGCCCAGAGCAAACTGTCTCTTTGTGTTTGTGCAAACCAAGGACAGATGAAACACGGGCAAAATCACGACAGTTCCTTTTAAAGGACAAGATGTGTATCAGACAGTACCTGGAAAACTCTGAGTTTATTTGCGGATTAGACATTGTTGAGGTTAAAAATACATAACTTTGACGTTACCTTTCCTGCCAGTGTGCATGAGGTACAAAAAGTGTGCAAATTCTAGTCTAAAGCGCAACATCAAAGAAGAATTGTACAATGGTGTCAAGATTATGCAAGTGGAAGCAATAAAAGCAATAAGCTCTGCGGCTGCTGACAACCTAATATCTTTTTCCTCTTTGAAATGCACTTAAAGCAGCCATTACTTTGATTATGGTGATGCAGGGACGACGGCTTCCAGCGTAAATCTAACACAGAGCTCAGGTAATATAATAGCTGTGTCAGATTACATGTGATGGTCGACACGTACGCACGCAGCCCAACACCTCAAGGCTCAGGTGGCCTCTGTATCACAAACACAGACAACAACTACCCCATTTTCATAGTAATTTGCTTTTATCAAGTTTATGTTCCATCTATTCACTGGAGAGATGGCAAACAGTCCTGTAAACACACACACACACACACACACACACACACACACACACACACACACACACACACACACACACACACACACACACACACACACACACACACACACACATTTCAGATCTGAACGACTAATGGCCCAAAGCTAATAGGTTTACTTGCTTTGTTTTTCTTGATGTATGAGAACAACCAGCAAACAGTATGATAACAATTGTTCACCAGACATTAAACAAATTCAATCTTACAGCAGAACAGAACAACATTACAAATGAACAGTCATTTCAAATGTGGCAAACATCATATGTCAAAGAGGGATCATTTATTAATCAGTGCTGCAGATCGATGGTAATTGTGAACTGAAATGGTGCATGTGCTCAATAAGCGCTGACACCAAGCAAGAAAAATATGTAGCAGCACAGCGTGGAGGTAAATAGGCCTGCTTTTGCATGAGGTGTAACACTAAAACAGGAAAATGTAAATGACAACTTCCTGGCATGGATGAAAATCCTCATTCAGCCTCTGTGAACAAAAGGCCGCCGAGCAGCTGTAAATCTGATTTTGCCTTTAAGTGCAGAGGAGCTCTCAGCCCTGCTTCCCCCTCAAAGATAGACTGCAACAAATATTCCTCCTCGACACGTTTTCAACGAGTTTCCTGCTCCTGAACTTTAAAGAACCCTGCAGCCTCTCTCTTTGATGATGTCAAACAAGCAGGCCAGACTCCAGACAAGCAGCTTTAACTTCCAATGTTCTGAAATCTTTGGAGAGGATAATAACAGAGGAACTATATGGGATGGTGGAGCCAACCCT
Source organism: Chaetodon trifascialis (assembly GCF_039877785.1). Lineage (NCBI taxonomy): Eukaryota > Metazoa > Chordata > Actinopteri > Chaetodontiformes > Chaetodontidae > Chaetodon > Chaetodon trifascialis. The sequence continues at coordinate 25,502,877 of NC_092064.1, read as the reverse complement.
AGATCAGTACCAATTTCCCTGCATGAGAAATCACAGCACAAATGACGCCATCCCTACTTTAGTTCATCCACACACCTTGCTGAAAAAACTAATTCAGTTGAAAGTGAATCCTTTTTTTGATTACTCTTTTTTAGCAAATAGGCCACAACAAATGAAATTCAATGCAGCACTTTATGATATAACAGTAAGCAGGGCCCCCCAAAGGATGCTTAACTTCACCCTTCTTGTTTACCTTGCATGCAAATGATTTTGCCAGCTAATCAGTTTTTAGTGAAATGTTGCACATTAATGTACGTAAAACCGAGGAAATCGTAATGTGTTGAACTCTGAATACATGCTGATGAATTCTGGCAGGAGGTACAGGGTCCCTTTTTGTAAGCATGATCGTTATAAACATTCATCCATCCCTCTGTCAGTTATACACAGACACAAGAGCTAACTCAGATTTTAGATAACTGCAGGTTTTAACAGTTGCTTGTTTGCCTGTAGGCATTAAAATTGAGACTTGATGTTGCTCTTAATTTATGTGTGAAGATGTGGATGCTCTGAGGAGTGTGAATGAGTTTAAGACTAATTTTCCCACTTGTTTTATCTCAGGTTTATGCTTGTGCATGTGTTCTTATTAATGTGTTTTTATTGTACTAGTTGGTGCAGCAGTTCCCTTTATCGAAGACAATTTCTCCTATGGGAGACAATAAAGAAACCTTAACCTTCACCTTTAGCCTCTCAAAACACTACCCAGAGTGTGCTGAGGCCCCTCACACCCCAGTCAGGCTTTCATTCAGGGTGGAGATGTGGTCGATCACACACAGCTGTCTCTGGCCGCGGTGGGCTTGTCCGGGCCTCTGGTGCAGCAGGAAGAGGCGTTTGGCTGCAGCCCTGTACTTCCGTGACATGAGGTTGTAGACGACAGGGTTGATGGAAGCGCTGAGGTAGCAGAGCACCATGGAGGCCATGTTGAAGTTCTGGCTCAGCATGGCTGTGTCGTAGTCGTCCACCTGAGCAAAGAGGTTCCTGCCGATGTGGTACGGCAGCCAGCAGATGATGAAGGCCAGCACAACCACTACTGAGGGCAAAATAAAATTAGGAGGGGCAAGTTAGTTTCAGTAGCTCAACATTTTTGGAAAATACACTTACTCCCGTTCTTGCTGAGAGTTAGATAAAAAGATTTACACCACTCTCCTGCAGGTACACTGAAAACAGCACAGTCACTTCCTGTCTTCTAACCTCCATGCAGTTGCGAGGCAACAAGCAGAGACTCCTAAGGGGCCACTACACCCAGCTGAGAAATAGCCCAGAACGTTTTTTAGAAATAAACAAACAAGACAGAAATTTTTAATCTGTTTGGTCTTTATGCTAAGCTAAGCTTAGCTAAACCAAGCATGGCTGTTGGAGGTAGCCTGTATTTGCCATACAGGTAAAAGAGTGGTATATATCTTCTCTTCAAATAAGCCTACTTCCAAAAATGTCCAACGGTTCCTCAAAGGTGCATCAACAACCATTAACTAAAGGTCCAGTTTCCAAAAAGTAATCACATTACCTGTAGTGGTATCTAGTGAATTTTGGTGTTACTTACCCTGATTTTTAGTTTTTTCTGTTTGTTTTCTGTCTCTACCCCTGAACTCTGGGATGAATAGCATAGCTAGATATGACTTGATAAAACTAGATGCAGATACGTTTCTTTTAACATGCAGTAAATCAAGGTTAGACATCAGTGTGCAGAAACACTTTTTCTCCTTCAGACCAGTGAGGAGATGAATACACACAAAGTGGAATAGCCTAACTGGTATTATGCTAACTTTGACAGAGAATAATGTGTCCATGTTGGGCTTGTTTATAATAAGAAGCTGATTAAGAAAATTGGTTTTCATAATCTTTAAGTAACCTGTGATCTATGGTCTGTGGTCATCCTTGACATTTATTAATGACCAGCAGCAATTAATATCCAAAGACCTTCTCCCTAAGCCCACACATAACTCTCACATAACTCACAATCTCTCTTGTTCCTTTAAATGACAGCAGCCTGTAATTGGATACAACGACTTCACATTTTCACAACACAGGCAAGTTAAGGAGCTAATTAGAGCATATATGCAACAGAAATGCCACTGTGGGGAAAACATGTTACATATCCAAAAATAATTAATTTTTATTGAGCTTTTAAGAGCCAGAAATTTCAGTGTTAGGTGAGGTAATCAGTGAGTCACCGATATTGATCAAGAAGCCCATGCAAATACAATTACTATCAATTAATCTCACGAGGGCAATAATTTCTGTGAGGATAATAAAGGTCAATTCAATAATTACAATAGAAGTGTATCAGGCCTTCATAAGTGAAAAGTGATCGTGTCTAAGCAATATGCAAAAAGCAATCCTGAGATGTGTAACATGGCAGATTAAAAAGGAGCCCATGATTGTAAAAGCATGTAAATTCCCATTAAGGATGATCTATGGAGGCCTCAGATGACAATCCAATTTAGGATTCAACAAATGTGGATACAAATGGCAGCAAGTCTGACAACGTGAGCTCTGTGCAGTGTGTGCTCAGCTAATGAACACATAAATATCCTAATAGATACATCGTGATTAAATATTTGGTTAATGCAGACTGACCTGGCCACGGTCTTTTACTGTAAAACATGGTTTCCTGCGCCATATGCCAGAGCTGCAAATTAAGCCAATCAGTATGTGCAGTGGCAGGACATGATTAGCTTCATCCAAAACAGAATAATTAACCAACTGATATCAACAACAACACACACTACCAGCTTTCTCTTGCTCAGACTCGTGGATTAAAGCAACACAATGCCCTGTCGAAGCGCTAACGGAGAGCTGGATTGAACAGAATAGGCAGCTGCTTGGAATACAAATCAGTTTTTTAACTTTATGTGAAAACAAAACTTCCATTTGTTATGGCAAACGCACACAACAGCCGGTGTAGAAAACCAGAAATCCTAGATTCTACATCAATCTGTCAGCCTGCTTTTGCCTCAGTGACAATGAAAGGTACACTGACTGTGTAAACAGATGGATTTCTGGTTTCGGCTTTTTTCGACAAAGAGAGTTTTACACGCTATCACCCCTGAATCTGAGCTGTCTGCCTTTTAAGGTTTTGGCAAAGACAAGCAGAGAAAGGTTTTAAAAAGCAGCATCAGAGAGCATCATTCTGGATAATGTGAAATGCTTCTTGCACTTTTGGACATTATCAGCGATGATCAATATGTGCTTGCATCTCTGCAGAGATGAATAAAGTAAAGGAATAACCCACTCACCCAGGATCTTGACTGTCTGCCTGTGTGACCTTTCACGGGCCAAAGCACAGGGGCCTTGCAGATCATTTTTGCTTTTCCACAACTTGCACCCGATGGAGCCGTAGAGGAAGATAAGGCAGAGCATCGGGCAGAAAAAGTAAGTGGTGGACACCCAGAGCATGATGTGCAGCTGCCCAGAGGTGATGGCATAGCTGGTGTGCTTACACTGGCCGGTATTGTAGTCTGGGTGTGTCTCATTCTCATATTCCACCCCAACCAGGAAGAGTGTGGGAGCTGCAGAAACCAGAGCGAAACCCCACAGGGCGAGGATGATGTACTGGACCCTGCGTCTGGTCACCACCACCTTGCTCCTCAGGGGGAAGCTGATGGCCAGGTAGCGCTCAATGCTCAGGGCCGTGATGTGAAGAATGGTGGCCGAGGTGCAGCCCTCAAAGATGTAGTGATAGAAGCGGCACACCGCCTCCCCAAAAAGCCAGGGCACATACTTCCACAGGCGGTAGAGGTCAAAGGGCAGGCAGAGGAAGATGATGAGGTCAGACACCGCCATGCTGGACAGGTAGAGGTTGGTGGTGGTCTTCATGTCCTTGAAGTGCTGGATGATGAGGATGGTCATGGTGTTGCCTGTTACCCCGATGATGAAAATGAGGATGCAGATGACGGTGACAGGGATGAGGGTGGAGGTGGGGAACAGGGAGCCCTCGTAGTGGTGGTCTTCTATGCTGTGCTGGTCCATGGCCTCTGCTCCGCCAGCATGAAGGTCTACCTGGGGTCTGGTCCAGGGCATGCCAACCTCCACTAAGTGCTGGCACAGTAAAGCCTGAAATCAAGACTCAACAAGTAGCTGGGGAGAGAAGAACCAGACCATGACGGACCAACCTCCACATGCTGCGGACATTTTTAAGTTGTTTTAATCTTGAAACTTAAATATAAATGTAAGTTGAATAAATGTAAATTTTCACAGACATAAAGGCAAACTTCATCATTTACACAACATGTCTGCTCATTCATTTCTGTATCACACAGAATGAAAAGCAGTGGATACCTTGAAAAATATATTCAAAAATGTGAAACATGAGATTGAAAAACAGCTTCAATACAAAGGCTGAAACAGGCAAACTCACTCCTGACTTTACCTTTGAAATAGAGCTGGATCTTTCAACCTTGCAACTTTTTCTTCACCTTGGTCGTGTTGCTGTGTGTCGATGGCGAGCAGCAGCAGCGGCAGAGAATCTCATGAAGTGGCAGAGCCGGTCCCTGATGCTCAATAACCAGTCGAGCTCTCTGGTGAGAGACAAAGAAAGGAGCACCTCCTCCTCAGTGCCCTGAGGAGTCAGGGAGCAACAGGGAGGTCGTCTGCTGCGCCTGTCTAAGTAATCTTCATAATCAAATGATGACGAGACTGATGACGGCAAAAGGGCGTAAGATGGAGGGAGAAAGATTTGAAGGAACTCCAACCACTGCTGCTCATCTGAGAGTAAATGCAGATTAAGGATCCTACTAATCTGGATGGATCATAAATACATCAGAAATATGCATATAAAGAGGGCTATAACTTCATTAATTAATGCATCAATCACTGAAATCCCACCATGTTTGCCAAGCTGCCTGGGAGCACTCAGTGAAAAATGAGCTCTGTGTTTGCCTAATTGTCCACCAGCCATTGGTCTCGCTACTTGGCTCCATCACTCCACACACCCACCAGCTCGTCTCTTCCTCTTCACCCACCTGTCAGGCTTGTTATAATAAACCTAACTTCAACTGGTTAAAGAGGAATGCCAACTTTGGTCGGTCGTAAGAGGTGTGAGCAGGGCCTGCATATGTCAAAATACTACCAAAATCTGAATGGAAAATCTGACTGCTCCAGAGATGATGAATGAATGAATCAACCAATTCACAAATTAAGAGGTTTCCAGTCTGATTTGAAGTTTTGGACTGAGAGACAATATGACACCTGATAATTGTTGTCTCTGTGCGTGAATTGAATGGAACAGCTCCTGAACTATAGGTTTTCCTATTTTGTGTCCAAAGTAACATTAATCACCACAGCCTGGGTGACCTGCTCGTTGGTTCAGAGCCATCATGTCCACTAGATCCAAACGAACCTTCGTAACAAGAGTCACACTGACATCAGGGGGCATGTGTGTGTTTACACTACGCTGACCTAAAGCCAGATGCACCACTCGGACCTAAGAGGGGCGGCAGGAACGCCCCTCCTCTGTCATTGTTTACTCCTGTCAAAGCAACACGGCAGGGAAAGCTTGTTTGTCCATTTTTTTTAAAGGGGATCCAGTCTGTCTCTCAACGAGAGCTAATGCTGTCCGCAGAATGGTGACGGAGACAAGTAAGCCCACTTTCACCCTCATTAATCATGGCGCTCTTGTTTACACCACTTGGGTGTGCTTGTGCGGTGGACAGGAACTCTTATATCTTACTGCGGAAGCTTTCACTGCCTCTCACACACAGCACTGTGAGGCGCAGCAGTGTTGAACTCTGAAGTCACATCAACATGAAGAACAGGCGGACGCATCTCCATAATGACATCAGCTTTTCTTAATATTCTGTGCTCGATTGGTAGCCGATTATATTCATGTACAAGTCTTCTTGAGAGAAAGAATGAATAAAAGACAAGAGGAAGGAGAAGGGGAGTAGACGAGGAAAGGACAGAAGCTTTTTCTGTTCAGATTTTGTGCAGTTATCTGCTAGCTGACAGAATGAGGCATATATTTTGCTCACGGATCCTTAGAGTGGACAAATATCTGACTCACCATCACAGATTCAGTTTTGATCCCTCTGCTTCTGAACCTTCCCTATCTTAATCTTGGTTTGGGGGATGTTTTTACCACCACCACCTGACTTTATCATCTTCCGAGAAAATCAGCAATGTAGATTTTCTGAGTAAAAGTCAGCGATTTTGTTTACTTGCAGTTTAAAAACTACGTACTGGCACACTGATATACAGTCAATATAGATGAGGGTTCTGGTTCTGGTTCGCTTTAGCAAGTGACAGTTGCGAATTAATGCAACAACTAACAATTATGTTGATCATCAAATGACCTGTCAGTATTTTCTTAATTAATTGAAAGTCTGTAACTCATCAGAAATTTCCAAAAAATGTTCATTGCAGTTCCAGGGGTCTGAAGAACTCTTCAAATGTTCAAAAACAATTAAATTTACAATGAGGAAATACAGAGAAAAGCAAAAATGTTTCCGTTTGAGAAGCTGGAACCATGAAATGTTTGATGTTCTGCTTCATAAATGACTGAAAACAATGAATGGATTATCAGAAAAGCTGATTATCTTTTTGTTGTTACTGATACAGATATAGAAATATGGCCAAAGTGCTGACTGGAACCATGTTTGATGTTTCCTGGTATACAAAAAAATACACTGCTCTGTTGCACCTGATGAGTGATTCAAAGACAAATATATGCCCAAATTTCAAACATGATTAAGAATTATAAATCTTTTATTGTGCATGGATCCTTTGTAGATATCATGGCTATACAGATACACTTTAGATACATATCTATGATTATACATTTTTCCCATAACGAACATTTTAAAGTGATATGTCTGGTAGTATGTATAGTATAACAAATTTTCATTTTGGAATGTACGGTGTATGAGGTAACTGCAAACATTAAAATTACATAAAAATGGTCTCTATTTTTGTGCATATTTTACTCATTTTTGTAGCATTTTGTTAGTCTCCTCAACCAAAGGTGGTGAGCCCAGGGTGAAGAGGTGTTAAAATGGCACATGTTGCAATCGCTATCAAAAATAGGGATTTGAATTCTTTAAATGACAAAGAGAAGACATTTGCAGAATGTCTGAAAGACCAAATCATGTAATTATCCAAGACGTTTTGCAAGGTACCTGTATTTCATTTTTATGGTTGCAACAGCAATTATCTGCCCAAAACCAAACAACACTAAACCCTACAGCCAGATTACCACTGAAAACTCAGCATTAGCAATCTGTTACAAATACTTAACACACAGAGAAAAGGCAAATTTAGATTCACAGGAAGTACATGATATAACACATTTTGTATCTGCCATTTGCATTCCATGACTCATGAGTACTCAGGATTTATTATTTTCTCTGGAGAGTATTAACTTATATTACTTCAATATTATAAAAAAATATACTTCACACATGTATAACTTGACAAAAGAAATCAAAAATCATAAGTAACACATAGAACTACTTTCAACTTCTCTCCGATTACGTATGATTACTAACATCAAATAAATGTTGCAAAAATAAAAGTAACTAAAACACATTTTAGTGTTTCCTAACACTAAAAGAAAAACATCAAAACTTAAGAGAAATTAAGAAAATTCTCCCGAGATTTTTTCCTCTCCAATTAAGGCCTCTGAAACAACTGGTACATACTTTATTTTAGCAGTTTTTTTTTTTTTTCGTTTTTTTTTTTTTTTTTTGGCTGAGATGATCAGCTGTTTCAGTGACACACGATGTGGTACTACGACTTTTAAAACACCCAAAACACAAGTAGGGCTTGCACAATCTCAAAGTGTGTTCATAAAATGCATCACAAGACCAAGACGCAGTCAGTCAAGGTTTTCTTTCACTAAGGTGCAAAATCAATTACTGGGGACGAACAAAAACAAAATAAAACATACAGGTAAGCATACATTTTTTGTGCTGAACAACAATATTTCGGAGTAAAGCAGCAGTATAACTATATGATAGTAAAAATAATTAGAATTCACTGTTAGTTTGGTTTTTGTTGTCTAACTTTATACTGAGCGTTTTTTTTTTTTTTTTTTTGTCAAACTTACAGGTCCTTGTGTCTTCACTGTACAAAAATATACTAACATTTCTCCAGTCATTTTTGCATCCTTAAACATTCTGAACATCAAAAAGGTTGGAAAGTGCTAAATGAACGTTCTATAATGTGAACAAGATTTTCATTTCCGTTTCCTCTCTCACTAGACCCCTTAAACTCCAGCAGGGGGTTAAGTCCCTTCATCTGGCCCTGAAGCCCTCCCAGCCGTGTACCTGTGTGGCACGAACTACATACAGTATACACATCTGGACACACACACCCCACTGTGCAAACACTGGCCCACCAGGTCCCAGGATCAAACAGCACGTAGGCTAATGACACACCTACATACTATTTTTGGAACACGTCTATCAAAAACAGTTTCATACTGGACACATCAATGGAAATATAAATAATGACTACTTCTATACACACGTACTGTTTCTCAACAAGTAGAGTCAAAGCGCCCTTTCCCCCCGACCCTCTCCCCAAAATGAACCATATCCCTGCTTGTACAGGAAGCTGATCATGATGGAACAGAAATCTGAACTGAACAACAGATTACCACAAAGTTTGGACAGGGTGACAACGGCAGGAGAGTCAGGAAGGTATCACAGGTTCCAAAGAAGGTGTTTCATCCTCAATTTTAACCGCTATCCAGCTTTCCCTCACCAGCCCGTCCTCCCACTGCACCTCAATGCGCCTAATGCGATTACTCTGTTGACAACAGAAAACAAGAAGTACAAAACGAAGAATACAAAACAACAGAGAGAGGGGGAAAGAATAAAGCTATAACCCTGCAGCTGGGTGGCACAAACTGCTCATTTAATGACAAAGTACTGGATGACAAAAGCGATGAGAATGGCGATGACGGCGAAGACCATGAGGAGGAGGAAAGCGCACTGCTCGTCAGTCAGGCTTCGTCTGGCTCGGTTGGACTCCGTGCTGGCCCTCGACCCCGAGCCGGCCGCGCCGCCGCCCACTGCCACGTCGTTCCGCTGGGGGGAGAGGGTCACTGTGGGGCTGTAGGGGCCGCTCAGCTCAGGGGCGTCATGGCACTGCCTGACAGCACACACGCGGAAACGGTAGTCACTGTTGGGTTGCAGATTCTGGGTGTGGAAGGATGCGGCCGAGCCTTTGTAGACCTGTGAAGAAGGAGGGAGGGTGTGAAGAAGAGTGATTAAAAACTCAAAGTCAGACAGAGTGAGATTATGGATTTCTGTCTTAACTGCAAATAAAGAAGTCTTTTTCATCTATGCTTGTATTTCATCATGTTTCTGATGATACATCACAGAGGGAATACTGTAATTCAGCCACTCATAAGAGCCTGTTTGGTGTGTTGTGCTGTATTAAACTTGTACTGGACAGTAAAGCTGACAAAATGCTTTCCATCTTATGGCTTCTGACCAGCTGGATGAAGATGCTCTCAGTGTCAGGCATGGAGAGCAGTTTATACACTGGGTTTCAAGCAAACTGCGCCAAGTATCCTCTGCAAGGAACAATCCCCTCTCTTAAAATGAGACTTTCGGGACTAGGCTAGTGGGACTGACAATAAGGATGGAACTCACGCAGGCTGGCAGCCACATATTTCAACTCGCTGATTCAATTGCCATGTATGATGCTGCAAGATTAGCATAAGCCTGCAGAGGCCATCAGTCCACGTTAACATGGCTGGAGGCCTCTGAGTGAAATGAATGTGTTGGCAGGGGCAAGACACCTGGGATACCTCATGGATCAATGACCTTTGCATAATGGGTAATTTAAAGCCAGCGGTGACTAATACAGAATGCTGCAAAGCCACAGAGAAAGCATTAAGGTCCTGGATCCATCTGTATCCTGACCTGCATAAAAAGGCCACGGTGATGAATGGCAGGTCAGCTGCAGGTAAGGACACAAAACACGAGGAGGGAGTACAGCGCCGATCAACCTTAACGAGCAGTTTTGATCCGATTCTGATCTCTGAATTTGGATATCTACTGATACTAAAACTGATTCCACACCTCTTTTCTCTTGAACATTATGTTCTAATTGTAATTATTGTTGTTGTTGATGGCATTGTGTGTAAGGGTGCATGATGCTGTAGTAAACCACACAGCACTGCTTATTAAAAAAGCAAAAATATACAAAAATGCTTTAAATTTTAAGGATCCCCTCAAGCATGTTTAAGTTGTATATAAAACACTGTACTTTTGAATTTCCACAAAGTCAATGTGCTTCTCCCTCATTAAATCCTGAATCTATTATTATGCAAATATGTGTTGTTTCAAAAGTTTAACTCCTTCATAGGACACAGCTCCTACTTTACTCCATTATCACTATTTGTGTATTGGAGGCTTCAGGTTTCCTCATCACACTCGTGTAAGTTGAATATTGGACCAGTATTGGCTTCACCTCCACCTTGAAATGAGTACAGACTAACTTTCCATTTTCAGCAGATGAATGTGAAAACAGCCTTCTTGTGTCAAACCCTGCACATCCATCACTCTGCACAGTGAACCTCAAACATTAAACTACAGGAACAAGAAGAAAAATACATTTTTTAGTGGATGGCAACTTTCGGTGTATTTGAACTGTAGGTTAAGTAGGCTTCGCACAGAAAGGTATAGAAGTGCACATTGCTATGGCAACTCCTTTCATGTTGTGCAAAACGTGAACAAATCAGGTGCACAATACATTATCAACCACTCTAAGCTTAGTGACATGCTTAAATTCAGCGTTCTGATCTGAGGTGGTAGTCGAAAGGATTTTGCCTGAAAACACAGGGTGTGGCTCCTGCCCCTCAATGAGAGCAATAATGTGGAACGGAGAGAGGGATGAAAACCAGTCGATGGCAGAGTGATCCTCAGGCATATTTATGAATCACAGAAATATCAGACTACGGATCTGGATTGGTCAATTGACAATCGGACTGGTCCCAACTCTAGTCAGTACCTGTTTAAACTCAGAGTTTCCCATCATGCACTGCAAGGTGTAGAGGATCGGGTCCCCCTTCATGGGCTGCAGGGCCTCCCATGTGACTTCGCAGGAGTTGTCATCCAGCCGCTCCACTTTAGGGGCTGGAGGTGAAGGAAGAGAGCGTAGACAATGATGGAAGATGAGTGAGATCTGCAATAACTGTGAAACTCTGCCACTGGATAACAAACAGGGGATCAACCAATGTGATCAAGGAAAGATGTGATGAAGAGCAAAATGTGTTACTGTAAATTTACTTTATGTATCACAATATTTACAAGGGGGAAGCAAATAACACAGCAAAACAGATATCAAACTTCCAACATCATTTCTATATGTTTCATGTGTGAATTCCAACCAACTACACACAACTTTCCCCCTTCAGTCGAGAGCCATCACTATGACTCATGCTCATCTTTAGGTAGGTGGCATTTTAAGCAAAGACAATAAAAATAAGTGTCTGTTTTGAAGTGGTAAAGGGGGTAATAATCAAAAAATACAGTGACAGAGAAAATTATTATCCTCTGTGGTATTATGATATAAGACCACTGAAGTCTGAATTCAAACAGTTAATGGCAGAGTGTCCACTTCACTGTGTGGGGAGGCAAACAGTGTTAAGTAACACGGACAAACTGACACATGACTGCCTGCTTCAAAAGAATCAGGCAGTAAAACCCACGTCCTCATTACTGACTTCGACGGGTTGGATCAAAAGAGGCTTTGCAGAGGCTGGTTGAGACCAGACCACAGTGCTGATGACAGCCGACAAGTGAATCTCAGGCTGCTGGGTCTTAATCAAATGCGAGACAAACTTAGGTCGGCTGAGGTTAAAAGCTGTGTGTGTGTGTGTGTGTGTGTGTGTGTGTGTGTGTGTGTGTGTGTGTGTGTGTGTGTGTGTGTGTGTCAGAGAGGGAGACAGAGACAGAGAGGGGGGAAAAAGGGCTGCCACTGTACCTTTCACAGGGGCTGGAGGAGAGCGTGGGGTGGTGAATGTGTAAACATTGGAGAAGGGCCCTTCGCCCGCCTCATTAAAGGCCTGGATGCGGAACGTATAAGAGGTAGACTCATTAAGCCTCTGGACTTTGTGTGTGTGGCATGGTCCTTTATACAAGGATATAAATCTGCAAGGACAGGAACATGAAAAGAGAGAGAGAGAAAGGATTTAATGAGTTAAAAGGGTAAAGATGACAAAAAGCAAACGAGACGAGCGACTCCTCTGTCAGGAAATATACAGTGTCTTAAAGCAGAGCACCAGTTCCTGTCTCCCTATAAAGGCACTCTGTCTGGTGCATTACTTTCTATGTACCCCATCCTCCTTGATACAGTTATCTGAGGCTATTGCTCAAACACCCGTGTCCTCTCTTATCAGTTTATCATTTGTCAGGTCACTTCCCGTCGCCTGACTAATGGGCCACTGACCTGCCGCTCTTGTCCCCCATCTGCAGCTGATACTGGAGGGCGTCTGAGGTGGCGGCTTTGGCTGGGCCGTCGCCCCACTTGAGCCTGAGGGTCTGGTGGCTGAAGGCGGTGCACTCCAGGCGGGGTGGCTGTGGGGGCAGGGGCTTCGTCTTCAGCTTAAAGGTGTGACTAAAGGGGCCTGCTCCCAGGCTGTTCAGGGCTTGGATTCGGATTCTGAGGAAGAAAAAGATGAGAGATGTCATCATAAAAGAGCTGCAAGGACTGAGCTGACCCGAGCAGAAGCACCGACTGTCAAAGTGGCATTAACAGTATTTCATCTCACTGGCAGATGCTGATGTTCAGCTTCTGTTAATGTAAAGTCTGGAGGTAGTCAGACAATGACACATTTTATGTTGTTTTGGCTCAGCATGCACACTGACTAAAAGCTCAAAGTTAGCAGTTTCATTCAGCCTCAGTTTCTTTTCATAACCAGTCCAATGTGTAGACTCAATATAATGAAAAATATGTCACTGCCCTCCAGCTTCAGGACTGCATTGAATAACTGCCACAGTTCTTTTAAGGCTGAACATAAAGAGCGTATGATTAAACCAGTGTGATGACACTTCAGATAAATAAGAATTTCTTAAAATAATAATCAATGAAAGAAACTTTATTTTACTTAATTCTTGTAAAAATACACCTATAATCCTGCATTAGAAATACAGACAGCGACCAGCCTGATACTAGTTGATAGATTTGTCAGGTCTGAACACCCCAACCCGCTTCCTAAACAGCTGCCAGCCTCAGCTAGAATAACTTTGATTTAGAGATGCAAGTAATTACATTTTACTGCAGTTGTCCTGTTTGGCATCTGTTGGTGCAAAGCATCACAGACTGAGTGTGGTGTGTTTCTAATTGATTTGTATCACATTCTACGACTTGTGAGCACTAAGATCTAACAGTTTCAAATACCTGTTAGCTTTGTCGTCATCAGAAAGGTGCAAAGTTGTGTAGCACAAGCAGATTGTGACATTTCATATCCTTTCGTGGTTACGATGAGGCAGCACTAACCTGTAGCTGGTGTCAGGCTGCAGGTGCTGGATGATGTGTTTGGTGACGGGACCAACAACAATGGGCTGGCGCTCTCCAAGATCAATCAGGTAGGAAGTGATTTCAGAACCATGGTCACACGGGGGGTCCCAGCAAATACCCAGGCAGGTGGATGGAGAGTAGAACGGTGGCGGCTGGGGACCGCCTTCCTCATCTTCCTCTTCCTCATCCGCGTCCACCGCGGTCTCGTACCTTTGCAGCTCGGACTCCTTCAGTGCGTAGATGTTGCTGACGGCTGCAGGCACGGAGCAGGGCGTCTGGCACAACACTGCCTCGCTGAAGGGGCCCACGCCAGCCACATTCACAGCCTGCACAAGAGCAGCACACAAGATTCAGCTAATTAAGTCAACATCTCCTCTCCATTGTGACGGGAGAGGACACGTGTAATGTCCATGTTTGACCAGAAGGTGGAGTTCCAATGTAAACACAATTGGTAAGGGTTTGAACAAATCCTGATAAGTGTGTGATTTTTAATATTCTCAGCAAATCACAGAGCGAAAACATAGACAAAATTACATAGTCAAAAACTAGGACAACATGAGTTTTTAATCAACTATTACAATCAAAGTCTGGTTTTATAGCCTGACCAGAGTGTATAGGCAAGTACTGCCTGTACTGTGAACCAGTAGAGACAGTGGGGAAAATAAACACGATGCTTGTGGAATAACCCATATGCAACCAGAGTTCCTCCATTTCACCACAACAGTGTTTGCAAAAGAAAAGCAGAGCCTGAAAATTCAGCCTGAAGCAGACCCAAAGGACAAAGCCACTGAATGCTAGAATGTGTCCCTTCTTTAACAAACCCTGACCTCTTTGGTCACAGTCTAAAAATGCAGTGCAACAGCACGATGATGAAGTGAACCACTGGTCGTGTACAGTAGGCCTTCAGTAACTCAATCATAACAGGTAAGCACACAAAACTAAACCTAAAAACCAATTAAAAAAAATAACCATCTTCTGGTAGGCAGTTAAATTTGATGCAGAACTTTAGGTGAGAAGAGCATCATGCCAAAAATCAATTTCACTACTACTGTAGTTTTCTCCATAATTATCATCCAAAACACAGCTGCAACCTGGTTGCAATGTTTTATGACAATTAGGAGTACTGACGTATGGATTTGTATTTCCTATTCAGGCTGAAGGAATGTCTGCGATTCAGCCTACATGAAGCTCAAACCAACAGTGAACTGTCAGGGTGACTGACGCTGGCCTGCTCCATCATTCCAGATACTTTCTACCCGTCACAGGGCTGGTAACAGTCCACATAGTTAAGATGAGGACTTCTCAGACATTGTCATGCCTTAGAGGGATTGGACCCCAAACCCTGACAGTAATAGCAGCACACTTTATCCATGTAGCCACAACGGCAGAGAGAGAAATGTGGAAATGAAAACAGTAATAAACCAAATGTTTGAGAAAAAGAAGAACAAACACAGTGAAAAAAAAATATTTCCAACAAATGATTGTGAGACAGGACAGATTTGCTTATTCTTATACTGGCATTGCTATAAAAACGCTCAGCTGATCTTTGTTGCCTTTCGAGCAAACTCTAGTCCAGATAATGCTCACCAATCAAATTATTGTGAAATCAAACCATCCTTCATTTTAATGGGAGCACCTAAAATTCTTGATGAAGTCTTGACAAAAATAATGGTACTGAAGTTACTCAAACAGGGTTTACAAGGTGAGATATTAATCTTTATTCATCACAGGTGAGATCTGACTCTATTTTTAGTGTGTTTTTTAACAGTGGGAACAAATGAAAATCAGATCAGGCTTCATAAAATAACATTTTTATTAGTGCTCACCTGTGTCCGACAGAAGTAGTTGGTTGCAGGCAGCAGCCCCTTCATTTCATGGCTGAGCGCTGGTCCACTGTAACACACCTGCATGCTGCCCTCAGCAGCTCCCCACTCCAGACGAAACTCTGTCACCGGAGCGCCATTGCAAGGAGGGGCCTGGAAGGCAAACACCAATGAGAATGGCCATCAGCACCTAAACTGAAGGTGTGGTTTAATAACAACGCAGTTATGTGTTTCCAATATATTCTCAGAATGATGCGTGGGATATGATTCATGTACACCAGAGGGGGAACAGAAGTGGAGCTGGTCTTACCTCCCAGCTAACAACCACACAGCTGGGGGATTTGCATGTGGTGGAAGGAGCCTTGCACTGCTCAGGGGCCCCGGGGCCAGTCGTGACTTCATAGGGCTCAGAGAGAGGTCCAAACTACATAAGAGAACAAAAACAATTTAATACAACTGAAAAATGTCATTTTACGACTTTTTAAATCATATCTAGTGAGAGAGGGTTGAAAGCACGTAGCAGAAAAAAGCAATCCCTTCACCTTTTATTGATAAATCAGTTTTGACATTCTTGCTCACCCCAGCCTTGTTTGCCGCCTTGAGCCGGAAACTGTAGGTTTTACCAGGCATTAAGCCTCCCACAGAGCAGTCCAGCTCTGGACCCTGGTAAACCTCCCTGCTCTCCTCAGACTGCAGCCCACTCACTTCTACGCTGTAGCAAGACACTGGGCTGCCTCCGTCTGCCTGAGGGGGACCTGGGAATTTTGTGCAACCAGTTTTTCTATTTCAATATATTTTACAAAGTGTTTTCCAAGAAAAAAAAAACAATGCAGTATACACAAAAATGTACAAACAGCAAAATACAAACTGCATTATCAAAGCTCATTGCTTGAGGTAGTTCGCTAGACAAGTAAATGCATCAACAGAAGCTAGAATACATCCCACACAGATCTGAGTTGGAGAGGAATGACTCACCCCAGCGCAGTTGCACCTCCCTGGCTTTGGGCTTGCCCACCAGCCGGGGGGGCTGGCAGGACCCTGGGGGCACTGCGGGAGTCTGGACCTGCAGGGTCTCCGACAGCTTGCAAGGGAAGGCAGAACACCAATTAAGACCCAGAGGAAAAAAAAAAAAAATCTCACCCACCCCCCCATCTTCTTTCTCTCTCACACCACACAGAGACACTGGATACAGATTGTCATTTTCACCAGCTTATCAGACTGATTCAGGCTACAACGGACCAGAGAGGAGACAAATGTGCGTGAATGCATCGTTCAAAGGTACACCTGCATACAGAGAAACAAGCTCAACTCTTTACAAAGCCATGGATTAAGGTAGACAGATTGTCTGGCGAGCAAGAAAACAGGTCTTCTTTGTTTTTTCCCCCAGAATCAACTTCTGTGACAAAAGCAAACATGTGAGTGTTATGTCACATTGTGCTGTGCCAAAAGGCAAGATCTCGCCACCATGAGTCATGTTTCTTTACAAGTTCCATCATGAATAAATGCATGCACTAACAGCTGATGAAGAAATTAATGAACACTGTCTGTGAACTGAACTAATTAAGAAAAACATCCTCTGACACATGCAGGGAGGGTTAATCGATTAGTGGGCTTTGTCTTGTACTTACACACCAGGAAGCAAAGTCTAATCTCCCAACATAGGACACTGGCTGAATGACAATTTCCTATTAAAAGTAACTATAAATAGAGTGCATATCCAGAATGATTCATGTAAAATTTATCAGATCAACCATGGGATGTGGTGAGGTTCATGGCTGCCTACCCTAACAATTACAGTACATGTAACAGCTGAGAAATATATAAGTAATAAGAGAACCAGCAGAAAAACAGTGTGCTATAATCAGCTTTTATAATATACTTCTACACTGTGAGACACACACTGAGAATGCCTGTTTACATATTGGATGTCTGGGGTGATCCTGCTTTGTCTCTTTATGCCCATTTTAAGTTCAAGAAAACTATTATAGGCAATTAAAATCTGTGTCACAGATTCTAATTTTAATAATAATGTTGGCACTTGAGCATAAACAGTATATCAATTTAAAAAATAGGTGCAGTTCAGTGATCCCTTTCTACTGGTGATGAAATTGAAACTGATTAGCAAACTCTTTGAATTCCTGCGGCGAAGCACAAGGCCATGCGCGCGACTATGGTGCGCGTATACTGATGCTCAGTGACTCACCGGGCTCTGTCCCCCGTCGCTCATGCAGTAAACTCGTGTCTGGTAGGAGCAGCCGGGCTTCAAGCCTTCACACACGTGCTCCATAGCCGGCCCTGAGTAAACCAGCTCCCATGACAAGCCTAAGTACAAACACATTGCAGATAAATTACAATTATGGCACGGTGGAGCGGCGGTTAGCACAGAAACAAGGGTCTGCGTTCGAACCCGCTTTCTTTGTGGAGTCTGCATGTTCTCCCAGTGGTTTTCCTCTGGGTGCTCTGGCTTCCTCCCTCAGTCCAAACACATGTATGTTAACTGGTACTCTAAATTGCCCATGGGTGTGGATGTGAGTGTGATTGGCTGTTTGTCTGTTTGTCTGTCTGTCTGTCAGTCCTGATGGACTGTAGAGGGTGTACCCCGCCTCTCGCCCATTGCCAGCTGGGATCCAGCCCCCTGCAACCCTCCAAAGCATAAATGGTTACAGATAGCGGTCGGATGGATTTCTAATGTTTATTGGCCAAAACATAACCTTCAACTTAACTAAGAAACATTTTTAAGATCACTAATTTGCAACTTACCGCTTAAGCCCTCAGACAGCTCCACAACATACTTTGTGACTTCTGCTCCACCATTTTCTTTCGGAGGTTCTACATTGCAAAAGAGACAAACAAAAAATCATCATCAAACTGCCCTGACCAAGTTCATTTGACAATGTTTTCAGAGCTGCAGACAGTTTTTCTTTTCCCATGTTGAAAACTGGAAGGAGAGACCAAATCCAGCAGTGGGTGACGTGTTTGTCCAGTGAGGTTTAGAAAGGTTCACGCTGTCATGCATGTCTGAATGGGGGCCACATCTATCATTCATATAGTGCACAGACTACTTGGAATGTCATCTCTGTCTAGTGGATTCATCTACGGTCATACAAAGCTCAGTGGAAAAGTGAAAACTGGCCTTTTTAGGCCGTGAACCACATGTAAAAATGAAGGGTTCTGATGAGGAAACAGGCAACTGCTAGAAAAAGCTCACCCCAGGCCATCTTGAAGCTGCTGGGCTGGACTCTTCCTTTGATGACAGGCCTGCAGGGACTGCTGGGTCTGTCTGGGTTTGTGATGAACTCAACCACCTGGCTAGGGTTACTCTTCCCCTCTGAGTTGTATGCTGCCACCTGGAGGAAGTGCATGAATACAGGCAGTGAGGAATCATATTCTTCCTGGCAGAATATTGGCTACTTTTTCCACAGATAGTCAATGAGGGCAAGTGAATAAAGGTCATTACGTTTCCTGATAACAAGCACTGACTAGACTCAGAGAAGGGTAATGAAGGGATCTGAGAGTAACACTGCCTCCAACTAAAATGCTCACAGACAAATACCACATTATCAAAAAGATTCAGCTGCAGATGTAAGGCATCTACAGATACGTTTCAACAAAACTGTTTATACACCACAAGCATTGCAATCAAAAATGTGGCAATACGCTTCAGCTGCATTTGCATTTCAATGCCACACATCTGCGATAATATGGAAATTTCTGTGAGCTTGCTGAGTACAGCTCATCCACATACTGTACCAAGACAAACCTGCACAGCACCCAGGCTCCCCTCACACTGCGCAGCTGGATAATTGGAAATGAGGGAAGGGAGGGAGCCTTGAGACTGACTAACAAACATTTCTATCTTTTGGGTGTAGAGTGGTTTGTTCGGATAACACCATACATTTTTGTCAGTCTCATGTTTAGGAAGGCTGTGGTGCAGACTTTTCTGGCAATGTGACTAAAGCTTCCTTCTTCTCTTATCAATCTATGCATTAATATGATTTCATGTTCTTCAGCACTGGACAGACAGAAAGAACACTTGCTGCAGGAAAATAACGAGTGTTGGGAGGGGGCCATTTTGAACGCCTGTGGTGCTCAGTTCAGAGCATAAAGCAATGTAGCCAAACTAACCATGACTGAGTTATGAAATATAACTGAACTTAGACATAACGTGTGCAATGAAATAAAACTATTCTGCTCTGAATTTCACAGAGGATGGTCTTCTAAATGTTTGTTATTGCCAACAAATCTCATAAAAAGACCAAAAAGCATGCATTTGAACGTTAAGCAACACAATCCCACTCTCTCGCTCTGTGTGTAGCACATAGCTCCACCTCCACTGGTTCTGACTAAAGACATAAATCTTTAGCTGGAAGCTGTTTTTTTCACTGTAACTCAAACAGGAGTAAATAGTGTATTACTGGAGACTATTTCCTGGGCATTAATGCATTCTACTGAGTATTTACAGCAGAAGGATGGTGTATGTGGGATCGTCACAAAATAGCGGGGCAGTGCTCATCGGAGCAGAGGAACATGTCACACAATGCAGTGGTGTGGCTCACTGATGTATTTTTGTTCATATTTTTTGGAAAACAACAGATCTACGGCACAGAGGCGACACACAGGCACTACTTGTCAACAGGAACAATTTATCGTTATTTCTGGTCTTTCTGTGGACACTGCATCACCAACAATGAGAATAATATATAATATTACCAACATTATTCTTTAAAAAACAACATTTAATCATTTTTAAGTGTGAACAAACTGGCTCAAACCGGGTCTGAATACATCAGTTCCCTCAAAGCCAGTGGCATGCAGAGCTACTTTTATCCCAAGTGCCTCAGAGCAGTATGACTGCATATATATTCAGCACAAATGGCCTAAGTGGGAACTGAAGCACTAACCCCGGCAGTGTTAGAATCACATTTTAGAGAGTAGGTTTGGTCTTCTGGCCTAAAACTTTCAAGCTTCTAAAATCATTAACGGACCCATCACGAGATGTGTTGTCCATCTCTGAGTGAAACAAAAGCCACAATACACAGAGGCTACTGGCAGCTTCCACAAAGCCACATTTAAGATGTTCAACACATTTAGAAATATACCTGGAATGGTTCCCATCACTGATTTAAAAACCAAAGTACAGAGCAAAGCTGTCAAAACAAACAGATTTTTGTTTGAGCAAGTCTAATCCAAAGATTTGAAACAAAATGTGGGTGATTTTTGAATATTTCTTGCTGCCATTCAGCTTATAATCAACACCATCAAGCTTCCTTGTTGCAGTGGTCTCCGTCTATACCCGGTGCTTTGGTCACCTGTGATTCATCAGAGCCATTTGGTAAATGGTCACGATAGTCAGGAGAGCAGGAATTTAGAAGAGAACGTCAGAATGAGAGAAGAGGGGAAATGAGAGAGAGGGGGAGGGACAAAGAGACTGACATGAGGAAGAGAAAGACTTGTCTGTCTCTTAAGTTGGTCACAATCCTGCTGGCCAAAAAGCTACTATGGCTCAAACCCTTTGCTTGGCGAGCCTCTCACTGGGGCCCTGCATGTGATGAGCACTCCTGTTTTTGCTGCCAGTTGCCCACCGCCCTGCTGGCAGAAACCTGCAAACGGATGAGTCACAGGGCCACTGTGGGCCTCAGCACCCTCCTTGCCTGAAGCCTGTCCCCTCCCCACATGCACACTCCACTGCATCCTAAATTAAACCTGTGGATCACCAGCTTTGACTGCAAACATCACAGGGCTCCCTTACCCTAAACTTGTACTTGGTACTCCTGTGGAGATTCCTGACGGTGCAGGAGAGCTCGTCGCCGTCGTAGCTTGGCTGGAAGCCATATCCCTGGGACAAAGACAAATGACAAACAGAGAAAGAAAACAACCAGGTGAGCAATGACTTACCAGACAAGCTTTGTGCTGCAGAAAACAAAGTGGTCTGCAGGAGACAAACAGCTTCAGGGGCTCGGGGAACTTTTTTGTGTGTGTTTTCCCTGACAGGCACCGTGTCTGCAGGTAGCTGCTGGTGGTGCAGGCAGAGGTGACAGTAGCTATAAATGTCATGGAACCTTCAGAGGAAACTGATGAAGTGATGCAAAAGAAAAAGATGTGAATTTGACTTTTCCTTTTGGCTGGGTTGAAATGAATAACGGTGCTTGAATACACTTAAGTATCTACACAAGGATGCACCCAGGAAAAAAGATGTCTATTATTAATTGATCCTAACTCTGAAAAGTATAAGTGCACTTTGTTAATGGTGTTCATATTTCATGCTGTCTGAAGATGAACACTTGGCAGTACTGCCCTTGAAGAAGTAATGGCCCCGCCACAGCAGCAACAAGCTCACATAGAAGAGAAACAATATGTGTAATATTTTACAGAAAACCTTTACTTGTACATGCTGCCATGTCAAGTATGGGTTTCAATCTCAAATGATTTCTCTATTCAAAAAGAGACATACCGAGCCTTCCTCCTCCATCTCCAAAATATAGTAGATGTCATCCTCCTTTGGAGAGCTAGTGGGCCTCTGCCACTTCACACTCAGCCAGGTCACCCCCGCCATCTCCAGCTCTGGAGGGAAGGGTGGCAATGGCACACTGCATGAGGTGAACAGGTCCACCACTTCACTGAACTCGCTGGGGAGGGCAGAGAGAGAGAGAGAGAGAGAGAGAGAGAGAGAGAGAGAGAGAGAGAGAGAGAGAGAGAGAGAGAGAGACAGAGGATGGGAGAGAATGGGAGAAAAAGACATGAGAGACAGAGTGAGAGACACACAGGCGCACACAGATGGAGACAGTGAATGGAAGAAACAGTAACATAAAGATGGACAACAGGGACAGTGCCATCCAGCAAATAATCTAGCACGTTAAGGCGCCTACCTCACACCCATGTCATTTTTGGCTGCAAGGCGGAAGGAGTATCTCGAAGCTGGTGAAAGCTTGGTCACTCTGTACTGCTTCTGAAGTCCGTAGTAGCACTGTTCATAAATCCCAGTGCCCTTCCCCTTCAGAGAACAAAGTCTTTAGTTTTGAGAACAACTAACTTAAAATCTCAGTTATACATAAAACACGAGTGTGTGGTGCCATGTTCAACACGTCTGTCATGATGACTGAATACCTCATCCCATTGAAGAATGTAGTTTTGGATTTTGGAACCGTTGTCACATGGAGCCTGTAGATAAACCATGTATTGATTATGATATCTCAATCAGATAAACATAGAAAAAAGACAAACCACTAATATATATACAGTGGCAGCAAAACTTTGGAACTTTTCCTCTTCCTCCCAGCCAGTCTGGGGATCTAAACCTGATGACCTTTCAGTCATTAACCCCCTATGTTAAAGGTGCTATGTCGAACAAATGATACCATGATCTAAATGTTTGGTACACCATGTTTCACTTTTACTTTATTTATTTATTTTTATATCCTTACTTTCTGTCACATAGATGTTGTTACTACCTGTTCTCCACCCTTAAACTTGTTTTTAAATCCCAATTGCCTCAATCATCCTGCTGTTTTTACCTTCCACTGGAGTACGAGTGTGTTCTTGGTCCCGCTGGCCTTCCTGGGAGGATTGGGAGGATCCGGCTCACAGCTTAAAGTGGTGAAGCTCACAGCCTCCGACGGGCTTCCCTGTAAACAGTTACACGTGGCCTGGACCCTGAGGAAGAAAGAACAAACTAGATACAAAATGTTCTCTCTGCATGAATACTGTAGTTAAATCAAGAGCAGGTGGAGGGTTTGCCAACCTGACATGATAGTCCGTTGCTGGTCGAAGGTCCTCTAAAGTAGCACTTAGTTCTTCCCCACTGCATCAAAGGAAAAGAAGAAAAAAACATTTGGTGTTGTTTCAAATAACTTTCTATGTAAAATATCAGACAGCAGGTGTTGGTGTTCAGCCATGTGGCATCTTGCTGCTCGTGCTCACCAGTACATGCTCTTGTACTTCCCATCTTTGCCACTAAATGAGATGGAGACCTCATAGCTTAGGGGCTCCTGGGGGCTGCAGTTGTCCTCCACACTGCCGTTCTCACTCTCTGACCTGGTGGGTGCACTCCAGCTCACTACTGCTCCTCTTGCCTGGATGTCTGATACCTATCACATGAAAGTTTCATGGTTATCAGTCTACACCACGCCATCAAACCTGGACATGGAAAGAAACAGCACAGCACCTGCTGAACCTCAAAATACAGTCACTTCTATATTTTACTACCGTAAACCCAAATCCAAAGAGGGTCACATATGGCAATTAGTCCTGTACCATGCTTCCAAGACTTACACATTCATTATAAAGAACATTTCTTATTCTTAAATTTCCAAAGCCAACACAAAACTCACATTGCTTGGTAGAGGAAAAGAGACAGGGATCAAAATATTCAAGCTGATGCCACTCTGGGAAAAAGTTTTCAGCACTTGGCAAGGATGTGCTGTGCAACCCTAAGATTTTTCATTCTGTTTTGAGGAGTTTAAAAATAGCCCGAGCTACACTGCAGGGGGGATTCATATGTGGAAGAATTCAATCAGGCCAAGTCTGTACCTCCTCCTCCCCTCTGCCCTCAGGGGCCCACCTTACTCCTTTGCTTCCCACACTTAAATTCTCAGTCCTTTAACAAACCAGAGTGGCAGCAAAGACGAAGAAAATTCACTTCCCATTGAAGCTGAACCTTCCCTGTGTTAGACATCCTCCCTTAACTTTATCCATCATCTTTCCAAAAGACTTGTTTTGCTACTTTTGCAGGGAGTTCAGACTGTAGAGACAGCGTATGACAAATCCCATTTTCACGTGTGAGGTCAAGGAACTTCTATTTCGAGCACCGATTCCTATCCAGCTGCTATTAAAACAGCAATTCTCCTCTCTATTTATCCACATTGCTGCTGTGAGCCATCACCACGAAACCAAGGTTTTTCAAGGCTTATGTAAAAAAAATGTGACTTTTGAATACATGTATGTTTCTATCTGATGATTTTATATTATCTTATGTTTTGGGACAAAATAAATGGCTGTCTACAAGACAAAAAGCATAGTGCCAAGAGGATGTGAGAGCTTTCTAATTTAGTTAAAAATCTGTACTTCTTTCAAAGCAAAGCTCAAACCTTTCAATTACTGCTGGCATTGTTGTTTGGTGGCACATGTGGGAACAGAAATCCCTACATGGATGGTCTGACTCCATTCCCGAGATGTCAGCAGGAATTCATCATGGATGTTAATAGAATGTTTAATGACAACACACATCGTGAGTTTTCATGAACAGCCACATAAAATCATGCAAGCTGGGAAAAAAAGATGTAGGAGTGAACACTAACCACTGGTTTACTGATGGCACTCAATAGTGCTTGCAGGGCCTGAGCCTCCTTGTCCAGCTCTGAGGAGAGAAACACAGGTGAACATGGACCATTTTCATGAAATGAAGACTGAGAAGAAAAAATGGAGGCGAGTGAT
Organism: Chaetodon trifascialis; assembly: GCF_039877785.1. Taxonomy (NCBI): domain Eukaryota; kingdom Metazoa; phylum Chordata; class Actinopteri; order Chaetodontiformes; family Chaetodontidae; genus Chaetodon; species Chaetodon trifascialis. The sequence continues at coordinate 25,478,119 of NC_092064.1, read as the reverse complement.
GAATAACAATTTTATCAATCAATAACTATTTGAACATTTCTGAACGTTGTATCTGTACGCTTCTCTGACAGTGTAGTAATGGGTGTAGCTTGGCACCATCTATGTGTTATGTCACTTTTTGCATGTGGAACTAACATGGAATATTTCACTGCATCGACTATGGCACTCTAAAAATGAAAAAACAAAACTCACCTATTTAAAGCAAATGTAATGTTTAAGTGGCAGATGTGACATTTCCTTCTAAACACACCATTACAGATCAACTTTCAGAATCAGCAGTTTCACTGATGATTTTATTGTGGAAAAACTAAGTATTTTGCTACTGGCATTAGCCTCAAAAGACCTGAATCTGATTCACTGTAGCAAAAAGAAATTATGCAATCATGAGAGATTTGTAACCACAGTCACAGACAAGTCAAGTTCACAAACTAGTTTGCTAATTAGGTACATTTCTAAGCTTGTCTGCCCTCCTCTAACAGACAACCTCAACCGCCTTCCTTGGAATTATCAAAAGTGAGGGGAGAAAGGGTATGTGTTTTTAATTCCGTTTTAGAGGCAGACTGCTCATATTTCAATGTTCCTAGATTTCAGCAATCTTCATGAGCTCATAAGGGGAAATTATTTTTCCCTCCACTTTCAAAATTGACAGTAATTCCTCAATTATGCACTGGTGTAGCCAAGTAGCAGCGTTAAACTCCATGATTAATGAGCGCTCTGAGTTCAAGAATGACGAATAACGTCGGCCCTGTTGCTGATCCCTCACTGCCACCAACTGCTCCAGCTGATGAGGCCTTATTCTGAGCACATAAACACAACACACTCGTAACATCCGGAAAATGCATGTGTCAGCCCAATCATAAACCTCAGCAAACCTCTACCCTTTAACCTCCTTACCTCCTGACTCTCCATTTTTGCCCCTGCCTGTCTGCTTGTCAGGGCCGGCAACTGCGTGGCTGAGCTGTCCCTGCTCCACCTCCAGCCCTTTCCCTCCGACACCATTGTGAATGTCCACTGTCGGGGGGCTGCTGCAAGTCTTCTGTGGCGAAGAGGGAGGGCTGTCCTTTACCTGCCCTCCTCCTCCACCTCCCTGACGGTCCTTCAGTTTCTTCTGCAAACGCTCATAAGTTTTGCTAGTTCTGTCATCTCTGTGAACAAATGGGGGGCGTCCGTGTTGGGAGTGAGAATCTGCAGAGACTGAAGGGACAAAATGACAACACCTGTGAGTTTGTACAGACACAAACAGGCAGCCAGAGAAACAGGTCAAAAAAGTGGCAAACTCACAGGTTAACATGAAAGGACATACAAATAAACCGGGTGGGAGCGAGGTTTATTTGAGATTAAGACACTGACAAACTAAACAGTTTGACTCAGGCCTTGATTATATAACTCGACTGCAAATAAAGTGCTGGGGACAAATAAATAACGTCTTAATATAACAACAGACACTTCTGGCTCCAACTCACCCTGCTCTGAGTAGATATGAGCTGGATGGTACTGGGAGATGTACTGAGAGCTCATGTCACCCACGCCCCCCGCCATGCCCGTGTACAGGTGTGGTGGTGGGGGCATCATGGCAGGGTGTGGGATGAAGGCAGGCAGGTGGGCATGGGGTGGAGGTGGAGGGTGGTGGAGAGGGGAGTGGCCCCCGGGGTGGAACTCTGGTTGCTGAGGTAAAACCAGAACCCGCCGCACTCCGTTCTCTTCTATGATCTGAGAGAAAAACAAGAGCTCAGAATGCAGATTTCAAAGCTGTCCTGAGTTCGACCAATCAGTAACGCTGCACTGGAAACAGTACAGACATGATACCTGTGAAACGTATCCAGGAGGCACATAGATTGGAGGCACTGAACCATTTGGAGACATCATGGGAACCTGAGCAGGACCTGTGAAGAAAGAAGGTGCAAGATCAAACACTCTCCTTTAGGGCAAACAGCTGTTTCATCTGTGGCAAATGTACTGAGAGTATTAGGGTACTGCTGACATCTCAGCGCCAGTCTGGTCTGATTCATTGAAGCCGTAGCCTGGGTCAAACAGCTAATACACGTTTTCATATCAAACCTCATTTTTTATATCAAAAAATGTCCCTCGTGCACACAGACGCATCAACAAAAACAGAGGTGCTTTAAAGTTCACACCAACATTTGTAAGTTTGCTTTAATTGATAACCTGAATGTAGTGCAACACTGTAGTAGTCTGAATAATAACTGTGCTGTAGGTTTGTGTCGAAGCCATCAGTTACAAATTTTCCAGGAAAAAAAAAAGTTTTTGCAATCAGCAATAGACTCTAAATACTACAGATTTGTTCACTCTCCTCTCGTCTCACGTCTCCTGACAGTGCTTTTGACTGTTTAATGACAGATTTATTTTAGTACAGATACTCATATTTTGTATTTTTATACTCTTCTTACAAGACTTGTACTCAAACTTTCAGTCACCTTGAACCTTCTACACAGATAATAAATGGACTTTCACTCCTGTAAACCTGGACAGCCATAAGTATAAGACACTGGCAGGTTTTCACAAGAGCCACCCTCAAACGAAAATCCCCACAGTCGATTCACTCTGAACCAGCTGCATTTTCAAAGCCTATTTCGTTTTTTTAAATACTGGCAAAGAAGACCACTTAATAAAAGTGCTGAGAAACAACAAAGTTTCCTGCATGGCTCTGTCGTAGGGGCCAGTGCAGCGGCTTAGCTCAGCTCAGAGAAGTGACAGCTCAGCAGAACGGGAGGGACCTCTGTGCCAAGTTTGCACATTTCTCTTCTTAAAAACCTAAGACATAAACACGAGGGCCCCGACGCCAGATGTCATGCAGAGAGCAAAAAGATCCACAACCAACACTGACCTCGCAGCGACCTGCCTGAGGAAGAGTTTTCCTTCATTTTTTCAGAGAGAACGCACTCCTAAATGAGCCGCCATAATGGGCCCACGACTACAGAGGCTGGCCTGTGTAATGATACACTGAAACCTCCCACTTGTAACTTCTAGCACCACCCCCTCAGGTGGTGAAGTCGAGGCTCCACCACTCGGTGAGAGGAACAAGTGAGCGCTGATATGCGGACTGTCGCCTGTTTGTAAGGTAAACTTACTTAAAACGGATGTAGTCTGATACAACAGCCCTGCAACAAATCCTACCTTCATGAAGGTTAGAAAGTTCTGATTCTGTTGAAATTGTTTAAAAGAAGTTGATTCAACTTCATGAGCTTTATGGAGGTTGAAGTAAGTGGTGCTGTTGGATTGGATTGTTTTATACTTATAGGTGTTTCTAATATTTATTAAAACAAAGGTAGACTACATTCTAGTAACACTTCTCAGTATAACACAATCCAATCCATCTAGTCACTGCGCACTGTGGGCTGGAAGAAGCACTCTTCTTAAAACTGTTACCCTGTCAGACAGTCTGACAACTGATTACTTTGTGTTGGTCGAAAAAAATCATTGGAAAAATACTGTATTAGTCTTCCTGCTAATAAATTTCATTGGACAAGACAGATAGCAGGTAGGCCTCTTATACTGAAATCAAAAGGGCAGAGAGCTTTGAAGCCCCTCTCATGGCACCAAGGCAGCAGAATGATAGGCAGTGAGTCATTTCCCTACCTAAGAACAAAGGGTCAGCAAGGACAAAATCTCAATTCAGGGAGCATGGGAGAAGCGAGCCTGAATGAAGCCAATCACACTGCCTCGGCTCTCATTGATTTCAGATTACAATATCATTTGAGGGGGAGTTCAAAGTGTGTACTGTTGACTCCACTCACTTTCAAGACTAATAAATGATGTGGTGCTTATGCCAGGTGCTGCTGTGCACCTGCATGATCACCGATTAAGGCAACTCCAGTTGGTGCCACCAATGCTGACTAACAGGAAATTTGATGAATCACATTAAGCTTTCAATATGCCATTGTTTGTCCGTTTAGACTGAAAGGCTTTGTGTGCACCAACTTGCAGAGTGTGGGGAGAAGAGGACTAGCAGAAAGCATAGGGTGAGGGAGGGAGGATGAGGGAGCCACACACATCTAAGGGAGAGAGGAAGAGAGAGAAAAAGAGAGAAGAGAGGTAGGGTGGAGAATGGGGGAAAAAAACACCCACTCTTTTACATCAGACTGACGCACGAGTGCTGACAGAGATCAGATAGAAAAGGCCACATCCCCCTCCCCCACCCCTCCCCTTCCCCTGAGTCAACTGGAGCATTGGTTGTGCTGACGTGGCCGTGGAGTGCCAGCCTTCCAGAGGAAGCAGCCACGGGAAAAACATCAGTCCTCCTCCACAAAACGGCAGGCTGCCACTGAGCCAAGAATAGCCACAAACAAGCTGCCTGTTCTGGCAGTGTAAACAGAGGCTAAGCAACACTTTGGGAACACCATCAGCTCCCGTCAACATCACATAACCCGTCTTCACCTCCGTGCCTCCTGGGGCAGGCCGACAAGATTAACTGGTGCGCTGTGCCTGAGTTCAGGTTGGGTGAAAAAGCCCAGGGAGAGACTTATCAAAGGCCAGACACATGTCCACACACATACATGCTCAGATGCACAAGGGTGGTAAGGCCACTCTGAGCACCCACCTGTTTCCTCTTGTCTGAAAATGGATAGAGATCATAACAAACAAACTCAAGTGGGACTTCACGCAGGACATATCGCAAACAGAGGAAACTTGGCAGACGTGCCTCTGAAACAATGGCAACAATCCAAGCAAACTGTCAGGTTTAATCGGATGTACGAATGAACTCTCAATTAGATACGGAGAATAAAGAGAAGCAGAGAAGACAAGCTGGATGTAGGCTGGCTGGGTTAACAGAAGTGTGTAAAAATCAAGAAAGGCACACAGCGAGGACAAGAGCGAGACAGGAAGAAAGACGGTGAGACAGCGCGCTTTCATACGGGAGCTCTCAATGGCAGCATGATGAACTGTGAGCTGAGAAAGACGGAGCCGGCTTGATTATTAATTAGAGCTAATAAATTGTCTCCATCCACAAATAAAGAGGAGAGAGGGGGCAGCCAAGCAGGGTAACTGACAGAGGTTAATAATTACAGCCAAGCAAGTGAAAGAGGCTAACTACCAAACTGTCAATAAAACAAAAAAGTACTAATTGCAAATTAAAACCTTAACCTTGATATTTAGTGATGACACCGTGACAAATGCTTCTATTTTAGCGAGGCAACTCAAATGTTTCTTGCAGGCAGGAAAGCTCTTCCATCAATTACGAGGATAGTAATTTGCAATAAGTGTAACATTCTATTAGTAGATTGCGAAGCCACAGACGTATATGCTCATCCTTGGCCTGGCTGCTTCTCCACAGCATGCCAGTTAGCTTCCAAACACCACCAATCCAGGCACAGAGAGGAGAGGAGCAAGTGGAAAAGAGGAAAAGGGCATTCTGTGTTGATCTGACTGCAAGCCAGAGTGCGAAGGGGGAAGCTGTGCAGCAAACAATGGAACAATTTAATGAGAACAGCTGTTTTTTTTTATTTTTAGGAGTTAGTAAACTTTGTCTGAATTCCTGATATTTTAAGGCATTGGCATGATTCTTGCAGCCCCGCTGGCATCAGTGACGTTTACATGAGGGGAGGGGTCCGGTAAGCTTCATGCTTATGCTTATGCTTATTACAGCTCACACTGATGCTTCTGCTGCTGCTGCTCTCAGCCAGACAAATGGAAAAATGATTTTTTTTTTTTTTTAATAATGAATTGTTTGGCTCTTTTCAGGATATGAAGAGTCCCCTCTAAAACCACTGTCTCCTCCTGTAACGAGAAGCAAACCTCACAAACCCAGTGATGTTGATAATTTAGTGCAAAAATAGCTGAGTAGAGCTGGAATTGCCTTACTCTGGACATCCCACCCCTGACTAAACTTACAAGAAAAACAAGGTTTTTTGTTTTTTTGTTTTTTCTTGAACACCACTCCCTCTCATCATCTTCTATCATCCTCTTTACCCTTTCTCCCTCCCCCTTGGTATCAACGCAGCAATGGGAGAATGAGTCACAAGCTCAGTCATCCTTAGAGCTACTCACTGCAGAAGCTGTGAATGAACTGCGCCTGTGTGTGCGTCCGCATGTTTGTGTACATGTACTTGGAGTTAGGTGGGGGAGGTGGTGAGTATAAAAATAACGTGCTAATGTGGCTAATGTGTGATGTTTGCGGTTCAATTATGTGAACCATATGTGGCGAGTTTTGTTCGGGAGGTTGCTGGGGGTGAGGAAACATGCAACCACCCCACGACTGTGCGCATGGATACACCCTCGCCACACAGTGTCAGATGTTCAACAGTGCACGTCCTGGCTGCTCAGTTTCAGGCACAGGGGAGATGACAGCTTCAAGTCCCTCTGATAGAAAATAGACTAAGCACATCTGCAGCACCATCAGGAATGAGATGAGGTGTTTCACAGCTATGGCATCAGAGATAAGGGACAAGTAGACTGATGGGCTGACTGACCAACCAGTATCTCACAAGACAAAAGGCAGAGGACACTGACAACATGGCTACAAACTGAGCCAGGCGTGCACGCACACATGCACACACTCACATGCACACTTTAGGTCCCTGTCGAGATGCCAGAATGGCTGTCTTGGCTATTGTGGGAGAAGGCACATCTCTATCAGGCTGAATAAGCCCAGTGGAACTAGAGGGTGCTTTCAGCCATCAACTGGAGACTGAATCATTCCAAGTGATGTAAATCAGCAGCAGGCTAAGTCAGACAAAGAAGTGGATCTAATCAACCCAATGGTACTGATGTTGACTTGCCTCATCAATCACCAAGCTTATCAGGTGGTCTATCTCTTGGTGCCAGTGATACAGCCTACAGTTGTTAGTCAGATCCACAGTGACAGACGTTGAGAAAAGGCTGACCCTGGGTGCGCCGGGGGTCCGGGTAGAAGCTATGGGGGCATGTCCACTCGCATGCAGAACTCCCCTCATGGCAGGGAGGATAGCGAGCAGGAAGATGCTAAATGGCCACTATAATTAGGCTGCCTTGCAGAAGGCCCTTCCTCCAAGGCAGATATCAAAAAAGATAAATGCCTTCTATAAACTGCATTTTACAAGATGGTCTGTTCATATTAAGCAGGCTGTCAGGCACTAACACGTAGCAATTACGCACATCCAGCTGCTAAAAATACATGATTGAATAGAAAAATTGGTGTGGGATGGAGTGAATCCTGAAAAACATGTGTAAACCAGATCATCCTGGCTTTGTAACTGCTGCTTTGTGTCATGTTGTCCCTGTCAGTAAATACCAGGGTAAAAGGTGAAAGTAGACACATGAGAAACGGTGAACAGGGATAGTTTGTTGTTGTGAACACACAACAAACTAAACCAACCAACCAACCACATGGACATACATGCATGCCCGCACGCACACACTCTTCTACCTCCCTCCTTGCACTGCAAGCGGTGAGTCATCCCTCTATTCACGTCACCGAGAGATGAGTGCACCCTATGACAGGCCAGTTAGTAGCAGTCACACTGATCTATGTGGCACCTCTCAGCTCTTTGTTTCTCCTCTGATGGAGAGACTATGTATGCTCGCTCCCTATTAGGATGGTTTACTCAGCTTGTAATGGGGGGCCGGTGCAGGAGCTCAGTCAGACAGGAGTAGGAAGAAGAGCCTCTGCGTGAGCAAACTGTATGATGGCTTCCTGCCTGGGCAGCATCATTTTATATTACTGCTTTTGCTCCTGGCTCATCTAAACTTGGATGCCTTCGGCCTATTCCACAGGCCTGTTGTCCCGCTGATTTTTTTTCCCATTTATATACGTCGTAAGGCAGAGTGAAAGGCTACACTCATGAAATACCAGCGCCTTCAACGGTGAGATGGTAAGCCTATGGATGGGTCATTAAATTTATGCGAAAATGTCAAGCCCCTGCGTGCTGTGGTCATGAAGGGTAGCAAACATTATTCACTCACAAACCCTTATCACGCTGTCATCCTTTATATTTCTTTATGAAATCAAATTGAACATCAAGAGGAAAAAAGACTGCCCCGTTGGCTCACAGAAATGTCAATACGTGGAGGGATGTCCGTGGAGCAAGCCACAAACAAAGGAAATCATTTCCAGATCCATGTTTTCCCAGGCAACTACATTTTATCATAATCGCTTTCAATTATGGCCCCACAGCTCTACCTCCTACTACTCCAGCTGTCTTCTGTTCACAATGTCAGTGACGTGTTGGAACCAGACTTCATTGTTGCTGTCACACAGCCAGCGCAATCACCAACAATTGAAGAAAAGGAAATGAGTGCCATCAGGACAAATAAGAATGTGTAACACATCTTACTCAAACACCGCCTTTCTGCCCCAAATCCTCAACCAACGCTGTTATTATACCATATGCTTATTTTACATTATGATTATCTATCGATGCACAGCCCATTTTGTCATTTGTCAAATTAAACAAGGAGAGCAGCATGCCAAAGTAAATTCAGGTGGGAAAGCCGATCGGGGGGGGGGAGATTTATTTATGTTTTGGGGGGAGTGTGACAGTCCGGGAAAAAAGGGAGGGGTGATGCACGCTGTACTACGGGAAGTGTTGTAATAAAAACATCCATAAAAACCAAAGAGGGTGCATTTATGTGCAGACAAGATCACAGTCACTGAATTCAAGAATGAAGGTGACGGCACATTTCTTGGGGTCTGGTCTTCTACATGACTTGCCTATCATTTATCATGTTAGGATGCATATTTCATTAAATTCCTTTTTTGTTTATTACTAAACATATTAAACTTGTGAAATGTGATTGAATGTGATGAGGCTTGATCGCCTCAGTGTCTGTAAAAATCAATGCACTTCCATAACACGTTCTTTCAAGTTGTACATTTCTCTATATTGGCTGGAACCATTAAATGCAGTTATGCCACCGAGCAGTCTGGGAGCTGTGAGACATGACTGTAATCCTGTTAGCGTTTCCGTAAAAACACGTCAATGCATCCAAGCCAGACCCCCCCCCTTCACTGCACACACTGAAGAAAGCTGAATGAATTTGTGTGAGTGTTATTGCTGGAAATAAAGAAGTTAATCAAAAACCTAGCTCAGTTAATCAGATTACGCTTCCATCGTTCATAAGCTTACACTTGTTAAGATGCTCAGACTTAAGCACCTCCATGGAATTTGCTAAATTTGTTAACCGCAAGAATTTTTAACAGCCTCACGCTGAGATGACAATTTTTGGGGTGTCAATATTGGATTTAGAAAAGCCTTTTGATTTGTCATAATCACCTACACATAGAGGCACAGAGATTCTAAGCTCTCATTTGAATCTATTTACCTCTTCCAGGCGAGTAAATTTCAAATGGCAACCACAAATGTAAAGCATTTGTAGTTTTTAAGTGCCTGTGTTTGTGCTCTTGCTTGTCACATATTTTAATGAATACAGCCTCTTTGTATGGGTGGGTTTTCTTACAGATTACCAATGAAATATTGATAGTGAATGATTTCAAGCAAATTTCGAGATATTCACTTCATCTGTATCACCCAGCCTTAGATATTTTCCACCTCGCTGTCATAATAAAGATGAGCTGTGTGCTAAGCATTTTAAATGAGCCATATATTTCCTGGAGCTTTTCGGCATCCCATCCCAAAGAGCAGCCAAGAAGGTGTTTGTCCTGTAGTCACGATGTCCTGAAACTCACACAGTGACAATATGTTGTCTCCTCTCACTGGAGCACTCCATTGGACAAGTAACGCTCTGTTTACTGATATTCTTCACATACAGGTCTTTAGATTTAGGAGGAACTGCTACAACTTGCCTTGATACATCTTGCCACTTTTGGGATTGGAATATCTAAGCCATATGTTTAGATATATACTGTTAGGTATATACTGTTAACTATATAACTGAGCATCTTTTGAAAATTTGTGGAAAGGGTGTGCTCTACATATTGACTAACAGATGTCATTACATAAACTTGTTTTGATTTTTCAAGGCTAGAAACACATGGTGTGCCGCAAGGGATACATATACAATTTTCACAAAAAAAACCCCCAAAACTTACCTGTGATACACTGAAACTGACCATCTTCTCGTCGAATAGTGAAGGCCTCACCTGGGTTTACCTGCACCAGGATTACCTGTGGAGAAACAAAACAACATTTCATTTGGCTATTTCCGTTCATGTTTGCAGTGAAGTAGTGTGAATAAAAACAGTAACATCTCTGAGAAAAGCACCCAATGGTTTACTGTTACATTGATGATACAGTCAACTGAAAGTCACAGTGGGGAATAATCACATTCTCTCTCCTGGTTTAGAGCATTTCTGCCATGCTTAATATGTAGGCGAGACTGTCAGACGCAAGCACAAGAAACGGAAATAATGCAGCATCAAGAAGAACCAGAACACACAAAGCTGTCTGCTGTGGGACCAGTGCTCCAGTCTGCCTAAAATACAAGCAGACCAAAAACTTATCACCTTTAATTTTCAATCACACTAAGTGTTATCAGGACAAAAATCCCTCAAAACAGATATTGGCTACAGAATCAACAAAAGAAATGAAATGAGAGCAAGACTGACAGACTGGGGCTAATGCGTTAACAAGCTTTTCTCCAGTGTGGACTGTGATTCTCAGTTTAGCTCGCAGGGATAAGCAATCATTAAACTGCAAAAAAAATAAAAAAATCAGCAGAATATTTTTTTTTAATGCGAGACTTCAGTGTAAACACCAATAACCACAAACCAGGACAACTGAATCCATCAATCGTGCACATTATGTGTGTGAAAGAGGGCGCTGAATGTAACACACGATATCATCCATAGAATCATAGAAGCAGTGCAGGTTAATAATAAAAAAAGCCTCTGAAAATCAAGACATCTTGGTTTGGGTGTCTTTCATTACACAAAATACTCAAACCGCAGCTGTTTTTGTCAATCAGCGAGATGAAATAGTTGAATTTTTAACTTGTGCTTGATATGTATGTGTTACATTGTAACTTTACTTTGATATTTTAGAAGTGATCATTCACAAGAGTCACTGTAAAACTGTACGTATCACACAAAAAAGAACAACATGCACCTTTCAGGAACATACAACAAAAGTTGCCTTCAGATGAAACATCAAAAGAAACAGAAAGCAAATGATTATTATTTCAGCCCACTTTGAACAGCAAAAAAGAATATTGACTGCATTAACATTTAAAATTTGCCAAAAGAATCATGATTTGTAAGTGTTTCTCCCAGTTTTAATGGGCAACTAACCGTCCTCTTCTAGAGTTATTAGGCATTTTTTAAGCTTTATCCATAAACCTATGAGTTGGAAACTGCTGCTGGCTCATACCATTCATGGAGTTCATCATTACTGGAAACGGAAATATCAGGTACGCACTGTTACCCTACACTGAGTCATGCTGCTTCTGTCACTACAAAAGACATGAGCATCGAAAATGAACAAGAGAAAGCGTCATGAAAAAGGTCTTTTTGTCTGAAGAACAAACTTTTTAAGCCATTTCAACATTTCTGACAATGTCACATCCTTTTCACGGCAGCCAAACAACACTAAAATTATTAAATAGAACTCAAGACAATCATTTTTCATTCACTTCATCAACAGGTAGGTCAGATTATGTTAATAAAATCAAGACACTGAATCTTCTCCCTCTAATCATCTCAAATTCATCATTCTCTTAACTTGTCCTTAGAAACTCCGAAAGAGCACATAACTAGGTTTTTGTTGCCCGGCAATGTGTGTGGGCGCTTGTTACCTCGCTCGCGTGGAAGTCGCTGTCATAGAATCTACACTCCTCTGGCAAAGGGCTTTGGCTATGGCTCTCTTCAAGCACAGAAATCATCAGCACCTCCATCTCTGACACTGCTCCCATTCATGTGCTCAGCAGGCAGAGGAAAGAGCCCTTTGACTGTCACACACAGAAGCTCATATGTTCATACACACCCACACAGGCAGCGTCAGCATTAAGTGTAGATGGTGGTGCTGGGGGAGTGAGGATGGGAGGATGGGAGGATGGGAGGATGGGAGGATGGGAGGCGAGGGGGGGTGCAGGGGCAAAGGAGGTCTAATTGAATTAAAGTCTAGGCACTTCACGGGTGCATGTGCATGTTTGTTTCCACCCGCGCCTGTGTGAAGCAAACAGCCCTCCTAGGATGAGCTCTCCCTTTTCAAATTCAATCCTAACATTGGAAGTTGCATTTGAAATCAGTACTGATGCATTCACTGCATTTTCAGAAAATCAAACGGAAGGAAATTTTACTTGCAAAAGACTGACTGCTACTTACTGTTGCCCGCATTGCTTTTTCCTCATTCAGGCGTCGCTATTCACGCAGTCACAGATGCTCCAGGGTCTACCAGACCCTCCACCACTTCATCCAACCCTCATGAGAAATCACATGACCTCGATGCTAACACATCTGGCTGTGCTGATCCTTCACACCCTCCACTTCCCTCAACTCCTGCACAGAATCCAGGAAGAAACAGGCGAGAGGCGAGGAGTGCAGCAAGAGCTATGTAGGCGGATGGGGCTTAGTCTCTTGCGCTGGATGTAGCCGTCACACAAAGTGTGGCATGAATCTCATGTTTGCTTAGCCTGGTTCAGCCTCATCTGCTCCATAGTGGCACTCTCTGCAGCAGGCGGCTTGTTCACTCTTGCCTCTGGCTCCAGCGCAGCCTCCCTACCGTCAGTATCCACAACAACCCCTTCAACAAATAAGCCACAGCGATGTCCACGCCAAACCTCCAGAGAAGGGATTGAAATCTTATCAGCAGTGGCCACTCTCCGGAAAAGGAGGCAGATGAACCCAAGAAAACAGGACCAAAAATATGAGCAGGACTGGATGATGCCTCAGTTTGCTGTTCAGTTTCCCTCTTGCCTCTGTCACTGCCTGTGTGCCAGCTCAGTTAACGCCTGCTGTGCTCCTTAATATGGTTAATTTCAATAGCATTCCATCAGGGTGTGATCATAGCACAGCTGAGCCGGCAAAGGTATAAGGGTTCCATAGCGTGGGGAGTCCTTTGTTCTGCCTTTTTTCACAACAACAACAATGGCGTGAGGGAGCTGAGCGACCCACGCAGCTTCTGAGGCTGACATATACGACTACGCTACAGTCCCTCTCCCTCCCTCCCATCTCTCCCTCCCCCTCATACTCTCTATGGCTCTCTCTCTCCCATTCACAGAGCGACATGCCATACACCCTCTCTTAATACTCCGATCGATGTGAGAGGAGATGAGGTGGTGGGAGTTCAATTGCAGAGCTCCGGCGCTGGTGACAATTGCACCCTCTAGTTCTCTACTGTCTTCAAAGATCACAAAGCAGCCCACTGACAGTCAAAACAGAGACACTATTTGTACAGCGACACAATAAACAGAGCTTGCAAGTATTCACTGCTTCTGTAACATCTGTCCTCATTTATTCTAAATGGATCATTCCTTAAAGAGACAGTGCTGATCACTTGATCAGCATGTGCCAAGTTCACAGATACTCTGCGCCACTGATGCTGCGGTGAAAGGGTACACCTTTGGTTTGTTTTGCTCTCTGTAAAATGAAAAAAACAAAAAAACAAAAAACTGATTTAAGGAATTACACGAATACTGCTAACAGCTAACAGCGATGATCAAGGTCCAAGTAAAAAAGACTTATGATGTAAGATGACTTTTGAGAAACATGAAGCACAAATCAATTTAGGAAGAATGTTAAGAAACAGAGACAGAACACTTTATATTAATAAGGGGTTCAAATCTTGCACTGATCAAATTAATGACCTGTTAGGATGATTATTTGGAGAACCTATTGAAACAAGGATTTCTTTTCATCTACAGTGAAGGAGTTATGGAGCAAATCACAAAGTGAAATCACAATAGCTCCCCCTTTAGGCTGCTTTAAGTTTTTCTTTCTAAACATCTAAATGCTTAATGCTATAAATGTGCAATTTTAAGACATTTTAGTGTGTCCACATAATAATTATGGACAAATGCTAACTAAAGCTATAGCGAGCTAGTTGCACAAGAGCGGCAGACAACGTACCACACGTACAGCGCACACAGACTCTTGTTGGGCAGCTCACCTGGTTGCACAAAGCACACAACTGCAGGAGTGAGCAGCAGCTGCTGGGCCGGGCAGCCGATTCACACTGAAAAGGACGTTTGTGATGGCTATTTTGCCTGTGTTTACTTGACTGTGGCATTTAACAGAGTTGCTTTTAATTTTAATAATATTAAAAGCACCCACCTTCTCATTTCAACTCCTTCTGCAAGCGCAAGGAAGGAGTATGTTTCATGTTATCATGTGTTTTTGGGGAGTGGTTTTGGAGGGAGGCATGATGGGAGAGGATGGGATTTTTCCAGTATATACTAGTTTATTCTTGCAGGTTTCTCCAACCTTTTCTCCAGCTTTAATGTGCAGCTGCCATCACTAACCAATGGTATGGTGACTTCATTTGTTAGCAGACAGGCTCTGAAACAGTGCTAGGGCACAGCAAAGGTTACTTTTCACACGGATGACTAAGCACTGTAATTTTCAATGGTTTTGTGGTCACATTCAAAACAGGGAGGACCTTTTTAACAGAGCGTTGGATGGAATGGAAGAAACCATGCATTGAGAGAACAGCAACAATGAAAATCAGATAGAGTGCCAAAAACTCAACCAAAAATAAATCACGGATTTAACCAACATATCTTGTTCCCACAGTAAAGATTTACGTCCGTGTGCTGTATGTAACCTTGTGCAAAGACAGCAGGGATCAATTAGCACACACTGTCGTTGCAGGTTGCAGTTTTATTACCAGGAGAATGAGCCTGCTTTGTGTGTTCATGGCTGTTAGCTCTTTCTCAGCCAGCACTGACTCAGCGTTCATGTTTCTCACTATTTGTTCCTCTTAATTGTTTACTGTGCGCTGATGTGACATAGCAGCTGGTGGACAGGAAACAGTAGCGAAATGACACAGGGGAAATCCGGCCAGTGTCAGAACGAGGCAGGGACCAACGCAGTCTCCCTGCAGCTGATGGCATACGCTTACGTGTGCAGTGATAATTCAAGGCAATCTGGAGATCCTCCACCTCCAGGATCCCCTGGAAACGCTGTATGATGGGACAGCAGGATAGAAACAGGCAAGGGGATAAAAAAAAAATCTTTCCAAGAGGTGTTCATGTCGTAGCAAGTCGTGTAAATATTAGTTATCCTCTAATGTCTTTATCACAGGAGCCACAAAACGCTATCAAAGCGCACAGTCAGACATCAGCATGCGTTATCTGAAACCTGAGCCACACCGTATTTTCTACCAGCTTTCTATTAACTCTCTTAATTAACTTTTGTCTTTCCACTCAGTCTCAGCATATTTCTATGGATTCATGAGCACCCACCAACCCCCACTGACTCATGATAACTTAGAGCTTTGTGTACAGTGAATATTGGTGTATATCATATTCTGTTACCATGTTGACTTCATATGGCGATATCTGTTTCAGGAACATAAATGAATGATATCAATAACATAATACGAAAAACTCAAATTTCTGACCGAATGACATCTGCCATTTTAATTTTTCCCCATAACTATTCAACCACTGACATGAAACTCTGGATAAGCACATGTCTACATTAGTTTGGTACACCTGGACTTCGTCATGTCTTCCCTTCTTTCTAAATATGTAGAAATTTCAATCAACTGTTTTTAAACATGATTTATTATGAAGTCAAGCAATATCGGCTAATCTGGTATTGATCAGGGGGCATGGTTGGGATCACTGACCTGCTAAATGTCAAATCAGCACCCAAATAAATAAGGATGCTACCATGAAGTAGCCGTTTCACAGAGTAATTGACTATCAAAACTACTAGTCAACCATGTGGGGTTTTAGCATGGGGCAGTAATAAAGCAGTGGCAATGCATCTGCAGCAGATATGCAGCTGGGGGCACTTAGGGAAGTTGTTGTTGACAAGTCATAGTTGTCAAGACTAATTTTAACACTGTGCAGTTTGTGGCTCAGCAGGCGTGCAGCAAGAGCAAGAGGCAGAAACAAACATGGCTGCGCGTCCCAATACTTGACTACAATCAACAGTGCTTCACCAGAGCAGACTCAGATTTGCTGAACAATCATTTTCTACGTTATGCCATGTTAATGAACAGAATTTTAGGTATTTAGAGAAGGAAAGAGTCCCTGCGAGAAAGCAGTCGCATTGCTCCTCTATCAATTTGGAGAACTAAGAGTATTGATTGTTGGAAAAGAGAAAGAATAACCGAGAAGATTTTGTTGAGTTCTATTCTGATTCTGTCACTTTTGAATTATATTTATGATGATTAAATAACTGTTTCTGTGAATGGAGTCTGGTGGCTTTGGCAGCAGTGACATAACAGCCGTTTCTGGTCAAACAAAATGGATCTTACTCTTTGACAAAAAGGTCCATCTCTGTAGGGATCCTTTCCATAATGTTGTCAGACACTTAGAATAACAATCTTAGCCTGTCACTGGCAAAATCAAACACTTTTAGTGACTGTGCACTGCTGGTACGCAAACGCCTGGAGGGATTACACTGCAGTGAGCTTCATGGCTGCTGGCCAGCAGCTGAAAAATCTTCAAAAATGGTTGTCTCCACTAGTCACCTGGACACAAAAAGATGGGAAATATGGTCCATAGTCAGATAATAAGTGACAAGAATTCCTCCTGTTGTCCAGGACACTGAAATTAAAAAGCACAAATGGGGAAACTCTGCACATGTCACTGTCATTGACTGAAAATGAAATATAGGTCAAGCTGAAATGAGTGAATAATTCAAGAACACGGTATTGGACATTACTGTATTTGTTCATTTTGTGAGGTGTAGGTATGTGGATCTTTTAAAAGACATGTTTATGCTGAAATAATGTACGTATGTCTCTCATATTGGTTTGCCCTCTTTTCTGGACATAATGTGCAAAAATGGATATTTATGGTTTCCTTTTTTATGAAGGAATAATCAAACATTATTGTTGACAGCCCTACTCAGCTACTCTCTGGGAGTAGTTGATAACGACTAAAATGCAGAAGTCGTACTATGAAGAGGATTGTACTCGTGACTTTGCCTGCATTTGGCTGTGGTCTATGTTCCCTTTAAAAACTATAATATCGACTTCAAAGAGAATATCCCACAGGCTGATGCTGCCATGCTTCACTGTGGACCTGGTGTTAGATAGGTGATAGGCTGTGGTAGTCCTGATACAGAGATCTCCACTACAGCTCAGCTATTCATTTTGTTCAATCAGACCACATCATCTTTTGGCTCATGCCCTCTGAAAATTTCACATGAATTTCTGCAGACTCCAGGCATGCTGTCGTGACATTTTTTTCCTCCGCAGGAGTACCTTCCATCTGGCTCCTCTACTGCATCGCCCAGACTTGTGAAGTGTTGTACTTGGTGTACTCCTTCCAGAGGAATCTCTTCTTAGCTGAGGCCCTTTGTACTTCAGTCAGAGTTGCACTTGGTTCCAGGTCGGCTTCCTGGCAAAGGTCCTTCGAGGTCGGGCAGTCAGCCAGCCCTCGGAAAAGTCCAGGTAATTTCACATCTCGGGCATTTTTAATGACGAAGCCTTATGTGCTCCTCCTGAATTTCTATGTTTTACAGACGTCTGTTTTGTCCCTGCCAGTCAGACAGCGTTAGCAGTTAAACACTGACGAGGAAATTCTGATAACAATGTTTTTCATTTTAGAGCAAAAAAGCAATTAAGTGAATGTGTAGCAAACACACTTTTACAATAATGATTGGTTTGCTTGATTGCTTTGTACTATCATATCGACTATAATTACATAAAATGCCATTTTACCAAAACATTCTGCTAATTTTCTGCTTAATTAATGTTGGGACTGTTATTTATTTATTCAATATGTAAGAGGCCATGTAGTACAATAATAACGCTTAATGTTGACATAACACATCAAATGAAATGTTGACATTTGATGAAAACGATCTTGATATGGGATTGTGTTAATATTAAATCGATCACAATGATAGGCTGTGGATATTTTTAATCGCTCATCACACTGTATCAACAGCCTGTCAGCATGAAGTCGCAGGGCAAAGTTCACGGCCAGTTCCGGAAAGCACTGTTTGAGGTAGCAATGAAGACAGTGGACGTGCACGTTGATGTCCTCTGGAAAAGAGGAAAAATAATGAGTGGAACCGAGGGGCACAAAGCAACTTGTGCTGCTTGTGTCGTTGCCTGTCTGTACAAAGGGAGGGCTGAACTCCCTGCATAGACAATGGACAGCAGCGTAGCTTCAAAGCAGAGCCCACAGCACAGGGAACGAAACAGGATATGCTTTACTGGAGTCACGATGCTCATTATCCATACATAAGTGCAACAAAAGGGACGACAGTGAGATCAATTTATCAAACACCTTTTGAACAAGCAGAACACAAACTTGCAGAAATGTGACTTCCTCAGCCACTCTGCCCACAGTAACTTGCCCCCTCTTAATCCACACCCGGTTTGTTTTGCACAGCCATTCTTTAAGCTTTAAGTGCCTGTAAAACTGGGCAACATGACATCAATTATATGTTTGGATGCTTTCTTTAGTTATGCATTCTCTTTATGCTATTTTCAACTGTATGTTTTCAGTTATCATGAAGTGTGTTTTATTCTCCATTCTATTTCTATTTCTATGTGAAACATATGATTTATTTGTTGTAAAGCACTTTAAGCCGTATTTCATGTATGAAAGGCGCTTCACAAATAAAGCTTTTTATTATGATTAGTCTTACAATGATCTCAAAAGTAATAAAGCGCTGAGAAGGTCCACAATTATTACTTTTTTGTTGAAGTCAAAGGCAAGCCAGAGTGCCTAAGTTAGACTGTGGGGACGCACTTGCAGTGATGAAAAAGAAGAAATCTCAACTGCCATACGAGCTTGAAACATGCTAAACTGGATGAGCTGCGAGGACAAATGCGCTTGGATACAGTTAAAGCTCTTTGGAGTTTGGGTGCCCAACAAGCAGCTTTCACAAGACCACAATCTGACAGAGACAGTGTTACCTCATGGCTAAGAAGCTGAAACAGATAAATTCAGAAGGAGAATTGGTGAAGGAGTGTCTTGCTGCCTCTGTGGAGATGCTAGCACCAGACAAAGTAAAATAGCTCCAAGGTGTCTGTCTGTCTGAAAGCATTCATAGAGATAACGGAAAAACCTGACGTGGAAACTGTGTCGCACTGGCTTGGAAGTGTTCAAAATACTGCTGAGTCATGCACTGTCCACCTCCTCACAATCGCTGACAAATAGTGGGCTCATGCCCATTTTCACAGATGATTCAGTGGCTGACCAGGAGAGAAGCAGGGTGGGCTTCAATTCTGTCACAATATCTCAAGCCCTCTGGTAACTTGTGAAGTGGCACATGTCCAAGGCCCTGTTTCTTGAGTCTGGCAATTAGGGATGTACTGATCTGATTTTTCAGTCCCGATACTGATACTTGGGCTTTAGGTTTCAGCCCACAGTGAGTACTGAACTTTGTAAAACATAATGTAACAATGAAGTACATAGATATACAAATGTACTGAATTGTTACGATACCTGATCAAGCTATTTGAGTCTGGTATCTGTACATCTCCACAGCATACAAGGCCAGCACCAAAGACAGCTGAGTCAAGTGAGGTCTCACTATCCCACAGTAACTTTAGCCCATGCATGGCATGTAGCCACGAGGAGACCACACACTCATGTCTGTGTGCTCCCCGTTCAATTTGTGTAGTTACTAAATGCTGAGTGGTCTCTAAAACAACCACAGCAAACAGTGGGTTTTAGATTTTTAAACTCTCAGCTCAGGTCATAGAGGATTTAAAAAAGACTTGATGATGTTCGAATAACATGTCAGTATAGAAAAGAGTTTCAAAGCAACTGCTAAACAAAATACCTACTCCTCCTTCCACTGTTTTTCTAAGCCCTCCCTCAAAAGCGCTATGCTGTTTAAAAAGATATCGGAATTATATGTATTTCCCAAAAGTCTGGATGATTCCTCGGAAAGGGGTTGACAGTGACTGCACAGCTAGAAGTTATACCAGGGAATGAAAATAACTGCCAACGAACCATTTCTAGTAACGACGCATCAAATTTTGCTCAAATGTGATTTTATCACTTAGAGTCTGTCAGGTCACAAAAACAGACCTAAAAACCATCAAAACGGAAGAACATAAAAGAACACAAGCGCAAAGAACATGAAAACAGTGGCAGGTCTAATGAAAGAGAGTAATGAACAAAATATACATACCCATCAGCACAGATAACAGGCAAGTACATCAGCCATTAGCCGGCTTAAACATTGACAGAAACAGACTGATTCATCTGTTACCAATTTAGCTACAAACCAAACTGTAAGAGCAGGAAAAACTTTGAGGGGAGGGGGGCTTAAATGGATGGAAGCAGTGAATCATACTGTAGCAAAAGTCATCTTTGAAAAGGAATCATCTCAGGTAATGACCTCAAGACAACAGCCTCCTCTCTGACTCAGAGTAATCAGTCCAGCAGAGCGTTAATACCAAGTCAAGACGAGGATAAAGAAACCACGAACAAAGAATGAGGTGTCCTTGCAGCTTCTCCAGCTAAAGGTCAGAAATGGAGGGGTCAGCCATCGCTGTGAATCCTCTTCACTGTCACCACAGTCCTGCCTCTCTCTGTCAGGGCCCAGACCCCTCCAGTGGTTCCTGCTCCTCACTCTGCAGCTGTCATGATATTTACACACCTCCTCAGACACACATCAGCTACATCTTACTCACAGCAACACTCAAATAACAACCCTCGAAAAGCTCGAAATCACACAGTGTAAAATGGATTTCTCTTCTTCCATCAGGATCAGGAGTCGAGACTCTGACACTAAGAAATTAATTGACTAATTCAAATCAAATCTCCTTCGCTGTGTGAACTAGAAAAAATTCTAAAACTTAAAAACTGCTTTTAGTAGGAGAAAACATCGTATTTAACGCCAGTTTCTAATGGAGTAATGCAATGAAAAGGTTTAAACCATCGAAATCACAGGTACTGTGAAGATAGGTGTGCAAAGATGAACTGAGATCTATGGGAAAACGGATCTAAGAATCACAGATATGACCACATCTATTAAGAACCAAAGATCAAGCAATACAGACGTTTCAAAGTTCTTTGACCGAGTTAGAACCATGCAAAACATGAAACAACCATAAAATACTTTGAAAATACATTTGGTACTCCACAAACCTTTAAAGCCCTTACAGATTCTAACTTATGCTGCCTTGAGTATCAATTTTAATGAAGTCGATACTAACCATGCTAACCATGCTAGCATTAGCAACTGCACACTCACACCCAGACAATCACTGAAGTAAAAAGATATTTTATTTGGCAGGACATGCACAACACAGCATTGTTGAAAATTATTGATCAAGGTGGATTATACTGACCCCGGCACAATATCCAGTTCTGGCATCATTTCAAGGAAACACAAATGCAATGAGTACTACCCAAAAAGCTGTCTGGTGTATCACTGTCCACTGTTCCCTTTTGTATTTATTTTGGTAATTGATCCTTAAAACTATTCTTTTGTCATTTTGCCATTGATAATATTTGTTTTTATCGACCCTGATTCAAACCTAATAACATTTATTTTACAAAAAACATACATATAAAATCTTAGCTCAATAGCAATTAATTGTTTCTGTATTTAATTACAGACCATGTATCTTGGTATTGATTTGCCTGAGAGGGACACAAACACCTCTAATGTAAAAACAACGTCACAAAAAACACAGCAACTGCTCTGTGTTATCTGATACTTGTTATTCCTCCTCATAGGAACACATTTCAGAACATTTCAGTGATCATAAACATGCAGTGTCTCAAATTGGTCAGCAGCAGGGTGGTAATGATGTAAGCCAGAAATGATCAGCAGGATTTCATTCCTCTAGCTCTCATAAAACACTGTAAACACTGACAGGGGACATGGACAGATAATCAGGTAACCTTTGTGGGAGGTGGGAAGGTAACCGAATTCCATGAGAACAACACCCTCACAGCCCAACACAACCAGTAAAATCTGATCTCTACGTGAACAAAACCTGATTCAGGTGAGGGTTTTTCCACTGTGGAAAATGACAAGATGGCTGGAAAGGCATGTTTATAGGGCAGCGCTAATATTAGCAAGCCTTATCTAGACAAACTGCCTAAGACTGAGGAAATGACAGAAAAGAGATCGCTGTAAGGTTCCATGCCATCCCCCAGGAAGTCATGGAAACTTAAGCAAATCGAACTGATGACCATCAAAATGACAGGGAAACCACCCAGGCTTGTCAGGGCCACTCAATTTCACTCTGATACTCGCAAGAGATGGTGCAGATATCACCTCATAACCCATACAGCAAAGGCTGCTGTCAAAACTGAGAGAGATGTGGTTCACAGCTAACAAGCACCTGTTGCCTATAAAATACATTCCATGAGCAGCTGAAGAAACAGCAGAAAATCCGTTTGAGTTGTTTCAGTTCTTATCTGAGTAAGAACCATGCCTGCATAGTTTGTTTAGCACCTGAAACAAGCCATGAAACACATCAGGTTTCACAAGACGAACATACTGTACGCTGTTGTACTTTAAGGAATGAATATTCTTGCTTTCAAAAAGCAGTCCAGTGCTCAGTTACGTGAGACACACAGCAGTTTAACAACTGCGAAAAGACAATTTGGACATTATGGATGTGATTCAGCAAGTGTGACTAATGGCAAAAAAGAGAGAGATGTCAACATATACCTGCTGGGGGCCCTCCCCGTTAACCATGGCTGGGGGTGGTGGTGAGGCCAGGATTGGGAGTTCAGGGCTGAGAAGCTGGCCGGACTCCAGAGGTGGGGTGTGGTCTGCCATGTCTCCCTCATTCACACCACTGAAGAGGTACTCCTGCAACAACAACACAGCTATCAGAGGAGATGTACAAAATACACCTTGAAAATATGTGGTATCATAATCTGGAGTCCTCCAAACCAGCCATTGCACCTGTGCTGAAAACCACATTTATAGTATGAGCATCATCAAATACATTTTACAACATTGGGATGCGACTCCTTTTAAAAGACACAAATGTGCGTAAAACAGACCATGATAGAATCATATTGGTCACTACGAAATATGTAAAACAATGTTGAGAGTTGCTGCAAGAACACAAAAAGATTATGCAAACATTATTTGGATATGACTGTTGGGCAGTAAGACCCATTAACAATCTTCCATGTTGGGAATTTTTTATCCCTCTCATTTTATGATGACATAAAGGTCCATATTTAGTGATTTAATATTCTGCCTTCACTAGTATACAAGACATCAGGCAGGAGGCAAATAACCTCAAAATGCACAACTGCTTCCAATTAAAAACATAGTGACACGCTGAATGGCACTGAGTGGAAATGTGACAAACATCATCATTAATTTTCAAACATGTCAATTATTTTCCACTACCAGTCATCCACAAGCGGAGTTTTCTTTAATAGAATAAAAGCATGCAATGTAGGTAAAAGCAATCGGAAACTCCCAGTTGTGTCATTATGGGAGTCTGTGATGTTGATTAATCCTGTTTGAATTTGAACAGTCCATATGAAAAATGATAAAATCATTCATCATATCACCCAAAAAGAAGTTTACCTGAAGCAGTCTATTAGTGAGAGTTTATCAGTTTACTGTGATGTGATCCAAATGTGCTCTCTCTGTGTCTCTCAAGTGTTGAGATAAAGTAAACTAAGCTACTGTATTAACAACAATAAATCACATCACGATTGTAAAGACTGAAAAGAGACCTCATGAGGTGCAAGTACCAACTGCTGTAAAATGTGTTCTCACATCCTTCACATAAGAAACAAACACAAACATCCAAAAGCTGATCATGAAGGCATATACTGTCCGTTAAATTCAAGCAATCAAAGAACGCAAATCAACCAAGAAGGATTACACATAAACCCATTTCAAGTCAACTCCTGTGAGGGAATTCAAGGAAGACACAGATAAGACTGCAATGAACTAAGACTAAAAAGCCAATGGGCCGCACTGAGGACTGACCACTTGTGGAAAAAACACTTGTGAAAAGATTACATGACCTAGAAAAAACTCTGTCAGAAACAACAGAACACTATGGGAGAAATGTAACATGTGTCCTTGAACCTAATTACAATCCCACGCATGCGCTCCTAAACCTCACAGTGATCTGGCTTATCCGTCCGCTTTAGCCCCTCCCGTCCTTAAGCTTAAACAACAAAGTCAGTTTACAGTGCGACGGTCAATGAACTGGCTTTAAGGGAACTACTGCTACAGCAGAGGACCAACATTAGCCTGGAATCCCCGGCAGGCTTAGATGACGGCAGGCTCCTTCATTAGGCCTCCAAGTCAATCACTGCAATCACTTACATTACAATCACATATCACTCCACAACATAAGATGACTTCAAGTAAATCCATGATCAAATCTGACATTATCTATCAGAAACACACTAACAACAGCTACCTGAGAGTCAGGGAAAGGAGAAGCAACAAAGGAGGGATCCCTGATCACAGGCACTCCTCTTCTTTACAACTAACCACAAGTGGCATTCTATTGTCACACAGGAAATGAGGACCTGAGAGCTATTTATACATTTTCCAAATATGACATCACCAAGTGTTTTGTTATCTCCAGTTATGACATACTTTGAGTTACCTGTGAAAGTTGCATGTGCGCCATTTCACCTGTGCTACAATATGAACCCATTGTGTGGGTGTCTTCCCCTCTTTGCTCCTATGCTTTCGTTAAAAGGAGATGCCATTATATGAGGTGCTGATAAATCATCAGAAATCACTATTGCCTCCTACTAAAAAGCAGCAAGAATATCCAGTTTATCCTTTTGTTGAACTCCCATTGGGAGCATTGTATTAAAGCCTACAGTATACATAGCCTTTCCTGTTTCAGCACAGATAACGTTACTTCTATATCGAAATTGTGGTCACATCTGTTGCTGCCCTGACTGTACATCATATTTGACTGCGGCTGAGAAATCAGTCCACACGGACATAACAGCTGTTTCTCAGTTACAGTTGTGGTGAAACGGGGAAAACACCCTGAACAGCTAGAATAATAGCTTGTTTGTCCCCCATTGTTAAGAAATAACTTAGACGAAGACAAAATTATGATAATGAGGAAGGAAAAATAAGTCTTCACATGTAACACAATGATTTGGAAAATTTACTCGCTTGGTCAGTTTCTAATGACGATTAAAATGTATCCAGGTTTTAAGATGTCTATGGCAACTAGCCTCAACACGGTGTAACAGCTGGTTACCCCTTTAATGCACCTACCGTAATTTCACTTAGCTTTAGCGTCAGCCACTTATCTAACCCTATGGCTCCATTAACTGTATTCTTGCCAGGTCTAATAACTAAAGACACGAACTCGGTTATATTTAACTTGTCACTCAGTTAGTGTTCAGAGGAAATGCTCCTTATTTGACGTAGCTAACGTTATGTTAACATGGCTAGCTACCTCGCAGCCAAGACAATTGTTTATTCTAGCTACAGGTGTGTTTGGCGTAACGTTTTAGCTGTTCTTTATCCGACTGCAACATAACATTGCAATCAGATAGTTAACACACGACAACTTTAGATTTTATTTCAAGTTCCCGTGAGAGACACCGTAAATTCACGGTAACGTTAGACAGCAACACAAGTGAGTTATTACCAATAGCGCAGCTTACGTTACTCACTCAGTCAGTCGACACAGCAGCAGTGACGTTAGTCTGACACGCCGATGCACAGTGATGATTCTTATGCAGCTCTCCCCGAAATGTTGAACGTCAGCAAGCTCGGATGACTAGCTACTTTCTGCTACACCTAAGAGGGATAACTTGCTAGCTACCTAGATAAACACAAGACACGGCAAAATGTGACATGCTAGCTTTAGCTTCCTAATGCTACCTAGCTAATAGTTAGCAAGATGAAGATGTGCTTTACTCGCTATATGAACGACGATCGCTCGCACTGGCGACACCTAAAACAGACCGAAGTAACAAGCGAGCAACAGTGACGATGCCAAGTATCGATAATGTTAGCCTAACTGCCAATTTTATCGAGATAACTTTCCATCCAACCCTGCTCCTCGCATAAAAGTCAGGAATTTCGCCATCGCTTACAGGGCTCTGTGCGCATGCGTATTACAGCAAATCATGACGAATCCCAAATTCCAAGATAGCTAAGATGAACATAATATTGTCACATTGTTTGTATTGTGTTAGGATCATGGACGTGGTACGTAGAGTGCAATTAAAATTAACTTTATACGTCTACCTACGTTTTCATCGTTTTAAGGAAGACTTTAAGGTTGACGTGTCTGTGATCGGTTTGTCCACCAAGTCAGTCGAGAATCATGTCTGTGAGCTGAAACTGAGAACACCACATTTGCTTCACGTATGTGATCCTGCAAGGCCCAGTCTCGCCGTGCCGTGCTGCAGATATCCTCAGACAACGCGATACAGGGACCGGCTTCTTTCTGGAAGTTTCCGGTCCACCTTAACAGTATTTTCTCGTCTTTAAAGGGTGCCATTGATATTGTTCATTCATTTTTATTTGTAAATATGTAATCTGTAATTCCCCTACTGGAATAATAAGAAGGCATGCCTATAAATAATTTTGAAATAAACAAATCAAAAATCAATGTTCAACATTAGCTTAATGGACAGTTTTATAATGTGTTGCTTTAAAATAACGTATGTCAATCACCTGGTTTTATCTTAGCCTAATAAGTTTAGAATGTATTGAGCTGCAATTTGTCCATCCAAAGGTGCCCATGCAAATGGAAATGTATGTATTTGAAAATGAATAAATTCTTCACATTTTAGACTTACCAACCCATATGATTTTATCTTAAAATAAAATATGTGCATGTCAAATGAGGGTTTGTAAAGCTTTGGCATAATCAAGTGCAATGTGTCATGCACTGACATGCACTAAGACTGAGATACCCGTGGCTCCACCTGCTGGACCTTATAAAGGCGTACTGTGCTGTTTCTGCAGAAGAAGTTAAAGTGAAAAGAAGTTTTCTTCCACAAAACTGTTCAAAACGTAAACAACGCTCATTTTCCAGATGACAGCTTGAGACCAAGCCTTGATATAGGCCTATGTGTCTTATTATCCCTCACAGCATTTACTTTTTCTGTTTTCCTTGCAGTTTCTGGTGAGTAGAGTTAGGTGTTTGATGTTTCTGATAAACAGTCATTATACAGATGTGTAATACAGTATTTAGCAGTATAAACAAAACCAAAAAACAAATTGACTTCATGAAGCAAAAGAGGATGGTATAGGGGACAATACACAGAGTCATTTAAAGATAAAAAATAGTCATGAAAATATAGAGAAGTTGTCATGAATGAACCTATATTTAATGCATGTGATGATATATAGACAGAACATATATAAGTGTTATGATGCTAGAATCAATACAAGTACATATAAAAATGAAATAAGCTGTACACCATTTCTCCAACTCATTACCCAAAATGTTTTAAAGTCAGGCCTGGAAACAATGTTGCTTCCATTTCTTCCTAAAATCAGTCAAACATTAATGTGACTTTACAAATGGAAATACTAATTACTATTTGTCATGGATTCTAAAGTCTATTGTCATTTTTAATATTAAAAATCAACAATGATATATTATCAAATTGCTTTTAATAATAATGATAAAAACCATCCATGTATTAAGCACTTTGATGCTGAGAACAACCTCACAAAACACAAAGTCTATAGCTAATAGTTAGATAATGGTAATCACTCCTGTTGGAAAGCCCTGGGTATTTTTTGGCAATAATAAACATGCGATGTTCCCAGCTCCGACGTTCCATGAACGCACCACCTAACTACAGGAAGTAAGGTGGTGTGTTTTTCTCAGTCGGTGGTGTAGCGATCAAAGCTAACTACATCAAGGTGCAACCACAGCGTCTGATATGAAACAAGACCCGCACCACACTGCCAAGATGACTGCATCAGCAACTTGATTCGCCAAATATGTTGGCTGACATTTTTTTCAATTTTCGGTGTTCATTTATCAGAAAACGACATCGCGGACGAAACACTAGCTAGAACAACAGCAAGGTAACGTCAGTAGTTTAAACCATCAGAAGCTTCCTGAAGCAACAACACCCCTCACGCTAACTAGTGTAATAGTTTTTTTGTTTGATAGTTTGATCGTTACGCAGCCGCTGATGCTACATACTACATTAGCAGAATTGATGCCGCTAGCTTGTAAACCCAGGCTGCAAGTCTTAGAACGCAGCACAACTAGTTAGTTTAGCGTTGTTTACTTGTGTCCTCTTTGGCATTTGTTGATTTGAAGTGCTGGACACAACATTACAGCTGTGTGTGGTTACAGAGGGTGGCGTTCATAAGGTCTTGGGTCATATAAAGAGACACAATCAGGTGTTGCCACATGTTATAGTATCTTATTAAAAAGGCCATTACAGAGCGTTTTGACACTTTAAAGTTCTGGTTGTATTACAGAGTCGAGTTTTGCGCGCCTGGTGCTTATTCAGCTGGAGATTGCTTCATAATTTCAGCCATGTTAAATATGCTATTCCCTCTAAATGCCTTTTTTTTTTTTTTACCTAGTCTAATATGCGTTTGCACAAGGGCACTCTTACCTAAGGAGACACGTAGGTTTCATTAGCACTGATTTTGGAAAAAGACTCAAGATGATATTTAATCTCTATTAAATACACAGCCCATGAAATCCATTTCTAATCAGTGTATGTGGACTGTTAACACCAGCCTGTGAACATGATGATGCAAGTTGGTAGGAAGAGTGCATCCTTGACAAATGGTTCGGCCGTTTTAATGGAAATATTTAATCAGGATTTAGATATGATCGCATAAAGACACATGCAGAGGTGATCATTCTGTCAGTAAACACGGGTTTACGTAACTCAACAAACATAATCTGTCTGCAAAACTGGGCTCAGAGCCCAGTTGCTGTCTGAGTTGGGCGCTCTTGAGACATTGAAAAGCTTGTTGGATAATTTATCTTCCCTGTTTTTTACTTTATGCATCTGTTGGTACAGACCGGACAATTCTTAATGTCCATTTACAGAGTGTTTCCTCTTGTCATATTCACCCTGCAGTCACGTTTGGCCTTCTTTTGGTCTGATTTTTGCCATTCTCTATTTCCTAATCACTGTACTAACAACAACAACAACAACAACAACAACAACAACAACAACAATAACAACAGCAGTTTGTATGCAGTCTAGATTTTATTAATTGGAGCAGTAGTGACTTTAATTAAAAACAATTTCACCACGTTCCTGCTTGACTATGACTCAGCATTTCACTCCACTTTATTATTTCTTTGAGACATTCCCAACAATGCTTTGGTAAGGGAACACGTTAGAAGAAGACTTTTTGATTCTCATCTTTCCATGAAGCCCTTTTCCATTTCCAGCTTCTCTACACTATATATACTTTGAAATAAATGTCCGTATGAGTCATGTTCACATCTGTTAAACAGCTTTTTCTCCTCATTTCACAGCTGAGTAGTATGCTGGACGTGGGGAAGTGGCCAGTGTTTGCACTCCTTCCTCCTGAGGAACTACGGCTTATCCGGCAGGCTTGTGTCTTTGGCAGTGCTGCAAATGAAGCCCTCTATGTCACAGTTAACGATGAGGTAACACTTAGGCTTTAAGCAACGGTGCTTTAATCCCCTCATTTACATTAAGATGTGTTGCGAGACTTGACAGAGTCTCCTTTCACAATATAGGTTTGATTATTTTGTATTTAGAGGTGGATATAAACATGCTGCAGGCCTCTCACTCTCCGGCTGACACAGGGTGCAGTTCCAGGCACAGGGATAAGCAGATAGAATGAGGCTATCTTTAGCTAATACCCAAGCAAGCTCCATTTTTATCCTGTTGAAAGGTGTCGAGCATGCTTCATCTTGCAGCCCTTGCTTGTGTGTTTGTCCCTGTGGCCCAAACAGTTTATGTTTTGGAGCAGTCGTTTGAGCTGTAAAAAATACGTTGGTGGATTTCACTTAAAATGTTTGGGTACATTATGTTCCACCTTTCCCCCGTGCATAGTTAGTCCATACAGCTCACACACATTCTGGGAAATCAGATCTAGAGGTATTTCTCAATATGTAATCTCATAAAAAACTACATTTTGGTTGCAAGTGTAGTTTTATTTGGGCTTGAACAGTGCTCAAATGATTAATTCATTAATCATTTAGTCAACTGACATAAAATTGATTGTCAGAACCTTCTTGGCATTGCGAAGTTGGAAAAGAAAATTTTCCCTATTTTCTGATATTTTAGAGAATCTATACAGTGAATAAAAAAATATGAATTAGCAATAATGAAAATTTCATTATTCAGAATTCATTACTGGACACTAAGAAATGACTTTTCCATTATTTAAAATCATAATTAAAGTCCTCATAATGAAGTGCTGATATTATTTATTTCTTCTCAGTATGTCGTCTCACCCAGTAGTTTGTGTTTGCTGATGTGTCTGTATTTATCTGTAAACATCAGACTGTAGCGTTTATTACTATCAGTACCATTTGAGGGATGTTTGGTCTCTGCAGGTTTTTGCTCTGGGTACCAACTGCAGCGGCTGTTTGGGGCTCGGAGACCTTCAAAGCACGATTGAGCCGCGCAGGATTGATGTCTTGTGCGGAAAGAAGATTGTGTCCCTAAGCTATGGAACAGGACCGCATGTGGTTATCGCTACTGCAGGTAATCCAGTTCACAAAACTTCTGTTTGTCCCTGAGGGGAAATTTCCTCAGGAGGAATAGGAATGACATCACAAATAGCAAGCTGATACGACGCCAACCCCAGAAAAGTTGGGACACTGTAAAACATGAATAAAACAGAATGTGATGATTAGAGCAGTTGTACATGCAAACCATAATGATGTCATTGCTACCAATACGCTATCAAAAATTACCTTCTTAAAAACAAATTAACACAAAATTATAGTTCAGAGAGTCAGATTTCAAGTTATGGTTTGTTTTACTCAAAATCTTAACAGCATCTGGAAACACTGAATGTGAAGTTGACTGCTTCTTATCTATTAATTAAATATTAACCACTGTTTGCTGGGTGCTTTGTAGATGGAGAGGTTTTTGCCTGGGGACACAATGGCTACAGCCAGCTGGGCAATGGGACCACCAACCACGGACTGACCCCTGCCCTCGTGTCCACCAACCTCCTCAACAAGAGAGTGACAGAGGTGGCCTGTGGCTCCCATCACACTATTGCCCTCACAACTGATGGGGAGGTAAGCTATAATCACTTCTGCCCTTTCTTTAGTTTCTTTCTGCTTAATCTCTGTTTACTGAGACAGTGAACATCTATCTCTGTGTTCAGGTGTACGCGTGGGGTTACAACAACTCAGGCCAAGTAGGTTCTGGGTCTACTGCCAACCAGCCGACACCACGCCGGGTCAGCAGCTGCCTGCAGAACAAAGTGGTGGTTAACATAGCCTGTGGTCAGCTCTGCTCCATGGCTGTACTGGACAATGGAGAGGTAATGGGTCACATCAATCTGCAGATGTGTATTATGAGCATGAATCAGTGCTATCAGTAGGTCAGCTTTTCGGCGCTCAGCAGCATTGACTGCTGCAAATGTCTGTCACACCTGAGCATAAAATGTTCATGAAAGAGGCAGTTTCTGCATTAGAGCCATAGCTATTCATTTTATGTTTTTGCTTGTTCTTTAGAAGTAGACAGATTCTTCAGATCTTTTAAAACTAATTTTTACCCTAATTTAACTTCCCCATGCTTCCCTGTGTTTTCTCCTCGAAGAAGAGAGTGTTCATCACAGTTTGCAGTCAATGAGTTTCCTGCAATGTTAGATTTTTACCCTGTTTAAAATATGCAAATAAAAGCTAATGTAGGCGTGAACACAATTAGCCCTGAAGAAAAGCATCCCTCACTAATGCCCTGATGTAGCATTTGCAACATCCAAATGTGTCCCCTGTTTGCAGATCTATGGTTGGGGCTACAATTGCAATGGGCAGCTGGGTCTGGGCAACAATGGAAACCAGCAGACCCCGTGCAGGATCGCCGCTCTCCAAGGTGTCAACATCGTCCAGGTAAGAGCTTACAGAGAGATGAATCTCATAAAGCTCCGTTTTTCATGATTCATTTGAGTCAATGCTTAATTAGTCTCCTCCTTGAATTGAACAGGTTGCCTGCGGATATGCACATACGTTGGCCCTTACAGATGAGGGGTTTGTTTACGCCTGGGGAGCCAACTCGTATGGGCAGTTGGGAACGGGCAATAAGAGTAACCAAGCTCTCCCCACTCTAATAAACACAGACAAGGAGAGGTTAGTACTTTATTTTTACCTCTGCCTCAATTAGCAGCGACACCTCTCTGCCACCACAGCGGGTCGCTGAAGGTCGCGTGACAAGATCCTGACAGATTCATGTTTTTCAGTCTGTTTGTAAGAGAAGAGTAAAAGATGATCTCATTTCCAAAAGTCATGAAGTTAAAGATGACACATTTCTTCAACAGTTTCAGCAAGATTACTTTTGTATTTCCATCTTTTACACATTTAAAATAACATAAAAGGAAAAGGGCCTGAAGCTTTTGTCTGGGCCCCCTGCATGGCCAGTACTTAGTAACACATGGGGTGCTTGTAAATGCTTTTTGTAGCTCGTTAAATGTCTTTCAGTTCTTGTTTTGGTGGATTTTTGTCCATTCTTCCTGCCAAAGGCTTCTAGCTCTCAGATTCTTGGGCCATCTTGCACGCACTGCTCTTTTGAGGTCTGTCCACAGATTTTCGGTGATGTTTAGGTCGGGGGACTGTGAGGACCATGCCTAAGTCTTCAGCTCATGTCTCTAGAGGTAGTCCATTGTGGGGTTTGAGGTGTGTTTCGGATCATTATCCTGTTGTAGAAGCCATCCTCTTTGTATCGTCAGCCTTTTTACAGACGGTGTGATGTTTGCTGGTATTTGATTGAATCTATTCTTCCCTCTGCCAGTGAAATGTTCCCTGTGCCGCTGGCTGCAACACAAGCCCAAAGCATGATCGATCCACCCCTGTGCTGAACAGATGGAGAGGTGTCCTTTTCATGAAATTCTGCACCTTTTTCCTCCGAACATTGCATTGCTCACTGCAGCCAAAAAGTTCTGTTTAACTGGAAAAGGTTCTTCTGATGACTTTTTCACACAGGTCATATTTGTGCAGAACAGGTCAGAGGAGGTCTGAGGGGTCACAGTATTTCTAAGCTTTGAAATTATCACCTGACCTTTCGTAACAATGATTGTGATCAATCATAGCCCCAACATGCTAATTAAGGTGAGAGACCTTGGTAAAAGTTATCTCAGAGCTCAAATCTCTTGGTGTGGCCACACTTTTGTCTGGCGCTCTTTTCCTTTTGTTCCCACTAAAATTATACAAAACAAGAATAATACACTAATCTTAAAATGCGGAAGAGGATGTTTCATCTTTAACTTCATGAATATTGGAGACAAGCCATCTTCTACTCTCTTATCTGTTCATAGTACCAGAATTTTTGATCAGGGATGCCCAGATTTTACATGTCACTGTATGTGCTGAGCGACGTCTGACTCTAGAGTCAGAGTATTATGAAAGAAGCATTGCTCACTGTCGAAATCTGCTTTTATTTGTCTGTGATAGAATGCCTCCTTTGCCTCTCAGCCACATTTGACTTATTTCAACATACAGTCTGCACAAGAAGGCTGCATATTGCAGCACCTTAAGGTTTGAGTTCTGTTTCTGTCACCAGGATGGTGGAGGTGGCTGCATGTCACACCAGCCACACGTCAGCGGCCAAGACGCAGAGCGGGCAGGTTCTGATGTGGGGTCAGTGTCGAGGTCAGGCCGTTGCCAGCCCCCACCTCACCCATTTCAGCAGCACAGACGACGTGTTTGCTTGCTTTGCCACTCCAGCAGTCACGTGGCACCTCCTCTCAGTAGGTAAGAGTCATAGAGGAATGTAAAGATTTACCGTTTTTCATGACATTTAATATTGTCCCATTTACTCAGATTCAACTGCCCAGTGCAGCGGCCACATGTTTGTCATAGGTGAAAATTCCTGGAAGTGGTCTGAGAAATAAACAGGATACTCTGTTTCCTGTCCACATCAAACCGTCATATGTGTGCTAATTTATCTCATGGAAGTCAACTGAGACTGAGGAGCATAAACATGTCAGTTTGAGATCTTCATTTTGAGATTTACTCTCCGTTTTGTAAAGTTAATGACATCCGTCTGAAAAATCTGTGAAACTAACAAGCGTCTGGAGTGTGATCTGTTTCAGTCTGTTACGTGTTCAACTGTAGTGTTGGATGAACAAACAGTGACTCCAGTTAAATCTGTGATTCCCTTGAATTTCCTTTTTACAAAGTCTGGTAGAGAGAGTCTTACATGCATCATTTTTGATTTTCATATATGGACGGTGATAAAACAATGCATTTGCTTACCCTGTGCATAGACATGCTGTGTCTTTTTAAAGACAGGCTGCCATTTCACAGTAACCAAAAAGAAAACTTTCTTTCCTTGATTTTTGCCAGATGGCGATGACTACCTGACTGTTGCCCAGTCTTTGAAGAAGGAGTTTGACAGCCCAGAGATTTCAGACCTTAAGTTCTTGGTTGATGGGAAGTGTATCCATGTTCACAAAGCCCTGCTGAAAATCAGGTACGGAGCACATTTCCTGTCGTGTCATGAATCAGCTTCACCCTAGGATAGTTTTTTCCTAGGATAGTGAAGCCACGGCCTCCCTCACTCTGCCTCTGATTGGCCTACCCTGATATTCTTACCTAAGCTCTAACCAATTTCACTCCTCCTGCCTAAACCTGACTAACCCATCCAACAAAGGCAATGAGTAGTAGCCAATCAAAGGCAGAGTAGAGCGGGTTGCCACTCACCCTGCAACATTTTGATGTTAGGATGGAGTATAAGTTGTTTTATTTCTATTTTAGATTTGCTTCTGTTGAGATTTTATGGAGTCTGCGTAGTGACTTTGCATTGTAAACATAAATACATCTTCAAACTTTTTTTTTTAAGAGATGATTTTCCTTTCTTCCTCAGCAGAGCAGCCTGCTTCTCCATACTGACTTTCATTTTAGTCACATGAGTGTATTTTTCACATTCAGATGAGCTTGATGAGCCATGAATACACTTGGTTTACCACACTGGGATTTTTAGAGGAACAGAAACAAATGTCCAAATCATTTTGTTAATTATGGAGCCATCACGACAGCAAGCACACAGAGCCGTCTCTCTATGATAATGAAGTCAACTCATTACCTATGGAATGCTGTGCTGCCTATATTTAAACTCCATCTGTGAGTCAGTGTTTCCTCGTCTTTCCTGTTAATGTCATGGGGAAGCAAAGACAGACCTATTGTTTTCCGCTTTTCTTTTTATAACCACTCTTGGACACAGAGTATCTGCATTGCAGTCCCTTGCTCTTCTGCACTGTCAGGAGGAAGGAGCCAGACTGTCTGCGCAGTCAGCCTTAATGCACTTGTCACACAAATATACAACCGTGCAAAGCGCCTGCTTTGGCAAGATCACGTGCAGATGATACGTTAGAGAACGACAGCTTGTTTGTTCAACCGTGTGCTAAGAAGAAATGATAGAGAGGTAATGTTTGGGGCCACTGGAGATGAGCAGTTAAGCAGAAAATGGTAATCAGTATTTATAATGCAGAGGACCATAAGGTACGAATATGGAAAAATAGAGTGGGCTATAGTTGGTTAAAAGTGCCTCTGCTTTGCCTCAGGAAGTCTGTTATGGCAATAAGATGTAAGTTAATCATAATAATATATTAATACTTTTAATATTCACTTTGACACAGTTAACAGTAACAATTTCAGTGTCTTAAAAAAAGACCCAAAGATGTTTCTGTATACTTGTTCAAAGTTATCAACGTATGTAGTGGTGGGATGCACGTGAGTAGTCTGCTCCTTTTCTTCCCTCTCCAGGTGTGAGCATTTCCGTGCATTGCTGAATGAAACAGATGAGGACGCCATAGAAGTCCACCAGTTTTCATACCTGGTGTACAGAGCCTTTCTGGAGTACCTCTACACAGACACTATTAACCTGCCACCAGAGGATGCTATTGGTAAGCCTAGACATGGCCTACA
Organism: Chaetodon trifascialis; assembly: GCF_039877785.1. NCBI lineage: Eukaryota > Metazoa > Chordata > Actinopteri > Chaetodontiformes > Chaetodontidae > Chaetodon > Chaetodon trifascialis. Next base: position 25,442,081 of record NC_092064.1, on the reverse strand, counting down.
GTCCTTTACACCCTTAATGAACACTAGACACTAGAAAATATTGAAGTACGTCCGAAACACCCTCATCTGTGTTCTGCTCTTGTGTGTGCAGGGTTGCTAGACTTGGCCACGTTCTACCGAGAGACGAGGCTGAAGAGGTTATGCCAGGAAACAATCAAGAGAGGCATTTCTGAGGAGAACGCCATCACTCTGCTCTCAGCTGCTGTCAAGTATGAGGCGCGGGTAAGCTTATAGCCCCTAACACAGTCAGACTCCATGATGGTGGGGGCCTTCTAGTAGCTAGTTGCTACTAGTAGCAGTAGCTAGTCAGTTGTACTCCTCAGCACTGACCAGACAGCCCTCTTCATTTTTAGGACCTGGAGGAGTTCTGCTTCAAGTTTTGCGTCAACCACCTAACAGCTGTCACGCAGACCCAGGCCTTTGCAGACATGGACCATGACCTGCTCAAGAACTTCATTAGTAAAGCCAGCCGCTACGGGGCCTTCAAAAACTGACTGGAGTGCCTCTGTAGCGATGATGAAGTCAACACGATGAGGTTTAAGCTCACCAAGGTCCTGAGAGTTGACCCTAGACCAAAATAAGCACCAGGCTGATCAGTACTTCAAAGCCTTGTCGCTGGCGATGGTAACACTGGAGAAGCAAACGGTTTAAGGTTCCACCGTCTAACTGATGCTTCTGTTACTCCCTTAAGCCTAGACCAAACACAGTGGTTGCTTGGAGCGTAAATATTAGGTTACACCACTCAGTCACAAGCAGACAGTGCAGAGGCAGAATAGAAAGATGTGCCACAGCGGCGCCTATCTGTCCTCTCTGTGTTACTGGCAGTATGCAAATTTGGTGTCTGATTTGTTTGTTCAAGCTAGTCAACAAGTGTATGAGCTGCAGGCGGTTGCCTCACAGTAACTATGTTTAAACACACTTCCTGTTACCAGTTAGTTACGGGCAGTGTCATATACAGTGTTTTACTGTGGCACGTTATGTCTGATCAGCAGTGAGAGGAAGCGACCAGCAAAGCCTGATGAGCCATGAATCGAGCTTTCACGATGTGCTGCTTTTCTCTGAAGCCTTGATTCTCAAACTGTCTGGATTGAGAAGTAGTATTCAATGAGGAAAAAGCTTCTTCTGTTTTGGAAAAACTGCAGCTTATATATGACACCTTTTTTCAGTTATAATTTGTGTCTGATCAAAGAGAATATCTGTTCTCTTGTATAAGTTTGTGTTAATTTTTGCCACTCTCTATTGTATTGACTAACGTTTGTACTGTTTTGCTGTAGACAGCTACTTTGGCCACCATCAGCAAACTGGACCTGCTACATTTTTACTTGTGGTCGGACTAACACTCTCTGTGCAGCTGCAAACAGCGTCTGACTTACCCAAGCATATTGATCCCTGTGCAGCCTGTCAGTGATGTTACGCTGTATGTGCAAATGATTTTACAGTTGTGTTTCATTGCAATCTGGTATGTTTACAAAACTTTGGTTGTTTTTTTTATTATGTTTGCAGCAAACTTGTGGTTATTTTTACAAGTGGTTCTTTATATCTCTCCCCTGGTAGCACCTTGCAGTAATGAAGTAGTGCTGGCTTAGTGTAATTGCCAACTGACCGTGTTGAATACAGCCCACGTCTCAAATAGGACCACAAGGTCTTTAAATGTAGTTACCAGCTAATTCCACATTAAATTCCTAAATCTGTCTACATAGAGTGTAACAAAATGCTTTTACTTTAACAAGCCAATTATTGTATTTTTGGAACATTTTGATAATTACTAAAATGCCTGTGTTCTCATTTTCTATGGAAAATGCTGTAAGCTGCTGAGAGTGGCACTGATGGTAACATTTGATTATTTAAATGTATTAAAATGAATAACTACATCGTTTGATGTTTGTGTTATTGCTGTGGTTTGTGGTTTGTTATGGCATCTTTAAAAGCTTTGACATACATGTATACGCAATGTGAAATACTGAAGAAACTATTCAGCTCATACAACACCACGTTTGGGCAGATGAGCAGCTAGCTTCGAGCTACAAACACAAATACTGTGATAGACTTCTGGCCAGCTGCAGTTTGAAGCCATCGGGGGGCAGTGTGTTGCACTTGAATGTGTTCGCCTCCTCATGCGTTCTGAAATCTAAGTGATACAAGCTGAGGTTTTCACACCTCATGCCTGAGCTGCCATCAAGTGCTTTCACCAAACTGTTCATTACTTATCTGCGTATTACAGTTGCTCTAACGTAAATGTTAAGTTAGAGCAACTGTAATATAGCTGGTGTGTCACTTCTAGTCAGAGTGGTGGCAATGATTTGAACATGTATGTATGATGACACGTTTGCACATTTAGATGTAACAGACACTTATTCTATGTGTACATTTGTTTCCTGAAGTGCAGTTTTATAGTGTCACATCATCCAGTCAGAGTAACTGGGACACCTTACATGATAAGGAAATCCAATATAACTGATGTGTGGTAACTAATATATTTGAGCTAATGGCTACCCCAAAACAAATGATAGTAAATTAATGTGCATATAGCTCCTATAGCTAGCCACTGTGATAGACAGTATAGAAGAGTGGTTCCTTTAATTTTGCATTACAGTTGCCAAATAACACTTTTTTTTCAGCTTATTGGGTTTTTCTAAGGGTAGGTGACCTTTTTCATAGTATAGTATGCAGAATTAGGCTGTCAGCCAGGTTAATATGTTATTATATATAAAGGCTGGTGTTTACATAGAAGGTCAGGGAGTGTGCACAGCTGCCAACAGTACCTGGCACCTGGTACTCACAGCATTTACAATCCCCCCTAAGCCGTGACACTGCGACAATGGAATAATGTTTAATTACAGGTAGGAGTTCTTAAGTATTCACAGCAACATGTATTTGTACATGAGAAACATGCTTGGCATCATGTTAACATGACATTGGGTCCAAGATTTCTACATGAAATATAAAAATAAGTAGCATAAAATGGAAATACTTAAGTACAGCCATGAGTAAATGTAATTCTATTCTTTCTACCAACTTTATTTTCTCTACTTTAAGATCAAGAATTGCCTATATGCTTTCTGCTTTGAGAGTAGTTTAGTGTGGTCTACAAATAAATTGCCTCCATGTTGATGGTTTAATATGCGGCCTGTTGTTCTGATAGAGGAGGGCCTCTTTTCTCAGTTGCACTGTGTGGCTTCAGTGTGGTTGGCGCCTTTACTCACCACTCTTCGATCGCTGTGGAGTGATGACACCACATCCTCTTAGCACACCAATTTTCTGGCAAAAATAATGTGCTAGTTCACTTTTTTGAGTTTCATGGCCCTGTTTGTGAAACCAGTAAACAAGAAGCTGGCTTGTCTTTCCCTCAGAAATAACTGAAATAGCGTTCCGCTTAGTTATTCAGGCATGCAGTATGGCATGTTTTACCCCAAAGACGAAATTAAAATCAGTGGTCAGCTCACACAGGATGGCGGTGAAACATGTAAATGAATGGTAAGGCAGGAAAGCGAAACCATTTGCATGGCTATTCCTGGTAAGTGAAGAATTGCTCAATTCATATTATCCAGAAAGCAGAATGACAACCAAGGTTTTTCATTCCAAACATGGTGTTCGAGCCAGTGGTACCAGGAAACTGCACAAAGCCACTCATGTTGATTTTCAGTAAAGCAGAACATAATACTTTTGGTTTAAGGCTCATACCACTTACTTACATGCAGAACTACATCTGAATCTCTGAAACAAGTAGTCTACAATAAAGATCCAAAACCATCAGGTACTGATTCAAAACCAATCTGGTCTCAAGTACTTTTCTTTTCAAGTACTTCCTTACGTTAAACTTGTACTTGATGGGATTCCTATCTGTACAGGAGAGCTCATCACCTTCGTAGCTTGACTGGAAGCCGTATAGCTGAGACAACGACAGATAACAGAGGGAGAACGAAAACAACCAGGTGAGCAATGACTTTCCAAACAATCTTTGTGCTGCAGAAAACAAAGTGGTCTGCAGGAGAAAAACAGCTTCAGGCTTGGGGAACTTTTTTGTGTGTTTCCCATGACAGACACCGTGTGTGTGGGTAGCTGCTTGTGGTGCAGGCAGAGGTAAATGTCATGGAAACCTCAAAAAACTGATGCAAATTTGACTTTTCCTTTTGGCTGGGTTGAAATGAATAACAGTACCTGAATGCACTTAAGTATCTACACAAGGATGCACATCACCCAGGAAAATAGATGTCTATTATCAAACTCTGAAAACTATAAATGTACTTTGTTAATGGTGTTCATATTTCATGCTGTCTGAAGACGAACACTTGGCAGTACTGCCCTTGAAGAAGTAATGCCCCCCCCCCCCCCCCCCCCCCCCCCCCACAGCAGCAACAAGCTCACACAGAAGAGAAACAAACTGTCATGTCAAGTATGGGTTTCAATCTCAAATGATTTCTCTATTCAAATAGAGACTGTGAGAGACTTCCTCCTCATCTCCAAAATACATTAAATGCCACCTTCCTTTAGTTGCCCCCGCTAGATTAGATAGCAATGAATGACTAGTGAACAAATCATCATGTCAGATCTAAGATAAGATAAAACAAGCACTCGACAACTTCTCATTGAATGGTTTAGTGGCTCTTATAAATGTGTGTGCACGAACAGCCTGTGGTCAGTGTCCATCTGTGTTTGTGGAGAGAGCGTTGGGACTTTGGTGTGGTAAAAAAAATGATGAAGACAAGTTGAGTTTCTAGACATGCAGTAAAAGAGCTTTATACCATTCCGTACATGCAGTCAGCGGGTGCAGTGGGGGAGGGTGAAGTATTTGTGGGTGGGGAGTATTTGTTTTACAAAGCCGTCAAAAGCTTTAAGTTGATAAGGTAGTGTGGGGGAGCACAGTGCTGCTCAAAGACCCACCGCACACTCTTTTCTTGTGTTTTTCATATGACTCTAGTTTCCATTTTGTAATAAGTTAAAGCGTAGGTGCAAATAAAAAAAAAATTCTAAGAGATTATGAAGATAACGATAATGAAGTTAGAGTTTCCACTATCTTTGTATTGCTTATAGCTCATGCATCAAATCTGGAGAGAGATCAGACAGTCTCAGTGATCGAACAAGCTCTTCCCTTTTGTGCACTCGCAACAGCTTCAATCAGGCGTGTTTCAAATGAAGCCCCACCTAAACTGTTGTTTACCTTGAAGATTTTAGTGCATCAGTGCATTTTCTCATATGTTTTTTTTTCTTGCCGAATTTGAATTTGTGTCAGCGGTCTGGTGTTCACCTATACTTCTGGTTACTGTGGCAGTCCCAGAACACTACCTTAGCCTCAGTGGTTTGGGTATTGGTTGGTTTGTACCAGTTTCATTTGTGGTTTGTTTGTTTGTGAACACCAACGCGACATTTGTGCAGTCTGTTTCCAAGGTGAGTGTGACAGGATGAGCCCAAAACCCTCTCAGCTGCACGGAAGCAGTCTGTGGTACAGATTGCCCTTTGCCAAGTTACACGTTTGTGAAGCAGTTTTTCATGTTGGCTCCTCATTTTTCATGTTGCAGTGAGCAAACACAATGAGTTTTGGTACAGGAGGATGTGTTCTTTGAGATACTTCTGCAGTTAAGTCATTGTTTTGAATGTCTCGAGTCAGCCTGGCTCAGTGCAACTGGAACAAAATCCACAGACGAACACGTCGGATGCTCGCTGATTAACACTAGCTGCATAGAACAATACATGTTTAGGCTGACACTGAATCCCAAAGAGGTAAGTAACAAACACAGTAAGAACCCAGCCCTGAAGCTTCTACTGTATTGATTTAGGATGCAGCTATGTGCTGGTTTACAGCACATTTAATCAGCTGTCTTGGTCTCAGGACCTTAACAGGCCCCAGGCTGATTTGGATGTGTTACCAGATACGTTCAGTGTACTAGCTGTGTTTAGTCTGTCTCTAACACCAGAAACACCTCTTCTGCTTTGGCTTTCAAGTGTCTATCAGCTCAGATGTAGTATTACAAAAGTTTATGTTGCAGCTTTTTTGTTGTGGTTGTTTTTATTTGTAAAATATAAAGACACAGTCAAATTTGTAACCTTGTCTGAGCACACGTTTGCCGGCCACTGACGATCTTTACACACCGGTGTCATGTCACCTACTATCTTTCTCATGCATTTTTCTCTTGAGTATGAAAGCCTTCAGTCTTGGCCTTGGGGGTGCCAGACAGTTTCCTGGCATTGTGAGAAATTTAACAGTCCAGGGATTTCAGGCACATGTTTTTGTTTAGCGACCACATACTTGCATGGGAAGAGCTTGTTTTTATGTGCTGGATGGAACTATTTTGTGAGTGAAAGACAATAGTACAGGTCTTTCTTTTTTCTTGAACATTTCACTCTAGCCTTGATGATGTTTGTTTTGTGGTGGACTGACAAAGAGCGGCACACTGGCCATAACACACCCACTGTCTCTTTGATTCTCTGCAAGATTTCCCTTAATTTGTTTGGCTATTATTGGTAACTCTGTGAAGTCAAAATGAGCCATCTTTGGAATGTCATGTTTAGTGTCATATCACAGGAGTCCAGTTCCAAATGGACAAATATTATTAGAACCAATAAAAGGCCGAGAAACAAATGGCTCTTATGTTTGTGTGGTTTTATTCAGATGTGAGCTCGTTCGTTGGGAAACAGGTGGTTTACTTCCTCTTTGAGACAGTAACAGCCATCTAACACGAATGCACTCAAACAATTTACACTGTTAAAACTGCTGATCAGGAAGCTGACAGCACTTTCAAGTTGCCTGAAACTAATTATTTAAAAACTTCACATTCCTCCCTGCAAAGCTACTTCACTCCCAACAAAAGGCCCTGATGTTTTTACAGACTGCCAAGTGTGGAGTTTCTACAGGACGAGTTGAATGCTTTTTCACAGAGCACTTAGAGAAAGAGAAAGCTGTGGGCACGGACTGACAAGGCATGAATAGAGAAAGCTTTCTGTTCTGTCTTATTTCCAATGTGCCTTGCAGAATAAAAGTCTGCTTCTTGAGCAGAGCTGCTGCCCACACAGACTGTCCAAACAACAAATCAGTTCAAGTTTCTTGTACCTTCCATCAGACCGGTGGAGGCACCTCAGGCGCTTGCAGGGTTTTAGTGAACTTCTCAGGCACTTTTGACCTCCTGTCTTTGTTAACAACTTGACTGATGAAGAAAAAAACAAAGTGCAATCCATTTAAAGGATACCATCTATGTTTTAGGTAAATGTACTTACAAATGTTACATTCCACCACTGATGCTGACGGTTGTGCAGAGTTTGAGAAGTATCAGGAACAAAGAAATAAATCTTTAGGCCTTTGAACTTCATTCATCAGATCACAGTTCAGCCAAAAAAGAAGCTGAATAATTAATGAAGAGCTGGCATTTCAGTATGATGATCATAAAGTTATGTTTCTCATAACTCAGCTTAATGAAGGGCATAAGTGCATAATGAAGCACTTAATATGCTTTAATATCTGAAAACTGTACTAAATGCCCCATAAGACACATTTTAAACTCTATGATAAGCCCAATATTGGTGGTAAAACACTTAATATTGCATTTTTAATTTGCATTTTTTTTTTTGCATTTTTTTCACTCACTGATCAAATAAGAATAGCTCAAAACATTTATTTCAAATATGTATAATGCATCAGGATGTTTTTATACACTACTATTCCAGCTAAATGTGAGCACTTGCTTTTGATGAATTCCCTCACAATGCAGAGTTGTTTGGGTTTATTCCTCCTTTAACTGTAACAGCAGACAAAGGAGTAGGAGGAGTTGGACGGGAGGCAGTGGGAGGAGTTACTACAGCTGCACTCTCTTCCACTCAAAGCACAAAAACTGTCTGTGATACCGGCACAAAGGAGAAGTGGAACTGTCTGAGCGTGAGCAGTGCTGAGTCAAAGCCGGTTCAGAGAGAGAGAGAGAGAGACAAGCTGAAGAAACAGAGAGAGAGAAGTAGCTACTGAGTGACTCAGTTAGAAGTGAAGGGACAGGAAACAGACCCTGAGGACAAACAGTGCAACACACTCACATTGTGACACACAGAGCGAGAGCAGGAGCTCCAGAGGAGCTTCAGTTCTGCTGATGAGGAGAAGAAGCCTGGTAGTTTGTGGTCAGGACCTTGTGAGAGTTGGACGGCTAATGACAAGTTTGCTGCTTTGGAATTGAAAAGGACAAAAACACAGGACTGAGTTGTGACAAAGAGAATGGATTTTGCCATGACAGCATCTTTCTGACGGACCTGACGGTGGATATGCCATCATTCCTTTTGTGGACTCAGCAGCTCGTGGTGGTTCAGGACTTCTTGAGTGAAAAGGAGACACATTTGTTTGAGTAAGTAAAGCTCAGCCTCTAACTCGTGGAGTGCAGCCTGGTTGAGAGACAGGGCAGGGGGAGGGGAGGACGCTTCAGCCTGAGTCTCTGTCCTCCGGGAGGGGTCTTTTCAACATGATGTAACCCCAAAATAACGACATCAAGACGGGTGGTAACCAGGCTGACCATGTGCAGCAGTCCTCTCTAACATGGACAGAAACCTTTGTGCCAATGGCCTGAATTCTCAGATGACAGTGTGCCCTTCAGTGTATCCTGGTTTTGGGCTGTTCAGTGTTTTACTCTCCATTCATGGTGAATTCTTTGTCCAAGGCAGCCCTTTCATTATATAGCCATTACATAACAGACACCCCTCATCTCTCCACTCTTTGTCTCTCAGAATGTACAACAACACTGAAAACAACTCAGCAAACAGCTCTACCTGCATCAAGAACGATGGCTTCAAATACCCATTGTACAGCACTATCTTCAGCATTGTGTTTGTCGTGGGACTGATCACCAACGTTGTGGCCATTTACATATTCACCTGCTCTCTCAAGCTGAGGAACGAGACCACGACGTACATGATGAACTTGGTCGTGTCTGACCTGCTGTTTGTCTTCACGCTGCCTCTGAGGGTCTTCTACTTCATCAACCAGAACTGGCCCTTTGGAATCATGCTCTGCAAGTTCTCTGTCTCCCTGTTCTACACCAACATGTATGGCAGCATGCTCTTTCTCACCTGCATTAGTGTGGATCGCTTTTTAGCCATTGTGTACCCCTTTCGTTCAAGGGCGCTCAGGACCAAGCGCAATGCGAGGATAGTGTGCATTGCTGTATGGGTGCTCGTGCTTTCTGGGAGTCTCCCCACAGGGTTCATGTTGGAGACCACCTCACGTGAGAACAACAAGAACAACGCCACCTTCTGCTTCGAGAACTTCTCCTCCAATCAGTGGAAATCTCACCTGTCTAAGGTGGTGATCTTCATAGAGACAGTGGGCTTCATCATCCCGCTTCTACTCAACGTATGTTGCTCCGTCATGGTGCTGCAGACCCTGCGTCGCCCCCAAACCGTCAGTCATGGGGGGAAGCTGAACAAAACAAAGATCCTACGCATGATAATTGTGCACCTCTTAATTTTTTGTTTTTGCTTCATCCCCTACAATGTAAACTTGGTTTTCTATGCTCTGGTCCGCACTAAAACTTTAAAAGGATGTTTTGTGGAGTCGGTGGTCCGAACCATCTACCCAATAGCCCTCTGCATTGCTGTGTCCAACTGCTGCTTTGATCCCATTGTTTACTACTTCACCTCGGAGACTATTCAGAACTCCATCAAGAGGAAGTCTCAGGTCAACCGTTCCGGTGATGTCAAGTTCTCCGAGGCTCTGCAGTCAGAAACCAGCTCCAACCTGCAGTGCAGCCTGAGGAATCTCAAAGCTAAAGTCTTCCACAATGAGTCGACAGTGTGACGCTGGGGTTAATACACTCAACATGAGATGTGTTGAGATCCGTCCTTCCATAGAAAAACAAACCTCCTTCAGACTATTGTCTGGATTTGTCGGAGAGGTTTTTGAAGCACCTGCCAGAGAAGTATTATCTGATCTCAGTCATCATCTCAGGGCAAACGTCTGGACCTGTCACTGACAGCCTCCGCTCTGCAGTATTACTGCTACATGACCCTTTGTTCACGTGGATTTGTTATTACCACTTACCAATTTCCGTTTCCTGTGGAATATACTGTAATTGTGTCAAGCACAATTACTCTGCCAGTGACCTGGAAGGGAATGCGATCACTGAACAGCAGGACAGTTATGATATTGAATGCTACATGTGCCTGTAAATCTGTACATTTCTGTGGTAAGTTGTGGTGCTAATTCTAGAGTAGCGTCTATTAAATTAACAGAAATTTATATCAAGCTATAGATTGTACAGGGCTTTGCTTTTCTTTTGTCTTGTTGTGAATTATGAATAGTTCACAGAAGTGCCTTTTTTGTTCTGGCAGCATTTCATTGACTTTATAGACCATTAAATGCACTGACACAGAATCCCACATACTGCACTCATGCCACAGTAATGAATAAAAGTCATGTACTGTTTCAAACAAATGATTGCAGTTGAAACCTTTTGTCATTTAAATCGAGAAAATAGTATCTTTTGACAGTGGGATGTAAATAATTTGTTGTACAATACCTGTTTATTTACTGTGTTAAACTTTGTGACACCACGAGACAAACAGGTGTGACTTCATTCATTTAACAGTGAACAGTATATTTGTCCTTTATGTAAAAGAGGAGGCAAAGAAGTGGAAGTAGAAAGTCTGATGGAGACTGTCAGACTCCCATTGGGGAGGGCCAGCTTCCTGTGTCACAACCAGTGGTGGACGAGAATAATTCTTCATTAACCAGACAGACTCTTCACATTTTGAGGCACACATTAGATTTATATGTATGTAAATGTGGTGTGAGAACTCCATTACTGTATTCAGTAATGATATTGGCTTTGACATAAAGTGGATAAGTTGGTACAAGAGTGGAACTGAAGCTGTGTAGCGCCTTTTATGTCTAACTTAACCGAGATAGTAATTCCATTTTATCATCCTGTGACATCTTGTTTCCCTCCCTGACAAGGACATGGTCTTTTTAATATCGTCATGACAAGGTTAGTCCTCTACACCAGAACAGTACAGTCAGTGCAGCCACACAATTAAATCGGGAAGCCTCTGCCAAGAAACAAACAAACAAAGAAAAACTATGATAAGTCTGTCCTGTTTGCAATTTACTAGAAAACAGATGTGAGAAATATTTATCCTGCTGTGGACAAATTTACAAGTGATATGCCATCAGCGAGGAGTCAACACAGCGTGAGAGTGAATAACAGAAAGCACATGGCACTTTATTGACATAGCCTGAAGGTCAGTCAGTGGCCCTTTATTCATAACCCACCTATAACTCTGGTTCTGAGGCCACGTGAGCAAGTCAAGGACGGGGTTAGACACCTGGGTTGTTATGACAACAAACAAGTACAATTTGACACTGAAGCGGTTCATGTCATCTGTGCAGGAGGTCATATCAAAGTGGCCTCTTCACCTGAGCAGCAGCCACTCAGCCACACGCCTGACCTACCGAGCATCATGAACTATAACTCGTTCAGGATGGCCCAGACATCTTGATGATTACATCAATGATTAACCATGCTAAACTGTATGACTGAGCCAGGTGGTGTGTATTCAGCACATGCAACCGTTATCTGACCACCAGGTGTTCGTGGCTGTTGTCCTCTGGGCCAAAGGTCAGGGCAGAGACAGAGAGGGACACACAAAGGAAATCAGTTTAAATGCAATTGAGTTATGCAGATAAATTAATCATGCACCAAGACCAAGTAAAAAAGATTCAGCTCTTTCCTCAAATAGAATGATGAGTGCAACTAGGAATTTCTTAATTGCTCCCATTTTACAATGAGCATGTTGCTTAATGTCAACAACATGAAGTTGTGTATACACTAAAGTCTTCTGGTTGTATGAGCTCTCTGTATCAGGGCTCGGACCCCTCATGTGAGCCCAGCAGGCTCCTCTTCCAACGCAGCAGTTATCTAATCAGCCTGACCTCTCCTTCTCAGCAGGCTGCAGGGTGAGAAAGCACAGACGCCACACGGCTTGTCCTCGCATACGTTCTGTTCCACATCGTGCTGGTAATTTCAGATGGCAGCGTCCATCAGAGCGTCATACGCTACAAGATGAACAGAAGATCTGTGAAATGTTAATGTGCGAGTGATGCAGAGAACATATAAAACATTTACAGTGGTAAACATTTCACTTTATTATTATATCTACTGAATAAAATGCTCACATTAACCAGCCTTTAGGGATACGTCACATAAATAAGTCATTTTTAAGTGACTGCTGAAATCCTCTAAGGTTACACAAAACAAAAACAGTGTTTTGGCTGAGCAGTCGTCGAACATCAGGGTCAGCACAGTCAGTACCATCCTTCAAGTCTTAGTGGAGACAAAAACAAGTCTGGATCTAGCCTTTTACTCAAAGCTTCAGGTTTTTTATTCCCCTGTGGTACATCCAGCGTCCTTTCTCCAATGAACCTCTTAATGGCTGCTTTGAAGTTCTGTCACTCCCAACCGACTGGAGACCCTCTGGTGTGTTGAGAACTCATGTCAGGAGTGATTTCTGCTGGGGCTTTAACAGCGACCTCAGTATGTGTGTGCTTTCGGAGAAGACGAGGTTGGGCTGGGAAGGGGGTGTGATCGGTCTGAGGTCTTCATCCTCAGATTCACTCCACAGCTCTGGATCACATGACAAGGGAAGTGCCTGTCCCACTGAATGGATCTGGGGGAAGGGGTCTCTGCAGATAATCAACCATTTTTCCTGCATTGCTCACAGGATGCATTTAGGAGGAAATGGCCGTTATTACCCTGATATGGCCAGTGCCCACTTAAATATCTGCACTATTTTCCCACAATTACACCAGAATCACATTCCACCTCTCTGGTATTTACAGTCCCACCTTGGTTTTGGGATAAACAGGTATTATTATCGCTCTATAAAAAGTTTGTCACCCTCTGGGGGTGCAGATTACTTGCTTGCAAAAACAACTTTCCTGACTGGGAAGCAGAAGGCAATAAAAACACACAATGTGGGAGACAGAACGTTGCGTTAATAATCATTTGTCAGGATGTGGTTTGACAAAAAAGAAGGATCTTGTTTGTGCTTGCACAACAGCCTCGCTCATCTTAAAATCAGAGGCAGCACTGAGCTAATAAGTGGACTGCACTCAATGTCTGCAAGGAGGGAGGTAGGCTACATAGCTGCACCAACCAGTCACATGTAATCCTCCTTGACTCCCTGTCGCCTCGGACCATAAACAGGCCTTATCGATGCCTGGAGGAGTTATTTGACCGGATCAGCCCTTGGTTGCGTAACATCTTAGGAATGAAACAGAAAGCATTAAGCTGAATGTTGATATAACACTCCCTTCGTAACGGTACTGTGATGTTTACAAAAACATCCATGCAGCACGCAAGTGTGCGACTTGTTAAGAACATGTGTATTTTAGCAATGCAGACAGGAAATGAAATTGGGACATTTCAGCCACATTTGACAAAGAGTGTGTGCACAATGGCCATCATTGTTTTTTCATCGACCGGATGAGTGTTTACCTTAAGGCAAGAATTCAGAGCCCGTTCGTGCCTGAAAATGGTGGCTGGAGCATGCGTGACATTGGCACAGGAACTTGTGAAATTAACTTAGATCTGACAGACGATGATTGCGCTGTGGCTCAAAGTGAGAAAAGCCAAGCCTCGAGTACTTTGATTTTAATCACAACTGATAAATGGAAAAACTAGTAATTCACTTCTTCCACTTTGTGTGTGTGTGTGTGTGTGTGTGTGTGTGTGTGGGCATATGACATCATCAGACATGTTGAAATACCTCGGAGGTGCATTCACAATTTTCTGATAAACCGAGAAGCCACAAGTCACAGCATGAAATGGGACTCGTAGGAAAATGGGTGTTAGCAGAAATCCATTTCGTGAATCCAGCTGGGATTTCCCATACACTCTCATTTAGTAATCGTGAGTGCTCATACACATTACACACTGACGCACACTGCAGCACTCATACTTTGGGCTGACAGATTTATTTCCTGAAAAACCCTGATTCATTAAAGTGCTATACCTCTACCCCCCAATACACACACTGTACATACACGAGGGAGTACATCAAATCTGGTGTCATGCCTCAGTCTCAGTGTTTCAGCCTGACTGAACATGGTATTACAGTCTGTTGGAGAAAAAAAATGTTATGATTAGGTGCGTTCTGCTTGGTGGGACAGGTTGCGTTTTCCTTAACTGGGAGTCTTTCCTCTGGAAACTCCTGGGGATTTAAACAATGTCTGACCAGCCAATGTGAACACATTAATCCTCTCCTGTTGCTGCAGCTTTTAACCAGAGAGGACAGCCCACTGGTGCGACTGACTCATGACAGAAAGGAGAGGTCACTGGATCAAAACCTGACAACAGCTACATGTCCTCTCAAAGCACCCTTGGAGCAGTAACATGTACTTTTAGAAAATTTAATACGTTTATGCTGCATTTAACATCACAGTGTGACATTCGAGTGTTTGTATTTTCATTATTGATCATGTAAAAGGATGTTATTCAAATTAATAATTCCAATAAGTTCAGTTGTTCTTTATTTCTTCTAAGACAAATTAGTTGATAAACCTCTTTTGAAGAGGAGATTAATCAATGAGTGTAATAATTTGGTTTAGTGTTTCACATTAACATAATAATATTTCATTTGGGGCCATTTTAGAGGGGCACATTGTCATATTTTAAAGAGTTACCTCTTCTTATTACCTGCTGGTTGTTACTGCAGCTCTTGAGAAATGCATGATCCTTATCTGTGTGTTTACTGTGCATAGCTGCAGTTGTGTTAAAGTACGAAACTGAACTAAAGAACTGACAGTTGAAATCCACCTATCAAGTTTTACACAGCACACGGCAGTATTATTGATACCTGGGCCCCACTAATACTGCAGCATAGAGTCATAAACAAATGCCCATAGCACACTCCACAGCACAAGCACACATAAAAGCTGACGCTTACAGGTCAGCTTTGAGGTCAGCATGTTCCCCATGAGGAATTTCCACAGAGCCTCTCAGACCACACAATACTTTCCCTCTCTGCCTTGGCAGAATTCTGTCTCCTTTAACCACAGAAAACCACTTTATTTCTCCAGTAAGGTGATGTCCTCATCTGTTCCACCCATTCTTGCCGTAAGCCACAGTCTTTAGTAAGATTCAATCGTATTTACTGTTTACTCTACAAATTCCTGTTTTAGGAAAAGGATTTATTCCTCCCAAAAGAACATTGCAAGTTCCTCAAACTTAAACGTGGAATGCTTAAAATGTGACCTCCACATCCTTATGAACCAGGCTCCTGGAGAGGCTCCTAATTTATTGACACTCTGGCTTCAGGGTGGGAAGGACACCGCTGATTGATACCCCGAGGTTATCTGAGTCCGAAAAGAAAACACACAATTAGCCTCACCTAACAGACAGATAAGGCTAAGATAGTTCCACTGGACACAGAGGAACCATCAAAGAGAGGCACAATGATCTTATCATCATTTTCTGATTGTGTTATTTCGCTTGTTTTCCATTAATGCCATATTAAGGGAACGTTTTGCAAGTTTTAGCTCCGTTTGAGTTGTGTAATCCATTAAAGTGAACATTTAAGTTTCAAGATTCTATGAAATGATTTCCACGCCACATGGAAATGAATCCAAGCTGATGGCTGCTTCAACAAAATATCTTCCAAAATCTATTTTGCAAAATTGTTGCCAAAAATAATATCAAATATATGTGATTTAATTAATGGGCCTCGACATGAAACATCACCAGTATACATCCTTCAACACTTTTGAAACGGCCATGCTTTCAGCACACAGAGCAGAGCAGTCTACTCTTTGGTCATCACTGTGTGAAACATTTCCAGTGATGCAAACAGTGTGTGTTTCTGGTGAGTCCAAGAGGCATGACTAAGACATTAACATTTCACTCATCACTGATCATTCTGTCTTTTTTGAACTTGTGCAGCATGAATGCACCGTTTTAGATCAATGAGGTAAAAATAACACACAAGGCTGAGTGATATGATTCATGCTGGGGGGACTATCAGTAGTAGTATCCTTTTCTATGCATTCCATATCCAGCAGATGAATGTCAAGATCAACATCGTGCTTCACTGATAGACAAATATAACATGCTGGCTCATTAAAAAAAATAAATCTTTTACTGGTAGTCTAACCAAAGAGCAAACGCAACTAAAGAGCAAAGCTGTACTGCAGGCCTGCAGCCCTCCTCGCTGTGGGTGTGTTCATTGCAAGAGATTCTCTGCATCAAGCTTGCACAGCCAGTGCAGCAAATGCGAAGTAATTCTTTCTGTAGGATGTAAACACAGATAAGATGATAAGGTGACATTTTTCAAATAAAAGGCAAAGGAGCAGCTGAAGTTTGAGGGTGGGGGAGGGCCGAATGAATGTTCATATTTAGATCAAAGTGTAGATCAGGGAGGGGATAAGCAGCAAGAGTTCAAATTCACTCACAGCTCTAACATCAAAAGAGAAAAAGGAAACTACAAGTGCAAGAGCTCAAGCTGGAATACCTTCTTTTTGAGAAATTCGCTGGAAATGTTCACCTTGAGCTGCTCACAACTGGTTAAGCAATATCTGAAAATCTGTTGCTGCCAGTTCACGCTTACAGTTCCAGTCTGTGTGTGTGTCTGTGAGAGCTACAAAAGGGGAAGTGTTCACAGCCTGTCTTGAATAAGCGCACGTGCAAGGGAGGATGAGCTGAACTTCACCACTTCAAATGAGATTACAAATAAAAAGATTCAGTATCATCAAGTACCTAAAAAGTGATATTGTTGCATCACTAAAAAAGGTACAACCGCATGTCAGCTTTAAATACACTTGAATGGCACAACACCAAAAAAATGTAAAGCAGCTGATTTCAGTGAACTGGATGTAAGCTACAGGAGGAAAGCTACGAAAGAGTCTATTGAAAGTCTTGACTGCTATTGATCTATTATTGGCTAAAAGGAAGGATGGCAACAGCACAGGCCAGCAGAGCCTGTGACCCTGCTCAGAGGTTGATCAGGAACCGTCAGGAGGCAACAGGCGTGCGAGCTACAAACAATGGCAGCCTTTAAAACTTGCAAACAGCCCGACAACCTGCGCGGAGCCGGCGCTGTCTCGCTTCACATAACCCGGGGTCTAAATTTAACTGTTCATGACCTTTTTGCTTTGAGCGGCTGATGAATTGTAGAGTTCCACGACAAACCCCGCTTGGCCACACCAGTCTCTATTGTCTGATACAGAGCAACAAAACGCTGGCAGGAGACAATGGAGGGTCACTGCAGAGGGCTTGAAATAATCATAACAATGACAGCTCCCATATTTACAGTTGCAAGGAGACTCCCAACTTCAGGGCCTAAGTGCTTTGTTATTAACAGGATGAGCTGCTCCCCATGTAGAATAAACAGCACTTCTTTTTACTGAGTGAGTCAGGGTTGCAGGTTTCATTGTTTCCTTCACTGTGTGTTTGATACCAGTGAGGCTATAAATGTCTGCTAAAACCTTAAATTTGGGCCAGAAACTGACGTAGCTGAATGTCTAAAAAAAAAAAAAAGAAGAAAGAAAACTGACAGAGTTTAGCAGAAAATGCCTGTCTAAGCATCAGTAGCCAGACGGGGATCACTGGGTCATCTTGCATCTGCAGAGCTCTTCCTGAGTGAAGCTACGGCCACAAAAACAGGCACTGTGACAGGCAGACAAGGGGGGGGGGGGGGGGGGGGGGGGGGCAGAGATTGCCACAGATAACAAGCATCAATATTTCATCCAGGGTGATGACAGAAACTGAGGGTCGAGGTGTGCAGACAATCTCCCCAAAAGCCGAAATGAGAGGTCTTCTGTGCATCATTTGATAAGAGGGGAAGTCGCTTGATTGTTTGCTATCAGGTCACCAGGGTGAGCAGGAAGAAAATCAATGAAGCTCTTCAGATTAGACGGGTGGCGAGAGATGAAACCTCGCTGTGACTCCGAGCAGAGACTGAAATACAGGATGTAGCACGTTTTAAGATGATTAAGACATGTACATGCAATGAACAGAGAAAGAGGAAATACTTTACCCTGCGTGCCTCAGTTTCACTTATTCATCTGTGCAGCTCACACACAAGGCTCGACGTGAAGGCGTTGTGAAGGTGAAGGTGTTGTGGTTTTCCTTGCACAAACAAGAACACAGCAGCATGGCCACAGAGGTCTTGACACCTCACACTGGTGCTGTGGCACATTTCATTTCTCAGAGTCCTTTCTTAGTCACTGCTCAGTTATATCATCGAACAGACTCAAGATACTTTAAAAGCTGCATTTCAGCTTTGACCTCACAGGCCACTGTTAGCACTCAGTGTAGGAATGCTGCACAAATGAGCAATTCCTTCAAAGAGAAATGTCTTTTTTGGCCCTCTTATAGCCAATGAGATACAACAGACACGACTTCACATCCTTCCTGCAAGAGGAAGCTCCTGTTCATCTGCTTGTTTGGCTCCACATTTCTGAAGCAAAACTTCATAAAACTGTTCCGTTACGGATTTCTTCATTTCAAGCCTTCAACTTCCAGCTTGCATTCTTGACCCAGCATTTAAAGGGGTGGACAAAATAAAAGGAACACCTGCAAAATTTCATGCAAACCAATAGTCCTGCGGTAAATACTTTGTTAGAGAGGCCCGTTTCTGGGATTTTATGGTGTTGTTTTATTAAACTGCAACACAGTGTGAGATGCTGATTTTTTTAGATTTATCATATCCAGTTTAGAGCCAATATGACATTTAGGCCAGACTCTTTGAAGCCCACACCTGGAATAAGGGCTGGGTTTGAGTTTGAGGAACATCAACCTACTTAAACCCGTTTTTTAAATTAACAAAATATGACAAATTTCTCAAAGCATCAGTGTCAAAAGAAAAAACTTTATCTGAAGAAATAAGTCAAAAGTTAGAAATGTTTCTTAATTTAAAGTAAATCTAAGAATCGAATTGAACATTTTATTTTTTTTTACCAATTTGAAATATTTTACACTTTTTGTTACTCAAGGCTGTGTCCAGATTTCAGTTGATACTCATGAAGTACCGATGTTCAATACATGAAAGCCTCCATTTAACAACTACAGCTCCCAAATAACATAATCCTTATGACAGCCTTCAAGCACCCCTCAGTTTACATTCGATGGCTGAGCTATAAAGATGCTGTTCAGTTCGTCGTGGGCACGCATGGGAGACCTTCCTATCTGCAGGACACACATCATGGTGGTGTTGCATCTCAGTTGTGCTACACCACTTTATCTGTATCTTTGCTAAACATGGACATCTTTGGAGGTACAAGGGGAAACAGAGCAAGAAGAAAAGAGCAGGGGGCTAGAGTGTGAGTCCTGGAGGGGGATTCAATGTGGCTTCAAGATAAGGGGCGAGCCGCAGCCCTGGGCTTCCTCAATAAAACGCATTATGGGCAGATATCTGGCAAAGACTCTCATATAGCCAAGTCCTGCCGTCTGCCAGTAGGAGGCTTCAGTCAGCGGAGGAACTTTGGCAGCAGGATAATCCATCTCTGGTGTGACTGTTGGTGAATCAGCATCATTATGGTTTTGTTGACTCAAGGGTCTATAGTATCTATATCCTGTTGAGCCCAAACTGTCACAGGCTTGGCTCAGCTTTTCTTTTACTGTTGCCAACATGTGGTTAAGCTATTGTCGGCGTGTATTTGCTTTTAATTTGACAAAACAAAGAGAGTAACTGGCTCTACTTGTTCCCTTATATTAAATATCTTTATGCTCTTCAGGCTGCCCTGAAATTCATGTATAAGCATGACGAGCACTCCCGGATTTATCTGACTTCATTTGAGCCTTCATATCAAAAGGATTTCACCCTTGGTGTGAAGGTCACTGGATCAAAAGTGCTGTATATCTGAAGTAGAACTAGCTTTTCTCACTCCTACCAATGACAGGAGGTTCACACCAGTCATTTCAACTCCACCTAGTGGTACATAATCAACATTTGCTGCGGGAAACACCACCACTGTCATCTCTGTCTGTGCTACTGCGGTCACAGCAAATTAAAAATAACACGGCAGCTGAAGGTTCCAGATGTATGATTTGTTTGTGTCTCGCCAAGACAATAAAAGACACAGAATACCAATGAGAGAACATATTTAGTCTACTTTTGATATTGCAGAGGAAATAGACATCAAAAGGTATGGGCGGGCTCAAAATGGTGTGACCCCACGGAGACCCAGCTGCTCTGAATCTAATATTTCCTGCTTCCCCGACAAGCCAAACAGAAGCTTCCAGACGGCTTCAATCTGCTGGGAATGTTATCACTGGTGACCTGGGCAATACTGAGCAGATGTTCAAATCAAATGAGAGACAGAGCACACAAACACAGCTCAGCAAAAGGGTTTTATGACAACAAGCTGAACCATATTCAATTCAAACTTTAGTGTGTTTGTTACAGCCGTGTGATCAAATTCACGAGAATCAGCGCAGCGCTTGAAACATACAATATAAAACCTTATCTCAGCTTAATTGGGTTTATGTATATTTATATATACAAGCATTTATAAGAGCAATGCTTAAATACATCAAGAGAAATGATTTTGGCATGTGCAATCAGTGTTTTAAAGGAATGTAAACATTAATGACGGCCTTTTGATTGTGAAGGCTGAAAGAATGAGGATTTATTGTTGTGAAAACATTTTCTCAACTTCTTCTATCCAGTCACATGGAGATTCTTCCTCAAAGTCTCTGAAAAGAGGACAAACAGCACAATTTTTGTTTTTTCATTACGTCCTTTACAGTCCGCCCTCTCTGCTTTGGAAGCTCACAAACGTGAGTTAAAAGCAGAGTTATTTCATTATTATTCGTTT
Organism: Chaetodon trifascialis; assembly: GCF_039877785.1. Classification (NCBI taxonomy): domain Eukaryota; kingdom Metazoa; phylum Chordata; class Actinopteri; order Chaetodontiformes; family Chaetodontidae; genus Chaetodon; species Chaetodon trifascialis. The sequence continues at coordinate 25,421,308 of NC_092064.1, read as the reverse complement.
TGTTGGCTACGTATTCTTTGAAAAAAGAAATAATGTACAATAAGCAGCATATCGTTCCCGCCCCGTACGCATTTTATCAAAACCAACACATTAGCCCTTTGCATCTTTACAAGACTTGTGCATGAAGGGCTACACCATACAAAATCAGTGCCAATGTGCTTTAAAACTCCATTAGGACATCAAACGTCAGGGCGTCTGAATAAAAGAAACTTCCCTTTTTGTCCTGCTGATGTCCTGTACGATCAGTCAGACTGGATCATCCTCAGTAAAATATGTTAAATACAGCTTTAAGTGAGGGTTACTTACGTGTCCTCGTCATCAGAGCGAGGCTGAAAGCGCTCCTCATCTACAGCCACTTCTGGCTCAGGGCCGTCAGTGCCGTCACCCTGCGGCTGGGAGAGGGGTCCGACCAGAGGGCTGTCCCCTGTAAACAGAAACCACAACACCACAGAGGCCCTTTTATATCATCCACTGCACTCACATATTCCTATAAAGGTTGAAATGACATGCACATTAGGTTATAGGAAAGCTGATTATATCAAAGCAACACACAGACCTCCTCTGTTTATTAAAAAGGTGCTGAAGGCTCTGCTCAGCTCGGCCTTCTCCAGCACACTCAGAAGCCTCTCAGGAGGATTCTTGTCCCATCGTCTCCTCTGCCTGCTGTCCTCCGGCTCCTCTGACACACCTGGAAGAACAGGAAAACAACTGATAACTTCAAAATCAAATTTGAATTTTGTCCAAATGAGGAAGTGAAAGTTCTGCTGCCATACTTGCATGAGTGGAGCCTGTGAGGCTCTGGCTGTTTGATGTCATGCTGTCAGATGAGATGAGGCTGGCGTTGGCCAACATCTGCCTCACGGTGTCTGACGGCTCCGAGGGCCACTGCTTTCGAGGACCCAGCTTTCTGCTTTCACAGTGGGCTTCAGGTAACTCCATACCTGAGGTAAAATGCTCGTTAGGATATGGCTGTGTTGAGTAGGTAGGGCTAAGCAGTCTTATTAAAACTGGAATACAATGATGACTCAGAATCACAGCAGTACCTCCTTTTTTCATGACCACTCTGTTGACTTTAATTTGGACTCTACCTTCAACTGTTGATGTTTTCATTAAACTCTTCTCTCCCAGAAGAGCAGCCACCTTCACTCCCTCTTCTCTGTTCCATCCACCCGAGCGCCTTCCCTGTTCCTCCGTCTCTATCGCCTGCGAAAGATTCAAAGCAGCGCAGTAAATCAAACACATAACATGAGCTCTGCGGCCATCTGAACTAACAGCAGCCGGTCAAAGGTCAGATTCCACATTGGGCCACCGCAGCAGGGGAAGTTGTGTAAGAGTTTGAATTCTCACTTCGACACCATGTCCTGACAGTGTGCCATTATGATGGATGGGCAGCTATAAAATCACTTCAGGTCCAACTGCTTGAGGGACTGCCACCATGCAGGAAGCTCAGCCGCAGAGAGCTGCACAGGAGGTGACTGGGTTTTTACCTGGGAGGGCAGATGTACACGCAGGAGTCTGGAAACCCGGTGAGAGGTCAGGATGGTGTGCAGGGACGGCCTGTCTTTTGGGTTTGTCTTAAACATCTGCTTGACCAGATACTGCAGCTCATAGGGCAGGTGACTGGGGAGGGGAGGGTACGCACCCCGACACACCTTCAGAATCAGGCTCTTCCAGCTGGATGCTTGGAACTGGACACAAGAAGAGGAGTGAAGATCCCCAGGAAAACAAACCACACCCCAACATCTGAGCCACAAAAACAGAGCAGATAATCTAACTCAGGCGAAGACACTGAGCCTCCATCGTTCCACCACGATACTTCACAGTCTCACTGAGCAGTCAGATGACAGCAGAGCTATTGTATGAAATGATTCACTGGCACCATTTGGAGAGAAGCCCTCAGTCAAACCCATGGTGCATGGAGAGTGGAGGGAGGGGAAATACCGGGTGTCGTAAGGTGCAGAGCTCATAGAGAACGCAGCCCAGAGACCACACATCGCTGCAGAGCACAGAAACAGAAACACAGACACGGTTATTCATTCACACCAGACATTCGTCATGTACAGGCACAGCCACAAAGACACAGGCTGGTTAACCCACGCATGAGTTACATAATCGCCGCTGAAAACTCCTCATTGTTAGCGCATTTTTTGACACATCCAAGCCGGTCTAATGAAAAGCACTGCGTTCACAAGCCGTGAAAATCAACCCTGCAGTGGAAACATGGAAATTTAGGAAAAGTCGTGGAATATTTTGCTGTTCATTGAATTAAAAAGTCTGTCTGTTGTCCGTTTGGCCAATGACAGCCAAGTCTCAGATATCAGAGTTTCCCTTTTTAAGAACTAATGATGATTTCTGCTCTACATCCAAAGCAACATTCAAAAACAGATATACTGCATATTGTATCTACTATTATAATATCAGAAAACTGCAGTGTTGGTTTTGTACAAACTTCAGCCAAACGCTGTCTGTGTATGCAAACATATTCATACTGTACTCCGATGTTGTTCTTGGACACAAATCTTAAGACATTAAGCTTTAACCTTGTTGTCATTTGATCTTGTGCCAAAAGAAATGGAGGAAAAAGTCAAACAAACAGTAACATGCCTTTTGTTGTTGTATGGCTTGTTGTCCCAGATTTCCGGAGCCACGTAATACGGCGTGCCAACATATGTATGAGCGTAGGCCTTTGAGCTGCAACGCAATTACAAGAAGTAGCCACAGTTAAAATGTAACAGCGGAAAATCAGGCACTGAGCATCAACTTCAGCAGGCAGACTTTACATTGCTGCCTTTCTCTTGCCGTACCTGTTCAGAAGACACGCTGAGCCAAAATCCCCGAGCTTGATTGTCCCATTATCGGTCAGGAAAATGTTCTGGGTAAGAAAACGAAAGAGAAGCGTTGATTTAACGCGGAGCAAAAATCAGAGCAGCCAACGATGGCAAAATGATGACATTATGCATTAGTGGGAGATAATGTTGTGATCTTATCTCAATCAGCAATTTCATCATTGTTCATTTCACTCCACAGCGCTCACACTGATGAGAGTCTATCAACACGCATCCAACCAAAAAAACTGAATTACTGACTTCAGAGAGCAATCATAAAGAAACTGTGATCATCCTCATGAGTTCATAACGTCCTACAACCCCGAATCCACAAAAGTTGCTCTGTGTGAAACATAAAGAAAACCTGAATGCAAATGAACTGTTTCATGAAATAATAATGAAACATTACACATTCTGCATTATTTATATTTCACACAGCCAACTTTTTTGGAAATGGGGCCAAACTTATAGTCTGACAATAAATGTAAATAACATTTAAATAAGTTGTTTAATCTATTAATAAGTACAGTCACTACAAACACTAAGACTTCTGTACCTTGGACTTCAAATCTCTGTGCAAAACCCGTTTATCATGGATGTGCTTTGCAGCAGCACACAGTTGAGCAAACCACCTCAAGATCTGTGGAAAAAAAAAAAACAGATTTAAATAAAACAAAATGTAAAAATGGGAACAAAACAGTCAACTAAAACTGCACACATAGCTGAAGGTGGTCAAGGCCTACATCATCAACACAGAACTGTGTAGTTTTCTGTTGCTGGATCCTCTGAAGCAGGTCTCCTCCTCTGCAGTACTCCATCACAATACACAGGAGGTCATCAGCTGAAAAAACACAATCACGTCGCCTATTCCGCAATCCAAACAATAATAACTGGATGTCACAAGAGTCCAAAATGTCTTGTCCTTAGTTTTAAAGGGAGTGTCGCGTGTGTGAATACCTTCCAATGCCTCCCTGAAGGCCACAATATTAGGATGTTTCATTCTGGACAGCAGGACAGCCTCTCTCCTGCAACTCTCCAATTTGGACTGACTCTATAAAAATGCAAATACAAGTATGAATGCATTCTCGATTATGCAAAACAAACAGCCTCCACGTCTCGGTGCAGGCGACAATCTGGTAGCTTATCAGCACAGTGCAAATACCATTTCCATACCCGAGCCCGGCTATAACATGACTGTGAATTCAAATACAGTGTGCAGCAATGTAGTTTACAGGCTGGTACAAATGCAATATATCCTCTATGTTTAATTCACGGTTTCATTACTAATCTGAAATTCTTGCTGCATTGTGAGGATCCCATTCAGGTCCAATTACCTGTTCCTCCACCTGTCAGGTGAGGATAAAGTACAGCGTGTACTGCACGTTACTATCTTTTGCAAGTACCTTAGGCAGCTGGATTTCCTTGACCACATACTTTTCCTGACTGCTTTTACAGCGAACTAACAACGCCCGACCGAAAGAGCCTTCACCGATGACTCTGAGGAGCGAGTATCTCTCCATGGAGCTCCTTCATAAACCACAGAGACCAAAACTACTGACGTTCATTAAGCTACACCGGACGGAGCCGGCGGCGGCACTTTTACAGGAGAGACGTCTTCTTTTGGCCGTCTGCGCTCACAGGGAGACTTTCACAACGTGTAATGAAAGACTAACAAGAGCACAAACACAAACAAACATGAAAACCTTCTTCTTATCGACGCTCAAATGGCGCTTAGCAAACAACATTACAGCGCATTACCGCCACCAACTGGTTGGAGTGTGAAGTGAAAATAAAGTTAAATTCTCTGTATCAATATATATCTTTTAGGATATTGAAACAAAACCTGATTAAGCATCTCCCCAGAACATTTGTAAAAGGTAAATCATAGCTCGGCTTTATTTCTTTAAGGTTCAGTATTTATAGAGTGAAGCAGAATGCCCTAAAGTTTCATCTTCATCACTTAATTTACACCTACCTGTACCTGTTTGAGACTGTTTTCCTATTTTAAATTGGCTAATACGCCCACTGTTTCATTCTGTAGGACCAAAATGCAGCTTAGATATTACAGATTCCTCTCTCTGTCTCGACCTTTCTTTTAATTCTATGTAACCCCCTTCATGTTCTCTCTTCTTCCGCTGCTTATGCCAACTTTCTTTCAGCATTTGCTTACTTGTGGTGTTCGTTTCAATTTTATTAAATGATGATGTGGGCTGTAAACTCCAATGTCACCACTCTCAAAGCCTGATACTGATTACTGACCTCGTGCTTTTTGCTTTCGTGCTATTTCTTTTTTATTGTTTGACGTACGCGAGGCACACATGTATTATTTAACGTGACCGCTAGATGGCGATAGACCATCATCTCTAAATCCTAAAATATGAGTTCGAATTTTTCTTAATAGTTTTATTATATTTTGCTCAGTCAGATTAGTTGTCAAATGGTTTCATAATGGAGTATACTGTTTCCCTGTTTAATACATCTTTACCGTTCCTTCTTTAATGTTATGCATGTTTTTCAATTATTATGTCTACACCACAAGCTATGTTCACAATGCTCATCTTTTCTCCACCATGTCTGTCTGTAATCTTAGATTATTCTATTCAAACTTAAAATTATAATCATCAAACTAAGAGTATGGACGGGCCGCGTGTTTTGCCATTTGATCTACACAATGGTCCATCAGCCGGGGGCGGTGTTGACGACTTTCTAACAACTTCTTCAGTGAGATAAAATGTTTCCTTTAATGCTTTTGAGGAAGGAAAATGGCATTTCGAGAAAAAAATCACCACGTGATGAAGCTGACAGAGCCCGGATAGCTCAGTCGGTAGAGCATCAGACTTTTAATCTGAGGGTCCAGGGTTCAAGTCCCTGTTCGGGCGACAACGTTTTTGAGCGATGACAGGAACTGATCAGCGACCCTTGGATCCGCGGCAGGTCATGCCATGCTTCAGCAAAGTGAAATCTGGACATATCTCTCAGAGTAATACAACGAAAACTATATCCTCTTACTTGTGACAGGAAGCAGAGCGCATAGTTACTCTAGTTCACTTCACAGTTCCTCTAATTTTTCTCCCCCACCGTCTTTCATGCTTCTTCCCCACTTCCCACCACATGCAATTTGTGTGTAACCTTAGACCACGAAATCCTCCTAAGGTGATTAAAGCCCCCACATTCCCAGAAACAGAACAGACAACACAAGCTCTGTGTCCTCACTAGCTCTGTTTGGATGTCTATCCCATACATTAACTGGTCTCTATTCATATCCACCAGATATGAAACTCACATAATGAGATCATGCTGTGCACTCATAAAACCAATATGCACAAAAACTCCATCGCAGTGGAACAATAATGTAATTCTCACTAAAACCAGCGCAGACTGACATTCACTGTGATGGATTACACAACTTCAGCAACTTTCAAGAGTCTGATAATAGGTTTTCGTATCATGCAGCAATGACTGGAGACCACTGGCTGACTGGAACAGCAGGTAAATACATCCCAAAAATGTTTAGCCTTCATTTGCATTCAGCAAAAATGTAAAGTGTACACGTTTGGTGTCTAAGGAGCTTTAAAACACAATGGTCCTTTAATGTTCAGCAGGATCCCCTGAGATCTTGTGCAGCATATAACAAGTGCTTCATAGCCAAACGGTTGCACAGTGGGTCCGAATGTCTAATATTTGCCTCATTACCTCCTGCTTTTTGCTCTCTGGCAGTGCTCTGCTTGCACCTATCAGCAAATAGCCTTCCACAAGAGGAAAATAAAGGCAATAATGAGGTAAATAATGGGCATGGTGCCACACTTTGTCTACAGCACCTGGATTATGCTGCACAAGCTGTTTGGGGAAATGTGATTTTTGCTTTTCTTGGCCTGTAAAAAGATGTCTAGGTTAACTAAGTGTGGGAAGAAGCCCTGTACAAACCTTAGTTGAGCCTTTACTGATAAATGGATGATGACTGTGTTTTCATACAGCTTGGCTTTTCCTTAAGAAAAGACATGTAATCAGAAAATGGCCAACAACAATAACAACAACCTCCAGATGGTGATTTCTTTCTCGCACAGGGAGACAAATATTTGTATTTTCGGGAAATGATTATTTTTTAAAATACAAAGCATGTCCAGTATTTAAGGATCAGTCAACCCTGTTCTTTGGGAAGTGCAACCAGATGTTGTTTGAATGATTGGCTAAAGTACAATAACGTCAGTCTGTTAGTCTGACGCTGCTCTGCTAATCATTAATTACTGGTTATGAAAGATGGCCACTGGAGGAGCGGGCTGTGTGCGTGGGAGATTTTACTTGTGCAGTGACAGGGCTGAGATGAAGATCACGTTTGTACACGAGCGGCCTTTGCTGTAGGTGTTTGTGGTGCGGAGAGCATTTAAATGCAGAATCATAACAGATGGTATCAGTCAGGCGCTGTGACACTTCTCTTCTAGTTCGTGCTGCTTGAAAAATGACAGATGACTGACACGAAGCAGCTGCGGGGCAATAAAAATTCAAACTGAATATCGTTAAGAGCCTCTGTTGTGGAGGTTTCTCAATCCTGGGGTCAGGCCCCATGTGGGCCTGCTTGATGCACACACCAGGTCATTAGACTGATTCACTGATAATGGTTTGAACTGAGCCAGTTTTAAAGATACTTCTACATAATAACTTAATGACTTCATTCATGTTCTTGTAACAGAATACAAAAGCATGCCTTCTGGCAGCTTCATAACTCTCAAACTCAAGGGGTCATGAGAAATTTGGGACCAAACAACTTGGCCAGGGGCCAAAAAAAAGGCAGACAAAACTCTGCAGAGAGTTGCTTGTGACACAAAGTCATTTTTAGGCTTTGTTTAAATTCTTATGTTTGAGGTTAATAGTGAAATACTCCTCTCACATAAAACATCTTAATGTCTTGCAGATTTAATTTCAGAGATAAGTTTACCTTTTATTAAAAGCCATCAAATGGGCCTTCACGGGGACGATCAGAAGTATACTGCCTGAGTGGGCCAGAGACCCATTACCAACCATAGAAGGATATTATGCACACACACACACACACACACACACACACACACACACACACACACACACACACACACACACACACACACACACACACACACAAGCTGCAATATACTGTTACTTCAATATGTTGTTACCCAGATGACACATTTTCATGTGTAAGACAAAAGAGGGCGGCGTCAAATCTTCAAATTAACACCCTGTGAGAAATGAAATAATGAAAACAGAAAACTTAGAGATGGAGAATTTGTGTTCAGACTTTCGCCACTGGTGTAATAAACCAGTTCACAGAGGAAGCGATTCCAAACTCTGGATCACAGCTCCGCCTTAAAATTGTTCAGCGATTCAGATTGAATGAATAAATGAACTGAAGCGAAATGGCAATTCAGTCTGATTATCAGGCTATTAAAAACATCAAAGAAACAAAACTACTGTTGGTGAAACTGCTTGGTGGATGATGAAGGGCATTTTGTGGGACGACCTGAAGTTTATCTAAACTTTAGGGCCCATTTGAGTATCATATAACAGAGGTTTTATCACCGTTCTCAACCTTCGATCCCCAGATAATTGTGTGTATTAAACTGTCACCTTGTCCCTCTTTTCAGTTCATTGTCTTCAGTGCTTTTTATCTGTTTATCCTTCACAGGCTTTGAGGGTGGACCCGGCAGCCTTTTGTCCTTTTTTAAAGAGGCAACAGTTACAGTTTACTGATGCAAAACCTGCTGGATTTATCGTGTACTGACAAATAGGATGACATCACCAATCTGGATGCTAGTGGGTGAGAGCTAATACAGCTCAGAGAGCTCAACTGCATTTATCGGACCGGCAGCAAGTGGAAAAATACCAATACCAATATAATTATCAGTTGCCTAATAATGTTCTAGCCAAACAGAGTCAATCCCTCCCGGAATGCACCAAAGTCTGGACAGGAAGGAAAGCCTCTGATTATCTGAGGGATGAGGTGACGCCTCATATGTTCTGCTCCTGTAAAAGTCTACAGAATAGACATTTGATTGGAAGAGCGAGCAAAAATTTGAACAAATAATCAACAAAAACAAAAATCAGCATCTAGAGACAAGATGTCAATTTTTGATAGTGTGTAAAGAGAGTCCGAACAAGATGACATGAAACCATGAATGGCTTTCTGAGTTGCCTTAAAGCTGCATTAATCAGATTTGACCACTAGAAGGCAGAAGAATACAAAAACAAGCTGGCAGACACACAGCCTTGACATCACCTCATAAAGATGGAATGGGCGTCATCCCATTGGAAGAACTGGAGGTAAAATAATCAGTTATTTTCTCTGTTGTCTTATTAAACTTCCCCGTGATAAAATACCACATGCTGGTTCGCCATATGCCACAGTTCCTGTAGCACTTTCTGTTTTCATGTGATGTCTTCAAGGGGTACTATTCCAGTACTCCGAGACTTGCGCAGTATTTTGGGACATTTACCACAGAGTTGGTCCACATGCTGAACCTGTGGCACAATCCTGTGGTAGCTGTCCCAGAATTCCACACGAGCACCACAGAAATACCAGAGAAAATCACAGGAACACAAAACGGACCACAGGAAGTTACCTCACAAACTGGGAATTTGAGAGGGTGTTTTGGTCTGCAGTTGTTCCTGACAAAAATATTTAGCTCTCTAAATGCGTTCAGCTTTTTCCACCAGCTTCTTAACATTTGTCTGTGATCTAGCGCTGTGCAGGTAGCGTAGGGTATTTGTCAGAGCTGGTTTGCAGAGTTGGTGACGATTCTCTGAGTTTGTACCTGTGAGAAATCTCAACTTTGCACATCTGATGCACTGTTATCCTGAAATCATAGCTGAAATTATTATCATTCGACAAAGTGATCTTCATCTGCACTCAAAGACTGAGACTTACTTTGTGATGGGATGTCTTAGTTTAATAGGTCTCTAAAACATATCATTTCTCTATCACTGTCAGCTGGCTCAAAGTAACTTGACACAAACAGCAGTTTGAAGTCAGGTCTGTAGCTGCGGAGGATTAAGGGATCAAGGCCGGGTTGTTAAATAGGAGCTGAACTACTGTTTGCTTGACACTGGATAAATACTACTAGTGGTCAGAGAGCTGTTTATGGCTGCTTAAACACTTGGATTAACTTTAACACAGACCTCCTGGAAGAGCTCAGATGGGACAACCTTTTGGGGACAGGTGATGCACTTTGTATGACTACCACCTCTTTAAGAGCAGGGTAGTAAAATCGGTTGAGAACAGCACAAAAACAGCAGCAGATTTGGAATCCATTGCTCATAAACTCCGGTGGAGGATGAAAGAATCAGCAAGTTTCTGGATGGAGGCTGCTGTACTGCAGAGGGTTGATAGCAGAGTTGATTATACTGAACAATACCTCAGTGTTGTGACAGTTTTTAGATAGGAGCTCAGAGAATGCTGCTCTTGCATCTTCTCTGCATATATCTCACATCACAGTTGGTCGTCCATAGGGTCGTGAAATATTTGGTTCTTTTGGTTGTCTCTTATGTTCGATCTCTATAGGGGTTTATGTTCCCTGAGTGAAGAGAAGGCGGTGGTTTTTATTTATTTATTTATTTCATTTTAAGTAGTGCAACACAATCCATTCAGGGACTCTCCTCAGCTTTGAATGGAAACTGTGCCATCTCTGCAAGCTTTGAGAGGCTCACGCTGTTTTTTTCTTTGAGACTGTGCCCAGAGGTACGGTTGCAGTTCTCTAAAAATTTGTGAGATGGTACTTTTGGTCTACAGGAACTATAAAGTTGCCGTAGCCAGGCATCACCCAGGCAGGGAAATGATGCTACTGCCTGAGTTTTAACTTTAACTGGAATAAGCTTGAAAGGCAATGCCAGCCTGCATCCTACACTTTTCTACTGACGCTAACTGCACACAAGGAATACATCTGTGGGAGGATATTAAAGCTTTTTCACTCCTGCTTCTTTCCCCCCATCCTGCAGTCCCACTCTTCCCTTACCAGGAAATAGCTTAAAGGAGATGATGGAATTAAGTGGTAAAGAGTGAGGAGAAGAGGAGGCGAGTTGGGATTTGGATGTTTATTACTTCTCTATCATGAAAAACTGGCATCTGGTATTGATGAAATGTTCCAGACATATAGCCCACAGCTTTGTTAAGGATGTCAGAGGAAGTTGGTCAGATTAGTTTTTGAAGGCAGGTAGAAAGCAACAATATTAGAACACTATAAAACGAGAGAGCAATACAGGAATATCTATCATTTTCTTTATTATTTTATTTGTGCCCATTTTACATAATTAGATAAATAACAATAAAAGAGGAATCAGTGAGGAGCTGTCATCCTGCATTTAGATGGCTGAATCTTAGGCTACATCCTTAAAGATGTCCTCATTTGTCAAATAAAATGTGCTAATCAATCACATCCACATTAAACCCACTCAGGTGATTTGAATTATTGTGGCTGATTACACTTCTGCTGCCTTTGTTGCTTAATTACATTTATCACGAGCCTTTTCAACAGAAGATATGTTACAAGTAGGAATAGCACAGGTGTAGATAATAAAAAGGAAGATGGCTGCATTCCATTCGGTTTCAGGGTCCTGGTATTGTGAATGCTGGCTCACATTGATGGCTTACTGGGACACGTTAACAGAAGTACACCATCATTAATATTGTTACTATCACCTGTGCTTTTCCTCCTACAACAAATCAAAACATCTGCTGTGAAAAGGGCCTATTCTGGAGTCCAGTCATGGCCCCTATCTTGCTATCCTGCAGCAATATCAATTATGCAATATCTTTATGGAGATTGGTGTTACGTTAGCACAAAACCTTTTTTAAGAAGGCTTGCTCTTAAGGGCAGTAATTATCTGTCTGGAGTACTGTCGGGGAAAAAAAATAATTAGAAAGAATTAATTGATGTGGAAGTATCTAACTGGCTGCCAAGGTTGAATTCTCTAAAGGCGATTCAGTGCTTTCTCCTTCAAATAATCCCCACTCCAATAATATTAAAAGATGCTGCACAATGGTCTTTTCAGCTGACGTCAACTGTGTTGCCTTTAATTTAAGTAGCATTCATTAAGTGCAATGATTGATTGTTGAATTCTCCTTGTTTTTCCTTTTCGTGGTACAGTTAATTAGTAAATAAAAAAAGAACATTTCTTATGTAGGCTACTTTTTGGAGCCAGCCCAGCATTCTTGCGTCAGATAGCCTGATTGTAGGTGAACTGTTAGCTCCGATGAGCTTATATTACAAATTCTGCTGGTCTTCCCAAATCATAAATCTTATGGCCACAGCTGAAAGAAGGGTCTAAAATTTTCTAATAGATACACATTTTGGTAGAGCAGCAGGTGGTGCGCATGCCTCACCGCAAGAAGGTCGCCGGTTCGATCCCCGGGTCGGGCGGGGCCTTTCTATGTTAAGTTTGCCCTGTTATTTTGAAAGGTGCTATTAAAGGGTCAGTTCACCAAAATTCTAATTAAAAATCTTTCTCGGTACTGAACCACGTGGAGCTTTGGTTTTATTTATATCTGTGAGAGGTTTTCACCTTCACCCCAATACAATGGAGGTTAGTAAAAATCAGTGTGGTCCTCACAGCATCAGAAAATGACACAAATCAGTTACAGCAGTTGTGATACCCCTTTACCCACCGGCTGATGAGAGCAGCTGTATTTCCCAGTGTTACCGCGTGTTTTAAGACAATCAGCCGCCTATGAGTAACAAGATCTCAGATTGCATGGCGCACCCTGTCAGTCTGAGGTACGAGTACCGATATGAAGGAGGGAACGCTCCAACTTGACCCCAATGTGTCAGCCTCTGCTGATGAGGCATCTGGTTGGCACTCTGTAACAATCGCTGGTGATATCAATCAGCACGGCAGATCACAAAGAGCAGAATGCAGAGGAGCCATGCTAACATATTAAACAGAAGAAGTACAGAGAGAGAGATTTCTCGAGTGGGTTACCATCATCTGGGGGATCTGAGCATTGTGAGAAAATTGGCATGCTAATGAGGGCCAAATGCATCGAGAACAGCTGCATTGTAAATGAGCTGACTTTGTACACTCCAGCTCAGATGAATCTCTGAAGTGTTGTTTGTTAATCAAAGGAGGAAAATGGAGAGGAACAAATGACTAAAAATAGTAACTGAAGAAAGCTGCACCTCTGATGACCTGGATGACTGAGAATCTTCACAAACACCGCTGACAACACACATACAGCTGTGCTAACTGCTATGAAAAGGTTACCGTTATTGTTATTCACACTATGACGGCAGGTTGAGGAAGCTGCTGGATGCACAGCTGCTCAGCGTCTCAGTGGGTTTGATTGCATCTCAGGCTCTGTCTGGAGGACTGGGAAGCTTTTAAGTGGAGTAACCTGATCAAAAGGCAAATAATCTAACTAGAGGTCACAGGATTTACCTCATCAATAACAGGATACGTTCAATTCACAGCACTGTCCGTCCACATCCTCTTTATCGACTGGGGTAAAAAGACAAAGATCACCACCACCATCCCACTACCAAGACCAAGAGATCACGAGAAAAGATTTTTAGTAATGTGAGTGCAGGCCTGTTCAGTTTATCGCACTATGACTGAAATAACACCTGAAATCCAGAATTTCAATAAACATTTATTTACAAAACGAAAATAATGACAAAGAATAATTTGAAGAGTGAATACAAAACATGTGCTAATATGATAAAATACATTATCATACACAACGAATATCTAACGAATGTGTTAAATAAACTATGCTTCGATTTTTGGAATCTGAAAAGGCTGAGTTGAGGAAGCAGGCAGCCAGTATTGGATTGCTTTAGGTTATAGGGATTATTGCATTTCAGTTTGTGTATAAGGCAAGAATAAGACATGAAGAGGAAACAGAAACACTTCACGTAACAATGAAGCAATATTACTTTTTTCTTCTCTTCATCACATGGCACACTATCACATAAACATTGATAACTGAAGAGGAGGAAGACAAAAAAAAGGGGAGAATACTCTTTTCATTAAAGAAATAGTTATGTAACAATTTTACAAATAGGATTGGTCCGTACATGTTTCATTGAAGAACAGCTTTTGAGAGAGGAACCAGTTTTCAAAGCCATGTGTGTGTGCTGCATAATGAAACAGTCCCTGCAGTTGTCAGATGAGTAGCGTCCCACGATGTGCAGAGCACCATACGACTTGGTGTCTTTGGTGCCTGATGTGCTGTACTGGTGTGAGTCCACAGAGTCAGAGTCCTCTCCCTTCAGTCGCACCGCCTGAGGTCTGCCTGTCCCCGTCTCTTCTGATGCCCGCTTCAGTACGGGTACTGCTTCTGCTTCTTCCCGGCGAAGCAGGACAGCCAGGTGCACAGCAGCATGGCCGCCGCCGCCCCGGCCCCGGTGCAGTAGTACGCCCAGCCGATCTGGCAGGACCCTGCAGACGAAAGCAGAGGATTCAGGATGATGCCTTTTCACACTGTATTTTATCTGTGTCTGTCAGCGGGGTATCTACAAAACCCCCTGAATGGACTTCAATAAAATTTGGACAGATTAGCCTTTGGCCAGGGAGCGACTGATTCAATTTTGGTTTAACCAGGACGTCTGAGCGAGAGAGCTGCACTTTTTACTCTCCCTTTAAAGAGCCTTTTTACGACGACTGCTTATAACTCTCTCATCACTTTGAGATTGAGATCAAATAAACAGCAGGAAGATATAAAATTGCCCGCATCTGCAACGTTAATGTTTAAGAGATTAGAGACACTTCACTTTTAAAAAGGCTGTAACTCTGTACTCTGTGTGCTGCTCCTGATGTCGGTGTAGGTTCTATTTTCTGACATAACTACATTTACTTTGCTTGTCCTGTGTGCACAGAGCACCGGTCCTTGTACAGCCATTGTGCATGTTCGTGGTTATAAGATTTTAAGGGTATATTTGCAGACTTAAGGAATCTAGGGGTGCTAGGAGCAATGTTTGTAATGTTGTAGACCCATTCAGAGTTCACGGATATTTGATCTTCTAGTTGCATGTCGTCAGCACTGTGAAGGTGACAGCCTATTGATAATAGAACTGTTATGTCAGTCGCAGCTCATTTAAAATGCATATGTACACTTGCGTAGTCTATTTGTGTGTACTGCATCACAGGAACACTACACTATACCTCTATTCTTGTGTTAGAGCCGACATGTTAGCGTTCAGAGCGGAGAATGCTGTGAGCTGCTTAGCATGTCTGTTCAAGCCACAACATTTCCCTTCCTCTCGTGAAAAAGAGTTAGCATTGTTTTAACAAATGCACTGAACGTTGCTTCACTTGCAAACAGACACTGTGGTATGTGACAAATGCACTCACACAATACACAATACAGACCTTTGGAGGGAACACCAGCGCTGAAAAATGCTGAAACGGAGCCAAAACCCATAAGCACACATAAAGTAAAACATTAAGTGCCTCCTTAAGTCACATCTTCTCTAATCCTCTGAGGAAATTATGTGCATTATTAAACAAGGACATGACCTACATCTGATTCTAAATTTGGAAAATGTTGTGATGACCATCAAGACATCTCCTTATAAACATGAAATTTTGGGAGAATATTGAGTTATCTAATTACCAGCTTGGTGGGAGGAGGAGGAGGAGGAGGAGGAGGAGGAGGAGGCATCACATTAACAAATTACATCAAATCATCTTATCAGTGTGCGTGGAAACCAAACCGAAAAGACTTATTTCTCTGAGTTTCATTTTCTCTGCATTACAAATTACTGTCTGTGTCAGAGTCACATTTAATGAAAATTAGGTTCCCCTCTATTTAAAATGTTGCTGTAATTTATTAACATGGCACTGGAGTACTCCATTTGAAAAACACAAAGCAATGACCTGGATTTTTCATGCACTTTTTCACACTGAACTCAATGAATGTGTCCTGCAGCTATACATTCAAATGTATCTTTAAATTACTAAAGTACTGACTGCTGTCTTCATTATTAATGAAAAAGTGTTTGAGAGGAGACTCATGCACTCGTGGCGATCACATCATTTGTGCGCCATCCGCCGCTCTCATGGGAGAACATCACAGTCTTGTCGAGGGCGCTACCAAGAATGAGGTGAAACTGAAATAACTATGGCGCAGCCATTTTCAACAAGTAAATTTAATTTGCCAGAGGCACTGAGCAGTACGTCGCTGCAAACACACACACACACACACACACACTGTTAACAGTAATTCATATGTACTACGAGCCTGTTCTTTCAGAGAGGAAATGACAAAATTAAAACTTATCCAACATAATTTCTTCTGATGACATGGTTGGAAATTTCAGTAATTAAGATGCCTGAAACATAGTTTGGATTTCAATGCTGCCAGAACGGTCACATCTCTCTGCTGCCACAGTGGCAGCAGTAATCTGTATAAATTCATAATTCACAAGTCTATGAAAACAGTTGGGGGTGAAGTTTTCTTCCTTCCTGCTCTCCTCTCTCTCCCCTTCCCTGTTTCCTCTCCAGGTGCTAACAACATGAATGGTTTCCACCTGTGCAATCCAGTTAGCTGCTCATTGGCTCCCTCAGACGCTGAGCTGGCCTGTCTTCACTCCATAAGAAGAACACGCCTCGAGATCTGCCGCTCTTCGTTCGCTGCTCTTAGCCTGCCTGAGCTGCTGTTGTACTGTTTGATCAAACTTGTCAAGCATCCCAGAAGAAGGCGTGGCGGGAGGATGAGGATGATTAGGTGAGCTGGGGCAGACTTTTCACACGTTGTCTGTTGTAGGATTATTGGTTGGGGCCTCTGTGTTCGTTATGGTGAAGTAATTTCATTTAGAAAAGCAAGTCAGTTTTCCGGTTTGTGCTTTTGTGTTCAGACGCAGACGAACGACCTGCTCTTGTTTTGCTATATTGATTCTATTTGTTTGGAACGATCACCTTGTCCTGTCCTCCCCAACACTTTGAGAACCTTTGTTATGTTGTGCAAGCGTTGCGATGAGCTAAAAATAAACCCCTTTCACCCTAACTGTGACTTTGACTCCTTCAGATTCTTTAGTTTTGTTATTGACTCAGTTTGCTGGTATTTTCATAAAGGGGATGTACCAAATGTCAACAGACTTGGAAAGTTAGCACATAATCAACTGTATTTCCTGACTATATAGGCCTGAGATAATTGTCTTTGCCCTGTGGACAATGTAATGTTGGTCCTTCAGTGAGTTTATCAGTCCTGAGTAATATATTGAACCAGATCCTCATGAAATGTGAATATTTATTGTCGAGTGGCACAAAACTTTCTCGAGTGCCACTTCATTAATTCATGGCGAAAACTGGATTTTCTGTGAACATATTCATGGTCCACAGAGAACTAATCCAGTGTTTGTGGTGGGCCTGTCTGATAATGCCACCATCAGACCAAAAGTTTCATTTGTACACTGAGCAGATTGCAATGATGTTCACGGAGGACATTCATGCTTCCAAAAGGATGAAACTTTTCATTTTGAGCCCTCTGCTTGTCCCGTCCTCAGGTCAAAATGTCATCTGACGTCTGAATGCAGCATAGCATACCTCATAATCACTCAGACTGACAGGAAATGAAGCAGCAGATGAACCAGGTAGAGTTTGACTTCACTGACTTTCATTTAGCATTTTTTTGGTTTTCAGACTCAGAATTGCTGCTGTAGAGAAAGAAATGTCAGCACATAGTTTATTTTTGTACATCGCATCCTACAGGAGACACTCTGGGACACACTGTTTTGCAGGAAGCCACACCTTTTCATTCTGTAGTGAGATATTTTAGTAATTCAGTTCAGTTGAAGCTCAGCATATCTTACATGCATGTGTGAAGAACAAATTCTCCAAAAAATTAAAAGTGGCAGTTCATTGATCTAAATTGAAAAACAGCAAATGTAAGTTTACTCAGTGTCACCTGATTGCACGTTACGAGCTCAACCACTTAACCAAAAATGTACCTTTCGACATTTAATTAAAGCATTACGATCAGAGTAAATGAATTTCTCCGGGTACATAAGAACTATTTGATGAGCATCAAATAAAAGCAGCTGTAGTATGAACAGCTCTTCCACCTGCCTGGTGTCTGATACAGTGGCATATTACTGTCTGTGAGATAGTCCCGAGAATGCCAGCTGAATACAGAGCACAAATCAGCCTCCTGCTTATTCTCAGCACATATTTATAGCTATAAAACACTTCAGAAATCGACAGCTACTGGAGATTCTGTAGACTTTTTATCATACGTTTGAAATACCAAGGCATTGTGTCTCTTCAGTGTTTGACAGAAACAGAGTTGTGCCTGCGTGGTTTCTAAAAAAGCCAATGTCAACGGCCAGGTACAAAACTCTGTTCTCAGTTTGGTAACTTGGTAGATTTATCTGTTCTGGGATCAGAAAATTCAGCGAACACAAGACAAATTTACACAGTCAAGGTTGAAGCATTAGTGTGTAATTGAAGCTCTGCGCACAGGCTGCAGGTATGTGTGCACAGCGGATCTGCCTGGTCGACAACTTACCTAGCTGAAACTGGTCTGAGCTGTTGTTGCAGGTCTGCTGTACTTCCTCACTGTCCCATCCCAGTGGATAGAGCGCACAGCCAGATCCTATGAGCAGACCTGAGAACAAGAGAGAGTCTGTCAGTGATGGAGGAATCGCAGCAACTTCAGTGATCACTGGGGGTTCAAAAAAATATCATAAAAAGGTGGCCGGAGGCGGATAAGACACCGATTGTGAGGAGAGAAAGTGAAGCAAGGACAAACTCTACCCATCAAGGTATTCTCTCAGCTCTTCGAGGAAGGTCTGCATTGTTTTGTGAGACCTTGCCTTTGTGGGTTTTCATAATTTAAATTTTTTTTTTTCATTAATGAGAAGGCAAAATGCAAAATGGTGTGTTTTTCTTTCCTGCATCCAGATATCAAGCAAGGTGAATTTAAACTCTGGTTTTGTGTGCATCCCCTCTCATTCTTTGGTTTACGTTTTAATTAAAATGATCAAAAAAGACAATGAGCTGCTGCTCCCCCACAGAGTGAATAGAGTGATGTGCCTGAGCTCACCTCTGATTGTTTTTTCACCTTATCAACCGTTTCCAGCAGATACTGACGGAGGGCGACTCTGACCTGTTCCAGCAGTTTTACCTCTCAACAAGCCTCACATCCCTTTGTGAAACAACACGGACTGTGATTTTAACACTTTGTCACGTTTTCACAGCGACAAAACAAAGCGCCCCTCTGCCAGCAGCTCATAAAACCACTGCAAATGAACAACGGACATATGCAAATAGCTTGGCAATATCTCACAGAGGCAACAGTGGGAAAAAAAACAAGCATTTTTTGGTACGCAATAATTACTGTAAAACTCTGGAAAATCCTTGAGGGACTGCTTCATGTCAGTGATTAAAGAGACTTATAACTGTGCTTAAAGCTGCACATAGAGACAAGAGCAAAATCTAGTCAAGGCCATTACATTAAGGATTAATATCCTGAATATTAGCCTGCAACCAGGTCTTGACAAGTTATTCCCTGGATGCCAAGGCTGTCTCTTGAAATTACCCTGTGGGGGCCCCTGGTAGGTGGCTCCGCTATCACATTAGCTTAATCCCCTCCGATGCGTCTGCCCTGCTATCAGTTTAGGGATGTGAGGATGGCAGCAGAGGAAGGGAATGCAAGAAAGCTCTGCCTTCCAACCTGATTACCCCTGCCATCCAGGACTGCCGTACTACATCTAGGCCAGATAACAAGCAGGAATTAATCCACATGCTAATGCAGATGGGCTAGACAAACCGGCAAACATCAGAGGTGGACTAGAAAAAATGAAAAAGCCATCTGTGTTTTCGCCAGTCGCAGCCAAAAGGACGGCGAATGTCATAAGTTCGGGGAGGAGATAGACTGTCTGATTACGGTACCTGTGCTGGAAAATCAATTCAGTGAAACGCTGGAATGTTGATGAAAATGAAGGGATATCAGAAGGCTCTGACCAAGTCTGTGTCATTACAGCTCAGGATCAGAGGGGATCCAGGGATTGTCATACATAACAACTCAGTTTCGTCTCCAGACCCTTAAGAGAACTTCAGAAGAATTTCTGCTTCAGACCCAAAATGACTGCCTTAAGCTGAGCAGTGCTGCAAAAGTAACACAGGAGCGTTGGATGTAAATCCCAGCACAAGCAGCCACTGATGAACATAAAACACAACTATTCTACAAGGTATAAAGATGAATTTAGGAGCAAGGGAGCCTGCACACACTCATTAAAATAGTCTGTTATATAATGTTATCGAATGTGTTTGGATTCAAATTTGTAACAGTAAAGACTGTAAAGCATGAGAGCATGATAATGTATTCATGATTAATATTTAACAAAATCAAAAATTCTCTTTCAAGTGTTGTGTAATACAGAGAGAGATACAGCAGCATGTAATCAAATTGAATTTCCCTGCCGCACAAGGGAGGGAAAAAAAAAAATAACGCAGGGCAAAATGTGGCTTTGCTTCCTGAAGACGGTGTTGTTCCATCCCGCAAACTGCCATATTTCCATTTGAAAAATCAAGATTAATGGGGATTCTCAGTCTTCCTTTGATTAACACAATGTTAAAATGATCAAAACCACAAAGAGCCTCTGCTGTGGAGGCACCTCAGACGGAAAGGGAAAGAAAGACTTCAGTGAATAGTTTCCGCATCAGGTCAGATAATGATGACGACGGGATGCTGGGAAAAAACTACAGGAGGGAAATTATTGCCGCAACAAAGACAAGAGCTCAGTTCCATTGTGCAACCGCATAAAAAAAAAATCAAAGGTTTCTGGGAGAACCATCAGCGTTTTCTGTTGTTTTTGGGGATAAACTCAGTGAGCCTGCAACACTGCAGTGGGTGAAATCAATGCGAGCGCTCACATGTTACCACGACACTACTGAGACAGATACCGCAACACACAAACCACCGAGGGAGCAGACAAAAAACACAAACACACTGCCAAGGTGTAAATAAACTCTGCATCGTGTGGCCCTACATTTCTCTTCTGATTTTTACTTGTTTGATTGATTTTTTTCCACTTGGAGTTAATTCCATCCAATCCCATCCTCCACACTCACTATGTGGGTTATTGAGAACCAGAGGTAGGGAGGCTGGAGACCAGGATGTGGGAGAAAGATTACAAAGAATGCAAAATGTTCTTTCACATAATGTTTATGAGGCAAGCTGCTGGAGAGAAGTAAGAACTTATGTGAGGCAACTACCTCAGGCTCAGATTCTCCATGCGTGCTGCTGTAGATAGATACTTCCTGTCCTTCTTGTATCCTAAGCTGACACCGATGCGCCCCAATCTGCACAAACAGACAGTCGGGGATTTGTGTCATTTAGCATGTGTTTGTCAGCTGCAGTGGCTCGTCTCAACCTTTTTGGCTTGTGACCTCTTAAGCTGTTCTCATGACCTTCCATCACAGACTGCATGTGAAGACACTTCACATTATGTAATGTTTTTTCCCCCTTTCATAAATCATGTTGTGAATTCGCCTAAATTTCTTGACCTAAATCTGGCGTACTGGCCCCCGGCTTAAGAACCACTGAGCTAGCAGATGTGCTGCGATCACAAGCACTAAACAACATGCTAGACTTCATAAGATAAAACTCCCTGCAGGAAAGAAATGTTT
The DNA here is from genome assembly GCF_039877785.1 of Chaetodon trifascialis. Lineage (NCBI taxonomy): Eukaryota > Metazoa > Chordata > Actinopteri > Chaetodontiformes > Chaetodontidae > Chaetodon > Chaetodon trifascialis. Next base: position 25,399,889 of record NC_092064.1, on the reverse strand, counting down.
ACCGTAGCAGAAAGTAGAGATGCATGCAAACAAGGTGATGCCTTCAGACTTTTGAAATGCTAATGTCCACTCTGCTGCAAATTAAAGAAACCTTCAGTGATTTCAGAGTCAGTTCAATTCTAACTGATAAGGTTATACCAAAGTGGTGAGAATGAAAACACCTGTATTGGCTCCAACAGAGGTCTTTAATGAATTTCATTGCTTCCCCAAACCACAGACAGGTTCTCTTCTCCTTCAGAGAACATCAACTTCACCAAGCTGCTCATTTTTCTGTGAGCAGATGGCTGTCTCATGATGAAATCATTGCGATCTCCACGCGGCTGCCATGAGGATAGCACTGAAAGTCACCAGAAGGCTGTTACTGCAGCTACGCAGCGACTACGTGACACTGCAGAACAGACGGGCAGGAACGATCATAAATGTGAGAAATCTGCCATCACCAGCATCCACAGACACTCACTGTGCCTTCCACGGAGGCTATTATGAATCGAAATAACTAGTTTCCCTTCAGCAGCAACAACTGTTCCCTCTGGTCCACCTTAAAGATGCCCTCAGCTTTCTGGGAGATCAGAAGAGGTTCAAGTGCAGCTCTATCAGCCCAGGCCTGGGAGGTTTGTTTGTTTACCGCTTTTTGCCAGCAACCACTGTTTGGAAAACCTTTCCCCATTTTGGAGTCTTGTTTCAGTTTCTATGGCAGCCAGCTGATGCCTGATAGTCTCGTCTAGTGGAGGAGGTGAAGAGGAAGAGGACAGGGTCGGAGAGAGCGCACGGCGCGCAATCTTAGAGGCCAGGCAACGTATTCACAGATTGAGTTTCAATTGATCTCCATGCAATCGTTATCCAAATGACTATCTCAGGCCTAATGGCTTCTCTGAAAGGCTACTCTATGAACTTGGAAAGAGTTCTGTTAAATGGACTCAACTGAATACAATCGGTCCCACATATCAGTGTTCAGTCCATAAAATCTGCTCTAATATAGCAAACTTTCTTCTGTGTATCCTTGCCTGAGATTTCATCATCATAGTAGAGCTCACTTCTGAAATCGCATTTCGGTGCTTTAAAAAGCACACAGAGCAGTGTTTTATTCCATCAGAGCTGCTCTATTGTTCCCCATCTTTTTTCTGTCAACGCTTTTTACCTGAATGAAAAACTGCCCCCTTTTCATATCCACCACATTCTCTGATTTAGGGAGTGCTGATGCCTTTTGTCAAGCCTTCTTGCTCTCTGTCGGGAACCAAGGAATTTCTTTACCCTCCTTCATGCCCCAAGACAATACCATTCAAGGTTATCATTCAAAAGGCCAAAGAGGACACAGGGAGAAAAGGCTGCTGCTAAGCTGGAGAGAATTTTGGTGGCCAGGGAATTGGAGTGAGGATGTGCCTGAATGAAGCAGCTTAATGTAAGACATTCCCTTTTGAGGCTTGGAGGATCATCCGAAAGAGGGAGGGAAACGTAAGAGTAACCACACCTGGGAAGGCAGGCCTGTGCCGTGCCAAAATAATATCTGTTCTCATGTTCTTTGGTATTTTTCTGTTTAAAATCCCTTTTTTTCTTACGGCTGTTGAACATGTTTGCCAATCCAGTCAGATTATTCCAGTTATTTTCAATCTATTTAAGCAGTTTTCATGAAATCAAACCCAGCTTTTGACGCTACTGTTTGTTATCGTTACTGCTATTGTAAACCTCCCATTTCCTATTGCTGCTGCCTCACGTTAAAAGCCTTCAAATGGCTTAACACCATGTGGCTATTGAGAAGCAGCCATAGGAAGCGCAATGTTTTCATCACTTATCCTGATGCTGACAGTGATTGTCTCACAAATGATCAGTTTTAAGAATTGCAAAGGAGTCATGGAACTTCCAACTGCGCCATGCCGCTGTGCCGTCAGCATATTATTCTGAATCCCTGCATAAAGACCCACCCTTACTCTGCTTCTGATTGGCCCCGACCCTGACTATTTAACCAAACATCTAACCCTAACCATACAATGACCACTAGCCAATCAGAGAGTCACTGGGCAGGTCTTTTTGGACATTGTTCAGCTTTGGAACAATGGTCAGTTCCCCGTCCAATTTCTCAGCAAGGTAATCAACTTAACCGTTTCCTGCTGTTGTAATATGACTTTAGTAACTGTGAGTTTGTTTGGCTGCACTGTAAACAGATATACCATCGCTGGTCTGTTGTATTTCTGTTAAAGCAGCTGCTGGAGGAGTGTTTGCTATAGTATTCACCCACACTGGCTCATGTCACAGCAACCATGCGTGTCACCAAATCAACCAGGACTGACATGGTGAAGCATACAAATGTTGCCTTTACTCACATGATAGCAGGTCAAGTGTGTGCAAAACTGTGCTCCGTTGAACAAAGTAGCACATTATACACTTCCTCACATGTAATAAACCAATAAATAAATTCCTTCCTGTAATTTCTGATATTTTTTAAAATGTATATCTGTGGTTTTTCTGAGCTTTAATCAGAGAAAGTGACAGATTCTGAGTCTCACAGTGTCACTTCAGCCTAAACAGCCCCTGTGACTAATCTGTCAACAGACCCATCTCTGCATGATAAGGCATGCTTTTCCCTTTGCTTGAAACACAAGGCACACACCAGCACGTGCAGTTTGCACGCCTGCTCTTCTTATGATGTTTTGAATCATTCTGTCATTCAAGTTGGATAAACACAGTCGTTTAGAGAAGAGCTTATTCCTACGTGAGCATTTTCGCCAGCAAAGCTGGTGTTTTTATGTGAGTGAGACGAGGATCTGGAGATTCAGTCGAAACGTTAGATTCTGGAGCTGTGAGAGATGGAGGATGAGGGGGATGCAGAGAAAGGAGAGATTTAAAGAGAGTATGTGAAGTACGTGTGATATGTGATGTGCAAAGTGTGCAAAGCATATAAATGCTGCCTGTGGCTGGAATTCAAGTTTTATTTAGCCAAGAGCCCACTCACTGGTTTCCTACTCATTTACAAAGCTACACCAGGCATATTAAGCAGTCATCTTAAATTATCTTGTTTTTTTAATAAACATTACTATTCTTTTCCTGCACAGGGCATCCAAAAGATTATACCTCAATTATCCAGTCGGAAACGAGGTGTGTTCATGGTGAACATGTTTTACTGGTGGAGTGTTTGCTCCCTACCGTTTGGAATATTTTGTAATATATATCCCACTGTGTGATGGGTGACTACACAGATCTTTCAGTCTGCAGTCTTTTGTGGAGTCCATTTTATGTTTCTCCATGCTTTTATGCTTTACAACTTGAATTTCAAACACAGGACCAGTGAGAATGAGAGCTCTGTGACAAACAAGCTCCACGTCAGACTCTGACTATTCATTCAGTATGACCATCTTCTCCATGGCAGATTTCTCCCTCTTCCCTCTGGTGTTTGCAACCGCCGGCCAAAGAAAAGGTCAGACAGATACAAACACCCCTTTATCCCATCAGCCATCAAATGACTTAACAAGCCTCATTGTCAGGCCGTGTTCATGTGAGGTCTGCGTGGAAACCACCCGCTGCTTTCATGTGTTTAGTCTTTCCCTTGCTGTTTTTGTCATGTGCTGCTTCTGTTCTTATCTTGCTTTATTTGCTGTAAGTGGCACTAAAGGGCATTTCCACACAGCAAAGGGGTACAGGTGAAAGGTGATGTGATGCAGTGTGCTGGATGCTGTTGTGGACCACCTCCCGAGTTTGTAAAACACAATGGAAATGCAAAGAAGAACCAGGCATCAAAACCTCTAGAGTACTTGAGACTCCTTTGAATGTTGCATTGAGAGGTTTGACTGTATTTCTGAGGAAGAGGACAAAAATAAGCCCAAAGCTACAGCAGCGTAGCCTATGAGCTTATTTGTAGGCTTGTGCCACTTTCCTGTATCACAGTCTCATTTCTCCCATGTCCACCCATCAGTCACCATCACTGGCCCTGGGCGGAAAGAGGAGCTTGTGTTATATTGATCTGTTTCAGTGCCTTTCCTACAGGCATTCTGTCAAGACCTGGTCTTATCTAATCACACCATTCATTTGTCACACAGTTTCCGACTACAACCGGTAATTAATAAACAAACCGATTACAAGAGCAAAATGAACTTGTGGTTCATTAAGCAGTAGATATGTATGAAGCAGAAAAAACAGTGTTAGGTCTAGAGCTCAGGAGCACAACAGTGCATAAAAAATGAAAGTGGGGTGTGCTAAATATGAAGCAAATAACTTTCAAAGGAGAACATCTTCTGGATGTGTGGGGGGAAATGAGCTTTTTGCACGAGGGCGCAGATATTTTCTGTCTGTCTCACTCTTTCCAGCTTCAAACCCGCGCCTCCCTGTGACCTCAACCATGTCTCCTCTGATCTCATGTTGCAAATTGGACCTTCTTTTCCCTACTTTCAGTGAAGAGGAGAAGTTAAATAGTCAGGAAAACAAACAAACAAAAAAACGGGAAAAAAATCTGCAGCATCTTAGAGAAATTCCTCCTTTCCGAGCTTTCCCCCTCTTGTTCACAGTTTTAGCTCTCTTGTAAATGCACTCACTCCTGTGCTGAACTGTTGGAATCTAAAGCATGAAGACCAGTCGAAACAACGAGTTTAGGTATGCTAGTATCTGAGAAAACCTGCCATGGCAAGATCACATGACTGCTGCCATGCTGCCCTGGTGTTAATTTGGTTTTTTCCACCAAAGTCAAAGGAAGATTAGCTTTTGCAATATCTTGCAATGTTTTAATGACTCATTATCACTGTGAGGCTTGGTGGCAGGGTGGGTACGATAAGCTACTTTACTTTCACATGACAAATACAGAGTCAAAGCCAACTTGCAGTAGATTCTGGGCAACAGTTTTCCAGCTTAATTTAAGTGAAATTCAGAAAAATCAAAGTCAGTGGGAAAAAGTGCTAAAACGGAAAAGGAGCCTCTACTACAAACCGTTACACGGACGCCTATCAGCATGCTAGTCTGGAATTTCAATTTGAACTGTGATGGCTGTTCCATCAGAGAGTCGAGTGAAGAAGAAAATGTGCGAGAGGAACAACAAAGCCAAAGGGTATGGAAATCCTCCTCAGGGTAGGATCCACTTTAGAGGGTCCTACAAGTGTAGCTCCCTAACTGGGTCATGCCTGATGTGTTGAGCAGCACCCTCCTCCCACTGACAGACGCTGACAGAAAAGCTCTACAGCAGGCCATGTGTCCAGAAGTCAGCATATACCTGCAGCAATGCCTTCCTGCCTTAATTACTCTTTACAATGAGCAGTAAACATGCTAACACAAAGCCCTCTGGCGAGAAGGAAATCAAAGACACTGCAATCTACACTTTAATATTCATGTTAATAGCATCCAAATATGCCATGAATGTTTCAGTATCCTCCATGCAGACACTGCCAGACATCAAAATGCCTCTCTGACGGTGCTGCGGCTCATCATGTGAGCAACTCCATACTGCAAACACAAAGAGCCTCCTTTCAAAAGACAATGCAACGCTTCAGGGATTGAGGAAAAACTGACTCTCACTGGCAAGTGTACAAAGCGCTCCATGCCATGCGTTTACAGTACCGGCCCACTGCATTCATGCTGTCTTCAGGGACACAGACCAGGCTAGTTTATTACTCCTGGGAACTGAGTTACAGCAGCTTTACCTGGCTCCCAAAAATCAAATATTCCCTAAACTAACAGGTTGGGTTTACTCCCATTTCATTGTGTGTTTGCAATGTGACAACCAGCTCATTCTAAATAACACCAGTTATTACATAGAATATAGCTAAGATACGTTTTTACACATATTTTTAAAACATGGCTGAGCAATTTATGGGAAGTGTTCACTCTGAACCACTCTGATATTCATGATTCTCTGAAAGGAAGAGTTTAACATTTTGGGAAATATGCTTATTTGCTTTCTTGCCAAGAGTTAGATAAGAAAATCAGTCAGACTGTGTATCCACATTTGAAGGGATGATGGCAGATTGAGTTTTTTTTAAGGTGATTTTAATCAAGTTACAATCAGAACTAAAACGCTATAAAATAATCTCTGGGATCTGCCTCGTACTATGCATTCAGCCGCATGTCTGCCCACTGAGCCCTGTTAATCAGCCTGTGTGAATGCATTTTAAAGCCCTAAATACAAATCAGTTCGCTGTCTCTTCTCCATGGATCTGACACCCCACATCTCTCTTCTCCTGCTCCAGTGCTTAATTTGGAAATCAGGGACGGAGAACACAGAGACGGTGCTGTTCCAGCATCAATAATCTACAGTGCTTGCAGCACATTGGACAGTGTCTAGGGGCTAGCTGCTGAGACCAAATCATCACAAACAAGATGTTATTTATTTGCATTTATTAACCAGGGAATTGACTCAAAATCAGTTGGGGGAGGTGTGCAGAAACAGGTGTTTATGGTCTGCAGGTCTCTATCTCTCTCTCTCTTTGACTGTCCCTTCACTTTCATTTCCCTTTTGGCTGTCTGTGGCCATCCAATCACCTATAGGCCATCTCGAGTAACAATATGAAAATATAAACGATCGCCTAAGCCTAAAATCAATACCACTCTTTTTTCTGCACTGCAAATATGATGGTGTTATTTTGACACAGGCAAGATGTTTCCATCTATATCCAGCCTTTATGCTAAGCTAAACTGACTGGCAGCTGGCAGCAGACATGAGAGTCTCATCTAACTGTCTGCAAGAAAGAGAATATTTCCTAAAATGTAAATCTACTCTTTTCAACGAAAACTTTCAGATACTTCGGAGTTCGCTAGCCGTGACTGATGGTTTTTAAAAATGTCACAGCTGGAGGTTACCTTTTAAGACTTTTTTCTTAATTTTGTATATTAGACAGATAAAGGTTATGCGCTGATGCTCAAGTGGCTCCTCTTTCATCACATGCTGTTATCGTGTGACATTTGAGAGCCCTTGAGAAAGCAGTGAAACGAGAGCACGTTATGTAACATGTCAAGTAATCTGTGAGCAATACAATAGAGCGATACAATGGAGAGGCAGAGATCAGGTTGTGCGTGACTGTGTGTGCTCCTGACATTTTGTATGATATTGAATTGGTATTGTGATCCTACATAATCATATAATATCTGGTTTATCCTGTCCGTTCAAGGATGAAAAGCTATTTCTGCCTTGATGATTCCACAGATTGAAACCAAACAGATGTCAAGAAAAGGCTACCAATTCCATTTCAAATGAAGATTTACCATTATCTTCCTTTTTTATGTTGCCATGCCATCTCTGACAGGGTAGGAAAAAGCACTGAGGTTAAACTGAAGCGGATGCTGTTTGAGACAAATGTTAACTGCAGTCTCCTGGTGAAGTCTTCACAATGCTGTTAGCGTGTCCTTTGAACCCATACATGGGTAATAAAACAAGTTATAGAATAAAGTGCGTTTTCTTAACGCCAACTGGGCGGAAAACAGACCCGACAGTGACATTTGTTTACTTCACTTTGTGTTAAAAGGGTCTGTCATTGTAAAACATGATGAAACATACTGAACACCTGAGGCCTTTTCTAAAGCACCGATTGTTGTTTCTGTGTCGTGGCCAGAGCACCGGCTAGATGTGATGACTTGGTTGTTGTTTTGACAGGCAAATTCATTAAGTCTTCCTCCTGGTAAACAGTTAAACCCAGAGGCAAACATTTCAGGTAAAGAAATAAAACCAGTTGGATAAGTATGAACTCAGACAAATGAAAACCCCAAAGGGTAGAGCACAAGCAGGTGGGCTGAAAATGAAGCGGTTTATATGTGTAATTACAGAGAATACAGAAAACACCCATAATTATCTGAAATAAATCCATGGCTTTCCTTTACTTACTCCTGGGTCCATTCAGGAAAATGTGAAAAACCATGATGTAATGCAGAGTGAACAAAGGAGCAGTTATTCAGCGTAAGAAAGTCAAACTCCTTGTCGGTGCATGCATACGTGTCCAAAAAAGCCAGTTCTGATTCTGTTTTTTTCTAATGAGATGAGTTTTAAAACAGGCCAAGTCTTTTTACTGCACTTCAGATAACACAGGCTTCACACTTCTCTTACACCACTGCCACCCGCAAGCATACGGCTTCAAACAAACTGCAGGCATTCATGTCAAAGAGGCAGTAGATGGCATGAATCCATAGATTATTGCATGGGAGCAAGGGTGAATGAAAATCAATAGTTCCCTGAGTCCTTGCAAATCTGCCTCTCCCCGAGCTGTTTCAATGAGAAAAAAAATGAAGGAAAAGAGACACAATGAGATGTGGGAACCAGACTCTTTAAGCGCCAGTGGTTTCCTCCAGCAGTCAGGGTGGGTGGGTGAACTCCCACTTCAATTGCCTTATGCTCAATTTACACTGGACTAATAGCACAGTACGCTCAGACTTCATGTAATCCATCTATTAGCTCATTACCTCTGTGATGAGAAAAATTTTGCATCTAAGATGAGGACACATTGGAAGCCAAAAACAAACTCAATTTACACGGGATTAATAACTTACCAGGGGACCTCTGACTTCAAAAAGATGCAGCAGGTAATTTGCACTGAAATTTTACTGAAATTCTAACCACAGCAGATTCACATCAGGATTAAAATCATCGACGATCTCCCTCAATTATACAAATCACTTCCCAACCTATATTAGCTCCATGCAAATAGAGCCTTATAAAGCTCCATCAGTATTCATGAACATGAACGGCTCTTTTCAGAAGCTTAAAATGAGAGATAAAACTTGGGTCTGCTGCGCTGATGATGAATTAAACGACTTTGGATGAAACAGTGAAACTTCATAGTGAAATGAACTTTGTGTCGTTATAGTGCTCTCAGTGACAGGCAGCAAAGTTCGCCTCTGTACTGTCATGTGTCCACAAAGGCCCCCATTCACTGTCAAAAGAGCTCGTCCACAATACGCCTCCTGATTGAATCAATTTGAGGGCCCGTGGCTCTACGAGGGACTTGTTCCTGCTCACACATTACGACCGAATTGTCCGAGATCATAGGTCATTGCATGTACATTCGTTTTTCAGGGATGACTTTTCTTTTCTCTTGAATGGTGATTTCTGTAGAACAGTTATGGTCGCCTCGCAGTGACTGAATAGCCTGCCAAGGGCTGTTGAGAATGTACCGCTGGACATTTCAGAGCTAGTCAGTCTGATTGATTGAGCCATAAAGAGTTTGTCCGTGGGGCTAACAGGACTCGGATAAAAGATTAGGAGTCTGTTGAGTCTTGATTAATGTTGTCAGTGGCGCTGAAAGATTTATATAAACAGGGTCTCTGCCATGAAATACACGCACGCTGAACTGAGCGATCTGAAGCCGGTGAGGATGAAACAATCAGGGGGTATCCCCAGGACACAGGCGAAATCAAAACAGAATTGTCACAACTCCATAATGAGACAAACAAGCGTATTAACTGACAGACGAAGCAGGACCGCAACACAAGCGACAAGGCTGAAGGAGATGACTCAGAGGTGACAACCACAGTTTCATTTTTGCTGTTTTTCTGAATCAGAAGAAATGTGATGATGGCAGGAGGACAAAAAAAAAAAAAAATCCTCCGCATATTTATACAGGACCTTGTCTGTGTCAAGCCCTGCCCCACCCCCTGGACTTAGGCTGCCTGATTAGTATTCAGTGAATTCATTAAGACACAATTGCTGGTGTCTGGGAACATGGGAACTCTTGATGGAGGAGAGGTTGAGTTCAGCCCACTGGCTAAGTCCCTACAGAGAAAACGCCCCATCCCCCAAACTTGAAGGTCACCATGTCCTTACTCTGCTACTGATCTGATGATCACAAGCAGCAGGCAACAGCGGTTGGGGGGCGGGGGGGGTCAGTGTTAAGATCTTTATTTGCACATGCTGCGTTGTTTCCAGCCTGTAAAGATCAGCACTGCGCCTGCGAAAAATGGGAGTCTGACTTTTGGCTTGATTGTCCCCAAAGGCAATCACCCACTATTCATCACCCAGGAGGGAGCGTTGTTGTGCTGCGTTATAATATAGTGTTTCTCCTTGTAAGCTATAAAAAATATAAATGAGATCAGAGTTTGTAGCCCGCAGACCATCCATCCCTCAACCGTTGCATCCCCACTATTAAAATCAATGTTGAACGAATGAACAGCAGGAACCAGGGGCACATCAGGTAGAAAACTCTTCTGGCTGCTCCAGCGGTTCATGCGTCATGGGGGTGAGCTTTGGTTGCGTCCCGGCAAACCGGTGATGAATCATTCCTCAGGGACGCACTTACACACTTGAGCCAGTTTAATGAAAAACACCAAAAAACCTATCCTGCATGAAAGCTTCACAATAATAAATCACAGGCGAGGAGAAAATATTGCATACGGCCACGGTGCACACACACCCAGCAGAGTTTAGCTCTGGCTCCCCTCTCGCTGCTGGACTGTCAATCTTGTGTGATTGTTATCACTATGACTTGCAGCTCCAAACACAAATCTCTTCATCATCACCCCCTACCTCTGAAAATGATTTCAAATTACGAGGGAATTATCAAACAGAGGCAAAAACGCTCCCCCCGGGTTTAATATCGCAATTCATGCTTCTCTGTTTCGCTTCAAGTGGTCTCTTGATGACTGAGGAAGGATCTTTTGCCCGCACCAATTTTAAGGTGTTGGCAGTGAAAATAATTATCATTAAAATAAACAAAACAAAGGAGAATAATATGAAGAGCTGCTCTGGCAGTAGAGTATATACTAGAGAGAAATCTGTGCCATATCCTGCAGCGTCTTTCTGTTTTCCTCCAACACAATGAGGAAGAAAGACTTTGATCATCCACTATATCTCATTCGCCATGAGGAGAGGAAAACAGAGTCAGGGCACAGGAGTTGGGTTTTCCATGCTGGGGAATGCAGAGCAGAGGAAAATGAGGTGAACAGTCATGGAAAGAAAAGCAGAAAAACCTGCAGCAGCTGCAACACACTTGACAGGAAACTAAGCTGCTGAAGCAAGTGTCAAACAAAACAAATTGCTAAACCTTTTCTGACACACGGCACGCTCTCCGGATTGTCACGTTAAGAGTGGAAATTAAGTTGCCAGAAACAGAATGCCAAGGATAGATCACCAACATCAAGAATAATGCTGACTTTGACGGCTGAGGGGAGGTGAGTGTACTTACGAAGAATCAGTTCACACCAGAGCATTAATTCATAAATCCTGTTATTTGTGGTTCCTTTGTCCAATACAGGATTGGAATGCCTTCTTTTTTTTAGCACCACGTTCAGTTTTTGTCACGAAGCCAAAGCTAAAAAAGGCTTCCTCTCAGCTGCGACCAGAGTATTCTGTCTCAAAAGATGCTTTTTTCTTTTGGAGCCTCGGCATGGAAGGCACATAGGCATGAACGTGACAGCTCAAGTGAGTCAGTGAACACACAAATAAAGCTTCATTTAGAAAGGAGGGAGTACTTCAAAGCTTGGCCGACGAGGTTAAGAGAAAATGCACAAGAATAAAGAGTCAGCCCTGGCTGAAAATGCATTTTGAGATGTGGAGAAACTGATGCAGCAGCTACAATAAATACATCCATACTGCATTCAAGTTCAGGTCAAAATGAGGAAAAACCTATTTGAGGTTTTTGAAAAGTCTACATTTAAATGATAATCAAATGTGTGCGTGTGTGTTTAGGTATTTGAGCAGTAAGCATTACAGAGCAGCAGCGTGATAAACAGTATATCATTTCTTGCAAAACTCATCTTGTTTTGACAAAAATGTCCACAGAAAACTAGAGTAAGCATTAACTATAAATCACTCTACAAAACACTGACATTAATGCAAAAAGAAGAAGAAGAAAAAGGGAAGATATACAAGATGCACTCCAGTGGAAACGACTACAACGAAAGGAGTGTGTTCCTGTGAGTGTGTAACAAAGATCAGGGGCATGTTGCAAAGGTTTAAGGCACCCATTACTGCTGAGTGTAGCAGCAATGGGATTAGTGGTACCCGGAGGGCGCAGATGGCACCAAAATCTTCAGAATCGTTCTGAAAAGGTCACACAAAATACAGGAGAACTACCCCCACCCACTCACCCACCTTTTCACTGCTGCTAACAGATTCCTCGGGCTGGTTTCTGTCCGGGATTGTAGTCCCTCATCAATCCTCTGAGAGCTCGACAATCTTTTTTTTTTCAAGTGTGTAAAGGAGAGCAGAAGAGAAATGCCTTTAAAATGTCAAACGGCAGCAGACCTGACTCGTGGTGTCACTGATGAGTCCGTGGTACAGGCTGAATTCAATAAGAGGCTTGTGGCGCTTTAGAGGAAAAAAAGGTTTTTTCAGAGCTCTTTTGTTGCGATGTTTAATGGGACAGGAAGCCAGTGAGAAAAGATGCAGACGCAGACAAATGAATCAAAAGACATTGGACTTTATGGCCACGCGCAGAGCAAACAAATTGATGTGCACTTTATAATTTCAGGCCGTGTAATTTAGCCTGAAGCAAGGCCATAGCCATGGAGTCACCGCTGGGGGGACCAGATCAACATCGCTTCACTTCGCAAGGTCGGATCAACCTCACACGTCACAGACTCTGACGCTTGCTGTGTATTATGTCTGGCGATTTTAGCCCAGAATCATCATATTATCAACGGGCCTATTCAGAAGAAAACCACGTATTGATTAGGGTGAGGTGATAGCTTTTGTTCATCAGGAACTACAACGCAATGGACAGAGCAAGGATACTGCTGGTAACACCTATGGGTAAATTCTTCAACTAACGAGGTGATTCTGGGCATAACACAGGGGAGGCAGCAGCGTCTGTGGTGAGATCAGGCTGACAAAAAACACATTTTTAAGTTTAATCCTTCCAATCAATTTTTTCTCAAATATTTCCAACTTAAATCCTTTCTCTGAATATCAGCCCCTCCCTGAGTCCTACATATATATATATATAAATATTTCTTATCCTGCAGTGGCCCTAATATGCCATTGTAAGATTATGAATGCGAATGATTATTTCAGCTGCCGGTTGCCTGTTGTAGCATAGCAACTTCTTTTAATTCTATTTCTCAAATCAATAGATTTTTCTATCAATATTACATCCCTGGTAAGAGTGTCATTTTTGACCCTTTCCATTCATTCATCATTTGTCTCTGTCTGTCTGCATGGACTCATGTTGGGTCTATTGCTTTTGCATTGAGACCTGCATTCCTCCTCTGCTCTTGTTTCGCCATACTGCTGTGTCTGTGTATTTCCTGCCACCATACGGCTGCATCCTCCCCAGGCGCTGGCTCCTTCACCAACACCATATGGCAAGGCCAACTACACAGGCAGCGCTCCGCAAGACTCACAGCGTCTCCGATCTCCATGTTTTCTTTAACAGATCCACTAAACCAGGTATACAAGGTCCTCCAATTGTATATAGAAAATACAGACACATACCAACTCTTATACAATATCTAAGCACAACAAGGCAGCAGAGTAATAATTAGACTAGACCAGATTGTATACAGGCTCACTGCATAACAGGTGGCACATTCTTCTGCTGCTGGCTTTGGCCTCTAACCTCACAAAGGGTTTCAAACTTCTTTGTAAATCAGCTTATTTGACATAACACAGTCCTCCTCCTCTTCTTCTACGGTAAAAATAAGCTCTAGAAAATGTGCATCCTGCATCAAAAACTAAAATAAGTATCCTTTGTAAGACCTATAGGCTCATGAAATTGTGCCCTAACTTCCTTAATACCTGTTTCCTACTGAAACAAGATATTGGAGTGGGATAACAGAGTTTTCATTCTGAAATGTAAACAGGTATCTTAAGAAAGTCAGCTTTACTTGATAACAGCCTCAGAGGGAGAAAATGTGAGTTCTTATTTAAACCTATTTGGGCATCATGAAATCATCATCAAAATGCTTTTGTTTTTCAGGAAAGTAAAAGTTTGCCTGGAGGGCTAATAGCCCCTGAGATGATCATCTTTACTTCAGCAGACAGTGTGTAAACTCTCCGCCTGACAGCTGGCAAACCAGTACTGAACTATGGGGAGCAGTTTAGATGATAACATGAGTTAAAACTCTCTGCACTGGTGAATAACTACTTGAGCCATTGTGGGTGTAAAATAAAGGGTGGCTCTGCAGCTACACAGGTCGTTCCTGACCAGTTTTGCAGGACAATTTATGAGAAAGTTGACAGTGCAAACTATGGCTGTTGTGTACTGTAGCTGGTGGAAAGACCAATGACAGCCAAGTGAGTGGTGTGTTCAACCAGTCAGGTGCAGGAAGGGATTATAATGATGCATGAGTGAAGGAGACCACTGTCCGTCAACGGTTGAACAGCATGGCTGAAATTCTTGCCAGACCACGATGAGTGAAATTTGTGGGTTGGCTGTGAGGGCAAACCATTTTATTCCAAAACACAGAAATTACAAGGTGTAGCTGAGCAGTATTTTGGTCAGTGCACTCTGAAATGCTGAATTTAAACTGTTGTTGCAGCTCACCCTGGCAACACAAAATGAAAACTCACCCACCAGCTCCTCGGCCTGGGAGCTGGGCTGTATTGTGATTGCTTGGGCGGAATACAAATCCAAATACACCAAGCGCCTTAGTTCAGCTTTTTGCTATTTTGTTTATTCTGACAAACAGCCCCCCGCCCCCCCCATTTGGGAACAAGCAGTGTTAGAATGAAACCAGCTTGTGAAAAGAGGTGTGAAACGATATCTGGAGAAAAAGCTGACAATAAATTTGCCCAACTCTGGTGGCAGACAGACAAGTGGAGTACGTGTTATGATGTGAAGATGAAACATTCATATTCACACTTCATGTGTTGAGCGTGCTACTCGCAGCTGGAAACTCGTGTCGAATCAGAGGGTGTTACCACTGTCTTTCCTCTGCACAGGCATCATGTTATGAGGAAAGTGAACTGAGCTTTGACCCATTTAGTGATGAAAACCTTCCATCTGTGAATTAAAGATACTATAAAATTTCATGTTGCAATATTATAATTGATTAAGTGATTAATTTAATCCATTCACATGAGATCCTCACATAGAGCTCAGCAATGTGTAGGAAGGAACATTAAATGAATTATGCAGTAACTGATACCAGTGTCAGGACATGAGGAGTGACAGAGAGTCAGCACCACCCCTGACATCTGTGACTGATTGCAAGTTGTAATGTGCCAGTGATAAATGTGTGAACATGAGGCGGTGATGAATTTAACACTGTTCCTCCAGGAACAGGGACCTTCCATTACACGTCTTATTACTGTCTCTCCCTCCTGATGGCTTAATTGATCCTTATGGGCCAACAAAGGAAACCCTCCTCCATCCATCCAGAGATTATGATACCCGATAGGAGGGGGGAAAAACACCAACCATAGCAGCATTTAACCCGACTAGCCCTTGTACAACATTTAATTACAGAGCTAAAAGGCACTGAGTCCCTTGTAGTATCGAGTAGTTTTTTGGACCATAAAGGTGAATGCAGCATTTTATCACACAATTTAATTTTCATTGGATACAACTTGTTTTTCCTTAAAGGACAAAACCGAAATAGGGCCACTGGTCTGATTGACATGTCCTGCTGCCAGGGCTTCCTCTGCTGTGGTGCGTGCTAAACTGAGCGCCTTCATGGATGAATTCAGAGGAGAAATGCAAAGCATGGAAGAACAGCACTCCTTTCTACCCACAGAGGTTGACCACGGCATATGCTGCCGCTTATTATTCCCTGTATCTGCCTGTTTTCCATTGTATTTATAGCAGGAGGGACTTGATTTAGATCTGCTCCATCTGGTGATTCGCTGTAGGGATGGGTGCCACATCTTCTGCTGTTCTGTGTAATCTCCCCCCACTCTGCTTACTGGCCTTTATTTAAAAAAGATGGTAAGTGAGATAGCAGGGCGTCGCTCCACTCTCTGTCTTTCTCTCTGACACCAGCTGCTGCTGCACAGTTTATGATGCTGGCTGGGAGGCATCGGGAGGAGGGGGAGTCTGGAGCCTGTGGAGGTGTAAAAAATCCCTCCCACTTTCTCTGCTGGAATGCAAGGATTCCACGGGTGGCCTCCAGAGCCCCTTTCCTTCCACACAACCCTCCCCCAGCCTCAGCTCCCATCAACCTTCAGCAGCCCCTGCAAGGGGAACAGACTGGAGGTAACAGAGCTGAGGTTTGAGGCACAGAGGAGGAAGAGGCTGATTGAAAAACATCTTTAGCCCCTGACTTCCACATCTGAATCACCTCTTACCTCAATATAAAAATGTGCAGGGTTTTCAAGGATTTGTACCGACAAATGGAGGCAGTGTAGGTGGCAATTTCTTTCATTTCATGTAAATGCACTCCACAGGAAATGTAGGGCAGGAGAGCTGAGCTGCCAAACGATGATTTTCTGATCTAATGAAGCCTCCAAATAGAGACATACAGGCACTGACAATGAGAAAATGCAATATATAGTGCCATATATAGCTAAATAAAATTCTCTCTATATTCCTGAACATTTCAGCAGCACGGACACGAGCCCATTTCCACTATAATTACATTTCAGAGGAGATCATAATACCTCTTAATGGGAAGGAAAGTCACTGCAATGGACAACTGGTAATGTGATCGTCTACCCATGACTGACACTCAATTCAAATCTTTCGTTAAATGCCCTTATTTCATTACCCTCTAATGTATTCTTTATCCAGTGTGCTGGTGCAGAGAGAAGTGGGGAGAGATGAGGGAAGGGACGGTCAAAGATGAGCCGCTATCTCAAATGCCTCATTTAATGGGTTATTTTTTCCGCTGACAAAAAAGGTCAAAATTGTTAAAATTTCTAATCTGATGATTAATCAGCATCTGGCTCCAGCTGAAAAAAGTTTTTGTCTCCTTCACTGCGGTGTTAAGTTGAAGTTTGTTGAAGCTGTATTTGACTTCCTCTCGAAGGGAACAAACAAGGAGCTCAGCCTCCAGCAGCCTTGTCAGGGGCAACATGTCAGTCACTTTGTCACAATTGCAAGACTTTCTGAGTGTACTTGCCAGAGTAAATAACTCACCATGAGGCTGGCCGGCTGCCTGCTGCAGTGTGGTGAAGCTTTAATGCTACATGTTAAACTATATACAATGTGTGAAAAAACCCCAGCAAGATTGTGTCACTGTGCTTTGTCATTGTGTTTTCTGCAAAATAAAGGCTTTTTATCAAGATTTCTGGTCATAAATGAAACTATAATAATGCAGTTTTGCTGGATTGAGCATCTCCAAGTCAGCATCTACTCTTTGTGTATGTTTTGTTTAATTTTGCACTGTTTAATTTGAGTGCGGGTAAACTCTGCAAACTTGTTCATGCTGACTTCACAAAGATGCTGCTGGAACAGACATGAAAGCCTCCAAACTGCAGTCAGACGAATTGTTTGACAAAACCCAGCAAAAAAGCACACAAATGACTTGCAAACAGTTCTTGGTCTTCCTAAAATCTTAAAGTAATGGAGAACAAACACGGTGGCGGGGGCATCTTTGGCTGCTTCGGCACCATGTGCTTGTGTTTGCATAAGTGCGAGACTGATTGTTTGCACTAACGTGGCAACGTGACAAAGCTGCGGCATGGCTGAAATTTACCACAGCAAGAAAACAAAAATATTAAATGTTGTTTGAGCAAACATTTATGTGAGACATCTGAGCAGCTTCCCAACAAAATGGAACCCGAAGTGAAAGCAGGAAACTGCACAAACAGCAAAGCTATTTGCTCATCGTCACCTCTGAGTGTTAGTGCGGTCACGTCTGCTTGTTGCCCCTGAGGATGCTGCAGGCTCCCTGCAGGGGAAAATGGCCATCTCCACTGATTTTCATTTCCACGCTTACCAACAGAGTGTGGGGGAAGAGACAGGCCACTGCCCCGGTGCCCACCTGGTGACCAGATGAAGGCTTTAGGGTTCAGCTTCCCCTCGTAGCTCTGCATATGCAAGCACGACGGGACAGGCGCGAGGCTGGCCCCTGCCTGTAGCCTGTCTTGAAGACGGATGAGGCAATAGTGCTGGGCCTGGGGCCCCCGGGCTCCCTGCAGGGACCTCACTATTGGGCTGGTAGATTAGGTCTGGATCACAGTTGACGTGCCACAGCAGAGAGCAATGGGATGGTGGAGAGAGGTCGGAGTGTTTGTCTCTACTTCAAAAGTGGAGCAGCCAACATGTGATCCAGTGCTTGTGATGTTTAAAACCCTTCTTACAGGTAATGTAGAGAAAACACAGATCTATTTTTGACACAAATAATCAATTATTTAATCAACACAAAAATTCAAATGCAATAAGTAATGTATATTTCCAGCTATTACTACTATGAAGATTTACCACCTTTCCCTGTTTTACACAATATGAAACGGAATAGGATTGGGTATTAACTGTTGGACAAAACAAGTTATTTAAAGGCATCGCCTTGGGCTCATGGAAATGCATATCAATATTGATCATGAAAAACCTACTGCCTTAGGCTTTTCATTGGTTTTATTAAGGCCATTAGAACGTAATAGTAACAGATCGTCTTTCCAGTTGTTTCAAATTATCACTGGAAGGATCACATTAGCAGCCACTCAAGCGACAGCAGCCCATTTTCCCCATGTTCACCTCACCACCCCCACCTATTACTGCTTCCTGAAGATATACGGCCGTTCATATACATGCCAATGAATCACAGTCCTGCTCTGCACGCGACGCGATGCCCTTGGTTAGGTGTTACTTTCCAAGCTCAAGGTTTATTGCAAAGCGGTGAGATAGAGGAGGATGTTAGCGGGTGATACGCTTAGCGAGGGGCGAGGAGAGTGCCTTCATAGCGAGACGCACGATGAAGGATCAATCATTTGCTGGATTTTTAAAACAGAAGACAAAAGCACAAGGTCAAAGGCTGGATGCATGAGAGAATGCAGATCAGCATTTCCAAAAAAAGCACAAGGAAAAAACCTGGAAAACACATCCTGAGTACACAGTGAGGCAGCAGAAAGTTGCTCATCACCACAAGTGACAAACAGCAGTCTGACGGCAGCTCAGCAGAGGATGTATATCTCTTTCCACAGATCAATGAGTCCTGCAGACGCCCCTGTCACAAGCCTGGGCTGGGTGCCCACCTGTGTCTGAGTCTACACCGTGCACTGTCCCCACGACTCCCACTCGCCTCCTGTGTAAGTGCCTGCAGGGCTTGGCAAGGGGAGAAGAGCGTGCTCAAAACAACAAAGCTTAGAGCAAGGACACTACCAGGCTCCCAGCTGACGGATCTGAGCTTTGATCATGATTAGAGATTGTTGTGGCTCAGGGCAGGTGTCTTCCAGACTCAGCAACACCCTGCTGAGAGCCCATCAATAAACAGTGGGAAGGACGACTGCTTGAATACTTTGGCTCGACGACAGCACACCTTTAAATCCTTATGATACCTCTGTGCAAGTCTGGTTTGAATTGTTGTTTTGTTCAGCTGCCTTCCAAGACAGAGGATGTTTGTGAAAACCCAAGGGAGCTTCTGACTAGATTTCAGAGAGGAAGCCCTTTTTCTAGAAAGGAAATCACAAACTCTTGCCTAAAGAAGTTTATGAGAAACACAACCCCGTTACTTCTTCCCATTTCTGAATCTGGTTTTCTTATCAAAACGCACAGGTTTTTACTTTGGGCTCTATTGACTAACTGTTATCGCTCTATCACACACTGCAGCGGTGAAAAGTGTTTCACTGCGACTCTGCTGAAAGTAATTGTAAAAGATCATTGCCTTTTTCATTTGAAGTGGCACATGTGTAGTGTAAGTGCATCTTTTCAAACTGAATGTATGCCACCTGGGAAATCTTCATGCACCGGCTGCTAGTAGCTGGCCGACAACTACTCAGGAAAAAGTGCTCAGTTCCTCTCCAGTCTTTCACTGCGTCCCTGGAGAGCAGAGAACAGAGCTGTGGACTGACCAGTGACCATATATTTGGCATTTTTCTTTAGTGCACGCTTTCTTTTGAGTTGGGAGCCCGAAGAAGAGGCAGAAAGTGTGAGAATCACAGCAGCATATGAAAGCTCCAAACCCTCAGGAATGCAGTCCTTTAAAATAATTAGCTGTCAGGTTTCCTTTGAAACTTTCAACATTTCATTTCGGACTGTTGTCTCCACTGTTTTTCCCATCTTTTTAAACCACACATTTTCAATCCCAAATTGGCTGAAAATATAATCGTGTTAATGCCTTACAGTTATATGGCTGCTGGCAGCTTTCGAGGGAAACTCAACGCAGACACACTGTACGCTGTTACAAAGATGACTCATCCCAATTCTGTTGATGTGGTGTCTTTTTTTCCCAACAGATAACTCGCTTACATGTAAAGTCATATTCAGTGCAGTTATGCTATAGTTAACAAGTCTTCAGTAATATAAACATCCACAGTAAAAATCAGGTTTTAGTTCCAGGCCAAAAAATTCTAAGATAAACCTCCTTTGTGGACATTTTTCACCAACATTCAACAATCAGACTGACTGAAATCATCTAAACAGACACACCAGAAGAGCAGCCACTTCATTTTCATTAAGAGGTACAGCTCTCGCTTTGCAGTCTGATCTAAAAGTTGGTCTAATCAGATGGGATGCATCTGCCAAGATACATAATAAAATCCTGCCTGTGTCCTAGTGGACACTTCCAGCATAGATCAACAGCCAACCAGTCCACATGCTTTTCAGCTGTTTCTTAGCTTTTTCTGACAGGCAGAATAACGGATAACTCATCTTCAACTGCATTGCCTGAGGAAGTGGAAGCTAAATGATTTCAGAGCTCTAGACACAGTGGAGGCTTGAAGGGGAAGATGCTGGGATAATAATGCACATTTAGCGGCCAAAACCCAGCAGGGTACTACGTGGGCTCTGTGCTCCACGGAGCTGTCTCTGCTGTTATTGACATTTTGTACACCCAGCCTGGGTCAGTTTACTGGATGGCATTGTTGCTCATGGGTGACGTGCAGCGCGTCAAACTTGCCTACCTCTGCAATAGCCACCTCACATCAGACAGCTGAAGCAGGTGCAGAGGCAGGAAAAAAAAACACATTGGGTAATTTTTCATTTCCGGGCCATTCGACTGAGAAAAAGACGTTGATATGACATCAAATCAAAAATCAGGTATCAGGCAGGCAATCAAAATAGTCCAACCTACGCTTTGTCCACTGTGCTGTGCGATGGACAGTCTGCACCATGTTATCGCGGACCTGAGTGCCGGTGACTTCTCGGCTTCTATCATCTCCCTCTTTGCACGCGACAAGCCATTCGGCATCTATCCTGAGTCAGGCTGAGTGCTCTCTGTTTGACCAAAAAAAAAAAAAAAAAACCAACACACTGCGGCCACTTACTCTGCGGTTATCTTCAAATGTCAGATGGTGAAGCCCATCACGGTCAGGCTGAAACATGTTGAGCAGAACAGCTTTGGAGGACTTCACTTCCTGATGCGGCAGCTCTCACGGAGATTCGGCAGTGTTAGAAAAAATGACACAGAATCCTAACCTGCCATCATTTTGTCAGAACGGTTCAGCCAGCGACTGAAACCATGTTGTTATGACAAGCAATCAGCCGAATCTCCTTTTATTTGTGTAATTTCGTCCAGAAAGAATCACATGAAGTGCGTGCCATGTGAAAGAGCCAAATTCAATCTGAGAAGCCTTTCTGGCAATTTTCTAATAAAAGCCATGTCTTCAATTTTCCTGCATGGACGTGCTCTAGCACAGAGACGGGAGGCAGGAGAGGGAGTTGCCCTGAGGGGAATGCCAACAAAGGAGCAGCATTAGAGTAGCGCTATCAGGACAGTCATGATAGTGACACATTCACTAATGATAAAGTCTTAGCTGGCAGTGCAGGCGATAAGTAGATGGCAGTGGAGCAATACGCTTCACCTCCCAAGGGCTTGACTCCACGTATAATCACTCTGTAATTACAAATCCTCCATTCTACTCCACCTTAACAGGTGACTTGTCTTTAGTTGTGTCTGTTAAAAGCTTTCTGGCTCCCCTCCAATTTGCCCATGTAATGGTGCTTACATACAGGCAGTCATGCTATAACACTAGAGTGTGGAGACTGTAATGAGGTTTATGTATTTCATAAAAAAAATCAATACTTTTTTCAGATGCTGGAACTATAACAGCTCAGACACTGGCAAGAATAAATTAATTTGATCCCATTTTCGCTTTTGAATGGACTTAGATTACTTTGTCCTGCGATGATTTATTCACAATGAAAGCCACAACACAAAGCAGACAAATGATGGTGGTCAGTGCTTGCATTATCTTGGAGCTATACACTGGAGATTGGTGTTTTCATTATGTTGGTGAGTTTATAAAGCCTGAGGATAACTCATATTTAATCATTTCGATTCATCCACACCATCTCCTGCTAGAGACATCAACTCGTGAGCCAGTTCAAGCAATAGCTGGAATATGTGATTAAAAAGCCCTGAGCTCAGTCACAGTATGAGTCTAAATCATTTCCAGGAAAACTTACTGTAGTATTCTGGTGTAACTGTGACTACAGTCAGGTTGTTGTTGCTACAAAGACCCCCAGCAAGCCCATGGGACAAGAACTGGGTGTTTTTTTTTTTTTGAGGGGGGGCTCAGACCTAGAATTAGTGCAGAGAGCAAAGTCAGTCTGCTGGATCAAAGAGCACCTTTGTTCCCATCCAGCCTTTGGAAACGGAGCAGAACTCTCAGCTTTCGCTTTTCATTTCGCCTTTCTGTGACATTTTGTTTCTGTGCAAGCAAAAGAACACACGGACGAGTCAAGCAAGAAATAAGTGAAAACAGAAAAGAGAATATGTGAGTAACGATAATTAAGTGCTTGAACGTGTTATAGGAAGAGGCGGAGCAGGCACGGGGGGTGGATTGTCTTCACTCACATTCTCTGCTCTTTTAACAGGTGAGGAAAGAGATAAGGTATCACTGCTGATAACATTATCCCCACCCATCATACAGTCATGTGAAACTGCATCTGACACAACACATTAAGGCAAGTTCCTCACATTTGGACTCCAACACTATTTAATTTCTCATTTATTTATTGTCTCTGCACGGTATTTAATAATGGTTTCCAAACCTCAGACCGAGCTCTTCCACCGAGCTGTTTTTCAAAACAATCCTAAATATGGCCATTGGCTCTTGCTTCTTCATAAACACATACAAATATGGGTAGAGCGCGTCTTCTGTCCTGTTTATAGCCTCTTCTCGGACTGTCTCTGAGATGAAGCTCACTTTGTGCATTCCAGAGACCTTGTGTTATGCTTTCACGGAGCTGCATTTTGGAAAGAGTGGCTCAAAATACATCCAGCCACTCTGTCTTATGGTGGACTGAAAGGACGTCCCATCTTGGGGCCTCTTATTCCAGAGCTTTTTCACAGCCTTTGTCTGCAGGCTAGATAGGGCCTAACTTCGAACTCTTTCTTGCTGAGTTTTGTTTATGTCTTGCTGTAGCTGCTGAATTTCATTCTCTTTCGGGTTCACAGGAAAAGCAGGAAACAAGGAACTGTTAACTGTTGAGGCTTGACTTAAATCTGCTTGTGAAGAGTAAAAATAGACTTCGGGAGCTTGACTGACAATCAGCAGAATGTTGGTGTCTTATTTCTTGAATCTAAAGGCAACTTGTAGCTTCACTTGTTTATGTTAAACAACTGAACACTGACCGCTATAAGACTCTGGGGATTTCTCCAAATGTTGACCCTCTCTCCTCTCTCCCTCCTCTCTCCCTCCTCTCTCTCTCTCACCCCCTGCTGCTGTGGAAACCAGATCCTATCATGGGAGTGCCCACCCAACTGCTGCTGACCAGCTGGAATGAGAGTCTGGGAAGCAAAGCAAAACTGGAGTCACACTGTGTCGCCTTCCACCCAAACACCAAACCCTCCCCAGCCCGCACAGCCGAGGGCCTAAAAATGGATTTTATTCTTCAGTTTGTGTCAGCTTTATAAAAACTGAGGCATGCACATTTTTTTCCTGAGACATAATTTCATGCAGCACAATTACAGGGTTGTCGTTTTATGATAATGACAGGAGTGACATTTTGCTTATTACTAAGCCAAGGTGCCTTTGATGGTGTGTTTCTGCAAGGCTTCAAAAAAGCCCACAATGCACATTCCTCTCCTTCAAATGAAGCCTTATTTGTATTGATCACTTAACTCACAAACACTCATTCTCTCAAGAGTCTTGCTGCCTGTAATTTATATAAGATGGATTCATAATGATCCTTGACTCGGTTAGCATTCACAATCACAAGTTAAATATAGATTTTAGCCCTCTGCTGTAAAGACAACAAAAGAAAAGCTGTGAAATGCATTCAATTCAAACACTTTGGCTTGTGGAACACGTGCAAGCGCACTCATTAAAGGCCTCGAATTAAACTTGCAGTGTCGCTGAGGATGGGGAAGTTGGGGGGGTGGGGCAACAGAATATATTTACCCTAAATTCCCAGCATGACTTAAGGCAGACAGCTAAGGCAGGCACCAACCTCAGCACACAGGATATTAACACACCAAGTCACATGCAGGCGACACTACAGGCACTCTCAAAGAAACACAGACACAAGGAGCAACACACTCACACTTTAAGCACATGTCCTCTTTACGTATGCGACTACTGTCACTGAGTCATTCACAGACTGTGGGCTGCTCTTGACAAACAAAAGCATGTGCACAGGTGACCCCTGTCCTCCTCTGATCTGAGCTTCAGCTGCCTTTTATGCCACCTTCACCTGTCTTCACTGTCTAGCAGCATGGCCACATGTCTCTGTGTGACCCACTGAGGCACAAAGTGTCTCTCCCAGAGCTGCACACTGACCCTGATCTAATTCTCCAGGGGACAGAGGCGGCTCTTTTCCACACATTACCTACCATGCAGCTCTTAATGCTATTCCTGGCCATCCAGGGATAAAGTGCAGTAGATATTCGGGACACAGTGAGTCAAATTAAAAGAGACATCTTAGAGTCAAAAGTGGAGAAAAGGAGAAAGATGACTTAGCATGTGTTTGCATCGCCTCTTTTAGATATGAAGGTTTACAATTTTATAATGAATCTATGGTTTGAGGGTAAAGAAACTAAAGGCAGGCAATTGCTATGGATTCCTTTCCCACCAAAACAGACTCCTCTCCAGGCTATTCTGCGTTGCTATTTTATTTGCAGATCTGTCTCCATACATCCAGCCCATATTCTATTTCCTCACTGGCCTGCTATTTGACCTGCGAGGAGGCAGCACAAAAGGAGTATTGACCCCACATTCTCCCTCACTGGGAAGAACAGGGTATAATTAACTGTAGTGTTAAAGGCATGGTGCCTCTGAGACTGTAAAATAGGGTATGAATACTGAGCAAACTACTTTATCCCACAGGGCTCAGACCCAATCCATCCAATCCATACTTATTCATGTATTCAGCCGACTCATGCCTCTGACTCCCTCAGAGATAGCTAACGGGTCAAATGTGGGCTTTCCATTTTCTTCATCCCTAATTAGAAATAACATGTGGTGAAGTTCAGAAAAACAGGTACTTTTTCTTTCCCTTGTGCTCTCTTTGTGTTTCTGTCTGTCCACACGACAGGGTTTATCTGCCACAGAAACAAGGATGCTCAAACTGCATGAAAGGGGTTTATTGTTGTATCCCCACCTGTGACTAAAGTATTGCTCATTGTAAGTCATGCTGGGGCAGTGATATAAAACATGCCCTACACAATGGGTGTCAGTGACACAGAGGAGTGGAGCCTCCAGCATCTGTTAAACATCTGCCTGAGGAGTGATTCATTCACATATTCTTTAGGTGTCATCGGCAAAGACGTGATATGTGTTAACAATTACTTTTCTGTGTGCTTTGCCGTCTCTGTTCCAGGTAATCGTCTCAGAAAACAAATGCTACACAAAGAAATTAATAATGTTCCTGAGTTCTGGGGCTGCAGCTGACAATGCCAGTTACCTTTTAGCCATGCTACCGCTGTGGCTCTAGTGATGCCAACGTCGGTCAGTCGGTCCACCACTTTAACTGAATTTCCTCAACAACTATAAGATGGATTGCAATGAAATTTGGTTCAGTCATTCATGCCAGCATAATGCTGCCGTAGGGTCTGATTTTGGATGGTGTGGTGGCATTCTGGTAGCAAAAGAGGTGTGATATTACGCAACAGCATCGGCGTCCAGTGGCTCCAGCTCCTCCACCTTAAAGATGTTCTCACACTTTGTACGTTTTACATAGAACAGTAACGCAGAATAATGGCACAGCATCACTGCCTTGAACAGGGTGTATAAAAGGGGCTTTAGTTTTGTTAATTAATGAATTAGTCTGTCTATAAAATGTCAGAAAATGGTAAAAAAAAAAAAATAATTCTTATCCCAATTTCCCAGATGCTCCAGTCAAATTACTTGTTTTGTCTAACCAGCAGCCAAAAAACAAAGACTGAGAATTGTCACATTTGAGTAGTTGGAACCAGCAAATGTTTGAGATTTTAGCTTGGAAATTTAGTCCAAATTAGCAGTATCAAGTTTATATCCAAAATTCATTAATTCCCCCCAACTGTCAGGGTCCCTCGCTCTCTGTTTTTATAGCTGCAGTAATGCCAGACACGAATCCAGACACACCAGACACGTTTTCTGGAACAGTTCTGTCCGAGTGACAAAACCGACCCGATATGCAGCACGCCTGCTACTATGGCAGTGAAAACAATGACTTAACAGAGAAACAGACTGAAATAACCCTTCTGTCTGTCCTTTGGTTCCCCAGACTTCCTGTTTGACAGAACTAAATCCCTGTTGATGCTGGGCTTTCCGCCCTGTTTCTCTCCATTTCTGTCTCTCTTATTTTCATTCGGTCTCTCTTTCTGTCTTTCTGGCTGAGCCCAGGTCCACTCTTCGGGTCACTGAGTACTGGCCCAATCTATTTGTTTTTCTGCTTGCAGACAGCAATGTGCACTGCCACAGTGAGGAGGAGGAGAGTGAGGGAAGGAGCTGGAGAAGGAGAGAGGAAGGACACGGAGGGGTGGATGGAAAGCAGAACTAGAGGAAAGGTGAAGCAAGCCTGAAATAGAGAGTTAAAGACTGAGAGTGCTGGAAATAATATCGTGGTAGCCTGAAAGGTTAGAAAAGGGGGGCAGTAAAGGATGTGTGAGAAAGAGTGAAGGGTGAAGGAGAAAGACAGACCAGAGCGTTGGAGAAAATTGACTGCCTATGCCGCACAGGCTACGTTTCGCTGCTCTCTGACTCCAAACACCCTTGTGGGGATGTTGGTGGGGGTTTGAGGGAACTGTATGTTGCTGAATTGAGTGCATTACACTGTTACAAGAGTGGTCTGCACTTTAGTTGATCAATCAACCTAAAGGAAGAGACGTCCACTTTATTACCATCAGTGGCCGGAAACATGAGCAATGAACAGCAAGAAGAAAACCCATCACGCAAGTCTTGTCCGCGGTGAAAAGACTTGACTTTCTCCTCTCAAGCATATGGGCCGACACTATCTCATTAGTTTTATGCAATGCCTACATGGCAGACCAGACAGTGTAGTCCATCATCATCACAACAAACTGGCAGGCCTACAAGGAGGAAGGAATACAGATAGGTTTTTGAGAGTGAAAGGATAACGCAGCATGTCAGGGAATATTTACCCATTGCCTCGGAAATGTCTCGTGATCCGACACCATTAAACAACGAGTGTCAAGAGACACCATTCCAGACAGAATATTCCCCCAGAAAAATGAGCTTTTCATCCCAAAGCCTTCCTCATATGGATGCGATTTCATTTGGTTGTACCTCTTGAATATGAGTGCTGGTGGTGTGAGGGGAGTGGAAGCACACACTCTGGGACTGGGTGGGATCCAGCTGGCAAGAACTCACAAAGCCGACGCAAGGACAAAGCTCCTGGCTGTGCTGGTATGGTTCTCAAACAGGACAACACGCTCCTGTGCCAAATAGCCCTTGGCAACGTTATGGAAGCCACAATGGCAGCCCATCTGTAATGTATTTACATGTCTTTAAATTTATCGCTCATGCTCGTGCCCTTGACATACACTCTGAGCTACAGAGGTAGTGCAGACAGATGTGGTAAATTAAATTTTGTCTGGCCTGAACAGCACGTGCCCAGGTTACTATATAGCATGTTGCATGTTACCTGTCATCTCTTGGGGGGAAACAGAGCTGCTCAAATAAGTGGTAAGTGTTAAAATGGAGGCAAACTTGACTGAAAAAGACCTAAAAGACTTAAACGGATTTCATGTGTGTGTATTCTCTCCGCGGCTTCCTATCGTTCATTTAGTGACATTCCACACCAGTGTGGGCAAACGAGACACTGGCACAGAGGTGTAAACAGAGCCAATCAACCAGAAAACGAAATGGAGAAGCTTTCCCAGAAGGCAACACAGCCAATTATTTGATAGTTCAGATCAACTGCAGCTTCAGCAGAGGCCGGTGTGGGAAGTATTCAACCAGCACGGCCAACAAGTCTGTGCACAATGTGGAGGCTCGACTCAGTGCGTCGCATTGTTTCCTCCACTAACAAGTCTGGCAAGTCTTTCATTAACTTTTCTTAAATTCCGTTTCTACTTTCATTGTCTTTGAAGTTTCAGCAATTTCTTCAATTCTGCTTTGAAGAAAAAAAAAAACCCAAAAAAGCAACTGACCAAAAAAATTCTTAAATGTCAAATAAATGACACATTCGCTATCTCACTCTGACAGACCTCGACATGGGAGCATCCAAAAGCAGAAACGCATGAGAAAGACCCACAATTTCTGATCTAATTTCATCAAAGAAAAGTCAGAACCCAGGGGTAATATTTAATGTAAAAGACGTTTAATGCCTGTAATCAATAATAAACGTTTTAAGCCCATCCCACAGCAATGGCCAACATTCTTCCCCAAACTGTGAGGAGTTCTTGGTACTTTGCCCAACAATGAAGGGCAAAATTAGACTACAGATTCCCAGCTGACCACATTCTTCCCATATATGCTGCGTTGAGCTATTTCAAACTTTTTCTGTTTTTACATCCCTCGGGGACGCTACACCTCATAGGTCTGCGCCTCCTCTGAAACAGCAGCAGCTCATATATATGAAGTCCTCTGCTTGTACCCGACGTGCTGTCCCGACGAACTCCCTGAAAAAGGTACAGCTTATCATGCATCGTATTGTTTGTCTTGTCATTTCACCTTCAGTTCCAAGTGCGCAGCAGTTCAACACCTTCTCAATAAAAAACAGCCTACATCCTCCGGCCTTGAGGGGCTGCATCTCCTGACATTTTCATCAAGAGTTAAAATGACTTCACTCCAGCTGGCATTCTCTGAGGGTCAAGGCAATATTTCTGAAAGATTTCAGGCATGTTTTGGAACAATGCTTTATCACTGCCTCTCCTAATGTGACTTGTGATGTTATTTAGGCGTCAACTCAACCTTTGATACCGGTGTTTATTGATCACAGCAGTTTTATTTGACTGACCGTCTTAAAAGGTCAGCAGGGTGTAGTTGTCAGTGAAATAAATTAAGTGTAAATTTGCAATTCATGCTACCAACGACAGCTGGTGCAGAGAAGGTAAAAAGTGAAATACTTTGACCTCCACAATCAAATCTATATAATAAG
This sequence comes from Chaetodon trifascialis, assembly GCF_039877785.1. Classification (NCBI taxonomy): domain Eukaryota; kingdom Metazoa; phylum Chordata; class Actinopteri; order Chaetodontiformes; family Chaetodontidae; genus Chaetodon; species Chaetodon trifascialis. The sequence continues at coordinate 25,370,472 of NC_092064.1, read as the reverse complement.
AATATCAGCCAGTGCACAATCTAGAGATAGCTATTTTAATTTGCCCTTATAATTCAGCTAAGGACCTAATACAGACAACCATTTCCACCTGATTTTCCAAAGTTTGCATGTAGCCCTCATTGTCTTTTAGCGCAGGAGTTCATGCAAACTCTAAGTGCTGTGCTGTCATTTGAAAGTAAGTAAAGTCTATCTCACTTTTATACGTCCACTCCAACCAGAAACATCATGACGTGAAAGAAGCATCTCATTAGCCCATTAGAAAGGGACTCGTTGAGGCCCCAGGCTCACATCACTGGCCTCGTATTTAACTGGTGATAGACTAGACTGGTAATCCAGTCACACGATCTGCCAAACAGTCAGTCATCTTGAGGCAATCAAAGAGCAAAATGTCAAAGCAAAACTACATTTCAGGTGCAGCCTGGGAAGAGTTCAAACAAAAGAGGACACCAAAGCAGAAATTAAAGGCAGGTTATTGTGCTGAGGGGAAATACAACATATGTTAAAAGGTACACAGAGGTCTTAAATAGCGCCTGTTGAAAACAAACGTTAAATAGCTTTCTCCCCGCTGTGCAAAGCTCTGCTAGGGGCACCCAAAAGACAAGGAAAGGCTCTGCAGGGGGGTATCAAAATCCCTCACAACAAAATCCAAGCCAAGTCAAGAATCTTTTAATGTCTGAAAATCCCGTCTGCGCCGCAGTCGCTTGGAGCCCGCGTTGCTGCATAGCTAAGAAACTACAGTTAAAGCAGTTGTTTAATGTAAGCAGCACAGAGTTCTCGGGCCTTTGATTTATGAGCCAGAACAGTCTCATAGTCTCATATTCAGACTCTAACTCTCTGGCCTGTAGACGAAATCTGGGCCTTTGCCATTACCAATTAACCAGCTCTGGAACAACTTGGCCATAGTGAACTTGAAGAAAGCAGCATTATAAAAAGGGAAACAACAACACTTCCAACAATAATAGTTATTGTTAAAAAAGTTATCCTTTCAGTCGGGGCTGCAGCTAATGAGATAAAGCACTGATAAATCCTTACAGGTCTAATCTACTTCATGGGATTGAGATAAATTACACGCAGACACAAAGTGGATGTTTTACTTGTGGCAGCCCAGAGGCCTCGGCCTCTTTGGTAAGACACTCTTCATTAGTGGGCTACAATAGGTGCAGAGGAAACACAAAAAAGACATCAGACGGTGAACCACGAGGCTGCTTGCACGCGCTGCCTCACCGACTGTTCGCCTCATTTACTCCCTCTCCCTGTTTCTGCTAATCGCCGAGATTTGATCATATCTCTAGGCACACATTTCAGCTTCCCCCCTGCGGATCTTTATTTCTCAGCGAGGTTCTCGGTTAATGAGAGGTGAATGCTGAATGTTTCAGTCATCAGGTACTCTATCTTTCTCCCTCTTTCCCAACTTAGCCCTCACTCCTTCGACATTTCCATGCTTTGTAAGTGATAATAGACAAGACAATACACCGAGGAGCCCACTGAGCTTCACAATTGTGTCACTTCCAATTAGCCCTTCTGAGACATTTCTGCCCTTTGGCTCACCACCATTCAAGTTAAAAAGTACTCAGCAATGGCCCTTGTATTGTACCCCGCCTTCCTTTGCTCTCCCTCCATCTAAATTCATGCGTGTCTGGATTTGTGACTCTGCGAAAGAGAGAAATCGCGAGAAAGACAGACAGGGATTTTTTAATCCTATAACCCAAAATAGCATCTTGCGGTAATGCTGTATGTATGGGGCTGCTACGAGCTTAAAAGGAGCTCTCCTTACATAAAAGTGCACATTTCTGAATAAACCAGCCAGCTTTCACCTTAATCATCCTCCATATTATACACCATTAATACTGATGTTCCTAAGTAGCTAAGCCTTTTAGAAGTAGGACATGGTGTGTTGTGGTGGTCCTCTGTAGATTCAGTCTTCTGAAAAACCTGGCAGCTCTGTCAAATCTGCCTGCAACCTGCTTTTCTATCACATCACTTTTAAAGCCAAACTGAAGTGATGGGGATTGTAAATAGCAGAGTGGTGAGCCACAGTATGCGAGCAAACGTTTTGGAGTTAATGAGAGGGCTGGAGCGCCGCAGCTTCTTAAACTAGGGCAGAGAAACTTGCAGCTTCAATGGAAGCATTCCCTCAGACCTCACGTCCCGGGAGAGCACATGTGCAAAACCAACAGTACACATAAACAAAGCCGGTGCCGTGTGGAGCCGTGTCCACTTACTGTAATCAAACAAACAAACAAAAAGACATTTCCAAAGCCAGCACTGCAGTGTGGACGAGACTCTATTTTTGCAAAGAGCCCGACAAAGGGCGTGGGTTTCTTTTCGACTTCAAGGGGCATTCTGGATCAAACCCAGAGCACAAAATCACACTGAAATATGTGGGAAGGTCAAATGAAACTCAGTTTTCCATCATTTCATGTCAAAGTAAGAACAAAAGATGTGAACTGATGCCAAAAGTCTGCTGCACATAAGAGGAACAGTAAGAAAAATGATTGGACAGAGTGAAATATAGGAACAGTTATGAATCTCAGCGCTGCTCTGAAGCGTCTTTCCTCATTAAATTATATGTTCCTCCTTATTGACAATATGTCAGCCCAATCCAAGCTTCCCTAAATAGGACCAAAGCCTGAACTGACCAAATTCCCCAAACGTTGTCAGACACTTTTGGCACCAGCAAACTTTATATGAAATCGACAACTGACGGTGTAAATGTGGAACATTTTAAAATATTCTTTCAAAGTCACTTAATCTAAAAAAGCAATGTACAGAACTCTGTGTGTGTGTGTGTGTGTGTGTGTGTGTGTGTGTGTGTGTGTGTGTGTGTGTGTGTGTGTGTGTGTGTGTGTTTTAAAAATGCATTGACAATTAGATTATCTGAGGAAACAGCAGCTTTTCTGGGCCAAAGGCAGGTTTGCTGGCCTATGAAGATTTCTATGTCTCCTTGTCGCCTGAGATTTTAAACCAAATTTGATGAGAAGTTAATTACAGCCAATAAAACCTCCCAGTTCTCTATGGACATCTTAGGAGTTCTGGACAATCTGTAGTCTCACAATGCAAAGCAAAGCATTCAAAATAAGTGATCTAGTTCAAAACTCCCCAGATCTCCTCGTGGTTGTCATCACAGCCTCTGCACTGCTCGGTCAGAGCAGAACTGCCCACTGACCACAGTGTGAAGGTGGGATCCGGGTTGGTTGCAGGTACGAACACAAACAGAACATCACAGAAACTTAACTTACCTCCAACGAACTGGATGCCGCCGGCCACGCGGCCAATTGTGCGAGAGATGAGGTCAGAGATGCAGCAGCCCATGAGAGCCGTGAGCGCCACCAGCAGGAGGAGGCCGCATCCCACGCCAGTCACCACCGTGCAGATCCTCCACTCCAGGCTTGGGATGCCGTGGAACGAGGCGTAACGCCCACACTGCTCCAGCATCACCGTGGCCTGCCTCTCCTCATCCCTCACCGGGTAGGAGCAGCGCCGAAAGGTGCCAAACGACACGGGCTTATCCATCTGCATCCCCAGCAGCCAGTAGGGCATGAAGAAGCCAACGCAGGAGGCAGCAGCACATAGCAGGGACAGCAGGGCCCAGATAAAACCCGTACATGTCAGACTCGACGCCATGGCAAACAGTATGCAGATGGTTCACACAATCACTGAACTAACAGCAGTTTTATGAGCAGTCGCCGTGTTGTGGAAAGCCTCACAGGGAGCATTTAACACGAGCAGCCTTCACCTTCTCAGTGACTCCGGGTCCCTGTAAAGAGGAAGAGAGACATCCGGACTGAGCACTGACAGAAGAATCATCTCTGGGAGCAAGTTGTTGGCTTTGGGAATAAAAGAAACTGACAGGCTGAAAACCAGAAAGCTGTAACCCAGACGTGACATGTGCAGCTACAATCCCAGATATGAAAGAAAGCAGTCAGAGAGCATTATTCATTAATTCAGACTTTTCTTAAATGACAAAGTAAGCAGATAAGTAAATTGAACAAAACTGGACATAAGTTTCATTCGACATCTAGTTTTTCAAAATGTCCAACAGAATTAGAAGTTAATTTATATAATATGGCAAAAACAAACCAATAATTACAAAACGCAGGTCATTAAATAAGCAACACAAGTTTGACAAGCTTGGGTCAATGATTGATCTACATCTTAGTTATTAATTTAAGGCTTTCCCTTTGCTGTAGGGCCGCTAAGAGAAAATAAAACAACTAATATATCCCGACAAGTAGCCTATTAGTGAAACAACTGGTATTTTAACGCTACTGTGGATTTATTTTATTTTTTAAAACAGTGTTAACTCCTCTAGAAAACAGCAGCAGCATTCCCGGAATAAACTTTGAAATGATACTGTAGTCACATCACAGCAAAACTACATACGAGGCTACAGCATACTAAGTATGACAAAACCAATGCAAACTGCACACTCAGTGGATTCACTGCCGGAGCTGCCACTACGGGAACATAGTGATTTTTCGTTAGGGGTGACCTCACGGAACGCGCTTATCGCAGAGCTCACACCGTCGGAATGTGAATAAGGAAAACAAGGCTGAGAAAAGGAAAAAGGAGAAAGCTTACATGTTGGTAGACCTCCGGAATAAGGAGCGCTTGGTGTGCACTGAGAGCTGATTTCCATCTGCTGCCTCCAGCTGTGTTTTGTCGGAAAGCAAACTTTTCTTCGGTTGAGGAAAAGAGCAAAGAAATGTTCGACCTGAGAGCGTAAATCCAAAAAGTGAGCGCAGAATCCGTCCACAAATCAGCTCCTCCTGATCAATGCATTTAACCGAGGCAGAGATCAATTATTCATTCCTGTGCGGAGCAGAAACGTGCGCGGCGCTGACTGACTGGACCCGTTTCCACATTCCTGCTGAGGGAGAGAGAGAGAGAGAGAGAGAGAGAGAGAGAGAGAGAGAGAGGGTGGAATAGAGAGAGAGAGAGAGAGACAAGGAGAGAGAGAGAGAGAGGGTGGAATAGAGAGAGAGAGAGAGAGAGAGAGAGAGAGAGAGAGAGAGGGTGGAATAGAGAGATAGAGAGAGAGAGAGAGGGTGGAATAGAGAGAGAGAGAGAGAGAGAGAGAGAGAGAGAGAGAGAGAGAGAGAGAGAGAGAGAGAGAGAGAGGGAGAAAGAGAGAGGGTGGAATATATATATATATATATATATATATATATATATAGAGAGAGAGAGAGAGAGAGAGAGAGAGAGAGAGAGAGAGAGAGAGAGAGAGGTGGAATAGAGAGAGAGAGAGAGAGAGAGAGAGAGAGAGAGAGAGGGAGAAAGAGAGAGGGTGGAATATATATATATATATAGAGAGAGAGAGAGAGAGAGAGAGAGAGAGAGAGGGTGGAATGGGGGGGAGGGGGGGGGAGGGGGGGGGGGGATGAGAGAGGGTGGGAGAGCACTCTCGGGAGGTGACCATCAATCACAGAAATCCCCACCCAGGGGTTGGACTCACCGGTACTCTGTTCCCGACGTGCTGCTGTTGCATTCACTGACGCCTCGTAACCTTGGCAGCAAATGACAATGTTGAGTACAGTACGCTGCACCTCAGTGGAGTTTTAATGATGAAAGTTATGACACTGAGGTATTTTCTGCCCTGAAAGTATACCTGTAGTATAGTTTTAGCATATGCTAAATATTGGTTTTAGTAAATCTTTTACTTACAAATCATTAAATCGACTAAGATTCGCATTGATGACGTCTTAATTTCCCAAATTGGGATAAATAAAGTAAAGTCTAAGTCCAGTTTCTTTTTGTGTTGACTTAAATTTTTGTTGTATGTTTTGCCTTGGTATTGAACATCTTGAGACAGTGTTGGGAATTATTGTTCTCACGTTGTGCTCTGTAGATCAATAAATAAAACTAAAGGAAGAGTTTTAATTGAGTGGCCACCATTTGAGGCAAGAAGTATTCAGCTGATTACAATCTGCAGCCTCATTGGTAGATGCCACTAAATCTTATGCACTGGACCTTTAACAACCTGGACTGCATTGCATATTACATTCCACCTCTAATGTTAATGTATTGTCTCATTGCTTGCAAATTCCTCATCTAATCTTTGCACTTGTCACTTTCTCATGAGTTACCTCACTGAAATTAACACGGTACATTTTAACACGGTACATTAGGTTCCATCTCCAATGTTATTCACATTAACTACTGGCTGCACATTATCTAACTTTAGCACTCGTCACTGTCACATTTGTCACACCTCTCCTCTTTCTCTTCACCACAGTCCATATGTCACGTCAAACTTGTAAATCCCATTTCAAAACTGTCAAAGTTGTCTGCAAATAGATTTTGGATTTTATTAAGTTTATTAATGTTATTTGCTTTAAATCTCATTTTATTACTAGGTACTTTGGCTCTGTTTTAATTCTTATACTTCTGTTGTTTTTGTGGAGCAAATCACAAGTAACATTCTCTGTATGTTTGCACACTTGGCTAATGAAACATTCTGATTCTGACAAAAACTGTTACTATTCAATTTATTGTAATCGTAAGTAATAATATGTTGCTTTTTCATTTAGTAGTTTTTGGATTTCCAAGATATAGATGAATTCTTGATGGAATCATTTCGATGAGGAATATTTCCAACAGCAGTTGAACGCAGCATTGCTCCCTGCTCTCTCTCACTTTCAGGGTTAAATAGTTTCCGTGTGTGTGTGTGTGTGTGTGTGTGTGTGTGTGTGTGTGTGTGTGTGTGTGAGAGAGAGAGAGAGAGAGAGAGAGAGAGAGAGAGAGAGAGAGAGAGAGAGAGAGAGAGTGAGTGTGTGTGTGTGTGTGCGCGCGCGCCAGGAGAGGTAATATAGATAACCTCTCCTGGACAAGCTTTAATATGGAGATATGATTAAATTATGGCCTCGTCTCTAATCTTTAAAGGTCAATCGGCCTCATATACCGACCCAATAAGCTGGCTACACGAATGCTGCCTTGTAAAGCATATGACTTGGAAAACTATTATCTTGTCACAGTGCATCTGTTATTCGGTGCTTGAAAAAAATATAACACAGTGACAAAGTTATTTGAAGGACTGAGAAGCTTTAAGATTAGGGGCCATTATATTTTATATAGTAGCCTTTAACAACCAACAAAGCGCTTCAACAAAAATAATAATAAATAAACGCAGAGAGGAACGTTTGTGCGGTTCCTCTACAGGGCTCTACACGCTGGCCGGACATTAATCTCAGACGGACCAAAACATTTTCCGAAAGTTGACGTGGAGGTGTTTGTGTACAATGGCTGATACTAAGGTAGAAATTTCAACTGATAGCTCCACTGCAATACAGAACTCAAATGCGCATCCTCAACCCAATAATCCGCTGTCAAGGAAGCTCAACAAAATCCTGGAGACGAGGCTTGACAATGACAAGGTAAGTTCAAAGAGACTAGCTTCTTGCTACCTAGCTAGCATTAGCGTTAGCTGTATCTAGAAGCTTCGCGTCACTTCTGGACAGATTTCTATTCTTAACATTTATAGTCGAGTCGAGATAATTGTTTGGAGGACACAATATCGGCCATCGCTAGCTGGCTAGTCATCATAACTATGGCAAAAAATGTTATTTCATTTGACAGCAAGTTAGCATGTTGCTGCAGTCCTTAAGTGTGGACTCTATATCAGTCGGGGTTAGTATCTCCATAAAAAACAGTTTTCCGTGCCAAGACGACTCTTTAGCTCGTGTTAACGACGGCAAATTTGTAATTTTCACGATTTTCGTGCAAGGAGAGACGATTCTGACTGACACCAATGCTTTTGTGCTTTCAGGAAATGCTGGAGGCGCTGAAGGCGCTTTCTGTGTTCTTCACTGAGAACAATTTGCGCACCAGGAGAAATCTTCGTGGTGACATAGAGAAACGCAGCCTGACAATCAACGAGGAGTTTGCACGAATATTCAAGGAAGTAAAAGAGGTAACAGAGTTTTGCAAGAGTTTATTACAGAGGAAATCAGGCGGGCTGAGTGTAGTGAAGACTATTCGTGTTTAATATGTTGTTAACAATATGCCATTACAACTGTGCCTGTCTGAAAGCGCCACAGTTTAATTATACCAGCCTTCATCAGAGGTAATGTTCCAGGCACATAGTCGAACAGTAACAGCATTGCATAGCCTCGCATGGCAGCCGCATATTCACACACACCACTGCATAATAGCATCATCAATCAAGAGTATGGATAGAGATACACCAGCACCAGCAAGGCTGTTAATGTTAAAAGTGACACTTGAACATAGTCTGGCACAGCAGCCATGTAAACTGCACACATGCGTGCATGCACACTAGAAGTAAGATCCCTAGAGCCCTAAAAAATCCAGCCCGACCCGACCCAGGCCCGCGGGTATTAAAGCCCGACCCGGCCCGAGCCCGATCAATTAACTTGATTTGCAGGCCTGAGCCCGAAACAAACCCGAAATTTTATATCGCAAGTTTTCTTAATGTTAAAATAATCTACATATTTTTATGATCATTATAAATGCATTTACACAATGAAATAACGCTGGAAAAGTTTGTTAAAGATATTTCTGTGTGTGATATTGTGCTCACATGGACGCGCCTCTCTGACAAGGAGAGGAACAGCAGCAGGAGCAGGTCTCTGGGCTTCATTGTAGATCACAAGGAAGGGCATCTGAGATACACGGGGTAAAGCCTCCAGAGCGCAGCAGGTTCACTATAGTCTTCGTTACCAAAGGCGGAAACAAACAGACTTTAAAAATCCTCCGCTGGAGACTGCGCGCACGGATGAATCCATTCATACATGTTTCTGGACCAGCTGCTGTTTGCAGAAGTCAGACCTGCTGAGGTAGGTGGTCCAGGGCGGTCATCTCGGTGTAAAGTGCGTATTGTGCGGGAGTTCAGTCTCGGGTCTCGTCCTCTTGAACATCTGGCATTGAGCGCTGCGTAAAGCGCGCGCGTGTCCCGAGCCGTGTATTTGGTTATTACAGACTTCAAATAAATATATATTTATTAAAAAAAATTAGCGAGAGAGAAGCCCGGCCCGACCCGACCCAAAGTTAATAATTGACATTTTCGGGCTCGGGCTCGGGCTTAAGATCTTACCTCTAATGCACACACATGCACAGACAGATGGTCACAGATGAGACAGCAACATCAGACATCCAGTTGTGCACCCAACAAACAATGACATTGAGATGGTCAACAGGCTACCAAAATTGTAATTTAGCTTACTATACTGTAGATGATAAGTCAGTCAGTGGCACTTGGTGTTCAACACTGCAATTATTTCATCATTGTCCAATGATTCAGTCGGGGAGGAGAGCAGGGACGAAGAGTCCATCTGTATGTCATCACTGATGTCCTGATACCAGTTTTTATCTGACTGACAGTTGAAAAGAGCCTTTCAACAGTTCAGTTTGTTATCAGTTGGGTGCCAAGGGCCTGTAGGAGACAGTTCATTTTGTAAAATATGACACAGGGGCATGTGTCGAGCATCTCAACAAGTAATGAAAGGCCTTGTCCCCTGTGACCTGTCTCTTTAGCTGTATCTTCCATAAATGGAAAAGTGTGTGCCTGTGGGCTGTAGTAGCATGTTAAAGGTGTTTGACAAAGGCGGGCAAGCTGCAGTGGCTCTTATAAACCTGTACCTGTCTGCTGTGAAAGCAGTGTTAAGCTCCATGTCTGGTGCGTCATTCCACATAGTTCTTAGTTCTGACTTGTCCTCGGATTTGATTCCTTGGCCATTGTCGATTCATCCTGCATATCGCCCAACTTATCCAGCAACTTTAACCTACATTAAAAGCAGCTTTTATGTTTACTGGTTATGTTCGATAATTGAAACAGAACTTATTGACTGCTTTTCACTGGATGATCCAGCAAAAGGAATGGCAATGTCCAGTTTGGGTAGTCCTAAGTGCCAAGTGGGTAGGCCCTCACACGGCCATGTGCAAGCACTCAAGTGTTGCCCTATTTAACCAGCCAATGCATCTATGCAGTGATTCATTTTTTAATTCAGGTGGATTGGAAATTATTGACACAGAGAGGCTGTTGAGTAGGTTCACCTACTACGATCCTACTAAGATTTGGGGGAATTTATCAGCAGTCACAATCACTGTGCCAAAGACTTTAGTGGAGAACTTGATTTAAGCAGGCTTCTTACCAGTTTGTTGGGAAGGCAACAGGATACGGATCCTAATTTGAAGTTTGAATGGCAGCCTGTTGCACCTTTAATGTTTGATTTTTTTGTGTGTGTAAACGAGAGTATATCTGCCGCAGCGTGTTCTAACTGAGACTTCATGTTCTCCACAGGAGCTTGAAAGTGTTCATGAGGACGTCCAGGCCATGAGCACGTGTTGTGAAGAAATGACAGATAGATTAAAGGTATGTTTGATCATCCCTGCACGTCATCTGAGAATTCTCCTGTACGTATAATGACGTACTAAAGCAGTGTGGTGTGGATCAATGGATCAAATCTACGACCTTAAACACCTCATACTCTATGATTTATTTATTTAAGTTGTTTTCAGGACATAATTTTCATAAAGCCATCTTTAAGTAACACCATAACTTTTCTTCAACAGGCTGCAAAGGAGCAAACTCAAGACCTCATTGTAAAAACCAACAAGCTGCAGGGCGAAAAGTGAGTTGATTCTGATTCTGTGTGTGTGTGTGTGTGTGTGTGTGTGTGTGTGTGTGTGTGTGTGTGTGTGTGTGTGTGTGTGTGTGTGTGTGTGTGTGTGTGTGTGTGTGTGTGCGCTTGGATGTGTCATTACACCTCCTGTAATTTCCCTGACATCCTGACATCTAAACACAATTTTAATCTTAAACTAGTCTTAAACTACCGTGAGGCAAAATACATTATCATGGGCGTAAAGTAAAAAAAAAGACAGACCATAGTTTTTAATTAATAATTAACATTTAATTGACTAGTTGGCTAATTGTGCACATCCCTAATTACTACCTTTGGGAAACACAATATTTTAGTTTTTTAATCATTGTAGGCAGTGTATTGGAAAGGAATTAATTGAGTTCTGCTGTAACTTCTAAGGCAGTCATTTGGTGTTTTTGTATTGGATTGCATTATATTTAAAGTTCCGTAGCATTTAGTTAGCACTCAAACAATTTCAGTAGAAGCCTCAACAAACCTGAACCTGTCATAATGGATTACACTGAACAAGTTCTGTACTCAGCGTTGTTGATGTGGGAGTTAATTGAGAGACTCAACCTCATTCTGTCATTGCAAGCACAATTTGTTTCTCAATCTGATTCTCTCATCACAATGTAAAATACGACCATATAATGAGTGTGTTTCCCATAGCTTCTAAGCTAGCATTTCAGAATGTCAGGGAGGTCACGGAGATAAGACGGGAACTTTATTCTAAATTACTTGCGGAAAGTTCAAAGAAGTCTCATAAGACCATTTCTTCCCTTATCATTTCTGAGGCTACAAGTCATTTTGGAAACCTATCACATCATGTCACTGATAGGCATCTTCATCAGTCCGAAGCTCGGCAGCATTAGTTCATTCGCTCTCTCTGGTCTTTCATTTCCACAGAGAAATTACCCCTTTTTTCTATTCAGGCAAGTTTCCAGACAAGTAGCACTTTAATCAAAGCGCACAGCAGGAACAGCGTGGTCCGGTTTGCTAGCGACCTGCTTCTATTGCACGCATGTTGTTTGGAAAGTGAGACCTTGTTTAATGTGCTAGCACCTCCTCTTATTTCCTGGAGTAGCCGCTGACAGTTCATTCTACTGGAACCAAACCACATGAAGAGTTATATACTGATGATTTTAATGTCTAGTTAAAACACAAAATTTCTGGTTGGTGAAATGCAGCTTTTCTTAACTGTCAGAATTTAGGGAGTTTTGGTGCAGGGCGGGAGGAGCTGGCAAGCACATCCTTATTTCTGATGAGGAGGGATGAATGATTCATGAGGTTGATGAATAATTTTCCTGGAGTTGCCTATTTACATAAGGAGGGCAGCAATCATCATTAATGGGGCGTTTTTGTTTTATTCGTCATGTCTTGTGATGTTTGGCATTGCGATGCACATCAAAGCAGTTCCTGTTTACACTGCGTTGCTCCCTGATCTTATTGAAGCCAGACTATTACAGATGGAGAGCAGCACATCAGCATGTTATTGTATTTGAGTGTGTGCATTGAGATTTGCTGACACTACGTATTAAGAGCCATCAGATACGCAGATCCAATATATACAGCTCCCCATCACATGGAGTCATGAGTAGAGTCATTTTGGGTACTCAGCCAGCTGAAACTCTTGGAATACTGATGAATTTTTTTTCTTTTTTTTGGTTGAAAGCCTGCCAGTAAAATTAATGTAGGTATCATTAATCTATGAATTTGGCCAGCAGAGTGTTGACAGTGATGTGAAAATAAAACACCCGCTCCCATTCGTTGATAGCTGGGGGTTGGGGTGGGATTCATTAGCATTTTTGGCGGCTGTGACCTGAGTGCTCAGTGACCTTGTGAGTTGACATAGAGGCAGGGCCATGGGCAAAGATAATGTAGATTTCTGGCAAAAGACACCGCTGCCAGCTGTGATGTACCGCGGCAATTCCATGCTCCACTGGCACAGATTCAGGACCTCCTTGACGAAAAGGTGACATAGGAGGGGAGGGAGCGAGATTGAAAAGGAAAGAGATGAGCTCAGAATCTGAGAGCTCTGAAGGACACCAGTGGGGACAGAGCCACCAGAGAATACGTGTAGACAATGAACGTTGAAGGGAAGTGGTCAGAGGTTTTACATGAATGCCCCTCTGATCGGCCCCCTGCCTTGTCTTTTTCTTAACCTAGTGGTCCCTTTGGGACCTGCTGTCCGTCTTTATGACATTTTCATTCGCAGAAGCACTGTGACCCCGCAGCCAGATGGAATAGTGTCTGCACGCTGGGCTTTGACCTTGTCTTTAGCAGTTTTGTCTCAGAAGAGCTGCCAGGGGAAGTGTGCAGTCAAGCTGTCCTCCCTCGGTTCCCCACTCGTCAGCCCAAACCACCACACCATTCGTCCCTCTTCTCGGTCAGATTTATTTCAGGTCACACAGTCCTCTGCAGTCCCAAGCCACTGCTTTTTTTTTTATGTTTCTTCTGTTGACACTTATTATAGCAGCGTTACATTTGCAGCACAATCTCACATTTTGTGCTCATAGGGCGGCTCTGCAGAGACTGTACAGTCATTTTCAAAGCTCTGCAGATTCTCCTGATGTTTATTTACCCGGCAGAGCAGGCCTGTCCTGAACTGTTTGCTATCTTATCTGCCAGTGGCGCTGTGTCATTTGTCAGCTCTAATGAAATGGAAAGGAACAGCGGATTGCTTACAGTGTGCAGAGGCAAAGGTGGAATAGGTGAGCCAATGAGCGTAGGCGACCTGTGTTTGTCTGCTGGCTTTCAGATGTGCTGCTCTTTTGTTTCGGACCGGTCCTGTTCAAAGACGCTGTCAGCAAGAGCGCTAATAGGTGTTGTGCATTGTTCCATAATGAAACATAATTCTACCCAGCTGCCCCACACTGTGTGATCTTTGCCTTAGCGTGACATGTTATCTGCCGAACAAGTTGAGACACCTCACATGGATGTCTCTCTGCGCTGTGTGACCTCACAAGCAGCCAGAGCTGAAGGGGCTCGACTGCCGCTTTATTTCTTCAGCGACCGCTCAGGCAGCCACAGGAGGACGTCTTGGCTGCATGCCAAAGAGCCGTGTAGATAAATTTAATAAGCACACCTAAGATTTACCTGCGTTTGGCTTATGTCAGCTGCTCATTTCCCACAGTAATTCCAACAGTGTATGATGAATTTTTAGATATGGAGCCCTATATTTCATAGAGACCAATTTTCCTAAAAATAAAGCAAATGTTTTCTGTGTGACATCTGTGTAGGTCATTAATAAATCAAGAGCTCTGAAACCCCAGAGAGAGTGACTGGGGACATCAGAGTGTAAATGACAACCTGTATAAAATGACACTTGAGCCATATCAAGGCTCTGCTGGCTGTTAATGAGAGTATGGCTGTGAGTATGCCTTTGTGTTGTCTGATGTGACTGACTGAGACTGCACCCTGTGATCACTGGCGCATGGCTAACCAAGAGCTTTGTGAATGCCAAATTTCCATGCAAGCCTTTGAACCGGCCCCTAATAGATTTTAATGGATATCGACCCACGTTTTACAACTTCTGAGAGGCTCGGACATTCGCTTGTTACAGAGAGCACTTGATCCCTATGTCATTAATTCTGTATGATTAGCAATCAGTTTTCCAAATAAGAAAAGGGAAGTGTGCTGTAAATCTGCTTGTATTACCCGACAGTTTCTGTTCTTGAACAGACAAAATCAACCTAATTGATTGATTTTGTGTGCGCTCACAAACAATCAGTCCGTAGTTTTGTTGTGGTCCGAAGACACGGACCAGTCCTTCTGAAGCTTGTTTCATCTCATCATGTAACATGATGTAACCTGGTTCAACTGTAACTTTAACTTGTTGGCCGTGCTTCAAGAAAATCTTCCATCTCTGAGTTCACTCTCCTTTGAGCCACTAGCCCGCAGTCACATTTGCCTTTACAGTGTGATGCTGCTGATTCACTCAAGTGCGTTGCCTCTCTCTGGTATTCGGTAATTGCAGCCTGGAGAAGAATGTGTCATGTCCTGACAGCGCTGTAGAAAACGATCCTGCTGCTCCACCGTTCCCTTACTCTCTGTAGCTCTGCTGCCACACAGCTCCCACAATCCACCTCTCCTCACCTCGCACGGGCGTGTGCAGCCTGTCTCTTTGTCGTGATTTACGTCCTGGAGGAAGAGGTCTGTCACTTTTGGCCTGGACGTGAGAAATTGGTGGCATTTCATATCTTCTGGAGGTGAATCTGTCGCAAAGTTAAATTAATAAATAAGGGCTAGGATGCAATTTCTTCCTTAAAATGAAACTCATGAGGTCGTAGTTCTGACGTAGGAAGTTGATTACATTATATAATTGCAAGTCAAGTGGTTTAACTCTGAGAATACTGTTGATAATAATAATAGTAATAACAGGTGCTTCCTTTTTTCTCTTTTCAAAAATCGCTAATGATTTTGTGTTTTCTGCACTTGATTTAAAAAAAATATTTAAAATTGATTTTTAGACTCTGAGCTTTAACTTTCTCTAATAAAGTTGCAAACGTGTCTTTCTGTCTTTAACAGTTCTTTGATTTGTTATCATCTTAAGAGTGAAACGCATACAGAAACGCACACACGCGCAGCATTGAATCTGGGGAAAAAAGGTCCAGCATGGCATTTATATGGGACCTAAAATTTATTGTAGAGTAATTACATGCACGTCACGACCTTGCAAGGCTAAGAAAACTGCACCAATGAGAACTGTACCTTCTGCACACTCACACAGAAGTTTGCTAATGGCGTCGTTTCGATCTTACTTCAGGTCAGAGTGGTCATTCCAGGTGGGACGGTCGTTCTTCATGACTCTTCACTTCTTCATGACATAAATTTTATGTCCCATTAAAAATGGCATTTGGGACCTTGATGATAACTCAAGAACATGTAATGATAGAAATTCCACATTTGCACCGCAGTTAATCTCTATGGAAAGCATGATCTAATTAGCTTTTTGGAGAAAACAAGCGAGTTCACATGGAAGTAGGTCCTCTAATTTTTACACCTCTCAGTTTTATTAATGACCTCATTCGCATCACTTGTAATTCTCTGGAAATCAGTGTAATTGTGGTGGAATATGGTAGCTTGAGGGCCTCCTTTTTTAATTTGTAATCCCTCAGTGACATGATTCTCTTACTCCAGTCACTTCTCTTTTCTCTTTTCTCTGTCCTGACGTGTGCAGGGTTGGGCAGGTACCTCATACAAAACATCTGTCCTAAATAATTGATTGTAATTACAAGTGTTTGTGACAGACTAAAAGATAGCATTTGACAGTCTCACAGTAAAAATGTGAACCTCCAAATGCCTTTTTAAGTAGATGCACGGCTGCCGTGTCTCTAAAAAATTAAACTTTTATTATAATTGTCACTGCTTACTATTGTGATGATGCAGGCTGCTGCTTTAATGAAGTAAAACTTAAAAGTGTGCTCCTCAAGCTTATCTGGGTTTGAAATATAAAGCGTTGGTCCAGCCAAGCTGGACTTGGTGTGTTGCGACAAAATCTCAACACATGAAGCACGAAAAGGGCAAAGATGCCCTTCAGGTCCTGTGTGAGAGACGTGGCGCGCAGTACCAAGAAATACTAAATTATAGAATCCTGTAACAGATTTACAACCCTTTACTTTCAGCTGGCTGAGCGCTGGTAATAGCTGTGTGAGAGACAATGGTCAGATAATGTTGGGTTCTTCTCCTCCATCAAGACAACCTGGTGATTTACTGATCCGGCCTTGTTTTCACAGACAGGGGAGAGAATATAGATGAGGCGGTTTGGATGGAAAGATGGGGACAGAATGAGGACTCGCTCTCGCTCTCGCTCTGCTATCCCGTGACAGAATTCCCTGTTTGGCTGAACGGTTGCCATGATCACTATTGTGCAGAGACACTTACAGTGATAGTGATAGTGATCGCGCTGCTGTTATTGGCCTGACCAGCGTCTGACTCTGTGTTCCTTCTCTTCTCTTGTCTCCCTCTGTCATTTATTTTCTCACTTGTGGACATGATATCTTCACTCTTTGTCCCACCCTGTTTGTCTGTCTCTGTTTACTGTGAGCAAACATGTGAGAGGGCTGTGACTGCCATCTGCTGTAGGACTTCAAACATTACAGCTTGTTGACAACATGCACCTTTTTTTTGGGTCACTTAAATAAAAGCATACAAAAACTTTGTTTTCCACAATGACAGGTCCTTTTATTTGCACAGTTAAAAAAAAAATAGAAAAACAGGAGGGAGGTGGTGAAATATATTCAAAAAACTCAAAAATGGAAAAATCTGAATGCTTTTTTGGAAGAGAAATCCTCAAGGGCCTTGAAGAGAGACAAAACATTGCAGCTGGACAACAAATGTCCAACTGAACTGAACAGAAACTAAATGGAAGAAGATTTTTATTCTTTATAAAGATAAAAAAGAAGAAGAAAGAGAGAAATTACAGCATCGATCTTTTTCCCCACAGTCACCGTCTGGAGGTGAGAGCTCAGGTTGCTCAGGCTTTCCTTGCTAAGTTCCAGCTATCTAACAAGGAGATGGCCACACTACGAGGGGCCCGGGATGCACCGATTACTGAGGTAATCTTCATTATAACGGATTCTAGTGAATTAAATCATCCAAAGAATCTTTCCGTTCACATTGTGTCAGAATAGAGACTCCATCATCAATATCCTGCAGTTGAAGGATGATCGATCTTCTCACTCTGCCAACATGCTGCCAGATACCTGATAAGGTGTAAGATGTGGTCAAGATATTCCTTTGACCATTAACTGATATTCTGAAGGAATTTGATGTGATTTTCACCTTTTCCTCCCTCATCCTCCCCATTACTTTATACTGTACACCAACTACTATACGTGTTAAACATCTTACAGTTGAAATAACACCACACATCTGTCAGCTTCCACCCAATTTTGCATCAATACTGCACGATCAGTTTCAAATACTACATCATCAATGTCACATCAGAAAACATTTTTATCCGAGCTGTAATATTTAGCGTTTTGCAAATCTTCAACCCATGTTTCTCCTAATATGTTCATTAATGTGCTTCCCAGGATTTCTTCAAAGCTCTCAGCCGAGTGAAGCACATCCACGAGGATGTGAAAATCCTGCTGCGAACCAACCAGCAGACTGCAGGGTAAGGTGCACCTCTCACGCCACAGCGTTACTCTGTGCCCCACTTAAAGATTAAAATAACAGAGCGCCTTTTACAGTCATTCTGCTCTTGTTGTTAAATTCATGGCATTTATTTTGAACCTGAGGGGTGGAACAGACAAGCGGGGAAAAAAACATCCAGGTCTGGTATGTCACTGTCAGGGATCTGACACTGGGGTTATGGGTATGTAATGTGTGGTCTTGGTTTGCATGCTTGTTCCAGGTTAGAGATCATGGAGCAGATGGCCGTGTTACAGGAGACATCATATGAGCAGCTCTACCGCTGGGCTCAGAGTGAGTGCAGTACACAGAGTTAACACCACAATCACACTATGTACACATTCTACAAGGTCTCCATACCCAACCGGATCAAAATAAATACAAAACTGAGCTCTTTCAAGTGGGAGTAAGGGCTTGTACAGGACACATTTGAGGTTTGAGATTTATAATCTCTGAGTTTTGCCAAAAGAATGCCAGAAACCAAAACTTTCTCATCTTAACCATGGGCTTTGTCATTCAAATCAAACTGGAAATAAACCATTGAGATCACAGAAACCGCCTTTGTATAATTATATAATAACAAAATATAGAGCATTTACCAAATTATGAGTTTCTCTACAGACGGTTATTTTGCTGTGGTCAAATCAAAGCCAAATCAAGAAATTTGGCAAGCGAAAATTTGCCTAAATGAGCTGTAAGTTTTTTTTTTTATTTTCTCATTAAATGTTATTTTATGTTCAGAAGTGTCTCTTTTTTAATATAAGTTAATCAGCTGTTTGTGTGGAATATTCCTCCACTTTTTTTTGTGTTTTTCAGCGTCAGGTTAGTCGACAGGAGAGGAGTGCGTTGACCCATTTAGTTCAGTCTGGAAGTTTGGCCTCTGCTTGTTCACTGTTTGTATTGTTTGAAACATGAGTAAACTGACTTCTTGGTTCAAGCTCATGGGAAAATATGATTGAAAAATGTTCTTTGTGCTTTGATTTGCTTCATACCAGAAGGGTTGCCATGGTACAAAATATTTAGAAACAATGAATGGAGCATAACACAGGCACAGTTACTAGAAAGATGCGGCTGTTTAGTTAGCTGGATGACGGCGCGTAGACACATTTCTTATCCTGCTTTCCTTCTTTCCACGAAGATGAGTGCAGAGGGCTGACCCAAGAGACCTGTGATATCAGCCCTGTGTTGACTCAAGCCATGGAAGCCCTGCAGGACCGACCCGTCCTTTACAAGTAACATGCAAACAAACACACGCTTACAAACAGAAACAAGGTTTTATCTGGATGGTCTGTCCCTAAATTTATCTTCCTCTGCGTGCCAATCAGTGTTTACACGTTTTCCAAGAGCACTAACAGCACCGAGAAGTTGACGTGTAACAGTGGATGTTTTTCCAAAATTCAAGGCGTGGATGTTCCTGCTTTCACTCATTCATTCATTCATGTTAATTAATAGTAACTGTAGAAGTCTGGCCCTAAAAATGTTTTTGAACCACTTCTGTTTACCACATCTTTGCCAGATGGCTACGAGCTCTGTATTCCACTCTGCTTCCGCCTTCTGTGGCCACTCGCAGGTGAATTGTGAGAACTTACGGCCGAAGAGATTCTTGATGAGTGAAACAAAGGCTTTAAAAAACAAACAGAGAGCAAACAGCTTGAAGCAAATATCGTCAGCATCCAGCCAGCTCATAGTTTAATAAGACAGTGCTCAAATCAGACTGAAAGCATTATGATTATATCAAGTAAATACGGAACTGGACTGAGACATTGTATGGGATTCATTTTCATTGTAAACAAACACAGGTTTGTTTGTTCAAGGGTTTATTTGTGTGTTAAGTGATAAACAAAGGATTCAGTCCTGAGAATCATACCATTATGTACTATTTAGTCTTGAAAATCTTTAAGCGCTTGAAAAGCCTGAAGTCCATATGATTAAGTACTGCTAATGCCCATTACTCAGTTATTTTAAGACAAGCACTGACTGACAAGGAAAATACCCAAAGAGGAAAATTAATTAAATTATCTTTAAAAGCAGTGAATGGCAATATCCAAATAAATTAACAACAAATAAATGATATCCTAGAGTACAGGAAAGCAATATGTGCTCATAAAGAACAAATAATTGCACTGGATTCATGCATTTTCTCACTTTGTGGGAGTTTAACTTCGTCCCTAAAGCAAAACAAGACAAACCCACAGCACAGTTTCACACGTTACTGCAAGACGTGTTTTCATGGCAAACCCTCCTTCTATCGGTCTGCATTCTCTGAAATGCACCTGTCTCAGTGCCCACCAATCGTCCAAGGTCATGCGCTGACTGGGGATGTTGAGGCTGAGCCAGCGGAGACTAGTGTTCCTGGAGTCTTAATTCAGCACTATCTTGTGTTTAGTCTGTCACTGAGCCCGCCACCGCCAAGTAATCAAAACAACCTCAAAGTCTTTCCTTTTGGAAAAGCTGCCTGCATTGTTGATATATGTCAGCAACTGACCTCCAACACACAGTCTGCACAAAAACACATCTTTTCACATGAGGTTTGGGTGTTGAATGTTGCCTTCTCTCTCTTCTGTTTGGTCAGGTACACTATGGATGAGTTTGGGACTGCACGCAGGTGTGCGGTGGTGCGAGGCTTCATCGACGCCTTAACCCGCGGTGGGCCGGGAGGAACCCCCCGCCCCATAGAGATGCATTCACACGACCCTATGAGGTACATCTCCAGTCCCATTTATGAGCTGAACATCGTCTTTTCTTATTGTAATAGAGCCAAAAGCAAACTTCAGTTGTGATAGAAATGAAGCTATTTTTTGATGTAACCAGACCTGGAGAAACACAGGGATGCTTCTTTCATGTGTTGGCATTGATGCTGAAGGTATGCCTGATGATCAGTGAAGCTAGCTCAATTAAAATAAAAAATAAATCTCCTCTTAAAACAGAAACATATATATTTATGCACCTCCAAAGATGAATGGCTACTGGAACTCAACCACAAGTTGTAATTTATGTATTTCTAGAGTCGCGAATTTAACTTCTAACAAATGGGTTTTATCAAACTCAGTTAACATGTGCCCACAACCAGAGCTGATAAATAAACATACCTGTTTGGCAATTGTTAGGATTTTGCATGAACTTGTGAAAACACTCCAGCAGAACTTCAAACTACATACAGAGACGTTGAAATGGAAGAGGTTTGTCCAACTGTAGATATTAAGGATACAAATATATTGCAGTTTATCAAAAACACAGCTATACCCTCAACACATATTTAATATTCTCTTATGTGCTGTATCTATTGTATGATTGCAAATGTAATGATTCATAAACTATAAATCTATTCGATTTAGTTCCGATCATCTGAAATTCGTAACTTTAAAAGCCCAATTCAAGAGGATATTAAATGTCTATTTGTCAGGACGTGTCTGAGCTTCCTCTTGTACCACATCCTCTTCCCTCTTCCGCCTGTGCCCAGGAGCCAAGTGGGAGATTTTCTCAGAATACCAGCCATGTGTGGAACACAAAATCACCTCCACTTTACAGGAGGCATTGGCAGTTCTGAGAACATCAAGTTCTTTCTCACCTCCCTATGTCCTCACACTCGCTCACAAATACACACACACACACACACACACACACACACACACACACACACACACGTACACATACAGGCTTACACACAATAATTCAAGTCTAACCTTGCTGTTTTCCACCGTTATGTAACACCAAAAGCGGCGTGTGTGTTGTTGTGTGAGGGGAGTGAAACACGATGACCCATGCTTCGATGTGGCTGCGTCCGCGGCGTGGTGAGATTAGCCCTCGGGTTGGCCCCTCAGTGCTGTTTAATACGGACTGTTTTGTCGTTCTTTCAGGTATGTTGGGGACATGCTGGCCTGGCTGCACCAAGCCACCGCCTCAGAGAAAGAGCATCTAGAAGCTCTGCTGAAACAAGTCACTCTGCAAGGTACGACGTTTCCTGCACGCTAATTACAGAGTGCAGCTCTCCGTCATCTCCAGTCCATTCACAGCTCCAGTTGAAAAATGGTGCGGTGACACCTACAGCTTGGAAATGATTGCTTTGTTGCATCTTTTAATTTGGTGTATTTTACAAGCAAAGTAGGGCTTGTAAACAAATGTCACACAGACTCACAAGTAGCTGTTTATTTCACAGAGTTTGGGTAACCAGCCGCTCTGTGAGGTTAGAGTTGCTGGCAACGGTTCGAGAGTGTGAACACATCTAATTCCATCTACTTTAGTTCAGCCTGATGAACTAATCCTGTGCTTGTTTCCCCAAATTTAACTTCTTCGGTTCTCAGAGCAGTTAAGAGTGAAGACAGCTCAATTTTTTGTTATGCTAAGCTCTTACATCCAGGCTATCAAATGCCAGGATTTATCTCTCTTGCACCCTTTTGGGGTCATTTTCTGCATTATTTCATTTTGATTATGATGTCACTCTTAACCAATCGTGTGAGACTTTGAGCCCTGCGTTTTCAGGCAGGTGTCAGTGTGGTTCTACAGTGTCACCTGAGTTTAAGTGAGTTTAAACACAGTGAGCTCAAAAAGTAAACGTAAACTCTGAATATTTGTGAATTAGGAATGTTGTGACCCTGTGTTGTTTTTTCCCCACAATGCTGTATTCATTAATACTGTGCTTGTGTGTGTGTGTCTTGTTCATATATCTCTTGCATTAGGTGTGGAGGAGAACATGCAGGAGGTGGTTGGACACATCACTGAGGGAGTCTGCAGGCCGCTGAAAGTGAGCAACCAAATAAGTTAAAGAAGCTGTGAACCAGCTGTGGTGCTGTGTACGGTGTTCTGTCATGTTCCGCTCATGCACGTGTGCCATGTGTTATGGATCTGTGCCAGGTTCGGATAGAGCAAGTCATCGTGGCTGAGCCGGGTGCTGTCCTGCTTTACAAGCTGTCCAATCTGCTGAAGTTCTACCACCACACCATCAGGTACTTTAAGTCAATCCAGTTTGCAGAGAAAGAGTTGAAATGATTTGTCGATTAATCTCGTCCACCTCTTTGGTCTTTGTCCAGCTCTATCATTGGGACCAGTGTGGCCTCCTTGCTTATCACTATTGAGGAAATGCACATCCTCAGCAAGAAGATGTTCTTCAACAGCCTGAGCCTTCATGCAAGCCGACTCATGGATAAGGTACAGTATGACCAGGGTGACCTTTACATTACTTACTTTAATAATCCTTAAGTTTGTTTTTTTATCAATCACCAATCAGCAGTGCCACTGAGACTGGCCCTCAGAGGATGCTGTGAAAATTGAAATGGCCTTTGATTGGAAAAAGGTTCCCCAGCCCTGATCTAAGGGGAGGAGGAGAGGGAGAAGAATTGTTTTTAAAATAGAGACAGTTTGTGATGTTCTTTCATGAAATTGCTTAAATGACAGTGCAGAAGTTCAGTATTGCATCCTGTGGACACACATTGTGTATTCCAGCCCTGGATCTAAACCCTCAAAGACAACAAGGCTATTTCTGAAACACTTGTGCTTGTAAACAGTTTCGGCCTGTCGGCCACAGCATCGAAAAGGCGCTAACTGCCAAAAAACACCAGACTTGTTACCATTTAGTTAAATTGGCATCCAAATATACCTCAGCACGAGCGGGAGCTCTTCCACATAACATGCTGGCTATGTCCTGATCAATAGCAGTTACAAGAATTATCCTTGTAGCTCGGTGTTAATCAAATTGAAGGCCCTCAGGGTTTGTGTGTCAATTCCCGCTAATGCCAGGAACACAGCCTTCTCATAATTTGCTCTATTAGGTGGACAAAGGTGGCTGGGCTCAGTTCTGTGTTGTCCATCCAGAGGCCAATGAAATCAAAACCCTCTTCATTAAAAAAGCTCTTGTGACTCTGAACAAGCTGAGCCTCAGAGAAGCAGCAGGACGCAGTTGTATATTCAGCCTGCCATGCTGCTCATTATGGATGTTTAATGCTTCGATATTGTCATGAGGATGGCTTGTCCTGGTGAAGGCTACAGCCCACACACAGCTAACCTCTGCAAGAATAACTTTGCTCCATTTACTAATGCCTTGCCCTCTTCCGGCCCCGTCTGCCTGGGCAGGTGGAGCTGCCACCTGCAGACCTGGGACCTACAGCCTCCCTCACTCAGACACTCTCCCTCCTCAGGGAGGTGCTGGCCTCCCATGACTCATCCGTGGTTCCTCTGGATGCCCGCCAGGCTGACTTTGCTCAGGTAACCCATAGTTATACAGTATGATCAGGATGGGAGAAAAGCCACATGTGTCTCCCTTCATTGTGATTTTCTTTAATCATTTGCTGTATCTCTTAAATGTATTCTACTCAATGCGTTTTTTTTTAACCATTTAGCAGTGATATTTCACTTAACTCTTATTGCTCTGTCTTACTTTGTCCGTCCCAGGTGCTCTCGTGCATCTTGGATCCCCTCCTGCAGTTGTGTACTGTGTCAGCCAGTAACCTTGGCACCGCTGACATGGCCAGCTACATGGTCAACTCCCTGTATGTCATGAAGACCACGCTGGCTCTCTTTGAGTTCACGGACAAGAGGCTTGAGATGCTTGAGTTCCAGGTCTGCCCGAATTGAAAGCCGTTATCAACAAATAACTATGGCATCAATCTATTTGCATGTAATTACAGTTCATCAAGAGCGTGTATCTAATAATAACACAGCCCACCTTAGTATGACACAAGCAGAATAATGAACACTGATGTTACTCAACTTGAATGCTCAGCTTACAGCCTGCACACTGCTGCTTGTAGTGCTATTGTTCATTACAAATAGTTAATTATTCTTGTTCTTTTCATGAAATCTTTTATTAAAAAGATTTAATTCATGGTCTTATAGAAGGGTGTGCGTCATGTATTGTTGCTCATGCTCAAATGCACCATCTATCTCTCTATTTTTAGCACGCCTTTTGTAATTGAGCACCACAAGAGCTCCTGTGGAAGTTTCATTTTCAATAGCACAGTGGTTCTCCATTAACCACAAGTACCATTGGTTTACAATGCAGGCTTGGGCTGGATTTTAAGCCACTCTCTCCCACATTGTCTAGATCGAGGCTCACCTTGACACTCTAATCAACGAGCAGGCATCCTACGTGCTGACTAGAGCCGGACTGAGTTACATCTACAGCTGTGTCCAGCAGCACAGTGCTGAACAGGTGGGACACTTAACAACACACTGATGCACTCACTCGTGTGCTACCTCTTTAGGCTGTATATGATCAATGTCTCAATTAGAGCATGACAGCATTTCTGTCGGATTTTCAAAGGGCAACAGAGATGCAGATCACATTATGTTCTATTAAAATACATTGGCTTCTCCAGAAGTGTCCTGTGCAGATGAGGGAGCTGATGCCCTGGAGCCTTCCTCCCTCTGTAACACACTCTGCCACTGGGCTGCCTGAGACCCATAGTTGTGGTTTAGCATGCGAGTCTTGAAACCCGGGGTCATGTTGGGACACACCACACCCTGCTGCTGCTGCTGCTGCTACTGCTGCTGCTGCTGCAGCTCAACGCAAAGCTCAGTCAAGAACTGTCATTCTTGTCTCCTCGGGTGGCCTGTCTTGGGTTTTCTTTAAATAGTCTTCTGTTTGAAAAGATTAAGTCTAGCTGTCTCCACTCAACGGCATCCCAGATGTCAACGGCTGACAAGAATCCCCAAGTTTATTTTAGAGTTTTAAGGTTTACTTTCGCTATCTGTTCAACATTTTATCCCTGTAATTTTCTGTGATACATCGGATGAACATGTCAGGAACAAGAAAACAGTGATTAAAACAATACTGTTCACCGGCGAGCAGCTAGCAGAAGAGTTTGCAGGCTCCCAGTATGTTAATGTGACCATATCTCCATAAAATCAGTGCGGGTACTGCGCTGTAGCTTCGACCCTTGCACTGTTGTCTATTTGCTGCTTTTAATGTTGGCAATTTAGGTGTTTAAGCTTGACTTAATGCTGCCATTCTGGATAATCAGTGTCAGCTAATTGCCTGAAAGGTACCTGCTGTTGTGTTCACAAAGTCAGTCATGTCTTTACCTTACACAGTTTTTGTCTTGTTGACATCAAGATTTAGGGAGGGAATTTCTCCTGTTTACACATCCAGTTCAGTGTATTAAAGCAAGTATTTCCCCCTGTAAACTCTTTATTGCTATAAATTCGTGTTGAATGATGCACTGAATACCAGGAGGCCGGGGGTAATGTCGTTTGTTCAGTCATCGTCGTGTCCGTGAGTTTAATGTAGACAAATGACAGAAGAAAGCTTTCCAGCGCTGCCTGCAGACCTGAATGAATGAATGAAGAACCTCATTCATCTGACCTTTGTTCAGTTCTGAGATTCAACATTGTTTCTGTTCAAACACTGTTACCTTGAGTTGGATGAAGATGATGTCCACTTTTCTGTCTCAGGGTCCTCTGTCCCTCCTCCCCAGCATGGACAGCTCTTCTGTGAAAGCAGCGATGGTGAGTTACTCAGAGGGTTTTCATGCAGCAAGTTTTCCTGCAAAAATGAATGAGTTCTCTCTTAATTCCGATTCTTTGACTCATCGCTTCCTGTTCACTCTCGTGCAAACAACAGGCCCAGTTTGATCGGTACTTGTCGTCACCTGACACACTTGTGATGCCACAGCTCAACTTCCTGCTCAGTGCGGCCATCAAGTGAGTACCTGTCCTTATAGCTAACAGTAGCTCTCTGTTCAGGGAAAAAATAGCATACATGCAGCATTCAGGCTTCGAGTGAAATGTTTACAACGTTGCATGGTGTATCAACAAAGTAAGGAGCACATTCAGAGTGATAAAAATAGAACAGGAGCATTGACCCAATAATGTCGAACATTCATTAGTTTCCCGGATGTAATATGATCATTACTGCATTCCAAACAAAACACTCGACTAAATGCGCTGCGATTTTGGATGCTAAATTGCAAAAGCCACCAACACATTGAGAGAGTGGTCTGCACGACTGCCTGTATTTGTCTTACTGTCAGAAAATGCACATGCTTTTAGCTCAATACAGCTGCTACATTGGAGCACTCTTTCTATGAGTCACGTTTACTGGGAAGTGCAGCAGGCTTGAGGAGCACTCTGTACCTCAGGTTAATGTTCTCTATTAATGGACATGGGAGGACTGATGGGCAGGACGCCATTAATTAGCTTCTGGTCCATTTCTCAACTCACACTCGTTCCCTGAAATCATTCCTCCTCTTTGTCGTTCTCGCTCTCTCTCTCCAGCTATCTCTCAAGTCTGCTTCTCTGCTCACCTAAATACACAAAAACACCAGCCAGCACTTTGAAAACACTCCTGGAGTGCACAGATAATGGGGATGTACTTTTAGACTCCCTTTGTTTCATGTTTCGTGTTAGTGCACTTGTTAGTGTGGAGTTAGGTGTTATACACGGCACCGTGGTTCTGTGTTCTCTGCGGGCCAATTAAAAATATGAATCTCAAGAGCCTGAGTGGGATACAACAGAGGCTTTCCCACTGTGCACTTGAGTCATCTCACTGGGCTCTTCACTGCGAATGTTGTAATAATAATGATAATAATTATAATTATGAGAAAAAACTTGTGCTTTACAACAAGAAGTTCCATGCACCAAATCCTTCACTTAAAAATGACAGAATGAATGTAAAAACAAGGATAGAAAATGGTTTAAAATAAGATAAAGAGGAATTAAAACAGAAATAGAATGATGAGACAGAAAATTCATATGAAAAGAAAATGAAAATAAAAGCCTGAAAGAAGTTAAAAATAGAGTGGAGTTTCTAAAAATAAAAAAACACAACATATTAAAAGAAGCACGAGGCAGCGTGATTGATTGAACAGAGGGAAATGCCGTGTTTTGTCCCAACCACAGTTCAAAACCAAAAATAATGCATTTACTGTGATTGAAAACCACGCAAAGCAGAAAGTGTTCAGATTTGATGTTTTGGAACCATCAAAAGTTCAAAAACAAAAAACATAACCATAACCACATTTTTTTTTTTTAATTAAGAGATGGTTGCAGAGATGATTTGAGGGAATAAAATGCTCTCATTCCTTTGCTAAGCCAGTCGCTGTGGCTGACACCTGATGCATGTGCATTAACACTGTGATATGTATCCATAGATGGCAGTGTGCACCACTTACTGTCACTCATTGTTTTGACAGCGGAGGCACACAATGATTACTGAACAAAAAAAAAAAAGTCCTTACTCATGGCCGACTTGTAGCTCCTCTTGTCTGGTTCAGGCTCATTCTCTGCTGGTTCTGGTTTTGCGAGTAAAACAATCTGAAGAGTTTTATCTGTTTGTGCAGGGAGCAGATTTTCCGTCAGTCAACAGAGCTGGTGTGCAGAGCCTATGGGGAGGTTTACACAGCGCTGACCAGCCCTGCTAATGGCTACAAAGACCCAGAGAACCTGGTGCCCAGATCACCTAAACAAGTTCAGACCTTGCTCTCCTGAGAGACACTTTTATCCCATCTGGCTGATTTCAGAAACACATGGTGAGCTCCAGCAAAGGACGCCCACAGGATATTAAAAGAGCTGTGTCATGTGTACAGTGTAATAATACTAATGTATATAAAAGTAGTTGTTAAGGGGGTGTTCTTTGTGGGAAATACGGGATGTGGGCTGCTGATCTCAGAAACACTCGTGTGCCAGCAGGAAAGAGCATGATATGTGTATGATCCGTTTACTTTCACTGCTGCGGGCATGCGGTTTGTTTTCCTCTCTGTAAAGCACATATGTCTCCTCCTTTCTATCTGTTTCCACTCCGTTTGTGGTCCATAATTGTACAAAGCAATGTCTTTTTATTGAAAATATTGAACATTATATAACACAGAAAGATCCAGTGAATTGAAAAGATTTGCCCTATTTTTCCACAATTAAAAGTGGTCTGGAAAAATTCAGCCGCAAGGCCAAGAGGAACCTCAGAAGCTTCAACACAAACGCTGTGTTTATTTTAATCTCAACTGTTTTGAGTTGTAGGGCAAAAATGGAAAATCTGTCTTACCATCTCATTTGGCCCTCCAAAAGTGTCTACCATGCCAACTAACACATGAAAACAAGACGATAATGATACTGGATTCAGTCATTTACCATAAATTCTACCTTAAATGAACCTTTTGACATATGAACTAACTTTCTGCCTTTTGTCTGTATTATAGTTCCAGTATGACTTCTGCTCATTTATTTTCTAATATTTAAAGTGATATTTTAATTTTTAATAACTTTGTCCTCGTTTTTTTTATACTCCTTTAAATTAAAGGTATGCATCAAAGACTTAATAAGGCTTTGGTTTCATAAGGATAATCCTCAGATACATAAGTTATGATCTACAGAATGAAAAAATGATTAGAAGTGAAACCTCAAAAGAATTGGCCCAAATCCAGACCTGAATGGATGCTTGTCAAAAGGCTGAATGTGCTACTTTATTTTTCAAGTAGAAGAAGTGAAGCAGAGGCCACAAGTCTGACTGATCTCTATGAACATACAGTACAGTTGATCCCAATAACGTGGTATTTTTCATCTCTCTTCAAAGTAAACCCCGCAGTATTGGTCAGTTGTGTGACGACGGTGTGTAATATCATATCAGCGTTACCACCCAGCCCACATAATCCCCAATAAAGCACCACTGAAACAGTAAAGATAAGTGAATATTGATCTGCTGTTATGGTCTCTGGCCTGAGAGGCAGCATTTCATTTGTGCGAGCTGACATCAAGGTTCATGGCAGCGGGCCTGATCTTGGCAGCACGGTCAACGCTGAGTCCCAGGATTTCCCCAGCTCACCGGATGTTACTCAGATATCATTGGCCAGAACATCGAGTACTGGGAATAAATGGAATACCACAAAGTTCAGCATCTGGACGGTGCTCTTAAGTCCTTTAAATAGACCAGCTCTCTCTTCCAATTCTGCTTGGCTCTGGTCAGATACAAGCTGGATTCTTGAGTGTTTTCACTCAGCACTCTTTGGCAGAAAGTGGGATTCTGTTTGAGAAGTAGGATTATGCGCTAACAATATATTGTTCATATAAAGCAATACACACATTGCACACCCTCACTCACTCAGCGTCACATCAGGTGTGTGTGAATGCATGTGGACCTTCACAGTTCAGCACGTGAGAGCTTTTTCCTGCCGGTGACTCTATTAATGAGTTAGCAGATGTGAGAGGTGATGGAGTCACCACTTAGAGGCAGGTCGTGGCGAGCAAGGTGGCAAACATTCATCCCATCATCCGCTCCATATGACCACGGTCACCACGCTTTTGCCCGCTGAAGCATGAGACCAGGAATCTGGGTTAAAGGATGAAACCAGCAGTATTGAGTTTTGTTTTTCCTGCACTCACTCCAGTGACTGGTGATTAATGTCGATCCACAGCTGACAACTTAAGTCTTGTTTATTGCCTCTTTGAAAGGAAAATGAGCGTATTGCTGCACACTCACTGAACGAATGCTGCTCTTTCCCCCTTCATGCTAACAACCCTAATTCCAAAAAGTTGTTAGGAACACTCCACAGGTAAACAGGTATTGGTATCAGGTGACAGTATCAAGAGGGGCATCATTGAAAGGCTCAGTCCAACAGCTGAAGAACAATGTGACTCAATGCACAATTGCTGCCGAGCTCACCTGAGATGGACTCCGGTGGAGTGGACGTTTTGGAATCCGTTGCAGGCATCAAATTCAGAATGAAGGTATCCGTTTGAACATTAAATATCTTGTCTTTGTACTGTCTTCACTGGGATTCAGGTCGACGAGGATTTGCAAATCGTTGCATTCTGATTTTATTTAGGTTTTGCACGCTGTCCCAACTTTTCCAGCCCCAATCTTCCCATGCAGATAACGTCCTGTGCGATAGGAAGTCGTTAAAGTAATCAATGACGAAATAATGGACTTTGTGCCTCTTAACCACAAAGTAAGAACACTGTAAGGTATACAGTTAATGTGTTATCTGTCTCGATTAGGCTCTTCGTTTCACAGACTGTGCTCTCCTTGCAGATTATGAGCAGTTGCATCATGCCCTGCCCCCTTGTTAAACATTGCAAACTTTCTGCTGCGGGGAGATGTGTTTATCCCGCGAAATCTAATTTATCAGTCATTATGTGGAACATGGTCTTAGTCAATACTTGGAGAACACACACTGTTTCTGGATTTCATCACCTCAGCCAAATTCTTGGTTTGAATTGAGCCACTCACCCCCCTCACCCCTAACATACCTTATTAAGCCCATTAGAATAAAGACATTAGTTATGTAACATGCTCTCAATGCATTGTGCTAGCTGCTTCAAGGACAGGGTCCAGTCATCCATCTTTGTTGTGAAGTTCAAATATCCCCTGCTTCATATCAATAGTGCTATAATTATTTCTCCACATTGCTTTTATTATTTGGAAAGGTTACCTTATGTCAAATCTCCCTCTCTCTCTCTCTCTCTCTCTCTCTCTCTCTCTCTCTCTCTCTCTCTCTCTCTCTCTCTCTCTCTCTTTCTTTCTCTCTCTCTCAAGGCTATTATGTAATTTGTCTATTAGCACAGGAAGGGGGACGCTGAAGTACTGACCTGAAACACAAGTGCACAGTAATTAATTTTCTTTTCTGATTCTCTGCTGTTCCCATCGCCCTAATCAGCATTTCATTCAACTCACTCATTACAACACAGGCCCTCAGAAACATCTAAGCTGCCTCATAAGTCAGCATTCGCAGCTCATGATTTTGACACATAAGACACAGTTATTAATGCACGTCCATCTGGCACTGCCACTGACAGGCATACTCCCTGGCTGACCAGATGCATGTCCAGGTGGCCTGATAAACAAAGCATATCAGAGACGCTAACAGCACAGTGTTTGGTTAGTTGTGGGATGAGAGGAAAAGTGCAGAGATGACTGGCTCTCTCCAGCCAAAGATTAGCCAATGATGGAGCTGCCTTGCCCTCACGCTGTTGGAAAAGGTTGGACCCCCTGATGGTGACCCAGAATCCTTGTACAGTATTGCGTGTGGCTGTGATACTTCATTGTGTAAGCTTTTTCCTCCCAGCAGAAACATGTTTGCTTTTGCTGGTATGAACACTTTGTACAGAGTCCAGAGCCGAACACAAGCATGTTCAGTTTCCGAATTGTTTCACTAATGACCAGATTTGCCTTGTGTTGTTGTTGGATTTTAGTCTCGTTCTTCTGCATGAACATGATATCTCTTTCAAACTAGTGTGCCTCACAAAAGGGAGATTTTTGAATATGATAAAGAGTCATTGAAACCCTGTGGTAGTCAGAAATGTGAACTTACTTCACTCCTAGATTGTTCAGCACAATAATTCATGAATATTTTAAACTGAAGATGATGCTTTTTTTTTTTTTTTGCCAAACTTGTTAAAGATCACCAGACTCGCCTCCAGCACACAACCAAATCCATGAACCTGAAAGACAGACAGACCTATTCACACTAACAGAATAGAGAACAAGAACATGTAACAAATTCACCATGACTAATGCCCCTGAGTAATCCAACATGCTGTCAATCATTACTCACACAGAGAGCGCTGTCTCCGCTCTCATTGGTCTGAATGTGGCCGTGCTGTGTGCTTCTTCAAAGCACAGTCCCGTGACTCCCATCCTGAGGTGAAAGAACAGGGCCAAGCTGTGTGCGTGCGTGCGTGCGTGCGTGCGTGCGTGCGTGCGTGCGTGCGTGCGTGCGTGCGTGCGCACAGAGCAGAAGAAAGGCACCAATTCTACGGACAGGGCTTGTTCTTGTCGCAGGGGTCACGGCCACCGACCTGGTCACCCCACTTTCATGTGTCCCTGCTCAGGGACAGTAAACAAACACAGATGTGAGCACAAGCTATAGCTGTAGTACACACTGCTGTGTTTTGACGCCAGAGTGCCTGGAAGGTGATGCAACGACAGGAGGCTGTGATCCAGTCAGAGGTGGCAACATCCGTACCGTACCGTACCGTTCTGTACTCCATCACCGCAGCATTGGTCTAAAGTTGATCTTCCGTATCTCGTCCTCGCATCACTAACGCTACCTTTGTGTGGTTATGATAAACAAACTGATCAGTGATTTGCATGTACACTCTGTCTCTCTCTGTCTTTCTCTGTCTCTCTCTCTCTCTCTCTCTCTCTCTCTCTCTCTCTCTCTCGCTCTCTCTCTCTCTCTCTCTCTCTCTCTCTCTCTCAGCAGTTGTGATTTCTTCCTTAAAGTGTTTCTCAGAATTAACTCCTTTAACCCCCCGAAGGCCAACTGCTTCACAATGTTTTTTAGAGAATCCAAGAACAAGTATTCACACAGTAAATAATGCCATTTCCAAATAGCCTTAATTATCCCTAGAAGTACTAGAAAAGGAAAAGAAAAAGTTTACCTCAGATTCAACAGGTTAAAACTACATTTCTCATAAATCTATTCGGAGTAGATGTGGTAACACTCCCCAGCCTTGTCTTAATGCTTCTTCAGTCCACAGTGTTTTCTTCTGGCCTTGCAAACCATTTTGTTTTCCATTTTATGACAGTATTTCACTAATCCCAAAATCTGTTATTGCCAGTTTCATCAAATCTAGTCTTTGATTTATTTATTTGGTAATGACTAATTATTAAGGTACTTATTGCACCTTTAGCGGTGCCAGTTCATCTTTTAGAGATGTTCTGATGAGGAAGTGAACATGAAAACAAGAGTGTTGCTTCATTATTTCTTCTTTTAGAGAAAGAATGCGAGGAAAGAGGACAGAACACATTGATTCAGCTACAAAGTGTGTGTGTTTGTGTGTGCATGTGTGTGGTGGGTGGTTGCACAGGAACAGCACTAGAGGCTTGGGAGGCGAAGGAGAGAGCCCCAGTTACTGAGTAACCCAGAGCAGCAGTCCCATACTCACCTTTCCCCTAATAGCCCTTCACCTTCCGAACCACGTGAAGTGGGCCTGTATGCTGACTCCCCATAGTGTGCACTCAAACACACACACACACACACACACACACACACACACACACACACACACACACACACACACACACACACACACACACACACACACACACACACACAAAGAAAGCTTAGCCAGTGACAGAGAGCATTAAGTTAAAGTTTCCCTTGACAGCAGAAGAAGCAAAACAGCTTACAGGTGGAATATGTGACATTTTCACTGTCCCATAACACAGACTGACCAGAATGTACTGTGCCTGACCGGGCTGTTGGTCAGTAGGCCTATTTCTGACTCAACACTGACCTCACTGTGCTGACATTTCAGCAGAGTTTTAAAACTCATTTTCACACCCTTTAGAGCCCTGACACACCAAGCCTTTGGGTGCCGTTTGGCCGTGTGCTTGACTGCCGTGTTTGCTGTGTGATCAGTGAAATTGGATTCAGCCAGCCCTCATAAACAGCCATTGAGCAGATTAAGCATTTTGAATTGGAGGCAGCTGGAGTTAACATTTACTTTCTCCGTGTTACGCCTCCACCTTTACTTTTTCCACGAGCAGAAGCCGGTGGGCCTACAGCGCCATCGCAAAGCAAAACTTCACTGCCAGATGCATCAACATTTTAACAGATGGATTCACAATTTTTATTCTGAACACATGACAAGCCTGTTTAATCAGATTCTCAGTGGTGTAACTGTGGTGGGTTGGTTTGTTTTGTTCATCTTCGCCATGTGTTTTGAAGGACGCATACAGACCAGTGGATTTCTCTCATGCAGGCGCAGAGCGTACAGGCATGTCGGCAGTCAACAGGCCAATGCGGCAAACGCTACAGGTGCAACTTTTAACAGAAGCATGTGGTGATAGTTCTTTCAGGCTGGCTGCCTCATGGTTTAAAAAAACAAACAAAGCCCAACCTTTTTTCTCCTGCTACTCACATTTACAACTTTCAAATGACAATAATTCACAAAATGTTGCAGCTATGAATGTCAGCAAACCTGACGAAACAGGATTATCACTCCAGTGACTGCATTTTCATATTATCTCCTATTCACTCTTCAATGGGGTTTCTAATTAGCTCACCAGTTTTTATTTTGAATATGTAACTTTATTGGTCATTGGCAGAATTCGCGTACTGTAAGTTTGCAGTAAGCCTCAGCTGACCTTTGTCGAGCATAAACTACAGTTGAATTCGGCTGTATGGAGAAGTGTGTGGGAATGTGTGTACCACTGTGGCAGCAGAAAGCCACTCCTTCCCATTGTAGCGGCTGAATGAGTAAGATGTCAATGGAAAGTATGAGTCACTAGACCTACAACTCACAACAATAATATTTAGCATGAGTAGGGAACTCGGAGCAGTCTGCAGAAGGTAGATTGGTGATTAGTGGCTTTATACGCAGACTGGGAGTGGCTGTGGCAAAACTGTTGGCCTGACATCATTAATCCGTCCCAGCCCACACACTCTCCACGCCAGACTGGTAAGGGAGGTACTGGCTGAAAGACGGGCTGCTAATTCAGTCCAGGGTGAGGAGCAGAACCAGAGCGATCCAGATCAGCCACATTGAATCCTTCACCCGTTCCCTCATCATATGGGTGTGACCGGGAGCTTTTCTGGTAAAGCCCTGTCTCAGAGAAAAAAAATTAAAAAAAAGGAGTGTGCTTTCTCACACTACAGAATGCATTCCTCCAAGTCATTATGTACATTCTCTCTAGCTATTGAATGAGTAATTGCTGAAAAATAATTATGTCAGAAATACAGAAGAAATATGAAAAAATGAAGCTCCAGCAAAAGATGTGTTTTCATGCTTTTTAGAAACCCTTTAAAATATGCTGAGGAATAAAATAAAATAAAAATACAACAAGGAACGTTTACTATTTACAGCCTCAGTATGATCCTCAACACTGAAATAGTGTTGTAGTTCACAGTGGAAAGGGGATTAAACTTGAGAGAGACTATCCTAATTGTCAGGGTCCATCGGAGCAGATATTCAACCTCATCATCCTATAATCACATTTGCACTCGAGGTTCTCATGCAGCTCTCCACGTATCTAAGAAAAGGCTGCCAATTCTTACAGAATTTGCTAGATGAACGTCACAGTGTGTGCTTCATTTTTTTCTAACCGCTTATAGTACAAGATATTCCTGATCCACTGCTTATGAGATGGAAGAATTGTGTCTTTCAATTTCTTTAGGATCAAACGACAAGCAAGCAACGTACAGAACGCCAAGAAGTCATGCTGGAACTTGTTCAAAAAGCAGGCATCAGAGGATAGTCCTAAAAGACTCATAATAGGGCAGGGGTGTATAGTCACTTTAAGAACCTCTGAAAGTGTCTAAACACCAAAGTCCAATAAATTGCCGACTTGGAGCAGTTCCAGAATGTATGTAGATATGAAGATGGTATCATTGCACAATGGTTACATGCTGAATCTATGTCTGCAGAGCTCTCTGACAACTTCTCTTTAGTCCATTGTGCCCGATGCATGGATACTGTAGAGGAAGTGTGGACTTGTTCTAATACAGTATCCAAAGTCTTGTTGTTATGTTATGTCCTTGCCCAGGTCCTGCTCTCCTCTATGTCTGATGATGGTGATAGAGGAGCGCACTGTACAGGTTAGATATCCTGCCTTTAAATGATCAAACAGGTGCTACTTGGGGGAAGTTCTGGAAAGTGAGGGCACTGTTTCTGGACAAAATCAGAAAAAGTGCATGTGGAAGTAGAAATTTAGTACTTGATTGCTGAAGTGTTGTTTTGATAGGACTTTTATGAGGCAGTGTCTCAGGCCGTAGATGTGTGGACTAATGCAGACAATGAAGCGCAAGTAAAGATCTTGCTTCACGATTGCACCATGAGGGGGCATCAGCACCTGGAGCTTCATATAGCCAGTGAAGAGCAGGGTGAAAATTTGCAGTCCAGTGGTACATCTGAAGATTTGGTACAGTCATACTACCTAGCTCTTTTTGCTATTATATGTAAGCTCTGCTCAAGCATGGGCATTTATTATTCCAGAGGAGGGTGGATATAATTGTGTCTGAATGTTAAAGATCCCCTGCAGTCATGTTGTGTAGAATATTTCTACTTTAAGTAATAATTTGTGTCTAATGTGGTTTTTATACTAAAAAGTTCGGTCATCCTATTAAAATCCTTAAAATAACATTTTCTCCCCCCTCATTTAAAAATCAAGAATTTCTGAATATGCAATTATTTAATTTAATAATTTCCTAATTTCCATGCCTCCTTGTCGAGTTTTGGACAAGGATTGGCTTCCAAACTAGTTGTGATGTCACAAATCCTGCTCGTAAAGCTGTAAGGATTTTCAGTGTGCACAAACTTTCCACTGTGAGTAGACTCTGCACATACATCATTCTGCACACTGTTCTGCAGGAACAAGAAGAAAAATACATTATTGATCAGAGGGGGACTAAATAATGACTTGGGACACACTGAAAAAGAGCTAAATTTGGGCAATGTGTTAATCTTAATGGCATTTATTCTGCTAGTTAGAGATAGTTGTAGACACACCCAGTGTTTAAGACGCTGTATGGGTTCAAAATATACAGTATCATATCATCTGCATAAAGTGATATTCATTGTTTCAAACCCAATGGCCAAAAACATTTTTTATGTTTAAGCAAATTGGCTAATACTCTTTGCAAACATGCCCATCAAGTATAAGATCAGTCCTGTTTTTATGGTATTTGGATAAACTAGCCATGTTGTTTAGCAGTATAATGGGAATGAGAAATCTGGATGATGAACTTCATTACATGACTCTGCTGAGAGCTCTAAAAGGTCTTATTTGTATTGCATTTGTATTTTAACAATAGCCGCTGCATCAGTGGTCTGTTGGCTGACTGTTTCTGTCAAAAAAGTTTTCGTAGCATTCACATGAGGACTTTGTACAGTAAGTTGTGAAGCCTGTTGCATAGCAGTAAGCAAAGAATGACTTTTACATATCTTGTCATTTGTGTTGTGATTGTCTTTTAGTGAGGGAGCTATCATTTATACACACAGCTGTGTAGTTTCTTTGCAAATTCAAATAACAATAATAATAATTACAATAAAAACATACAAGCTAGATACCATGAAGTCATAAAGACATTCTCAGTGGCTAATTTACATTTTACTTTAAGTAAGTAAACTCAAGCAAAGACACAAGTGAGCCAAAGAAAAGACACATCCAAATGCATAGTCACCAAGCAACAGAAACAAAACAGAATAATGATGCCACCCATGATCTCAATTTAAATAAGACAAAAAAATCTATGGAAAAAGTGACTTTTTCCCCAACAGTTTGGTTTTCCTCTGATTTTTCAGCAGTAATGGCAAATTGCCATTTTGTAGGTAATGGAACTCACATGCATGATTGTCAGCTGTAGGACTGATTCAGCTGTTCTTTTCACATGAAAAGAACAATTACCCACTAGACACTAGAAATTGCTTATTATCTCAAATAATTTCTCAAACTCAAGTCTCATGACAACAAATAAACAAAATATGCCTTTTGTTCCACTTGAAAAAGAAAATGAGAAAAAGCTTGTTTCTTGTTTATCAGAGCTGTGCAGTATTCCTGTTTTGGAATGATTGCAGAGAAAAACAGCCTCTGTGTGTGATAGACACTTAGTATTTACGTTGTACACATCAAATTGAGTAATCCTTTAAATTTACTAAATCTGCCCGTGAATCAGGACTGCACTGAGGTTGAAGCTCAAGTTTGTGGTGTTGACTCAGAAAATGAATCATGGAACCTGCGGAGAGCCCAGATCATCTGAGCAGCTGTCCCAACAAGCCGGGGGCCGGGGCTGGGGCCAGATCAGGCCCTGTTTTCACTGAGGAGGGGGGAGAGGAGAGACAGAAAGAGAGAGAAAGAGATCTGAAAACTTTCCACAGAGTGTTTTTTAAATGGTCACTTTCAAATCATGGAAGCAAATAGAATCCAGAGAAAACAAGCTTTGGTATTCAACACAGAAGCAAAGAAGTAGTGTTATTATTAAATGACTGGCATGGTGGGTAAATTCTCCAGTCATTTCCTCCCATTCATACACAGAAAGGTCTTGACTTTCTCTTAGGTGACATCTTGGCTCCGGCATATGAAATGCTCTAGATTGATCAAGAAGTAGGAAGCTGTGTTTGACCTAAAATAGGAAATCACCGTAGGAAGTAAGATAAAACTCAAGAATGGAGGATCAGGCTTTCACAAAACACTTTTCCACTTGTCTTGCTGTGTGATTTATGGGATTTGTGCTGTTTTTGCCATTGTCTGGGTTCAACATCCGAAAAGGCAACATGGCAAATTATCAACAAGATCTGTTCTCAAAGCTTTTGTCCCACAACCTTTGTTTTCATCGGAGTTCAGTTCACCTGTGATGCAAAGTCTGTTCCTCCCACAGAAAGGATGACCTCTATGTTACACTTATTTTGCTCAAACTTTACAAAAAATGCAGTATTTATGACATTGCGAGCCCAGACGCTAGCTTCTAATTACATTTTTTTGTGTGTGAGATGAAAGAAAAATTTGTTTTGAAGGTATAAATTATGGTTGTCGTGGAAACAGTGTGTGATTTTAGCTTGGCGCTCTCATACGTGGGTGGCCCAAACATGTGAGTCAGTGAAACAGACCACTCGGATTGCATCTGCTGTCACGATATGAGAGAGATCATGAACTCTATCTATTTTCTATTCCCTGAAGAGGGGCCATATGGTTGAGCCTCCTTTCTGCTGGTGCAGTCCTCAGACTGGGTTGTCTGGTTCGGTTTTCTCCAGATTACAAAGACGAAGAAACACTGAGTCAACTGAATCAGGAGCAGGAATTTGCTGCATTTTGCCACAAGAATGAACAGTGAATGTATTGCAGCCCTGCAAATTACTAACAATGTTTTTCATTTGCTGTTCCAGTGTTCTCTAATAATTAAACTGCCCCTCAAAAGAAACCGAGCAAGCTGGATCCCACTTAAGGCTTCTGATTTCACAATTAAAGCCACTTCAGTCACGACGAGTAGTCGGAGTTGAGCGTCAGGGAGAATTTCCTCTTGACTGTGACATTGAATTCTGCACAGCAGGGTTCAACTCAACAGGAAATATTTTTCACACAGTTAAACTGTTTTTTATACGATATCTTTAAAGCTGCCTTCCACACAGGAATCTGTGCTGCTGTGTGGTGTTTTTTCATCTTTTCATTTATTATGCAAAAACGAATTAGATATTCCGACTGATCCTACTTTGCAGAACATTTATGTTGCACTTATTTTGCTCACAACATTTGGCAAAATATTTAATGGCTCTTTTTTTTTGCTCAGGTGTGAAATTTGGAACCCAAAAAGCAAGAATGTCTGGGTTTAAAGGTGGCCATGATTAGTAGACAATCTTCACTTTCTTTCTGTCGGACATCGTAAATTACATTTAGCATTCGGTCTCCATCAAAGAAGCCCCTTGGTTGAAAGAATGTGGGGTAAATAAGACTCCGTTGTAAGGCCTACTATGAAGGCAAGTCAGCTTTCCTCTTTCCCCTTCACAGTGAAAAGGCTGGGCCACTGATGAGTTCAGGGAGTCATACAGGCAGCTGTAGCCTTCCACCTGCTCCCTGGCTCAAGCACTCATGGGAGCAGGTCTGGATGCAGTGCTCTGGCCCCGGGAGATACCAGGCTACAGAAGGCCTTGTCCTGACTTGCCAGCTTACAGTAGAACTGACTCCCACCGTACAGGTCAGGCCTGTTTTCTTCTGTCTCGCCTGGAGCCATGTATGGGTTAATTACAAACTTTCAAACATGAGTATAACATTAGATTAACTGTAACACCTGAGCCACCAATGTTCTGTATGTGATCTTGTGTGAAAGGCCTGTTATGCGTGAAACCAGTCTGGCATATGTTTCCAGAGTCTAATTCTTTTCTGTATGATTTTCATCATATAAGTACTTTAAATGTTTATTTAAAAAATTGTAAAACTGGAGAGGGGGTTAGAACAAAAAGGTGGTGATTGATTAGATAATTTGTTTTTTGAAAATAATACAATGTGCATGCCTAGTGGCCATTACTTGTCACACAGTGGTTTTTTATTAATAGTTATTAACCCATCCATAATAAGACATTTATCAGGATAACTATGTCCTTTGATGAATGACTCACTAACATTTATAAATGCAGTCATGATGGCTGAATGGATAAAGGGAGATGAGTTTCTCTCTTTTAAACAATCCATCAAGTCTGCGGTTGTAAATGATATTATAGTGTTGTCAAGTGCTGTGGCTCATTTCCGAAAGGTAAGTGGTCAAAGAGTCCTTTGGAATTAAATTGCTAGCTAAAAACACAAAGCAAGTGATGTCAAGATTCACACTGGCTAAAGGGATTTTTCAAAACCTGCCAGTACAGAAAGTTATCCATTTTAGTGGTATATTATGGACACATATAAAGCTTTTCTAATGATTTACAGACATCAATACAGCTATTGGTTACAATCCAAGGTGTGAAAAGCATGACTATTTACAAAAAAAAATACAAAAAGATGAAAAAGCAGAAAAACAACGTGCTCTATATATAAGTTAGACGATTACAACATATTGCAACAGGGACTATAATACAATCCAATACACCATCTGGAAGTTGAATTGATGCACTCACTGATGGCAGACAGCAGCCAAATATGCCATACACTTCTACAAATATTAAGGGAAATATAAAGGAAAATGGGACAACCAAGTGTGCATCCTTGGTCGTGCTATTGAAATGCTGAAAGGAAGAGGGATAATGGCGAGGCTTATTAACTTGGTTAAAATGGAATGAGCAGGCAATGTGTGGTGTTTGTGTGAGAGTATATGTGTGTGAGCTGCCAGCAGAGGTTGGCAGTGTGCGCTAACCTGGAAAGGTAATTTAGTAACACACTGGCCTTGCCTGCTTGATGTTGGATGGTGAACCTGAAAGGCTGGAGTGAGAGTTAACACCAGGTAAGGTGGCTGTTGTGGTCCTTCATGGAGTTGATCCATGTAAGATCTCTGTGGCCAGTTTCCAGATCAAACTTTTGTCCAAGGAAGTAGTATCCCAGATTCTCCAGTTCCTGTTTAATGGCCAGCCCTCTTTTTCCACAGTGGAATACCTGAGGTACCTGGTATCACGCGGCTGCTGCTTGAGGCTCAAGAATAGAATTGGAGATTCCTCTCTGCAGTCTCCTTGGGCCGGGACCACTCCCAGGCTGACTGTGGATGA
Source organism: Chaetodon trifascialis (assembly GCF_039877785.1). NCBI lineage: Eukaryota > Metazoa > Chordata > Actinopteri > Chaetodontiformes > Chaetodontidae > Chaetodon > Chaetodon trifascialis. The sequence goes on along the minus strand of NC_092064.1, from coordinate 25,328,689 downwards.
TCCCACCTAGACCAGATATCATCTGCTGTAGTCCAGAATCTCGTGGACCGGGGAAGAACAGAGTTTGGTTTTCAGGGTCCTGAAGGTGGAATACCTGCCAGTATCCCTTACACAGAGCAAGGTGATATACTTGGCAGCTCCAGTCTTCTCTAGTAAATAACTGATTTTCATCATTTCTTGGCATGGGGTATGTGTCAAATTCTGAGATGGCATTGAACTTCCTGAAATCAATGCATATCCACAAAGAACTATCCTTTTTGCAGATGATGAATACTGGAGCGCAACACTCTGGTTTGCAAGGCTCAGTCACTCCAAGCTTCCTGCTGCAGCTTTTCCACCAGCTGTTGCAGGACAGGGTAGGGCCGTTGGTGGATTGACATGCTTGATGAGGGTGGTTTTTCCCTTGTTTGGCAGCAAAGAGGGAAGGAGCCTTCAGGAAGACCTGGAGAAGCTGTGCTGCTTGCTCTGGTTTGAGAAGCCAAGTCTGAGACTGCTTGCTGTCATGGTGCTTCGAGTTGCAGCAGGTTCAGAGCAGGTGGTGCTTGGGCAACATTTCGATGTGACTGGTTGGCAGGCCGAGGCAACTGGTCAGTCAGAGGCAGGGGGGCCCTCAGGCCTCGGATCTCTGCCAACAGGCCCTCCTCTCTTCTTTGCTCTGCTGCCAAGAAGTCTCTCATCATTGTGAGTAGTTCTTCCCCTGGTCCATCTGTCAATACTGGGGCTGGAAGGGCTGCTGGGAGTGCCCAGGACCTGTCCTTCTCATCATCGTACTGTCACCGTCTCCCAAGGGTCAGCATTCCCGGTTAAAATCTCCTCATGCTGCTCTTGCTGCTGGGAATACAGTCCTGTGCCTTGGAAGGTGTGTTGTCTTCTTCCCAAGGCGCCCTCTTTTAAACCGGTCGCTGCTGTGAACATAAAACCACGAATTTTCCTACCAGCTAAAGTATTTAAAGCTTCTTAAAGCCAAATCTATTTTCAACAAGGATTATCTGCATTTTCATAAACATTTGCCTTCAAGCAAAACATGCAAGAGGAAAATTGATATTATGAACAAAAAATAATTATGCAGTTTCTGTGACCATCAAAGCACACAAGAACATACTATTTCAGAAATGGAGGTGTCGCACTCCAATTTTACCAACCAAACCCATTGATGGGAGACCACACACGTCAATAAATGGCAAGCGAAATGTTTCTGTAAATGTGTGTATAGATGAAAAAAGAACAACCAAGTCTGAACCCTTGGACACGCTCTTGAAACGGAGAAGGAGACGGATAATAGCAAGGTTTATTAACTTCTTAGTTAAAATGGAAGGGAACAGGCAATGTGTGGCGTGTGTGTCTGAGAACATGTGTGTGAACTGCCTGCAGTCAGTAACGAAGCCACTCCGTCATTAAGACCAACGGCCCATGAAACAGCCCCCCCTCACTTACTAGATCTTGTCTGGCAGGGTGTGCATTGTGTAAGTCTTCCCAGTATTTCAAAATCCACTTGATGCTGCATTATTATGTTCTCACTGGCAGGCTCAGGCCCTTTGGGGACTAATAAAGTCCGCCATGCATACTGTATAAACCCCACAAATCCAAAGGTGAGAACTATTAGCAAACAGCCCTGACAGATCTTCACGCAGCTCGTGCAAGAGTGTGGCTGCGTTACACCAGGCCTGTGGGCATCAGCTGGGAAAACAAGCTGAGACTGATAACAGATCAGGCCCACATTCCATCCTGGGCTCTGCTGAGGGACAAAGCAGACCACCAATTCTCACACTTCGTGATAGTGGTTAGCGTGAGAGTAAGGGTGAGGCCTACAGAGGCGCACGGTTGGCGGCGTTTCACAGAACTCCTCTGCTTTGATATATATCTCATGTCACAGCCAGGTTGTGCACGGCCATGTGAATGCCTCTGTGAGAGAAGAAAACAAAAACATACATCTCACTGGCTTTATTCAGTGTCAGTTTTAGGCTAGTCTGTTTTTAATAATGTGAGGAATGGTTTGGCACTGTAAGGCCCAGGTGCTGACAGACCTCCCGACACGCTGAGCAGGCTCTCTGGGTCCATGCTGTGCAGGCCTGGCTAAGCCCGGCTGGACGGCTGAGTGCAGGTTGCCCAGCAGGCTGTGTTGTCTCAGCCTTCAGTCAGGGATGATAGATGGAGCTGGAAATGCTCCCAAAGAGGGGGTGAGCACATGTGTGGCAAGACGTGGCAGGTGGTGAGCGCTGACTTGACTGCAATTAAATGTACAAATCTTTGATTAAGCTCATGGGAAGGCAGTCATTAGCAACACTGAATCGACTCTCTCCCGACACTCAAACACGGTCTTTCTCTCACTCACGCACATACATACATACATAGACGCACACAGAAACACATTTTTCATCCGATTAACACTACCTTATGAGAGGCTCTCATATATCTCACCAAACGGTTTCTGTTTCTGATGTGCCCTCAAGCAAGGCACAAGATTAATACCTGTTGAATTGCCATTTTCAATTAATAAATGTTTCTGTTACTTCTTGTCAAAAATGTTAGATTCAGAGATTTCCTATAGTGATTTAAAATTGATCAGAATCTGCTTATTTGTCAGTCAAAATAAACAATCTTTTAAAAGGCTTTTCTCTGTCCAATATGCACAATAGAATAATAGCTTTCCTTTTTTGAACAACCTGCATCTGGACATCATTCTTAGAAAATTACACGCTGAGGTATGTTTGTGTTTGTGAAGAATGTTTGAGGAAGTGGTTTCATCACTGATACTGCTTTATTAATCAATAAAGTTATATCTTATCTTCTATCTTTACAGCAGAGTTCAACAGGACTACAGGAGTGGTGAGACATCCACACTCTGTTTTTGAAATAATATCCTAACCAATGTGAATGATGAACATGAAATGTATGAAAATAAAACCCAGGTTCCAAAAAAATACGGGGATCCAACAAGCTTGTGCAGAATATGGCAGGAAAAATCAGCACTCAGGCTGGTCGTGTCTCCATTAGTCCCCATAAAGGGCCAACAAATGTTATACCACTCAGCCTGAATGTACGCCATCACAGCACATCATATCTTGGACTTTTGGGGGGATTTTTAAAAGGTTCCCTTGAATTGTTTATGAGGTTATACGAGGTTCTTGCTGTGTGTGTGAACAACATCTGTAAATCTGGAAGTTTTGTAACGTGGCTTCAATACAGTTTCATCGTGACAGCATCATTCTACACTGCTGGGAGACTGAAGTGACTGGACTTTAGGTAAAAGAACTAATTATCTTGCTGTCATTAATTGGCTTGTGATTTAGCTGTCTGCAGGTCCAGTTACGTTATTTCTTGGGTAGTCATAGAAAAATGATGAGGACATTTCAGGACACTCATTAAGCCTTCTCTGGTGCAGGAGTTCAGCTGATAGATAAGTTATTCATTCATTATATCTCATTGATCTCTCCTGGAGAAACTTCCAATCCCTCATACAGGTGTCAATGGTTGGATGGTCTAATCAATCCTCACATGAATTAGAACTAAAAAACTCAAACTACGAGAAACTCACAGCATGTAGGATGCTAAATATGAGACGCCAAGCAGTGATCTTATAGTTTGCATTGCTCATTTCTAGAAAAGAGGTACATCCATACAGCAGTCTCTCACATGAGGAAAAGGTGTCACCTTTACACACAGTGTATCACACACCTAACAAGTCCCTTTGGAGTCGCTACTGCCTTCCTGTGGGACTCAGAGTGGTAATTGCCATCCTCTCCCCAGCTCGCTAATGAGAACAAGGTCATTCCCTATACCCAGGTTGCCCTGGGTTTGGACATCTCACTATCTATATCCCATAATTCTACTGTCTAGGAAACAGAGGAATGCTTACAGCTCTACACCCGACAAGCCTCCGGTGAATTCAATCTGCTCTCGGTTGCCACACAGGATTGCTGAACATAAATCACAGCTCAGAGCACAGAAACATCAAACATCACTGCAGCTCACTTCATCTTTCATATGGACAGGTATTTTTAAGGCACAATTTCTACATTTTGGGGGCAAATTTACAACATGAATCCATCTCTGGAGGGATTTGTATTGATTTTTTTTAGTGAAAGCAAATTATGCAGCTTTTTTACAACAGTTTCATAATTTGGGTAAATTTTTTTGGTAGAAGAGTGTTTTTTCTATTTAAAATGTCTGTTTAGAACAGAGCTCTTCATCATCTGTGGCTGTCGCATGTGCGGCTCTGCTCCTTTCATGGGACTCTGTCACCGTGGAGATGTGAAGGTGCTCCCTCCCCACCCGAGCCAGGAGACTACAGCGCATCCCACTGGACCAAATCTATCCTCAGAATTACACTAGCTGACTCTTCATGATGAGATAATCACAGACATGGTGCTTAATGTGACACTGTTACTTGACAATTAGGACCTGCTTCTGATTTAAAAGGATGCTGAAATAAAAGCATTAAAACAGGCTTATGTCCATCATGTTACCATCGTACAGTTTTCAGCGGTGATGGACAGCAAAGCATGGCTAGCAAATTTTCTTGTCACTCTGTAAAGCATTTTAAATGAATGTCCACAATCTGCTCAACTCTGCTAACTGATAGCCTAACATTCAATAACAATGACCATATTCTAAACACCTTTTATGGGTGCCCTTTGTCCCAGGATAAATGTTTTCCTGCAGGATGCAGAGTAGATTTTATGTTTCCACAAGCGGCAGAAAGTGGCAGACAATATAATGTTGCTTATTTTTATACACTTTGGACCTGGGCCTACAGTACACGGGGGGAAAGGGTACAGACCTTAAAGTAGCCACTTGATGGCAAAGGTCTCTCTAGTCTCCAGAAAAACAAACATCTTCATAACAAAATAAGATTTATATTATCGCTTTAGAGCCAAAAAACCAAACAGGGTTAATGAGAACGTAATTTGCCGGACGAGTTCAAAGACACTGAAATGTTCTGTAGAACTGACGGGAACTGCAGAGTTGGCTGATTTTCTCTCTGGTTGTGACACAATACGCCCCTGTAACATCACACACAGTAATCTGAACCATTGTTAATATAAAAGATATGTTAGATTACAGTGTTTTCAATCAAATTGTCTTTAACTGCTGTCTGAATCTGATAATGTTAGGCATGAAATGTACTTCTGGTGATGAATTTCGTAGGATAGTTTTGTTTTGATGAAATCAGGATGTTCCTCACGTCACTATATTAGGACAGTTCATGTTAGATAATCGATAGCATTTCCTGGGTCTTGTTTTATTTCCCCATGTTTTCCTGCTCCTCCCCTCTTCTAAGAATACGCTGGCTGGCCTAATCACAGGAACCGACCCAGGCTGGAGGTGCATGCCTTTGCACATGGCAGCACAAATTAAAATGTCTCCTGCCGCCCGCCTCTCTAATTCCCTGGCACTATGCCCTGGCCTGTCCCACGAATTACAACCAGACCTCTCCATATGGTGCAGCCAGCATGGGGCAGGCCAGTTTATTGACATGAGCTCCTCCCTGAACTTGCTAAGTCAATAACCGAGTAGCTCAGAACACACACATTTGGCCAGCCACAGAGTGCTAACTCTGTACCATTATTAGGAGCAATAGTAAAGGGACTTGGGGAGTATCAGCAGGATTTTTTTGTCCCTCATCTAAAGGAGACTACCACTCGATACCACAACACATAACATTATACAGAGGAGGAATCGAGACTTTATCCAATCCTGGACCATTTAATCCCCCCGTGAGCCGCACTGCGTGATTCTTGGGCAGGGGTCTCTGGGTCATTCCCAAGTCTAGACTGAAAACAAAAAGAGACTGGACCATTTCCAGTCTGGTTCTTTGTCATTTTAATCTCAATTTTATTGTCTTGCTCACAGTTAATGGTTTCAAAGAGTTGACCTTTCCTGGATTTTGGATTTTTTTTTCCTTTTTTCTGCTATAGTCTGTGTTGCTGAGCATTACTCCCCCTCAGCTACCAAAAGATGTGCTGTTTTATCATAGAAAATAACTCATGATGCTTCGGATTATCTCCTTTTGAACTGTTATCAGGCGACACATGAGAAATGCCCATTTTGATTTAATGTGGTAGGTTGATGCTATTTTTGGTCAAATTAAAGAATTACTTTAAAAGCACAGAGTAATGTAATATCACCATAGCAACAGTGCAGTAATACCTGTTCTATAACAGCAAAAGGGTATGACAGTCAACTAATTAATGCATCAAGAGAAGTCCTGATGATGGAAATAATAGAATCAGGCAACCATTGATCAAATTGAACAGGTCTTAGAAACATCTTTTACCTAACTGACAACATTTTCAGTCACTATTTATATCTGCAACAACACATAAACAATTTTATACCCTCTTTTTTGCATATAAAACCTTCAGAAAATAAAAGTTTAGACTATAAATTCCAGGATGAAAGAAGTAAGGGGAGGTTACAGACTGAGCGTTTAAGCTTAAATAATTGATAACTTGAAATAAAATGCAAGAGTGTTCGCCACAACAAAGCTGGGACCAAACAAGAAACTTTTGGTTGCTCAAAACATGAAAAACGAATCTGTGCTATAAATTTAAAAAAAGAAAGGGGGGGGGGGGTTTGGTTGCCATTTCCTTTGCTTTGTTCTCTGCTGGATGTATAACTGGCTGATTTTTTCACTGTTATTATGTCTGCTTCTTGGCTTTGTGCAGATGAAGAAATTAGCAGACGCACACAAAAAAAGCAGACAGTCAGAGAGCTCGTGCTGTGACCCGTTCTGCTGGCTTGAAACACAGGCATGTTGAAATATTCCTGCTATTGTAAGACTGAACAGATAAAACAATCTAAACTAATTTCCTAGTATGCAAATTCACAAAGACAGTGAAGAGTAAATGTACTGCAATGAGGGACATCCTCCAACCAGAAACCAGACAATGATGTTGTTGTCGACTCAGTTATCAGAAGACAAATCTGACCGCAACAGAGATGGGACAAATCCTGTGGCTGGAAGGTGGAGATGGACTGCCTCCACCTGCAACTCAGTGCCAGACTTTTCCAAACACACATGCAGCTTTGTTAGCATCAGCGATCAGTGTTTGTCAGACGCATTGAGTGTTGTTGATGGTGTTGTTTTCAAATGCCTGCTGACACTTGGTTCTCGCCTACACGTGTACCCTGGATGCAGATTATTAGGCCAGGGCTCAGGTAACCAATATGTTCCTGGATAAAACGTAAACAAGCGTGAAACACCTTATGACATGCATGAGTAGAGGGGACAGAGAATCTAATACATTTGTGAATAATTTCATCACCAGCTGAATAACCCACTGCTGCAACAGGATATCATTTCCCATCCCCTGCCATTGATGAGTAACACTTTAAAACTCATGACTTATGGCAAAGTGAAGCCAACCGGTCATGAATACTAACATATGTGTTCCTTAACTAAATAAAATTGACATATAGATAACAGTAAACTCAGAAAGGTCTAATTTTCAAGGACTAAAGTGGCCAATTCAGCATTGTTAGGATGGAAGAAAATCAGAGAACATGGCTCATAGTCATGAAAACATCCTGGGCCAGCTCCATCCACAAGAGACAGTAGACAATCTTTGTGAGCTCGTGGGTATCAAGATGGGACTCAAACATGCAAATGAGTGCTATTGTTTAACCAAAAAAACAAAAAAAAAACTAAGAAAATGTGCTGTACCAGGAGCCACAACCCATAGTCATAGCATCCCATTATTTTCAAATTATAGTCTTGAAGTGTCCAGCTGCAACCTGTTTAGAGAGACTGCTGAGAATTCATTCATATAAGAAACAGATTATTTGATTTTCTTCTGTTTCTCCAGTTCTTGGGGAATAAAATGTGAATTTATTTGAGAAAGGAAGCTAATTTAAAAGGTGAAAGTTGAGGATTGGGGTTCTTTCCATCTGCAGTTAAAGAGATGCATTCCTCAGTGAATCAGAGGAATAATGTACAAATGTTAAATGTTGTCAGCTATTTACAGGACTGTAGTGACTGTAAGGGCTAAGGTAAGATAGATCTGGTAAATACTATAACATTAAAATCAATGGATTCATCTTTCACTAAAGTCTTTTGTAATATCTCACTTTTTCTTCCTGCCTGATAAACTTTATTTTCTGCTTATGCCCATTTTAATTCATATTATCCTATAGTGGATTTTCTTTCCTTTGCTGTTTTCCCCATGCTAATGCGTTTTTTGCTCCGTGCAGTCATTACCTCTGTGCTTGAACGATGCGACACAAAGAAACCTCACTCACCTAACTTTCTTCTTTCTGTTGATGTTTCACTTTGTCAAAATTTTCCTCTTTTCTCTCCTTCTTTCCATCTTCATCTTCTTGTAATTTTACCATAGAAACTTGAGTGTTTACTTCCTCTGTGCTTTTCAAGACGACCTTGTTTACTCTTTAGAGTGCCGGTGTGTGACTCTTTCACTATCACTCTGGAGGAAATACCATGAGTCGCGTGCCAGTCGTAGCTAACCACAAACCCAAGCTGGGTGGAGAGGGGCATTTTTCATATAAATCATGGAATATGGCTGTGAGCGAGTCATTGGCCAGCCAGGCTGAGTGAACAGCCACAAATAGACTCCCATTGCATGTAGTAACAGCTTTGAGCAACACAAAGGCCGACTGTAGTAACCATCGCCTGTGGTAGAGCAGAAGAAAGGGGATCTTATTGTTTCGGTGCATTGCCAAGTTAGTCATAAGGTATTAGGAGGCTGTCAAGTTCAATCCATGAAGCATCGTTTTGAATTTGTTTTGAATGCTTGAAATGGCTTGAATTTTCACTAAAGTCCTCTCCTCCCAGCACCAGAGGGCTTAAAAGTATGACAGAAAACTCCCTTAATGAACCCCACTTGAGAGGGACTGGCAGACACACTTTGGTCTCCAGCAAAACACTCGCAGACTCTGTCTAGCTCCATTTCCCAAGATTGCTTACATCACATGACATAAACGGGGCTCTCAGGGATATATATCTAGTGCTGTGATGAAAGATACTAAAATAGTGTCAGAGGTGGTTAATGAGGGCTCTTTGAACAAGAAAGTGTGACAGTACAAAGGCTGCAAGGAGCAAAGACTGATGTGGAATGTAACCAACCTGTAAGCTGAAGTCATATGGGGCTAATCGGTTCCAGCAATGTATAAATTCCAAAGGGAGGAAAAATGATGGTCAGCAGCGTGGTCAGAAACAGTAAAGGTAGAAGGAGAAAGAATCAGATCAGTATGTGTGCGTGTTATGCCTGGTGGGTGTCTTATCAGTGCTGCTGGAGAGGTTAAGTCAGGACACAAATCACACCCCCAGACTCTGCCGTCTCCTCTCAACTTACACAACAGTTGAGCTACATCTGTTTCTCTTTTGCTCTCTCTGTGTCCCTGCGTCTTTCCCTCTTTGTCTCGCCTTTCACTCCTGAAGTGTGTTCACAGTGACGTTTGTTGGCCCAAAAGTGGAGCATTGGCACAGGATGATGTGATGTAGTGCAATGGAACACAAATGATCATCTGATCAGTGTCATGCACAGACTTTATGGGACAGGGAGATTTAAAAAAAAGGAGTAATTCAGTGGTGCACTGTGGAAGGAAAAAAGGTTTCTGAAATGTTTGGCCTTAAGGTCACATTAGATCAGCACTTGAACCAACCACAGAAACACTTAGGCTTACCAGAGGGGCATTTGTGCCAACCAAAGGGTCACCTGGGCTCACCAAAGGAGCACTTGGAGCCATCAAAAGGGCACTTGAGCCAATAAGATAAGCACATGGGTCAACCAGAGAGGCATGTGGAGGCATTTCAAAAAACTGTGCCACTTGGCACAAATACAAGCATGTGCACTTAATAGAGGGGCACTGGGCCAACCAGAGAGACACTTGGATCAACCAGAAGGACTCTTGGATCATCCAGAAGTGCTAACCAGAGGTCCACTGAAGCAACACTTAGCTTACCAAAGAAGCAGTTGGATCAACCAAAATAGCATGTGAGCTGGAAGAGGTCTTGAGCCAACCAGAGGGACACTCTGTCCAAGCAAAGGGACATGAGGTCAAACTACGTTTGCTTTGGCAAACTACGATCAAAAGCACTTGGGCAAAACCGGAGGGGTACTTAGACAAACCAGAGGGGCATGTGTGCAAATTATTGGCACTTGGTGCTTACCAGTGGGGAACCTGGGCCAACTAGAAGGACACTTAGGCCAACCAGAAGGGCATATTGGGAAAACCATTGGCCCTTGGGCTTACCAGGAAGGCCCTTACCACTTTGGCAGCAAGAAGAGAACAATGTTGCATTCTGTTTATTTACAGAACACTTCTTGGTGAACTACCCATCTTACGTGTCTTTAATTGTTTGCATTGTAAACATACTATATATTTTTTTGTATTTTATATTTGTGTGCGTGCATGTGTGTGTGTTGTATCCATTTTATTCAGGGTGACCTTGAAAAAGAGAGCTTGCTGTCAATGGCCCTTCCCTGATTTTAAATAAAGGATACGACTTTGGCCAAACAGAAAGGCACCAACCAGCGGCGCACTTTGGTCGACTAAAAGGGATTTTGGCTTCACCGGAAATGCATGTGGGTTTACCAAAGGAGCATTTGCAACCATTTGAGCTGAGAAGTCATTTTGGGCCCCTGGGCTGTGAATTTCGGCAAAAATGAAGCAATGAACAGCGCAGTTAGGGAACAAACATATCCCAGTTACATCCTTTTTATTTTAAAATGACGGTGGTACACAGAGCTACACACTCCATCTAGTGTTATAAAACAGTATTCTTGTTTTGTCTCATGGATCCAACAAAAACACTGCTTTGTAATGTAGACTTAAATATGCATAAGATGAACTGCAGCAAATACACATATTTAAATTCTGCTGGGTTAATTCCCAAATGTGCAGCAGGCAGGCTCAGCTGATGCTGGTGACCACCCAGGGGTTCTGCCATCCATGTCGGCACTTCACTAGTTACAGGCCTCATTGCTTTGTGTCTTTTGGGTCCAAAGTCTCTATGAGACTTATTTGTGTCACCCACAGGGCCCTGGAGACACACCTCCAACACCCACACACACACACACACACACACACACACACACACACACACACACACACACACACACACACACACACACACACACACACACACACACGTGTACGTGTTCAGGCTTGCATGATAGCTGGGAATGATAAGTACAGTAGATACAGTGAGTCTCAAAATGCTATTTTGTGTTTGCCTATTATCATTTTATATTGGTTCGGCTGAGTCCCTTTTAAATAGGTTTTGTTATGCAATCAAATCCTTAAGAATGTTATTTTGTAACCCAAATTACACAATGGTAGTCCAATAGTATTCAGATTCAAAGATATTTTGTACAATGAAGCTCTGTGGGTTTTACATCTAAATTGCAGACTAATCTGGAAGTATTATTGAACTAGGACATTTTGGGTTTGATCCAGAATGTGATTGATTCTGTTTGGATGAGCTTTTTAATCCAGTCTAATTAGTATTAGTCTCTCTCTCTCTCTCTCTCTCTCTCTCTCTCTCTCTCTCTCTCTCTCTCTCTCTTGCTCTCTCTCTTGCTCTCTCTCTTTTATAGTGTACTGACCCACTGTACACTTTTCAGCTTAAATGACCAAAGATTTGCATGACTACAACACACTTCTCCCCTCACAGATACCCGGCGTTGTTTTTGTAATTATCAGTAAATACCCTTGATGTTTTGATCAGCCACAACACCTAGCCACCCCCCCCCCCCCAAACACCTATGCATTAGATGCACATGACTCACTTTAAGACATTCAGAAATGCTTCTTACTTTCAGGAATATCATTAGACTGCAAAAGCTCAAACAAGCACATTGTTAATGGGCAAATACCAGGAAGTGGTTTTGATGACAGATTTGACTTTTGGCCACAGTATTCTAGTGTTTGCAAAGATTGACCCAACTGTTCCACTGAGAGAAAGACAAGAATTCTGATTTAAGAAGTCCTTTTTTTAAATGGTTTATCTCTGCCTCACATCAGATTGCTACACTTTTTATTTTCTTTAACTCAGTGTTTTCAATTCAAAGTATGGGCACAAGGAAATACTTGGAAACAGAGGGGAAATTTGAAAGCACAAATGCTGCAAAACAGTATGAACTCCATGACATATCACCACGTCCTCACACTGCATCTGTGTCCTGACATGGCCCCAACCATCTCACCGCATTTGCTTTCTCACACTCAGGGGAACATAAGGATCGCATATGCCTTTGGCGGGATTCCACACCCACATTCCTCAACTATGTGCTCACAAGCGTCCTCTGTGCCCCTCTCTCCTACTCCCTCCCACTTCGCTCTGACACCAAGAGTTTGGCCCACATTGCTGTGCGCTGTAAAGCAATGCAAACACTAACCTTTTTTCCCTGGGCACAGGGGGAGGTGAAACATACATGCGCTGCTTCTCAAGCTACGTTCCAAGCTCTCCTCAACATGCTACTGGCTGAACTGACTAGTATGCATAAGGATTATGGAAGTTTTTCTTGCTCCTGGAATAGGTTTCATTTCAGGTACTATACCTGGTGATATTCATTTAACAGAAATTTTCTTCAGTGTGAAATCCAGCCATGTAGGAATGAACAGGAGGGCTAAAAACGGTAACATAAGAAAAACAGTTCAGCGCTGCGTTGAGTCTACAGTGCAACTTCTGAAGGACACTTCTTAGCCAGGGCTTTTTATGAGACTAGTCCCTGGTGGCTTGTCAAGTTAAAGGTTATCTTTTACTTACAAGTCAAAGTCAAAGACACCGGGACCAGAGAGGCTGTGCAGTTTGCTGTCTGGGGTGATTGGGTTCAGTGGTAGGGGGTGCATGGTGCGGAATGTGGCTGTAAGGAAAAGCCAGGAAGAATCATTATAGGGAAGAAATGAGACGCCAGAACTGGGAGTACAGCACACAAGTAGAGAATTTCAGTCTTGTATAAAACAAGCCTCTGCACATGGCTTAAATCTCCTGTTCTGGGATCCTTTATCCTCCTGTGATAATGTGTACTTTCAAGTTTTTAAGTATGAATAGAAGACAAAAGCAGGGAATATACTTATTTTACTCTGCATTTCCTTTGATTTCCAGGCTACGGGCTGACATTTATAATAACTAAACCACATCTAGCTCCTGACTTGTTAATTTTTTTCTATCACATGCATGGCCAGTGCCACATTATATCAAATCCTAGTACACTTTGCTAATAGCTCTCTGCAACTTTACTAGATAGCTTGTCAAGTACAGTCTGTCTTGTAATACTGCGTGAGTCACATTGACCTGGAAATGTCAGTTGACTTATTAGCTGGGATGGAGATGTGACCTCAGGCCAGAAAACCTTCTCCTGCATCTACTAGCTTAGGTATTAGGATACAATACTCAGTGCTAAAGAAGAAAATAGGATCACATTGGAGTTTTTGTGTAGCTCAATCAGCAAGTGACAACTCCAGAGGCAGGCATCATTATTACATACTAACATTATGAAGAGCCTGTTAGCTGATTTTCTAGGCTTTAACATGTATTAGCCCATTATCCCTCGTTACCTTACTTTCATGATTCTGAATACATATACTCTGAAAAGCAACAATCACTTTCCACTGGTGTGTTTCAATCAGTTTTGCCTTTAGACTTTCCCAAGCAGCTTACTTCTATTCTGAAAAACAACTAGATATCTTCATCGTAACAAAATAATGCAAGCTTAATGGTCCACTTAGTGGCTTTCTAAGCTTTCAACCTCATCTATCAGTCTTTGTCAGCAAATGGTGACAGTTTATGTCTTCCTGCATCGCAGCTCCAAGTTTGTGCCGAACCAAAACTCCAAGGAGCCGATTACAACTTCTGCATGCAATGTCTTTCTTATTGTGGAATGAAAAACATCTGACACAGCTTAACACAGAAGTACATTTATTCAGGTCTTAATACATTAATATTGAACAAGTTACATATTCTTATTGATTGCAAATCACACAGCACGAGTCCAATTTATTCCCGTATAGGAGTTAAACGTAACAGATTTTTATTTTAAAGTATGCAATGGGAACTCTTCCTCTTGTCATGAGGAGCACTTTGTTATAAAATGTAAGTAAAAGTACAATATCTTTCTATTCTAGTAAAATTACAAAAATTGGTCCAGAATCTGCACTCTGAGCAGGACAAACTAAATATTGTGTTCTTCATTTTAAAAATGCAACGTATCTTTACTTTTTTTTCCGTAATTTGCTTTTTGATGCTGTTTTCTAAAAACTGTAGCTAAATACAAGAAATACAACATTGTCAGTTTACAAAAGCTTAGCATATTAATCACTGCATCATCTATTTTCTAAATAAACTTCATTTTTTTCCCCATATAACTATCTGGAACATAGAGTTTTGACAACAACAACACCATAATATCTCACAGCGCTATGTTACAATAAAATATCTCTGTCATAAGTTCAAAGAAAAAGAAAATATAACAATAGCAACATAAAATTAAGGAATACAATGCATAGATTCAATCATTTAAAAATGTAGACGTATAATTTACTTAGTACAGCTCTTTTACTTTCAGAGTGAACCCTGTGACACTGACTACATGGATTCATTACAGTTTATCCTGACTTGAGTGACCGGCACAAATATATATATAATTCTGAACATATCACATGATAAAAATGCTAAATATATCACTTTAACTTCAAAGGCAAATTTGGCTATAGTACACTATGGCATGTTTGGGTAAGAAAAGGCAACACCTGGCATCAACGCCAAACAGCAGCTTCTTTACCAGCTTCTCTGCAGGGCATTTTCAAATGTTAAGAATTTCACTTTGCTCTTCTTAAACCTGCCACGCTCCCAGGCTTTTTTAAAATCTATGTCAGCGGTGTCAGATTATGTGCCGTTACTGCTCTGGAGTATGCAAGTTTGCTAGTATGCAAGCACCAAGACTAATTGACCACCTCTGGCTGGAGGGGAACTCCATAGTCGTAACACTTGAATAGAAACTTGTATATTCAGAGCCCTCGACGACACATGATGAGACACCCGCTGACATATGTGGTGTCTGGATAAATCATACAATAAACATTAATGTCAAAAAGTTTTCAGTTTTAGTTTGTCATCCCTAAGCCACAGAACCAGTCCACTTCATGAGAAGCAGTCATGTTTACAGACACCATCTTCACAAAGGTAGCAACAATCTTGTACACCATTGGTGACTCAGCATTATAAGTCACTGACAGGATGACAAGCTCATTGTTAGTACAGCAATAAGTGAGAAAAGCAAGTCAGAAGATGCAAATATACAAGCTGGATAAGATACTTAACACTTAGTGGCGCTTTTCAGGGGCAACGTTAAAAAATAATTAAAACAGACTTGTTGTTTAAAAGATGATTGGAGTTATCAGGTCATGTGTTAGCATTTTATCAAAAAGACACAGAGATGGGTAGAGGTAGGAGGGGTAGAGTGAAAGTGGAGTCTCATTAAAAGCAGTAAAGCTGATCCTATTGACAGCATCAAAGGGCTCTTTTGGACAAAAAGGAATCATACTGTACTAATTGAAATCAGCCATACTCGCATTTTGAGACGAAGAAAACAAAAAAGAAGTTCTGAAACCCAACAGGGGACAGGCTGTTTACTCACAGTGTCTTTAATGACAAACCTCTGGCAGGTCTTGGACTCAGCCTTGGTGTGAAAACAACAGTAGCACTGAGCGTATCTTTAAAAAAAAAAAAAAAAAAAAAAAAAACCTGCCTTGACCTCTTAACATTCACAGCACTGCGAAGCGTTCAGGAAACCTCAACAATAGCAACCCACCGTCACTTCTTTCTTCTTGACTTCTACAAAAAAGTGAAAGCAGGGAACTGAAAATAAAGACTTCTCTTCAAGACTGCTGGATTTGAGCATCTTCTGGACCGTAGACATGTACAATATAAAAGCCTTCAAGCCTGCAGTCGATATCTACTTTGTTAGGCACAATAAATAGGCCCCTGTGGTATTAAGGTTCAGAGTGACGAATGACTCAGAACAATTCTGACGTCTGAGTGCAGGTTATGCACCAGCATAAATCTATATTAACCACAAATAATTTAGGTCTCAAATATATACTAAATCTAGTAAACATCTACTACATCATTTTAATATACATTCTTAACGTATGTACAAGAAATCTGAAAGTGTATTACCATTTTACAGCCTGATTGAGAAGAATCCTCAGGCACAGATCTGTCCACTCGACATGCGTTTAAAAGAATCTGATCCAGTTTTCTGCGTGAGCTCACGTCTGCTGCCTTGATTTTTGCTTCCACTCTGTAAACACTATTTACAGTCTTAGAAAATACACTGCGAGACCTGATTTTACAAACTGTATGATGACATTATGTACATTCAGGCAATAACAAAGTGAGTTATTATGTAACATCATCCGAGGATCCCTTGAGAAGTTTCTCACTTAACATCACGTCAGTCCACAAACCCATGAGCCATTTACCTTCATAATTCTCCTGTAGTGGTAGTCAATTATCACCACACTGTACATACAAAAAGTTTGATTGTGGAAACACAGTAAACAGCATGGTATGAGTCTGAGCACTTCTACAGATTGTGCTGCTGCGATCTGCGATCTTGACGAGTAAACCAGAGAAGTGTGTTTCAGTTTGGCTCTTACGTTAAGGCAAAATGTTTGGCACTTAGTTTGTACAGAATATTCGATATTTCAAAAAAAAAATTCTGATTTTCATCTTCACCAGTTCAGGGACACTAATGGAGATGCGTTCTCAGCAGATCACCACCAGTTTCAGTCTCCCGAAGTGATCCGAAAAATATTTTTGACACCGATGGTACAGAAACTGCAGGTGAAGTCGGGATGAGGGTTAAACATCCGTAGATATACTTTTTGTCTCAAATGATTTCTGATTGTGTCTTTTACCAAACTGCAACAGCAACAAGTCAGTTGAACAGAACTTCTCACACTAGAGTTTCTACCCTGACACCCAGCTGTGTGTGGTGGTCTTCACCCCATGGGGGAAACCTTGTTGGGTCACCATTGGCTCAAAGTTGAAGTCCAGGGAGTCTCCGTCCATCAGAGTGTCATGGAGGACAGTCTCCATGTCAAACTCAAACTTCTCGATGGACATGTCATCCAGGTCGCTGGGCAGCTTCTCTGGGTGCGAGGGCTGTGGCAGGCCTGGTCGGCCATACCCGTTGGTGTTGAGAGGGCAGAAGCCACCAGGCATGCCTCCCCCGCTGAGGTGGCTGGTGAGGCCATAAGGCATCTGCATAGGGCTTTTGGCTGTAGGCAAACGCGCGGTGCCCCCACTGTGGCTCAGGGGCATGAGCAAGCGGCCATTCATAGCCGGTGACGTGGCCGGGGCTTGGCTGTGCACATTGTGGGGGTGAGTGTGAGAGAGACCGTGCGGGTGACTGTTTCCTCCTCCCATTAGTTTGGCTGCGTGCTGGCTGCTGTTGTATGGCGGCAGCATGCAGCTTCCGCTGGACTGAGACACCACAGTGTCCACTGAGGGCATGAGCTCTCCATGCTGGTCCGTATCTGTCGTCAGCAGCTCCTTCAGAAGCCCAGCAGGGCAGCTATACGGGCCCATACTGGGGCCGAAGCTGGACTTGCTCTCTGGCAGTGTCTGCAGCGGCATGGACGAAAGGGTGTTCATTCCTGCTTGGCCATACACACACTTGCGATACTCCTGCTGGGGCTGCGAGGCCATGCTGGGGGAGCTGTAAGCCGGGTACCCAGGGCTCGGCTGCATCATAGGAGAGGGGGAGGACTGGGAGGAGCCAGGGGTCGCCGCCCCTCCTCCAACCTGAGAGTTGTTGGGCGAGATCAAGTTCAGGTTGTCCAGAAGGTTCTCCATGACATTCTCAGAACTGTGTCCCAGAGAACCCGTCATCTCTGTGAGACTGGGCAGCGTGGCAGTCATCTTGGCCCCAGGCGCTCCTGGGTAGCCCATATGCACGTCTGCCTCCCCGAGGTCGTCCTCTGGCATGAAGGGTGAGAGGCGGCCGCTCAGAGTGCTGGCATTGGAGCTGGTCCGAGGCCTGAAGCTGTTCCACGCATCAAAGTCATCGTTGCTGTGGGAGTTGGGGCTGCCAGGCCACTTGGAGTATGAGCCTGGGCTGTCTGCGCCTCCGTCAGGGCCACCCTGCAGGGACAGCTGTGGGGAGACAAGGGGGACTCTCAGTGCACCAATAGATGTACTGTATGTGCCAGAGACAGTCTGTGTCTCATATGTTTTGAGCACAAATCCTTGGCAACAAAACAAGTATTTGTACTATATACAATATGAATAGGCTGACAATATCTTGAGAATGATGACTTCAGGAAAGACAATAAGAAGTGTGGACATGATTAAGATCAACAGCAGGTTTTACTTTAGATGAATAATATCACCAAAATCCCACATGATGTCTTTATTATGATGCATTATGTTGAATTAAAAAAACATTTATCAAAACACAAACAAAAATCAGTTTCTTTTGTCAAAAAAAAACGGCAACACTGGGGCACCTACCTCCCTTTTAATGTAGAGATAACTGAGATAAAAGAAAATCTGAGCATGTATTGGATGAATCCTTTATTTCTTTACCTTTTTCTTAGCTGCTCTTCCTCTGCTCTTGGTGTACTTGCTGTTGTTGTCCATGGAGACTGCCCTGCGGCGCGGGGACTTGCCGCTCTTCCCGCCCTCTGGGTTTAGCATCCACCACGAGCTCTTTCCCGTCCCCTCATTCTGGACGCGAACAAAGCGGCTGTGCAGCGACAGGTTGTGTCGAATGGAGTTCTGGAGGACGGGGAGAAAGAGGAAAAAAAGAAAAACCTGGGTGAGGCGCACACAAACAGACAGATTTGTGTTTGCCCTTTTCCCAAAACATTACAGATCTGCTTTCACAAACCAGTGCAAATCCATCTGTACAGGTGGTTCCCTTTTAAAAACACACTCGGCTTGACAGCTGACTTACAGAGGAGAAAGGCGAGATTTTAAGGTCACTCAACAATCGAATGCCATTTGGAATTCAAAGACATGTGCACAAACACCCATACAATAGGTGTCAGTAAGATTGCTCCATGAGCAATGCATCCTGCACAGAGCGAGGATTAAACAGCAGACGCTCTTATCTGCACACATACTGTGCATGTGAGCTTTTATTTCCTTCACAAAAACAGAGGGGCCCATTGTAAAACACCATTATACCAATACTTACATTCCACCTGACTGTGTGTCTTGTCTAAACCAGTACAGAATCAAAGGGAGGAAACAGACTAATCTTTCCTCCTTACAGACGCATTAATAGTGTGCTCTAAGGTTGCTTAGTGACACCCCCAGTGGAAAAACTAATTTTTGAGCAGGAAGCTAGTGAAGCATTGTTAAAACACGGCAAACAAGAGCGAGAATACTGGGCAAACGTCTGCTAAGCAAACCACACAAAATGAGACAGTGTTTCTGTCCTACTTTACGGGAACTGCTACTGTACAGGACACTTGTCTTGTCTTTTAGCCCGGTATGATTTTCAAACTCTAAATCAGCCCAAACTGTTATTTAAGTGACCATTTGCCCTCAGAGGGGAACTTACACTCTGGCCCTGTCTCGTTTTGTGTCGGGGCCATAACATGAAGTAATGAGCCTTGGCCGGACGTTACTGTGCATGCGTAAAGCTTGTTGTTTTGGAAGAAAGGCTGGAACTCCCGGCGCACACACGCATGCAGAGCTTAGCGTGCATAGTGGCTAACGTCATCAAGCCTGTTCCTGCTGTGACTCATTGCTTCACATCTGGTTCACAGTCTGCCCTCTGCTCTGCCTTCACCTCTGCTTCTCCTCATCTCTACCATCTCCTCTCATTCTTGACTCTGAAATCTCGTCCCTCTTTGACCTACACCACCGTTATTATTACTTTCATTGATCACTTCTCGACAATGATCAATGATTTTTGTGAACCCAAAGATATTCAATTTACAATGCTGGCATTTGTGTTTACTAGATGACTTCAGTTATTAAATTGGGAGTCCTGCCATTTATTGTTGAATTTCCATAAAGTTGGGGGACAATTAAAGCAGAAGAAGCTGAAATATCTTCAAACACTGGATCCTACATTTCCCACAATGCAGCTTGATAGCATCTTTCAGTGTGACCCTCCCTGACTGTTGAATACCAGCATCCTTCAAGCTCCAAATCCCCAGTTTGTAACAAAGGCTTTCTTTGTGAATTTTAAGTCTCGTACCAGAGCGGAGATAACCCTGATGACATGCCGATGACATCATCAGGGTTAATTACTCATACACCACATGCACTATACCACTGTTTTCACGAGCTGACTCATGATACACAAACTGACCGCCATGTGTAAAATTGGTGTTTCGCTTTTAATCAATTAACAGAATTGCTGTTGGCTAATTTTCAGCCAATCAACTGATCAGTTCATTAATAAATACCACTACCCTCCATCTGAACCACAACACCCTCTTTCACCTTCCTGTCTCTCCTTTATCAACTTTTCCTCCTCTCCCCCTCTTTCCCCTCCTCGCTGGGTGACCTCGGGCTCTTGAGAACACGGGGCCCCTCCTCAACACTGGCCCCTCACAAATGAATGAAATTCCCAATCAAATGACCTCAGCCAATAGTCCCAGGCTAGTTTGCATGATCTGAGGGACGTGACGGTCCTTCCATGATTAGCTTAGCAAATGCCCCCCACCCCCCTCCTCCTCCTCCTCCTCCTCCTCCTCCTCCTCCTCCTCCTCCTCCTGCACATCGGTAGCTATGACAAAAGGCAAAGAGTAAAGTCTGGTCATGAGCCTCTCTTTCCCATGACCACTGAGAGTGCTGGTAATTTCAGCTGTGCTGCAACAAGGAATGACTGCAATGTGAGCCCAGACGCCGGGATGTCCTGTTACAGCCCTATATCATCCTGATGACAGGAAGGAGAAACTCAGGGCTAAAGCCTCCACTTTGGAGACTCTGGTTTCTATTTTGGCTTGTGTCACAGTCAGTACGCTGGGTGTTGGATGCTGATGGAGAAAATTTGAAAACTGGTTTAAAAGTCTTGATGCAAGAGAGGGAGTACAAGTGAAGGGTCATAAAAACTGCTCTGATGGGAAATACCAGAACTCGGCAGAACTCAGAGTGCCGTGTGGGGAGTGTGGCTCAGGGTGTCTGGTCGGGCCAATGGAAAAGCCTTGTCTCCCACTGTGTGCATGTGCGCGCGTGTGCGTGTGCGTGTGCGTGCATGCGCGTGTGCCAGCTCGTGTTTTTAGTGGAATGACAGCACAACAAACAGCAGCGCGGATTGGTTTTGATTTTGTTGCTCACTCCGCTGCAGCCACTGATACTGTGGTTTGAAAACACATGCGATTCAGGATGAACACACGCACATGAACACATGATCACATGCTCAGAGACACAAACACACACACACGCACACACACAGACATGCATATATGAAAGAAAAGTATGACACATTGCTTGCTGTGTTTGCTAATGTACTTTTTCCTTTTTAATATATTGAATTTTGTGCAAATTAAGACTCTGTTTCTTTTGGGTTCTGCGACTATGTGACACTAATTTATCTCTGGCCGCAGTACACAGGAATCTTAACATTCCAGCTAATCACTGTGTGCAAAGTTCAATCGTAATCAGAGCCAACGTGTTCGTATCTCTTAGGAAACAGTAAAGGTAGGATTCCCAGCCAGGCAGCCATCACAATCAGCATTCCTCAGCGAGGTTACAAAACCCACAATTTCACAGAACTCAGCTCTGATTACCGCCGCTTGAGGACGATGCTATCTTGTGTTGCATAAATATATGACAATAACACTGTCGCATCTCAAAAGTCAAAGTTTTTTTTCCTCCCACAAAAAACTGCAACAAAATGACAGAGGCAGTTTTGGAAAAGAAACAAAAGATTGTAAAATACAGAGTAGCCACCACTCAAAATATCAACACGCTACATGTTGCGTGCAATTAATACAAAGTTCATATGAATGAAAACCTTTTTGTTTTGCACTGAGGAATGCAATCGTGATGGATGTTGTGAGAAGGCGCCTGACACTGCTGTATCTCTGAAGGCTAGCTCATGTAGCCAGAGATAATAAAAAAGACTTCTGTCTCTGTTCTGCCTGAGCCCACCGTGAGGAGCACCACCTCCGTCCTCTGAGTCAACAGAACAGAGCGGCGCTGGCAAAACACGAGGAAGTGACCACATGAAAGAGGACTGTGACAGGAAACAGAGCTGACTTCCTGCCTCACAGGAAACACGGCGGTCGTGAGGCAGAGAAAAAGGCATGGAATGTGAAGCCACAGTGCCGTGAGCCAAGTGGACACCGCAAATTTAGCTTCTGCCCCCTCCTCAACTCCCCCCTCCCCCACCCAAAGAGTTTATGTTTAGCAGCAGGCACTAATCCCTGCTGATGTCACACTACATTCATTAAAAAGCAATATTCACTCTGTCGTATGACTGTCGAAACTGATTTACACGAGTGGAGATGTCATGACTCAACAAGCGGCTGCAGTATGGGCGTCTGGGTGGTGTGAGTGTGTGTGTGTGTGTGTGTGTGTGTGAGAGAGCAGCAGAATGTGTTTTGAGTGTAGGCTATTTAAGAAATAGAGAAAGAGGGGTTGTGTGTGACAGAGTGGGCATGGGTCAGTAAAGAACACACTGTGCTGGTTTAAACTCCCTCACTGGCAGCTCCACTGAAAGGCCACAGTGTTCGCTACAACTCTCCTTCCCCTCTCCTTCCCTCTCTCCTCTTTATTTCTCGTCTCCTCTTATAATCTCTCCTTCTCGCCTTGTCTTCTGTCACCTCCTTCCTACACCTGCACCTCCACTCTTCTCCTCTCGCCTCCTTCCTTCTCCTCTCCTCATCTTTGCCTTCCTTCTCAGCTCTTCTCCTCTCCAACCTTCTCTTGCAGACAGTAGCCAAGTACCTGCAGATAAATGGAGACGGTGCGCCAGATGGATGCTGGCGCACTGACCGAGGTGCTGACGCTCTCAAGATCTGCTCAAATGTCAACTCGTGTAATGAAAAATCCCCAGCAAAGTGCAACACCACCTACTTGCAGGGCTGCTTTGAATCAAGTGAAGCCACAAGCGAAACCTCAGCTGCAAAGCACATACAGCTATAGGTATAAAGTGCAGCATGCTCCCTCCTCACTGACTGAAAGCGTGCAGCGGGTACGATCTCACACGGCAGCAGCCCTCTGAACAGTTTCACACGCATTTACCAGAGATATGGAACCGAGGATAGTGAAAAAATGTGGTTCCCCTGCACTATTTCCACTGAACTCATTAGAGAAAAGGTGCTGTCCTTAACAGGCTTTTTCACCTTTCGTTACTCATGTTTCAGCCTTAACAGTAGGTGTGCTCCTGCACTGTAACCAGCTATTTTCTGTGTAATGTCTGCGGCTGTGAAGAGGACGATCTATAGAGAGTGTAGCTCACTATTTCAAACCAAAGTAAGTAGCCCTAAAGCTGTAGCTTGGTCATGTCTGGAGCTTTGTGCTGAGTCTGGCTGAGTTGAAGCAGTGTGGTTTAGACAGAAAATGGGTGAACCTGTTATTAGCATAACACCAGCTCAGCAGGTCTGCCCGCTTAACAACAGCATGGAGCTGAGCACACAGCTCCAGGTGAGATGGCGGGGCGACAAGTGACGGGGAACTACCACTCACTGGGATCACGAAGTCATCAAAAGACAGACTCACGGCAGGTTTTTCCCCTTCACGTCAGACGCACTTAGTATTCTGTGATCCAGAGGTCGATTTCAACTGATTCCACTAGATTATGAAAGTAGGTTTGCTGAAGGTGGTTAACTGGCTGTAGAGGCTGATCGAAGTGATAGCACCAGGGGCCAGGGAAGGAGCAGCACCGACATGAGCGAGAGGGAAGACACTACAATGAGTTTTTTGGTTAAACTATCAACATCATTCAGTCATATACTGTACCTGTAGTCAGGAGCCAGCCACTGTGCATGTGTGTGTGTGTGCGCGCGCGCAGCATGTGTGTTACTTTTTGATTTACTTGCAGTCAATATCATAACTACAATATTGACCAGATAGTTGTTTTTTGGCAAAGTTCTTAACAGATGCTTGTGTTTAGATTAGATATATTATATATAACATTTACGAAGTCTGGCTTCTTTTGTTAAATGAAAAATAAGAGTGCTTACGTCCCTCAAAGTAAAGTTTTGCAAAAAACATCTCAGATATTCGCAAGACTTTCGAAGGGCTTTAAATCGAGAGTAACAAAATTACATCAAACAGCCATAAATCAATTTTCATTTGTTTTTTGGAGGGACTTTTGCTCTATTTTGGTGGGATTTCTTCTTCTTCTTCTTCCTTTCTGCTGATTTGTTGATGTCAATGTTTAATAAAGACAAGATCCAACAACTCGAATTGCAAGTGCATCTACATTTTGCATTGTTTTGCTGAATCGTGGGATATTTAGATATTTAGTCATTGGTGTAACACTGTGGTTCCATGTAAATGAAAGCTTTACAGTATTCATTAAATTAAAGTCTGGACATTGTGATCTTCTCACATGCTCAGCTACACAGAAGGATATTTCTCTCTCTCTCCCCTCTCTCTGACAGACACACACACACACACACACACACACACACACACACACACACACACACACACACACACACACACACACACACACACGACACACAGACAAATGTAAAAAAATAAAGCAATACAGCTTCACATTACCACATTCACGCAGCAATCTGAATAGACTGTGATGACTTCATGTGTTTGCAGTTTGATAGGTTATCATCAGCACCAATATTGAACTGACCAGTGATAATCACTGACCTATTTACTAAAGTCAATACAGCAATGATCATAAAAGGCTGTGGAAATAAAAAGCAGAGCACAGGAAATGTAAAGCCTGTGGCCTTTTTTTCATACCCTCGGTTTCATTAAAATAGTCAAGAGAAAAGGAAATGATTGTTGTTGTTAATGTTGCGTAGCAGCGGACAGCACAGCCCATCGCCTTAGGTTTAGCTGGTCGGGGGAGCATAAATGTGTCACTGTTAGCAGCAATGTAAAAAGAAATCTGTTTGGCCATAATTTTGCCATTTAAAAAAAGTCTTGGTTTAAAAATGGAAAATGACCCTCGGGTATGGTTCGATCCAGAAATAGGTCATCTCTGCCCTCTCCCTCCATCCCGCCCCCTTCCTTGTCTTCTATTCCTCCCTTGTCCTTTTCACGTGCTCCTCTGGGACGCCATGCGCAGACACGACAGGCCGCAGCTGATCGCACACTTGTGTTGAAGCAAAAAAAGGGTCCCTTTCTCAACGGCTGACGTCAACTTCCAATAATTCAATCTGGCAAAAAGAGGGCAGAGAGGAGGCCCAGACACAGAACGCTCAGTGTGGAGCTCCTCAAATTCACTTTGGACTTCTATGAGCCCATGCAGCCGTCTATGACTTCCAGGAAAGTGCCTCTCCAAAATGGTCATTGTCAGATGCTGAGTTATATGACCATCGTAAAGAGCAGATGGAAAGGCAGAAAACGCAAGTCATGCAGAGGCAAATCTGTCTGCAAATGTATTTAATGACGGCCTCTTGGCAGGACCTGCTTTTCACAATCCTCTGCAAGGAACCTGAGTGCAACTGCCCTCCCCCCCAAACACACACACACACACGCGCACAGCTAAACTTGGAAGCCTGAGCGGTTGATGATTGGTTAAGCTCGAGATTGATCGGTCTCACGGACGCTGCAGACAAATGATAAATAGTCTGAGAGCGGTTCTGTGCAGACGGTGAGAAGCAGCAAAGCCACTGACACTCCAGGATCTTTCATCGCCATGATAGTGTGAGATGAGTGGCGGACTGGAGGGGCTATTAGCGAACTTCCTGCTGCATTGTATCCACACAGGAAGAGCTGGCCA
The DNA here is from genome assembly GCF_039877785.1 of Chaetodon trifascialis. NCBI lineage: Eukaryota > Metazoa > Chordata > Actinopteri > Chaetodontiformes > Chaetodontidae > Chaetodon > Chaetodon trifascialis. The sequence continues at coordinate 25,302,836 of NC_092064.1, read as the reverse complement.
GTCCTGATACTGATCCCACTGATGCCTCTGGTTTCTACGCAAAACACTGTAGAATGAGGCCCTGGTAGGTGCAATGCAAGGGACAAGCTGAAGAAAACAGTGGGTTCAAGAGCCGTTACTTCCTAATCAAAACTCTGTGGTCTGACTGGGCAAAACAAGAGGAAAAAGGAAATAGGGGGCCCTTGTCCAGGTAGGCTTTTCCAGCAGGATTACAATGGTGGATAAAGCTCTTACTGTACATCTTAGAGTACAGTACATCCCCACTTATGCCCTCATTATAGATCCAAACAAACAGAAGCTGGTGCAAGAATAATAAATCATCTGCTGTTTCCTGCAGTTCAACTAGGTCTGAGATTTAGACAAAAAGAAAAGTTGGCTGAACGAGCGACTGGGTGACTTTAAACTACACATCAACCTGACAGCAAGGTGGTTGGGTGAGAAAGAGCAGGCTGAACTTTGTGTGTTTTGTTGGCTAAAAACCTTAAAATGCAACCTTGTTTTTGCTGATTATCGTTTGCTGATTGTTTCTCTTCTCAAGCTGTTCTCGTGACGTTTCAGCTCAGTTAACTGAAAAACCACAAAACTAATGCATCTCTTCATAGTACTTCACAATGTGGACTTTATTGCCTCCTATCTCATTTATAGTGTAATAGTGATTCAACCACACACTGCCCACTGTCATCTGACCTGGAGGGCCCATAAATGTTGGTGCGAGTGACTGACTGAATGATTCACATCATATTTTGACTTTCTATTCTGACCACTCATATGCTGCTTATGATCGCCGCTACGTGCACGTCCCAGTCCCATGTTCACAAGCAAACCCAGCTCGCTGTTTACATGCTGAGCTCTCTCTTGTGCTCGCTGATTTCCTGACTCAGACTTAAGCAGCATGCAGTTCATGTGTACAGACAGGGACTGGGTTGTGCTGGCTAAGCTTACCATGCTAAAATATGTGCATGTGTTGCTATGTGCAACACAATGCGAGTCTGTGAATGCACAGAGCTATGTCTGTGGAGCGGGGATATTTTTCGCCTCTGATCAGCAGCGTGGCTGGGCTGGGCCGCTGCCTGCTCAGCCTGGATAAAGATGCAGTGTGCGGACCACTGCTGGGTGCTTGTGTGGCGGCCTGCGTCCATAGGCCTGACCCACCACGAGAGGGTGGGAGGGTGTGGGGGGAGTGTTTGGAGGTTATATTTATACGCTCATTACCCCAGTTCAACCTGGCAAACACGGGGATATCCCCGAGCTGTTTCTATGGCTGGATGTTGATCCCAACAATAAATCTCCATTCTTTACAAAGTTGAGAGGATTTCTCACTGGTGCACTTCTTTTCTGCGTTGTTTTATTGCACTGTAAAGCGCTGCCATATGTGCACTTGTAAACTCACCCTCATGAGAAAGGCTGTACACCAACAATGTTTCGAATGAGTTAAACTGACTGCCCACACTGTTTGAATATTGACTGTTTCTAAAATTTCGAAAAAAAAACACAGCAATTCCACTAAAAATATCAATTGAAGGACTGATACTGATGTTATGGCCTGAATCTGAAGTCACAAACAAGCGTGCTGTTGTTTTTCAAGAAAAGGAAAAAGATTTCTTTAAAAACAGACTTGTTCTCAGCGTCCTTTCCTGTGTGGAGCTAATCTACTTAGACTGTACGACACTGAGCAATGGGCCACGAGCGTCTTTGGTTGAAGGATTGCTGTTTAATCGTGGAGTAAAATGATTTGGCATTACACTCTTGCTGCCAGTCCGTGATGCTTTTAACTCCGTTGACGTTTGCACAGTGTCCATGAAGCTATCTGTATGTTGGGCCGTAATACACTTACCTGTTTGCCATCTCTAAAATTAGTGACTCATGCTCTGTTTTCAGAGGAAAAAAAAAAAAGAAACCTTGTGAGACATGGTGGAGCCATTATAGTGCTTTTGTCACAACGCATTTTCTTTTCTTTTTTCATCGGCTCATTCTGAAAAGCAAAGAACAGTGACATCACAAAATAAGCTCAAATTTTCACGGTTGTCTTAAAAAAATATCTTCATCTGTTTTGAAATTCAAAACACAGTTTAACACAGAAACATTGCTCTCTTTGGCACTCGCAGTTTTTTTATTACTATGATTATTACCAACAGTGCCCTTGTTATTTGCAGCAATTACAACAGTGCCATCAGATGACACACATTCAATATCTTGCCATGCGAAATTAAAGTCGCATGAGAGCTGCATTGTGCTACTACTGCATGTGTCATTTTGCTGGTTGGAGAAAGTCCAGTCACCACAGCAGCAATGGAAAAATAAGCTCAAAAAGTGTTGTGAGGGTTTTGAATTTCCTAGTAGATCAATGTGTACGACTTCAGAAATGCAGCCCGTGATTCAAAAATCTCCTCCAGTGAATATCAAAAACCATCTGTGGTGAGGACTCACATTTTTGTGAGGGACAGTAACAACAAGTGTGACATTAGAACAGGGCAGCAACACCTGGACTTGGCATCCCAGTCAGAGGAACCATTATCAAGCTGGCACCAGTGCAGGTCCGAACAGGAACCGCACATGATTAAACCAAAGCCTCACTCCAGGACTGACTTGAGCTCTATTTAACTGAAGTCCAGAGAGTATCATTTAGCTTGTTATGTCTAAGCGTGAGCCGCAATAGAGTGAAGCTAAGAGGAAGAATGGAAAAAAATGATGGGAACAAAGAAGAAGCCACAGAATGTGGAGTCACATTCGAGCAGGCCCATCTGCGGACGGGCTGACGACGTGATACACCCTCAAAACAGCACCAAAACTCCTCAGTCAGGTTTAGGAAAAGATCTGAGGGGCGTGTGTTGTGAAGTAACTGTGTAGTAGTACGGCTGCACACAGACCCTTCATGTTCACTGCTGCTTCCTCTCATGACGACATCACTGCCCTGGTGCTGCATACCTTGTGCTGCTCTCAAAGCACCCACTTCCTGTCAGCCATGAGCTGACATTTGCATCTCTTAAAGGGGAGAGGAGCAGGTGGAGGAAGAGGTAATAGATTCTAGAAAGGAGATCATTCATGGAAAACTACATCTGCTGACAAAGAAACGATCACCAACTAATACACTGGACAGATAAACAGTATGGCAACGGACCACTTGTTTGTTTCACTCACTACGTCCAACATGAAATGAATCACTTTTCCGGTGATCATAGTGTTTAGAGAATTCAGATGTTTTGTCCTCAAGAGACATCGAAAGAAATGATGAGTTGCATAAGACTGATTTTAACTCACCAACAGTATTTAAGCTCCAATAAGAGTGCAGAATAGAAGATGTGGGATATGATGATGGACAGAAACAAAAACGGCACCAAACTCATACAGCCATATTCTGACAAAACTAATATTTCTCAGCTTTTGGTAAAAGTCAGTGAAATGATAAAAAAAAGTCAAGATAAAATGGATAAATTCTAAATTATACTGTCAGTGAACAATGAAGATTAGGACTGTGGATCCAGTGTCGTCAACAGAATAAGATTCCCCGTTTTTTTTTCGTATCTCTCTTGTCAATTACTTCAGCCAGAACATGAATGATTCATTGAGAGAAAAATGAGTCCACATGTGGTTACATGTCTAATCTGCCTGACTGGCACTGCCGCGTTTCCTTGAATCCAGCACAGGAACGCTGAATGTGGAGCCGCGCTGGAAGCTAAAGAGGCCGCCCTCACACCGTGCAGCACGTCTACCCTCAACGTCACATTAACGTTTGTATCCCGGAGTACCACAAATACACAGAAATACTCTCAGGAACGCTACATTTTTGTCTGCCTCTATCACTCACGGTGATAAAATAATAACGTCCCATACTTGCTTTAGAAATTGCTGACAGAGATCTAGTTTGGACTTAACAGCTCTTCATAAATCAGTTTCAGTCCATGCAGCGTGCGAGTAGAAGCGACTGTCGAGTGAAACCTAACTGCTGGTAACCTCTCCTCTCCCCGTGAGGTGTTTCTTTTATAAACACTACGTCAGCCAAGAGCCTCACTATACAACACAGACAATAGTGCTGCAATGTTGCAACACCAGTGCAAACCTAAACTGAACAGGCCTGAGGGCGGTTCAGTTACACTGTTACACACTTTGACCTCAAAACAAACTATTAGTTCCTGTGACAACACGAGCAGGCGACCTGCTATCTGACGCAGCGTCCTAACAGCACCTCTGATTGAAGCGCACGTTGAAATTTACAGCCAGCTCCGGCAAGCGTTCATGTATGTGAACACAATCACACATGCCCGAATGCGTGTGTGATTGTGTGATAATGGCGGGCCAGCCTGACAGGCACCGTGCATAATCGCTTTAGGGCGGGAATTGCACAACAATGTGGGTCTGGGACTGGGTAATGCCTGTGGTTTGGGGCCCTCAGCAGTGAGCGGTCCCGTAAAAGTGTTGCTCTACTCGCTCCCTGTGGGTCTGCAGCCAGTTCTCTCTCTCTCTCTCTCTCTCTCTCTCTCTCTCTCTCTCTCTCTCTCTCTCTCTCTCACACACACACACACACACACACACACACACACACACACACACACACACACACACACACACACACACACACACACACACAGGCTATGAGAAAAGGATGGGGCTCATTTTTTATGTGTGAAGAAGCGAGGGCTTTCACTTCTCATTTGAATGGTGAAATTATTCAAAATCCATACAAACTTCCTCTTCTCACACCGTCAAACAATGCTGAGGCCTTCCTGTTAACCCAACAGGAGATTTTCCCAATTTTTCAGACCGAGGAGAAGTTGCGATGGCAGAAAGAGCAACAGCCCACTCTGTGAAACAAACGTCCATGCCTGGGCAAACCCACTGCCAAAACAGACGATCACATGCTCTCGGCCTGCTACTACCAAACCCGCACTGAGAAAAACAAAACAATCTGACTCATCCTAAATGACTGTTTACCTGACCACGGCGCTGGATGTCAACTATATTTTTTCAGCTCCAGAGTAAAGCAGCCTGCGTGGGCACCTGTGGGCTCTGTCCTGTTGAATGAGGCTGCTGGTATCTTTTTATACATCACTTACACTCCGAGATACTGGACACTACACTCACTCAACGATCTGTCCACTGGTCTATAGCCAGAAAAAGACTGACAAAACAAAACTCTGGCAGCAGTGTCTAAGGTGGCTGGAAACGCCGTGTACACATTTGACATGATATGTTTGAATTCGCTAAATGAAAGGGGCACTTTACGGGGATTTTCCTGGGTCCTTTCCAGTGAGATAAAGCCCTGTAAGTTTGAAGATAGCAGCTGGAGTGCCAGCTGTGTCACTAACTGAGGCTGAATATCACTTCGAACACAGTCAGCCATTCTTCCTCAGCTCAGCGAGGGTACATTTTTAACATACCGTGCTCAAAGTTAAGTACGTTTAGCATATTTTATATCGGCTTTAGAGAAGCAGTGTTGGCGTGTTGGTCAGTTGCATTTTGTATTTGGTTCCAGGTTGGTAAATAGCCGCACTCATTGAACACTGAACTATTCTTAACATCTAAGTGTAAAATAAGCCAATAGAGAACAGCTGTACAGTATGATGGAAGCAAATGTTCTTTTTCTGCTGACAAGCACTGAAACCCATCACGTAGAAATCACAAAGGGATTGAGACATGTTTTTCTCTGCTGTCCAAAGTTTCTCATTGGACTGAGTAATGCTTGCATCCCATCTGGAGCATCAAAAACATATCAAGCCTCTGCAGATATAATGTGCTTTGTTCTATGGAGCGACAGAAATCTTAATTATTGCCTCTTTGAAATAAGCTTATTTACTGTCCATGTTAAATTGGTTCTGCGTGTTTTGGGGACATTTGAGTCATGAAATTCATGGTATGGACAAGACACTCGGACAAACAGCAATGAGCGGACAGTCTGAACTTTTTAGAGACAGAACTACAAACTGCGAAGCCTCTTGGACTCAGACAGACAATCAGACAGGTAGACATGATCCACTGTGTGGTGTGTGTCTCAGCTTCTGTCACTGCCCGACGGCCTCCTCCCATGGGCTCCTGGGCATGCTGTTAAAGGTTTACTGAGAAACAATGACCCTGACAGCACTGGCACATGTAATCAATTGTCAACACGTGTTTTGAGGTTGAAGTGATGTGACATCATAGCTGCAGAACAGATCTATAAATAAACATACGTGTGCCACACACAGACATAAACACCATTTGATATCCCCGCTGCGCCGCACTGACCTGCTTTCCTGCCTCCTTTTTATTTCAGTCAGTGATTTATATCCTAAAAGGTTTCTTGGTTGACAACAACAGAGAGTCCGGAGCTGAGAGGTAAACAAATGCGGAGCAGGACAGAAGGAAAACACGAGGTTGTGAAATAATCTGTGGGACTACGAGTTTCACGCTGTTGCTCAATCTAATCAGCGTGGATGGGCACAGCTACATCACTCTGAACAGGACTATTTTTCACTGTTTTAGTCATTTATTGAAAAAATAGACAAACATCCACTGCTTCTTTCTTTTGTGCCACTAGAGATTAAATCTGAGTTTTGAACTCTAAAGATGTCACCTTTAATTTTTGGAACATTTCCAGTCTGTTTTGGCATAAAATAGACTTGTCAATTCGTGGAATAAATAATCAATATGTCAACTGATGATGAGAATAATCATCACTGGGCTCTTGGTATCTACCAGGACATCTTACACACAGCAGATCAAAGACTAACAGGTAGTGTTCATCGATACTCACAGCTGCTTTTTAACACTCGTGGTGTGCCAGCTATGGTGATTCAGCACATCAAAGCACTAAGTGGTATGAAAAGCGAAGAGCGAGAGAGTTGGGGGAGGGGGGGAGTTGTAAATAGATGCTGGATTAAAATCAGGTGGGAAGAAAAGGAAAGTCAGAACATCACACCACAATAAAAAAGATATAAAAGCCTGTGCTGGAATGTTCCTCGTGTCGGCCTGTCTGTCTGTCTGTCTGCCATCGCGTCTGTGCATCTGCCAGCAGCAGGGCTTTAATTATGAGGCCCAGGTTATGGGCACACACACGCACACACACACACAGGAGACCAGCGTCCCACATATCTCTAACACAGTGCCTCACAGTTCCGCTGACTAACCAGTGGCACCAGACTTTGGCCTGCGGCTCCCTGATTCCAGTAAATGTCTTGTTATGCAACTCCTAACAAGTGTCACCCAGTCTGAACTTGGAGCATTCTGGATCTCTGCAGCCCGCTCTCTCTTTCTTTCTCTTTATCGCTGAATTTTTCTCTGATGACAGTAAAGCGGTTAGCACCATAGGGTTTGACAAAAGTGGAGGGAGGGCATGGGGGGGTCTAGTAACCCTTCAAAGCACTAAGTGTGCCCTGCTTGGTGCAGAGGCAGAAAACCAGTAATGGAGAGGCAGGCGGCGCAGGCAGGAAATGGGGAGGAGGGTGAGGAGAGCTCCTCCAGCTCTTTGCCTGAGAAACACAGCTGCCCCTCATGTCTTGGGGCAATGCCAAGGTTGGACTCCTCGACTGCCTCAGGGGGGTGAGAGGTGTGTGTGTGTGTGTGTGTGTGTGTGTGTGTGTGTGTGTGTGTGTGTGTGTGTGTGTGTGTGTGTGTGTGTGTGTGTGTGTGTGTGTGTGTGTGTGTGTGTGTGTGTGTGTTGAACCAGTAGAAACAGGAGGACTGCTGTTCTATCCAGCTCCCTGTCCTACTAATACACATTCAGGCCCAGAGGAAAAAGCAGTTTGTGATAAAGAACACCCAGTTTTGTCCTCACTCAGGATTTGAACACCTCAAGTCTTAGCTTTTATATTTCTTTAAGCTGTGTTCTTCCGGTGTGTGGGAAATACTTTTTATATCACACAACAATATTCCAAACACCTCTGCATCCTCACCCAAGAACCTCCCATCAGTTAGGTTAAACCATCTAAAACTAAAGCTAATACAAGAACATAGGAGAACTGGGACTCAAAGACATACTTCACCACCACGCCGTTCATGCTAGTGTGCCCCCCCCCCCCGATGTCCCTGGTTGTATTAAACCAGTATGTATCATGTTGCATATCTATGACTCAGACTGCTTTATGATTAGAAGTGATCTGAAAGTTAACTCTCTGGAATCACTAGGATATTCTATTTATATTGACTTTTGAGTGATGTTTCCTACGTTATGATACTGTGATATAAACCTACATATACTATAATACAAGATTCCATCCATATTGCCTCATTTCATCTCTAATATTTTAAATCTTGTGTTGAACGTGGCATAATGTAACAGCTCTGTACGTGTTCTATCCCATCCTACAGTATTGTTCTATTGCATTTATCTGTTACAGGCTAGATTAAAAAGCAGTCTCTGGAAGCCTGTCTCGTAATATAAGTAACTAGCTTAAATCAATGCGGAGAAGCTGTCTGCGTAAGAGAGAGGCCGATACCGCTGCAGGCAACAGCCGATATTAGCTGATTGCTGATATGTTGGTTATTGTACATGATGGATGATAAGCAACAAGAAATTGCAGTACAGAATAAGTATTGTTTGAAACAGTGTAAACGCAGTACATGCATAGCTTGTTCACCAGAGAGTGCTGACAAGTTGACTTTTACACTTTTAACTGTTGTGCGCCATATTTATCGTCTTCACAATAAAAAAACGAACCAAAAGTTTCTTGTTACGGCAGATAAATCATTATCAGATTTTTAAACTCACAAATATCATCTTGGCCTCAAACTTCCTGTATCGATCAAGCTGTAATCCCCTTCATGGGGGGCAGTCCGGTCCCTGGGACCCATGACTTGGTTCTAAAGTCACGTCAGAGATGCAGAGATTCCACACTCACTCGCATCTCGACCTGCTACATGACCCATCTGCGCCTCCCCTCTCGGTGATACCTACAGTGTTTACTGTAAGACTAAGAGGGACTGGAGTCAATGGGTGCATTTACATGGTAATGACCCCGGTGTCACTTGCTGTACAATCTGCACTGACCTACGTGTTTGTCGGCTCCGGCACAGTTTGTTTTGAGATCCGTGGGAGTGTTTACCAGCGTAGGCCGAGGAATTTCAGGTCAAGAGAGCGCCGTGTACAGAGAAAACCTGCGACTGAATTGATCTCGATACAGACATCAAAGAGCACCTGAGCAATCCAGCTCTGCAGGCTGAAACCAAATATTTATCCTGTGGTGACGTACGTATAGTACAGAGATACGAGACAGAACAGATTTTCAGCAGGTATGCAAGGATGTGTGTGCGCGCTGAAGTCAGAAACACTGCCGGTAACACTTCAAATCCATACATTAATAACGTTTAGAGTGCGGTGAGAAAAAGGAACGGGACATATTAGAAATAAATAACCAGCTCTGCAGAGAGCTTCGGTGACACATAATTGGTGCCATCTGTTCTTCTTCCTGTTGGATGGCGTGCTGTGCCAGGGCCAGTGTCCAGTCCACTCAGAGAGCTTCTCCAAGCTGGTCCCACCTGGCACAACTGTCCTCGAAGCTCACACTGTCGCAGACGGCCTGAGAAGTGTGGAGGCTGTCGTGACTCAGTTCAGACACGACCGACTGTGGAGGATCAGAAGCGCTGAGAGAGAAACTCGAACAATTACAGAGCAGACAGCCTAATCGCAGATTAATGAAAACTTCATGTGCTTCAGCCCGCTCGCCTCAGGTGAGCCTCGTCTGCTCAGAGAGATCGCTCATATGGTGCGGTGACTTCTGTCATCGTGGTCAGTGTCCTACACCACAAACTTCAGCCTGTGTGTGACTTAACACTCGACCAATGAATGTGCATGAACATGCACACTTCTCACTCTGATGGTGTTTTATTCTCTCTTGAACATTCACTGAATTAAAATCAAAGATTATTTGTTTTTTGCGTGAATGTCTAGACTCATTTGGCAAAGCTGGTGTCTTTGGAGTGAGGTCTGCCACACGATTTACATATATTCATACTTCCAATTAATCATATCACCGAAGTCGAGACAGATCACAACAAGGTGGTTGAAGATGAAAAGCTGCACTAGTGAAAGTAATATTTTGGCACAGCTCGGGAGTTACTTTTTTAATTAAATGGCCGCTGAGGCAGAAACAACACAACAAAAACCACATGGCTGCCTGCAAAATCACCATTCCACATTGTCATCTTTCCTCAGCTCCTCTCTGGCCCTCGCCCCGGCTCATAAGTAAGCTCTCTCTGAGGAGACAATGTGTGATAGCCCCCCTGTGTGGACCGAGGGGAGCTCTATGAATAACTCCCCTCGCAGCAGTGAATGGCACTTTGCTTTCCCACAGTATTACTCAGTCTACACCCCCAACATGACAGGATAAGCAGCAAGACCAGGAGGTGGCTCCAAGCTGCCAATCACAGAAAAACTGTTAAATGGACCAAACAACACTGAGAAACACCATTTATTAAGGAACATTAATGAGCACACATTCACAGTTTTTGCCACGCTCTGGTGCATGCTTTACAGGAATGCAAATGATGTGCTGCTGTAGGTAATGATGCTGGAGACAGTTAACTCACAGTCACCCTGAGCGACACTTGTCTATGCAGTAAGTACACCGTCACCAGCGAGTGTCACTGAGGAAGTGCTGACCACACCACAGTGTTTCATGGTTACTGAGGCGCTGGTACCACTGCTGACGCTCCTGTGGCCGAGTGAGAAGCCGACTTTCTCATCAAAAATGCTGACTACATCTTTCAAATCTAATAATGGGGAAAGATGGTCATGTCTATTAAAGTGAACACCAGCCATGATTTTTTCCTCAGTCGAGATGAGTTGACTCTACGTGACTAACACTCTGTAGGTGTCTGACGACACACTGACTACAGATTCTTTGTTCAGATGCCTCATTAGCTTCCACCAACTTACTGAATATTCTCCCTTCATTTCCTACATTAATGCATCCCTCTGAACTTTGTGTTATTATTTAACCATAAGTATTTGGGATGAGTGTTACTCACAGCTCATGGGGAAACAATAGCTCTTCTTTTCTTGAGGAAAAATGTCGATATAGTGCAAATTCTTATATAAGTGATCCCTATATTGATGTCCATAGCAGGGACACATGCTGACCCACACAGTACACGCAAACTTTGACTTTGTGCCACTTTGGTTAATTGGAAAAGAGCATTTTACATACGATTCATAACTGCCAAATGGCAGAACAGATGCTGAAGCTTTTTAAAGTACCAGTGATGAACGCTGCATTTCCTTAAAGGGCCAAACCTGCTTGGACAATATCACCAGCCTGGCAACACATCTGCCCAGCGCCCACTTTGTTTACTGTGCGTATTTCACCACACTGAAGGGGTTTTTCCACATATAATTTCACTGACAGCACTACGTTTGACAGCTCAACGTGACTTCTGTGCTGTTTACAAACACTGAGGTCGGATGGAAGAATACATGAAGCATTGCTGAAAACTGGATTTCTACTCAGTCAATTTAGGAAAACGGTTAAAGAGGCAAAACCAGTGTGAGGCAAAACATGAGCTGTGACTGCCTTTATTTTAGATGTCTTACTGCCATTTGTGACTGACATGAGTGTGCCATCTCCCAGCACATGACTCAAACATTGGAGCCTCCTCTGACGGGGGAAGAAGGAAAAAAAAAAAACACTCGACAACTGCTTTAAATTTCATTGGCGACCCAGACGGCCCATAACAGAAGGAAGCCGTAATAAATCTCTCACTGTGTGACTACGGGCTCAATATGATTTCCCGCTGGGAGAGTAGACTGTCATCAATTTATTGTCAGACACCACTGAAACTATGTGTCTCCAAAGGGAGGTTTACGCCCTTCAATAGTGTTCAGTGGGAGGGCCTGTCACACCACATCAGAAATTTTAAGTCTCCTCTTGTGTAATGTTTTGGACAGTCTCCAGGACACATGAATGCCTCTGGTATCTCCTTACAACACAGACTAAGCACTGCTTCATTCAAGGCACACTCTAAGAAGGAAAACTGTGATCTAGCCTTAAAATCTATCATCAGTTCTGAAAAAACTGCGGAGAGACTTGTCTCCAACACACCAAGCCAGAATTCAAAGCATTTTTGAATAGCACATTGAGGGAAGCAATAAGGCAAAGACGGGAAAAAAACCCTGTTGAGTCAGCAGACTCATATAAATCACCCTTCTGCAGGGAGAAGTCAGATGACTGTCTAAGGTCATGCTAGCAATTGGTCAGTTTGCTGAAGTGCCATTAACTGGAGACATGGTTTCACAAGCAGATGATGAACAATTTACTCAACTCTTCATGCATGCTCTTCTGACAATGCAGAAACATTTCTGTGAAAAAAGTAAGGCTTTTATGCAAAGCTCAAGTTCCTGCAGGAGATATACTGTAAGAGTGGTAACCATGGATGATGGAGATGAAAAATAAACAACCCTCACCAAAAAGCATAAAGTGGCTGTCAAACAACACTGAAAAGCCGGAAATCCCTGGAGGGGTATTACAGAGATACCACAGGAGATAAAAACATAGCATAGAGCACAATAAAGCCCCTGTCAGCTCACTGTTAAAGTGCCACAGACACACCAATACACCGCACTGGAAAACTCTGTGCAACAACTGGCACAGACGACTGCTTTATCAGACCTAAGCAGCAGCCATAGGCCATCCATGCTGTGACCTCCAACCACACACACACACACACACACACACACACACACACACACACACACACACACACACACACACACACACACACACACACACACACACACACACACACACACACACACTGAATCTCCTGGATCAGAAGTACCAAAATTGAGGAAAACCCAAACCTACCTTCCAGCCTGCAGAGCTATTGCTGTCTCCTTTGTCCTTGAAATAAGGCACACTCTTCACCATCCAGTCATAAATCTGAGACAGAGTTAGTCGGTTCTCAGGAGAACTTTCGATCGCTTTGGTTATGAGGTCTGCATATGACATATTCCCCCATGCGTTTCGCCGGGAGGAGCTGGTCTTTCTCTGGGCAGCGGCGGCAGCTGCGGCCGCCGAGGACGACGAGCCGACCGGGGAGGAGAGCAGAGGCACCTGCTGCTGCTGCTGCTGCTGCTGCTGTTGCTGATGATGATGATGCGGGAGTTGCGGATTCGGGTGCTGCTGCTGCTGATGCTGATGTTGCTGTGGCGGCTGCTGGTGGACGCAGTTCTCCTGGCACTGGAAATCAGTGCACAGGATCACAGGCTTCTGCTCCGTGAAGTCCTCGGTCTCCTCCAGCAGGCTGAGGTTGTTGATAAAGTCGGCGTTGCCTGCGGGCTCCTGCTTGACAGACGGCACCGGTGAGGACGTGTTGGAGTCGCCCGGGTTGATGAACTCCGGCCGGGGCAAGGGCCAAGTGCACGACCGGGGCCGCGACAGGGGCTCAAAATCCGGGTCGATTTCCACCACCAGGTGTGGCTGCTGGACCGCTTCCGCCATGGTCGAGAGGTGACGGAGCCAAGTGTTACAATGTCATGTAAAAGTGACGAACCTGTCGCCCCTCAAAAAGTCGCAACTTCGCCTTAGAAATGAGAGCGAACACAAGCTAAATCTGTCCGGGAAAAGCGCTCCGCCTGGGAGTCAGCACTGAAAGTCACATCCCAAGCCGGTAAAAATCTGTGTTAGCAATAACAAAAAGTATGTTTCTAAAAAAGCCTTTCATAAGAAAAAAAAGTTCTCTGACAGTCCACAGGGTGTTCATCCGCTGCTTTGTTTTTGTTGTCCAGTCGTAGTGATGCTCCGTCTGAGCCTCGAACAGCCTGTTGACTCTGTGTTGTACAGCATGTGAGGACTTACTGGAACTATCATTTGTCGGCTGACACCGCCCACATTTGATTGACACCTGAGGAGCGCCAATGAATGGCAGCGAAAGAGTTGGAGGAAAAAAAATAGTCCTTGTTTTCATTCTATCGTCTAGTAAACATCTTATCTGAGGAGCAAAAAGTGAACATTTCTCTGTTTTCTGTGTGTCTCTCCGGAGATAAGGCTATCAGCTCATCACTGACTGATATCCAAATGATTTTCCATCCAGGGAGTACTGATTATTTATCACTTTTCCTTTGGATATTTATCACTTTGGATGTATAAAAACACTATTTCTGTCATCCAGCTGCTTGATAAAACTAAATTAATGTGCAAATATCTTCTCGTGTAGCAGCCTAAACCATTAATTATTTAGGGTTCGGTACGTTTTTGGATAATTCATCTGCCGTCTGATTGGCTATTTATGGCAGATGATAGTCATATTTTTGAATGTGCAAGTTACACTGAGACTGAGACAGCAACCCCACACTAATCCTCATGAGTAAGTCTTTAACAGTTTGTAAATTAATCATCCAACCCCCCCCCCCCCCCCCCCCCCACACACACACACACACCCCGTCAAAAAGCACTCATGCAGCTGCGACAGCCATTGCCAATAATCATAGCAAATAATAATGTAAAAGTGTTTCCAGAGCTAAAAATACCAATTCAAATATAATTTATCAAAACTAGCTATGCTACAGAGATAAATAGGGTTACATTTAAAAATACTGATAATACTAATTCTGTATGATAATTATAACACCCCCCCCCCTCCAATAAATAAATAAATAAATAAAGACAGTAAGAGAGGATAAAAAAAAAATGTTTGAAAGTTCAACATAGGACAGAGAGGCTCTAAAGTGTGAAATTAATGCAACGAAGGAGTTTGTCCTCAGCTGCAAGTTGACTGCTCCCGGTGGTCTGCGTGTCCTCAGGACTTGACATGGATTGACATCTTGTGGCCACAGTCAGACATTGCAACCAGACACAGCCAGCATCTCATCTCTTCCGCATTCAGCTCTCCATGTTGTCAGCGTGACAGCGCACCAAAAGACTTTTTTAATCACCAGTGTTTTTGTTCCCTTACTGGTCATCAGCTACTCTGTGCGGTGATTAATGAGCTATCAAATCATAACCTCCCCAGTGTCGAGCCAGCTGAAAATAGAATCTGCATAGAACTTTTTTGCTCCAAAACAAAATCAATTTTCCAAAACGTTTTAATTGAAAAATGCTTCAAATCGAAGAGATAAACGGTACATTTAGAAATCTCTTTATTGATGTCTATTCTTCTTATTATCATGCTTTAACTTTGGGTTTAAAATAAATGGTTTCCTGTGTTATTGGGGCTCCCTCTGAAGAGCGAGCAACTCTCTCACAGTAGCTACAGGACTCGCCTTTGATATCTTCAGTCCATCCATCCATTGTCTATACCCGACTATCCCTTCTCGCGGTTGTGGGGGGGGCTGGAGCCCATCCCAGCTGTGAACAGGCGAGAGGCGGGGTACACTCTGGACCGATCCTCCAAACAGTTGGGTACTAAAACTACTCGCTAATGTTCAGGAAAGGATCTCAGGGGTGTGTCGTGCAGCCTGCGCGACTGCGGATGAATCCTTCTCCTTGGTGTGCGTAAAGCGCGCACGACGCACGGCAGCAATGTGTTTGATGCAATCCACCAGCAGATTTCACAAGACGTTGCTGAGAGACCGGAAGAGCAGTAAGACATCCAAGTTGCACGACAATCCAGAGGATCTTAGTTTTTCATCTTGTTAATTGATATGGAAACCACGCGCGGGGTGCAGGCGGCTCTGTCTATTTGAGGGGATCAAATTTGTTTTGTGCCGACTTGGAGCCACGTGTTGGCAGCCCGTAGTACTATAAATATTTTGCTGTTCCTGCCTGAGAGGTAAACAAAAAAATATTAAGACCAACAAACCACAGAAGACTGAGGAGGCGACAGGTGAGCAGGAAATGTGCGCGTACTTTTCCCTCCGTTAATGTAATCTTAGAAATGAGCAGATCAGTGTTGATTTTACCTTTAATGTTTGTATTTGGGTGCAAAGAGGTGACGCCAGGGCAGCTTCATTAGAATATAATATATATGTATGTATTTTCACGCTCTCAGCAACATTTGAACCATCATGGCTCCACATCCCATAATCCAGGCAATCATCGACTTCTCAGCTGGAGCGATAGGTGAGTTAAGTGTATGACCTGTTGTTTCTAATGGAAATCTCACCCACCGTGAGTCTGCGTGCCAAACTGTATACAGCCGAGGAAGCACGACAAGAAAAATGGTTCAAACTGTTCCCTGGACTTTGCTTTCCTCTCATAAGCCACGATATCAATTTTTCCTCTCTTGCTGAATCTCAGTGAGACATCTCTTGAAACTCTTCCTCAGGGGGTACAGCTTGTGTGCTGAGCGGTCAGCCGTTTGACACCTCAAAGGTCAAGATGCAGACGTTCCCGTCGATGTACCGCAGCTTCGTCCACTGCTTCGTGTCCACCTTCAGGCAGGAGGGGCTGCGTGGTCTCTACAAAGGCACCACGCCGGCCCTCATAGCCAACATCAGTGAGAACGCTGTGCTCTTCTTGAGCTATGGTCTCTGCCAGGATGCAGTCCGCTTTGTGTCCAAGATGGAGAAAGGGGCCGATCTCAGGTTTCACACTGACATTTCCGTGTGTTAATTTGTGTCTCCACAATAAGAAACTCAGCATGACATCTTAGAATTGTCATACAGTAACTTTTCCCTGCTAATTTAGATATAATCAGAGGTTCAAACTCATAAAATTTGTGTCCTGCAGCACAGACCAGTGTCAGATTGAGAATTTTAAAAGGTTTCTCCTGAAGATGGATTACTTCTGAGGCAGTATTACAGCCGAGGATCGACCTCAATATCACCCACTTCTGAAGCCAAACTTCCTGTATAGGCTTCAGAGGAGACAGTGAAGTCGAAAAGAGAAAAAAAAAAAACCTTATTATTTGTAAATTAAAACAGATTAAATACTTTTTCCATCTGAAAGGCAGGTCACAGCGCCATCATCTGCCTCTGAACACATATCACCATTTTGAACAAACCACTGAATTTTATCATTCCTTTCTTCTACGGTACTTACCTTCATTGCTCATCAGTGATATTCAGAAGGCATCTGCCGGCTCCTTAGCCTCCATCTTCTCTGCCATGGCCTTGTGCCCCACCGAACTGGTGAAATGTCGTCTGCAGGCCATGCACGAAATGGAAGCGACTGGCAAGATCGCAAGTGGACAGAGAAGGTGGGTGTTGGCAGAAAGGGACACTGGAGTGAGCAGAAGATGTTTCGTTTCAGCTGATACACGTTTGCCTGTGCTTTGTGGCTTCAGCACAGTGTGGACAGTAGTGAAGACCGTGCTGAAGACAGATGGTCCTCTGGGTTTCTACCAAGGACTGACATCCACCATCGTGAGGGAGATGCCAGGTTACTTCTGCTTTTTTGGGGCGTATGAACTGTGTCGGTCTAAGTTTGCACAGTACATGGACACGGACAAGGACAGTATAGGTATGCTTATATTATTTTCCATTTAATTGAGATATTTTTGTTGTTTCTGATGTGCGTTTGTTTCTGTGATCTGCTCCCACAAAATCATTTTGGTCTTTGTAGGTGCTCTTGCGCTCATGTTCAGCGGTGGATTTGGGGGAGCTTGTCTTTGGCTGACGGTCTATCCCATAGACTGCGTGAAGTCCAGGATCCAGGTGTACTCCTTAGCTGGGAAGCAAGCGGGCTTCATGAAGACCTTCATGAGTATCATACGCACGGAGGGTGAGATTTGATCATTAACTTTTAAATAGTTTTCAGCACAGGGGAGCACAACTGAACGATTTACGTCACATGACCATATAATCACAGTTTGAGGGACAAAAACTACGTAGTCAGGTCAGTCTTGGTTCAGTCGAGAACAGTGCTGTCAAAACTTCACATTTTAGACATTCAAAAATCAGAGTTAACCTCTGCAGAGACACACCTCTCAACTTAAAATCACCAGTTGAAACATTTGACATAGTTGAAATTGCTGAAGTGCAGTCAGTGGAAATAAATGAACTCAGTTTAAACAACAAGCGCTGGGAGCTGCTGAAATGTTAATTGAAGAGTGAGAGATGAAAGCTCTCGGGATGGGCAGGACTGTCGGTACATATGGAAATTTAAAAAGATGAATCTGGTCTAAATTCATCCATTCACCGTCTTTTTGTTGTTGTTGTTGTTGTTCCAGATCAGAGCAGCCTCTAGCGGGATATTTTTATTCCACTGTTCTCTGTTTACTGTAGACATTATAGTGTGTGGAAAACCACAGTCTGACCTGATTTGCACATCTAGTTGAATTTTATCTGTGCATCTCATCTCTGTCTGCATGCTTAATGCACTGAGTCATGGCCACACATTGCACCATCTGCACCATCTGCACCATCTGCTGGTGCGATGGGGAGATGCACAGAATAATTTGGCCTCAAAGTGACACAAATGAGGCTGCATCAGCCAATCACACTGATCCTGGGAGGGCGCTTAATTCAAATGTCAGAATTTAAATGTCAACTTGTGTAATATAAACTTGCATAGGGATGAACTTTGACAGCTTAAGCCTCTCTCTGACATAAAACCTGATCAAAAACTACAAAAGTAGCCTTGAGTGGGTTGGCTGAAGTAAACTGGTCGACTGTGACGCAGATTGTGGATGCATCTTGTTGCTGATTGACTGTCTTGTCCCACAGGCTTCACCGCTCTGTACTCTGGCCTGACTCCGACCATGATACGCACCTTCCCTGCAAACGGAGCCCTCTTCCTGGCTTATGAGCTCAGTCGCAAGTATATGATAGAGATGGCTTCTTCCTGATGTGGAGGATCTTTACACTAAAGCAAGTATTCTGCTGAAATCCCGTCTTGTCCTCTGAAATGAGATGACTATAAGTGTTATTGTGTCTTAAAGTATGACTTGATGCTTTTTGTATGGCTGCATTTGAGTATCTTGTGAACAAAATGAACAGGGTTTCCTTACTGTGCTGGCCGCAGTAATTTAGAATAAAGTTTTATCCAAACATCCATGTCTGTGTAATAAGACGAATCCTGTTAACCAGCTCATCATTTTCCACCTTCCACCTAATTTACTAAGAAGCCATGTATTTGATATGAAAACAGATGAAAAGTGGATGAAAGGAAGTGAAGATGCTAAAATCAGAGTAGAAACACGGTTCTGTTTTAACTGATCTATAACAACGACCTTCAGTCATTTTGGCTTTGTTTTCCATTTTCAGTGTGTTGAGTTCAGCCTGCCTGCTCTCACTAAAGTACAGCGTGCTCTTGCAGCAGAAAACCTTTTGATGCATGACAGTAAAATCAGTCCAAAACCATACTCTATAAAAAGATATATGTTGATAAGAATACAAATTCTAGATGATAACTAAAAGTAGTACTGTAGGTCAAAGTTTCTCTTTTTCACACGCTGGTTGTCACAGAAAAAATGAATAATGAAAGTAGGAGGAAGTGAATCTTTTGTCTTTCCTGGACAAGATTTAGAAAAAATTGCACCTTCTAGGAATTCTGAGTAATCGTGTATGGTGGAATATACAACAGATTTGTCTGTCCCAAAAAAGGAAAGCCACATTTTTTCTTCTTTAGTTTGCATTTTAAACATATCAGCTTCAACGAAATGGGCAGCCTGTTGAGTGTGTGTGTGTGTGTGTGTGTGTGTGTGTGTGTGTGTGTGTGTGTGTGTGTGTGTGTGTGTGTGTGTGTGTGTGTGTGTGTGTGTGTGTGTGTGCGTGTGTGTGTGTGTGTGTGTGTAGTGCTGCAAACAGCCTGGATTCACATGCACCCATCATGTAGTGCAATGAGCTGGTTGTCATGTGACCAAGTATCATGTGACAGTTGATTAAAGCGACTCACTGGAAAATGATGGCAACCAGCAGCTCGCATGTCACACACTGTCTACTGCAGCTTCACATGACGGCGGTGACTTGGTTTTTACTGTGCAGTCGGGCTGTTTCACACACTCTTCGTTATGTATTGTGACTCTCAGTTACACAACACTGCTGCTAAAACCTGCAGCATTGTACATCTAAGATATATTTTCTGTGGTAAATTTTGGTGTCCTCCACCTCCCTCCCCTCTCTTCCTCTCTGCCACACACATGCTTTGTCAGTGTATTTCTCCCTCTCCTGAAAACTCCTTGCACAGTGTAAATGTGGGTAAAC
Source organism: Chaetodon trifascialis (assembly GCF_039877785.1). Taxonomy (NCBI): domain Eukaryota; kingdom Metazoa; phylum Chordata; class Actinopteri; order Chaetodontiformes; family Chaetodontidae; genus Chaetodon; species Chaetodon trifascialis. The sequence goes on along the minus strand of NC_092064.1, from coordinate 25,282,846 downwards.
TTCCATGATAAGGGAGGAGACACATGAGCACGATCACATCTTCTTGTGCCTGCACCAGCTCTCATGTTTCACGACTTGGATGCCACCTATTGTTTATTCATAACCTGCACTCAACAGGTGTCAGACTCCTGGACGTGAATGTACGAGCATAATGGGAAAGCACAAGAGCTGACTTTAAGCTTTCCAATACAGGAGCCGCATAGAGGCTGGTTATGCTCTGTGGTTCATGTTACCTGTTGGCACCCACAAGAGTCCAAGAGTCACACACCAAGTGGGAGTTGATGTGTGTGTGTCTCACGCTCATGAAAAGCAGCAGGGGATGAGGGACGGCAGCGGGCCACACCCCAGAGGGACAACAGACAGGTAAACAAGTGCAGCGCTGCTCCACTCGCTCCGTCACACCGACAACATCCTCACTAATGATCTCAACGACGTCCAGCACGGCCGAGATGGTTACACAAGGAAAACTTCAGATCAGCGCCGTGGAGAATGTCGAAGGTAAAGACTTCTTAGGGTCTTTCACTTTGGTTGTTAGATGTGAAAAGTTTGTTTTGACGTGTTCACCGGGGACCTCAATTGAGGGGGAAGCGTGAATTATTCAGGGTGAACATTTCAGAGATGATAGATGTTCTATGAGGGCCGAGTGTGTTGTTTTAAGGGACCCAGGAATTGGAGAACACTCTGACACAGCACTACCTGCTGGATGTTTAACTGTCTGTAAAGCATTTATTTATTTATTTTTTTACTTAAAATGTTCATTTTTATTGAATGTCTTTAGTATTTGACACTGATAAGTTGTTGCACCATGATGTCAGCAGGTATGAATTAGATAAATATATAGAAAACTATACATATTTGTAAGCTATAAACAGAATATAATGGTCTAAACAAGCAATCAATTAAACAACATTTTCCCCAAAATATTGAAGTTAAATGCATAAACATTTAATATGTATTAAGCACTTTTTTCCATCAGAAATGTTTCACTAACCTAACAAAGCTGAAGTCAATTCATGATCCATCACACCGATTGGCTGGTGGAATTGCTCACCAGCCCCCTCCTTTAACAAATCACGCCTGATTTTTTTATTTGTTTTATTTTTCACTCTTTATTTTTTGTTTGTTATTAATTTTTGTAATCTTCTTGGGATTGAAACTTAATCCTTCACTGCTCGTTTTCTCAAGAGATCATATATACAGGCTTGCATAGGTGAGCATTGTTACATGCGATGTGATGCAGAACATAATGATTAAACCACCGACAGTATAAACAACGTATTGTCAATTGTTCATATTTGTGTTTCCATATTTAGTCTTTTATTGTGTTTTCCAGTGACAGCACTCTGAGGACAAGTTTACAATGTCCCATGTTTGTCCCTCAGCTGTAATTAAATTGTGCTGAGCAGTTTGTTGATTGATTGATTGATTGATTGATTGATAAGCAGATTGACAAAAAATGCACTGACAAGTTCTGTTCACTCATTTTTTGTTCATCTATCAGGCAAAAATGGCAAACATTCGCTGCTCCCGCCTCCTCAAATCCAAGCCTTAGCCTATTTCTCTGCTTTGTCTTTGTAAATTGAATATCTTTGGGTTTGGGACTGTTGTAGGTGGCGTCTTCCAGTGCAGTGGCTTTTGTTCATACAACATGCAGTCAAAACCCAAAGATACATATTAAATTTACAACGGCAAAGCAGAGAAAAGAGGCTCAGATTTGAGAAGCTAGAGCCAGCGAATGGCCTTTTTGCTTCATAGAAAACATGCGTTTGAAGATGTCATCTCGGGCTCATGAGGATTGTTTTGCATTTTAAACTATTTTTTGTAATAGCCAGTTGCAGTCCTACACCCACTGAAAAATCTCCTCTTAAGACTAGACATAGACCAGACTTCCTCTAATATCCCCTCTGTAACTGAACTCCATCACAGTGGAAACATTTTAAGGATGATAGTTCAGTGGCTCCACACAACACTTTGTGACTCAGGTGGATTTGAAGTTGCGTGACCTCCCTTAGAGATTAATTACATTATCAGTGACAAATGAGTTGTGCGACTGTGTTATGTCTCGCTGCCTGATTGCACAAATGCTTTGCCACCTTAAATAAAAGGCGCTGTCCCACTGGAACATATTACATTTTAATTGTGTGAAAAAAATGACAACCCTCTTCGGATTTAAATGCAAAATAGTGAACCTCTCTGACCTCCAGTGCAAGCGTACAAAGTGTTTTTTCCCTCTCTCGACAGATAAAAACTCAGGGAGTCTGGGATGTTTCGGTTGGCTGTTGGTCCTCATATCCCTCATCTTTATAGCAGCAACCTTCCCGCTCACATTATTTATGTGTGTTAAGGTGGAGTATTTTCTCATTGCTGTACACTGCTGATGTGGATTAGACTAGTATTTGTTTCTGGAGGCTGAAACAGACAGCAGCGTCTTTGTATTGGACTTGCTGGGGCTTTATTTTTATGTCAGTATTCACTGCTCTGGAATTTGACTGTTTATATGAACATTTTTTAGCTCCCAACCAAGTCTCAAAATTTTTCCTTGCAAATTTTTGGCAGGTAAAGCCAAGCTAAGTCTATCAGTCTGACTTTCAAAGGTTTATAAGCTTGTTATTAATTCGTTAAGGTGACGCACAGATCATTTACAGTAGTCACATATACACTCTGTGTCTGTCTCTGATGGCATGTTTTTGTTTGTAGAAAAAATACCTCCGTGTGTGTGTGCTTTGTTTACCTCAGCCACTGCACCAAAGTCAGAAATTTTCCAGTGCTACCCATATTGGCTTTAAGGCAGAGTGACTCATTTTTAAACTCATTTCAAACTCAGGTAATGAATGACTAAAATGTGCAGACATGGTAGATATGACTGCGGTCTGAGAGAAACCACCATCATCTTTCTTTTCTTTCTTATGTTCCCTCTATGGCTGCTGTGTTTCTAACACACAGATCGTGAAGGAGTATGAACGAGCGGTCATTTTCAGACTGGGCCGGATCACAGACAGGAAACCTAAAGGACCAGGTTTGTTCTCCGATCACAAAAAACACATTTGCTTCCCAGTGGAGCTGAATAGAGGAAAGCTGTTAAAAAATTGATGTCTAGTTTCTATAAGCTGACAGTGATGCATGTGATGGATCTTTATTCTTTGCAGGACTTTTCTTTGTTCTGCCCTGCACTGATAACTTCGTGAAGGTGGACCTGAGAACTGTGTCCTTTGACATCCCTCCACAAGAGGCAAGTTCTTTGCATTTACTCTATTTGCAGCAAAAGTGTGAATTTCACTTGTGTCTCCTGTATCACAGCGTCTCTGTCATTAATAAAAACTGTTGGTCATCTTCCGGGGTGATCAGAATTATGACAGCGTGGTAATTGCCGCTTTCTACCATGCAGATCCTAACCAAAGACTCAGTGACAGTGTCTGTGGACGGCGTGGTGTACTTCCGCATACACTGTCCCATCTCATCTGTGGCCAACGTGTCCAACGCACACTCGTCTACACGGCTGCTGGCTCAAACCACCCTGAGGAATGTGCTTGGTACCAAAAACCTGGCAGAACTGCTATCTGACAGAGAGGGCATATCACTCAGTATGCAGGTGAGGATGAACTGTGTAAAGGTTTATGAGGAGCCGGAGGGCAGGAGAGAGTTGGGAATCTTGCATTTAATGACTGGTTGAACAGAAAATCACAGCTCATTTTTGTTCTGGTGACGCCTACATTAGTTAAAATAACATTGGAGCCAATCAGTGTTCACCAAACGGCTCCTGTAAGCTTGCTGTGCAGCTGTGGGTGTTAAAAAGTCCAATCTCTCCCTCATTACCCTCCATGTTCTCCCTATAATGATCTGAGTTTGACCAGGTGCACAATTTCTACATCTAAGAGGAAAGATGTTGGTGGATATTTGCCTCTTTACAGATCCAGCAGACATGGAGCAACTTAATCATCATGTTTCTAAGCAACTGATGAACACAAATCCAGAGTTCACTCTCCTCATACCTGTAAAAATACTGTCCCTGTTTCACCAGCTGTGGTTAACTCAGTCTATGGTGGCTTTATCTGCATAAAACTGCTGTTATTTGTGTGACTGAATTATTTGTCATAAACAATCCACTGCAGGAGGCCCTGGATGAAGCCACTGATCCGTGGGGTATTAAAGTGGAGCGTGTGGAGATCAAGGATGTGAAGTTGCCTCAGCAGCTGCAGAGAGCCATGGCAGCAGAGGCAGAGGCCAGTCGGGAGGCCAGAGCAAAGGTGAAGAGGGAAGATGGCAGAAGATTTAATTTAATTTCCTCTTGATGCACTCCATCTGTGAAAAAGGAAGGGATGCTGGGAGGGAACAGCTGTACAGATAAAGATTGTCTGCCTGTGTTTCAGATCATTGCTGCAGAGGGTGAAATGAAGGCCTCCAGGGCTCTGAAGGAAGCCTCTCTGGTAATTGCGGAGTCACCTTCTGCTCTCCAGCTGCGATACCTGCAGAGCCTCAACTCCATCGCAGCAGAGAAGAACTCCACCATCATCTTCCCTCTGCCTATAGATATGCTGCAGTGTTTTATGCAGAGGAAGTGATGATTCTCATAGCCAGCAGTTACAAGAGCAAAACTCACTATTATAATTGTTATATGGCTATTGTTACTCTTGTAAGCTTCAGTGGTATCTCCTTTAGATACAGCAAGCGGCCTAGTGTATTTACTGCTGAACTGTACTCTGCATTATCACTTCTTATAGAAAGTTTTACTGAGGCGGAAGAGGAGCTTTATGTCATTTCCTTATATTACAATGCAAAATAGAGAACTGAATAATTATATATCCACACGAAATCTCACTTTTGGATTTTCTCATTGATTTAATACTTAAATACAAAGTGCAACATATACAGTATAGACATTAGTGTCTCATCACTGACCACAATATTTTAACCAGCTAAGCTACAGATGCAGTTCTGGAGGAGGACAAAAAAATAAATAAATAAATGAAATGCACAAGAAATGTAAAACAGAAATAATGCACAACAACCATATAAAGACATGCTTTCTTTAACTAATCCAGAGCATGAATGTCTGAAATACTGAATATGAGCTTTACAACAGAAGTCCTGTAAACAATCAGCAGAAGGCCCGACATCCACCCGACACAACAACCTCCTCTGACTGTGGATGCAAACTGGAAACAAAACATTCAGTAAATGAGTACAAGGTCATGTCCACAGGACACAGAGGCAACCAGTGCAATCAGAGTACCTGATGGAGAGAAATATCATTTCCACTTCCTGTCAGAACACAATAAAGCCCACCAAGTTATCATCAACTTGTTGTCCCAAATGTAAATGCAACTCTCCTACAACCAATTCCTGTTTGAGCAGATTTCCACATGTTATGTGTCTGGGGGAGCTGATTATTAGATCACATTATTATAATAAAGCAATATTTCTTCAGTTTATTTTCATATATTTGCTGACTGCACATATTCTGAACATATTCTGTACATCCAACTAATCTTATACAAAGGATATCTTGCAAAACAGACAGTTGAGCTGAGTGGTCATGTAAACATGAGCAACAATATAAAACAAGTACAATTAATACAAAAGAAAGTTATGGCAGTTGCTTCCCTTCCTTGACTCATAATTCCCCTCAAGACCTGAGATTATTCTCTACAGTGAGAAATGAGGTAAGAGCTTGCAGATTTTCATGATTCTCTTCAAATTCAAAGCCAGGTTTGGACAGGAAAGAGTCAGCTGGAGGTACAGATAGAGACTGAACGCTTGGAAGCGATATTACTTTTCTTTTCCCATCATACTTGCTCATGAGGTTTTCTGTGGTGGATTTCCAAAACACACAGAATTCAGTTAGCAATGGAGAAAACAATGCGAGTCAGCTGCAAGCGCGATGACACGATTCACTTAAAGAAAGAGACGACGTGTGTAGAGCTGTACGAACACAACAGAATGGACAGAGGCTGGATTTCCACGTGTTCAGGTTAATACATGATGATGAGAACTGCAGTGTCTTCACCATTAATGTCAGATTCAGCAGCAGTTAACTCCAGACATACGACAGCTACAGTACACGGTTAACTGCTGTGTTTCATGATTTCCTCTTTGGTGGTTTCTACAGATCCTGCGCTTTCTTAACCCGACTGAACATGAGGGGCACCGTCTTGTATAAAATAAGTGAGATTAATCTGAAATGTACAATACAATTATTGATTTCATTTGAATAAATCCTGCTCTGTTTTATTAGAAATAAAAGTTAACTTGCGTTGCCCTTTCACCCCTCTGCTCCATATTGTCACACTGTAGGTAATCCTAAAATAAAATGCATTATATTATAACTGGAAGACAGAACATGCTTTAAAGAGAGCAATACATGTACAGTTTTTACAAATTATAATTAATATCATGGTTACACTGTGTTGGCAGTTCAATGGATTTATGAGTTGTTATGTTGTAATCTTACATTTCAGGTCAATGCTGATATCTACTCGTTCAAAGAGAGGATGGATGGTTGAGGTTAGATGGCTCGGCAGTCATTCACACACTCCTGATATATGAAATATGTCAGCATGAAAATGTTAACATGCCCCAGAGAAGAATCCACACTAAGTGTAACTTACTGTCGGTAGGTAATGTAGGTAGGTATCGCCTGTGCCGTGACAAACGTTGCTGGAGGGAGGAAATGGACAGCGAAGGCGCTTCTCGTGTTGCACTTTGATGTTTGCTATGTCTCGTACATCCATCATCCTGAGCGCTGGATGAGAAGGTGACGTAGATGGAGGCGCAGACATGGAAATGAGGCACCGTGATTCTGATCCTGCTCTCTGAAGTCTACCATGACCAGGTCTTTCATCTACTGCAGTCTCACAGCACGGCTGTACTGTGGGGCGTTCAGGCGGCGTAGAAAAAGAGGAGGGCAGAGAATTCCCTTTTGAACAATAAGAGGTGTGATCATTAATACAATTCTTTAGGTCAGAGATTGAATTCCTGCTGCTGGATGTTGGAAATGCATCACATGGGTGAGCAGCGTCTCCCAAGAAACAAACGTATCTGTGTCTGTCCATCTACATAGTGTAAAATCCTGCCATCTTAATCGAGAGGAACATTCAACAAAGAGTTTAAAAAGATCAGGGCTTCCGATGCCGGATAAAAGAAAGCGGTCGATAAAAGAGCTTCCATTGAGAGTGTCATTGGTGGTAGGAGTGTGGGCGGGCAGGGGAGCCTGGTCCAGAGGAGGGTCGATGGATGGGGGAGGCGCTGGGGGACATGCGAGGGCTCAGGTCGCCTGTCTGAAGACGCCACAGCAGTTCCTCGTTAGTGCGACTCAGACGCTTCTTCTCGTTGCTTTCCTTCTCCACGTGCACCTGCAGGTTGGCATTCTCCTCAGAGAGTTGCCTGAGAAAGACGGAGGACAGGGAAAAGTCAAAACATAAATACCACGCACTACTGCTGCATAGCTTTCAAAGGCAGAAGTTTCCAGCTGCAAGGTCGTAGTTCTAACCTCTGTCTGTTACAGTGATGGAAAAAACAGCTGGATACGCCCTAAGATTAACTCTGTCCACTGCTGCACTTGCCAAAAATTGTTCTCCCTGGACACTCGATCTTGGGGTTATACTACACTACACTATAATTTAAGTAATAAAACCAGGAAATCACAAGGTTGCATTGTAAAAGTCTGAACAAACACATAACAAAATTAAGATTTTTGGCTGCAGAATTAAAGATTCAGACATCTTAACCTTATAAATGGGCCTTCTAAGCCCACCTAAATCCACCTCTACTGGTTTGAATTCACACGCTGCATTAGGATGTGTTTAAACCTTAAATCTGACCTGGACACAGCAACGTTCTTGTCAATTCTTTCCATCAGGTCCTCGTTCTGCTGCTGTAACACTTGCAGTCTCTCCTCCAGGTACACATTCTTTTCGGCCTGCTCAAAAACACAGGAGAAAAGGTGCACGACATTAAATTCTTCAAATGGTGGATGACAATACAGCATATTAACAGTAAAACAGGCAAATGATATGGACTTGTAAAGGAAAGGGTGCAAAGGATTTGGGCATTTGATGCTGTCATTAGCTTACCCTGGATGGTAGTACAACTTTTTGTGTGGGTTTAATATTTTTTTTTTGACAACTTCACGTAAACTTCGCTCAATGAAAGCAGAAATTTGAAGCCTACTATTTTCTCCAGTTCTGAGATCTTCAGGTCCTGCTGATGAATTTGTTGATTCTTCATCTCCAGAACTTCTTTCAGACTCTTCAGGTCCTCCTCAATGTGTTTATATGGTGCCAAAGCATCCTGGCAACAGCAGATAACATCAGTGAAAACCTCTATCGGTCTTCTACAGCTACTGTCAACATATCGTCCTGTACTGTATCGTGCAGCAGTTACCACTATCTGCTCATCCGTGCTCCTGCGCAGAGCTTCTTCAAAGCGCTTGGCTCGGTCTCTGAGGCTACGATTCTGAAACGTCAGCGTGTCCACCTGGTCCTGGTGACCAGACAAATGTTCACTTCTTAATTACTGTCACTAACTACAAAACGCATCATACCACGTATCTATTTAAACACATATTTTTAAGGAGAGCTTTTTACCTGCAGTGACAGTCTGATCTTTTCAAACTCTTCTTCCAGAGACTTGGTCTGCTGTTCATGAGCCATCTTCAGATCTGACACAAGAAATAACACGTTATTATTTGTCTTGACCGGCAGCAGTGAGTCAGGACAGGAGAGTAACAGGTTTACAGTAAATGCTCACTCTTCACAGTCCTGGCATGCTCCTCCTGCAGAGTGGCCAGCGTGTCGTTGTGAGTCGTCTCCATCTCCATCAAGGAAGCCTCATGGTTCTCACTCATCTCCTCAATCTGCAGCCAAGATTGAAACAATTGACAATCACAAAAATGACTTGATACTAATGATGCCAACTGTTCACACATACACAGACGTGGAACGTGTTAACAGTTTTCATGGTAGCTATGTCTCCAGTCAAACAGCCTTCATCACAACACACCTGCTCTTGCTGTTTGAATCGCAGCCTCTCCAGCTCGCGTCGTTGTTGGGTCTGCAGGATCTTGGCCTCGGCCGTGTGCTGAGCCTTCAGCCGCTCCTCCAGCGCTCCCAGCTCCCTCTGCTGCTGAGCCCGCAAACCCTGCAGCTCAGCCTCGAAACGACGCTCCAGTTCCTGCTTCTCCTGCTGCAGTTGCTCCCAGTGTGCAACACTGAAAGCTGGAACACAAAGTAGAGCTTCAGTTGGTTTTATTAAACCCAAAGGTAAGTCATGCACCAACTCCCAAATTTTGTTTTAAGAAGATACAAAGACATTACGATTGTATTGTAAAGTCTGGATGTTAACATTTGTTTTGTTAAATAACAGTTCATTAACAGTTGTGCAAATTGATATGTTTATTTTGTAAAAGCCTAATAAATTCTAAATCCTTTGATATGAAACCATGACAATGTGTATATGGAGTCCAGTGTTTCGTCAGCAGGGTGGATTCCCAGGGCTCACTTCCTCTCGTCCCTTGAGGTCCTATACTGTATAATACATGACATGCAGCCGAGAGCGAGTGACTCACTGCTTTTTTCCTCCCTGCAGTGCCACATCTGTCACGCTGTATCCCACTTACCCACTTCATCCCTGATTCTGGCGAGCTCCAGGGACAGTTCCCTCTCCTTCACAATGGCATTCTCACTCTGAAATGCAAACACATACAGCAGTGGACACATCAGAGCTGCACAAACCGATGCGAAACGCCTGCAGAGCCACTGATGTACAACTGACACAGGACTGGCTGTTTCTAGTAGTTTGTCCACCCAGTTTCTGTCAATGTGGGAAACACATTTCTGAGTTCAAGCCCAGGAATTTTTCAGAGACACGGCTGGACAGTGAGCCATTGTATGCACTTTAAAGATCACTTTTATGGCAAACCAGAGGAACATGAAGAGGAGAGAGAGTTGGAGATATTTTGAACCCACAGTGTTAGCAGCTACATGTGCGTTAAAGGGTTGTACACCAAAAGGACGTCCCTACCTCATGTGTTATTTGCATTTTTTAACCAAAAAAAAAGGTTTGATAATAACTTAAAAAGCAGTCTGACGCTCTTTGATTCTGACTGTGCTTATATCTTGTATGCCGTGTGACGGCTCAGTTAGAATAGGTTGTAACCTCTCAAACTGTGTAATCAGCAATAACCACAAACTATCTTGTATCTTTATTGAATCACACACCAGCACTCTCTACTGTCTCAATATACTGGACGAAAAGTCACAGCTACAGGTTTGTACTTTGGACAATATTCGATGATTAGAGGTCACAAAATGCACTTCTTTATGGATTTTCAACATAAGTGTGTCCCCAGAGTGTCTAGAGACCCATAAAATATCACAAAGGGCCGTCCTCCCTCTTAGCAGATTTGCCTCTCTGTGCGACATCCTTATTTGACATAGCACCACCTCCGGCTCAGTAAATATCCACACCCATGGAATACCGAGTGTATCTACCTCGCCATCACCGACTCATCTGAGGATGTGAAGAGTGGACTGTATTTACTTTTGATAGAAATGTGACACCAACAAGTGGAAAACTTTTTCTCAACAAGGCCCAGTACAGAGCAGGATTCACTTCAAAACTGAAGCTCACAGGACTGGATCAGGAAATGAAGCTTTAAGTTTTGGCCATATTTTACGGTTTTTATTCAAGGTCAGCCTGTTGAATTTAGGAGTTTGCATGTTGCTTCAGTTGTGCGCCTGCACACAAGCGCAATGTTGGATATAATATTGAAGCACAGTCAGACAACTTCCCCTCCACCTGGTGCTCGCAGATCCGAATGGATCAAGAAACACGAGAGAAGTGCTAACAACATAGTTTGTATAATTTCTGTTCATTTACAGAAATACACATTACTTTCTCTACACCGCTACAATTTGATATCAGAGTATCCTCTAGTTCACCATGGATCACAACAGCTAAGGGTCTTAGATTAATCTATGACAAATCCTTCATGGCAAGAGTCAACCGCAGCACTATGCAGCATTTTGCACAGGCCCCTTCCAGCATCCACCGGGGACTCCCCATGATGTGACACCCACAGCTGAGATTTCACTCCCGAAGGTAGAAACATCAGCCAGTTAAATGGCTATTGATCACAACTCTAAACATGCAACCAGACAGCCACGCACACGAAGATAATCAGAGATCACAAAGCAGTGCTTGAGAGAAACAAAGACAGAGAGAGACAGCAGTGGGTGAAATATGTATGAGATGGTATACAGCATGTCTCAGCACTAATGATGTCACCCTCTGAGAGGTTTTCATCGGGGAGAAACTGCTGTGACCTCACGAAGGATGAAGGATGGTCAGAGGCTTTTTTTTCCTCCTGCAGCACCACCTATCCCCCCCCCCACTTAGATCTCCAGGGAGTTATGTGACATGCATTCTAATTTTCCCAGCTGATATTCAGCCCTCACCAAGGCAACTTAATCCATTTTCAGGGCTGCAACTAATGACTGTTTCCATTATAGATTACACTGTACACAGCTTTGTCTTTGTGATTCTTTGATCAGTTGTCATCACCATGAAATATCCAGGGTTTGATTTGTCTGACCAACAGTCCACAACCCAAAGATATTCTACTTACAATGACATAAAACAAGAAAACAACCAAACCCTCACATGTGGCAAGCAGCTAATGTTTGGATTTTTTTAATTAATGTTTTATCAGAAATCTCATTCTGTCAATCAACTTATAATTTTGGCACTGTACACTTTAGCTGGAAAATAATAAACATGGCTTTTTATAATGAGGGTGCTCATTCTGGAGGAGATGCTGTAATGAGTTAATTAACCTCCTCAGAGTCTGCATCCATGTAATCAGTCCAGTTTCAGTGGGACCACAAAAACCTTCCAACGAGCAGCTGCTTTTTTGTTTGGACTTTTTGTCCTGCAGACATTCAGGCAGGAGCTGCAACTATAACCAAATTCTGTTTAGAAAACCGAACACGTGATTTCATGTAGATGAGAAATCCAGGTAAACAAGAGCACAAAGCATCCTCTGTTAAAGTTCTACCACACAGGTAATGGCCTATAATCACTCAGAATTACACAAGTAGACATTCAGCAAGGGCAAAAGGTACACAAGGAAATAAAAAGATGAGAATATAGCAATAGCATGTTATGTAATGTCTCTGCAAACTCTTAGAGAAAAGAGAGAGGGACAGTGCGACAGACAAGCCTGATTTAACTCAGCATAATAACGCACAGCTTTACACTCTCCACCAGCTCTGTCTCTAGGAAACAAGTGAAAATAATGCTCACATAGACAGACCCCCCCCGGTCAAATACACACATGCGCACAACCACAAACGTATAAAGGATTCCCTGGTGCTGAAACAAGGCTGCTGCCTGCACGAGATACTGCCTTTACCGTTTGGTCCAGACAGCGCAGAGAGAGGAAATGGAGCCTGCAGCAGCAATGGCCCATACCAGGCTCGCAGACAGCCGCATCCCTGAGCCGACCGAGGCAGAAGTGACAGATGCGAGTGTGAGTAAGATACAGAAAGACGAACAGAGGGGGAGGCAACCAGGCAAAGGAAGGAGAGGGGAGGAGAGATGGAAAGACCGAAGCCTCACCTCGTTTCCTAGCTGCCGACCGGCGTTTATCCCTGCTGAAACAAAGACTGGCAGCCCCAGCCCAGCTCAGCCTGCCCTCCCCTTAAACCCACCACGCACCAACACGCCCTGTATCACATTCACACGCATGGCAGAGAGCACACATACACACATGTGCGAGCTTTTGCATCTTTGAAAAGAAAAAAAAAAAACAAAGAGCAGAGCAGGAGACGATGGGGGAGGGAGGTGATCAATAAGTGGCCAATTATCTGCCCTGTTACTCAGCACCAGAAAAATAGCTACATGCAGGCATCATGATGCACACAGAACACACACACGCCTGACAGAAAATAACTTATTCTACATAGCTTTGACTGGAGCAATGAGCCTCTTCCAAAAACCTGCCCAGTACAGTATAGCCTTGCTAATGTACAGTTTAAAAACTTTAAATCCAGCCATGTTGATGCAAATGACCAAGAATATTTTCTCTATTTCTTCAGTCAGCCTCATACACACATTAAGCCTTCAAAAACCTCATCAGTGTAAGCGGTCACTGGTTGTAAACATCTTAAAATCCAGAACATAGACATATATGAGCAGTAACTACAAGGTAGATGGAGGAGATTCATGGGAGGAAGCTATCAAAGCAGAAACACAACATTAGAAAAACGACATAATGTATTGCACTAAAAATTTTTTCAAAATTTAAGGTTGTAATCTAGATGTGTAAATCTCTAACACTGCCTTTTTGCCCTAACAAGTCAATGAAAATCAAATGTAAGGAACATTTTTAAATAATATATCTCCTCCAGTGTTTGCAGATATAGCTCAGATCCATATATTTAAAAGCATTCCACCCGTTAGACCTCAGCGGGTATTCTGCGATCACAGCGAGGTCCAGGCAGGCAGCTCTAATCTCATTAATCATCTCCCACTGTAGAGTGGAACCCGTGGGTGGGGCTGGGAGATGGATGAAATGCAAGCGGAGGACCAGGAAATGGCGAGAAACAAATGCTTAATCTAGGTTTGAGAAGCAGAGCACACAGTGACAGTGTGCATGCAGGCTGCCTGTACCCACACAACGGGAGAACAGTCATGACACATCATCCCAGATATCTGAAATAAACACTAAATGTGTTTCCATCCCATGAAGTCAACCATCCAGCAGTTGTAAGACAACCCAACATGAAATGCCACAGATCAACAAAGCATCACATACCACTTCCTGTTTACACTACCAGAATAACACTTGGAAATCCTCAGTTTTTCCCCACAAACAGTTTTACTGACAGATCCCGCTGCTTCAGATACTTGAAACGCATCCAAAAAGCCATAACAATCCGACTTTAAAGCCATGATTTTGAGAAGTAATGCCGACAACAAAAAGCCAGATGCTGCAGGTGTCATTTGTGCCGTTGGATTCATCACACTTTGTAGCTGCGCTGCGACAGCTTTCCCTTTGTAGCTTACAGCAGGCCTGCATTCATTAGCCTGGAAATTGGCTGAGAAATGAATGAAGAGCAAGATTAACCATGATGCAAGCGCTTGATTTAGACATGATTCTGTTTGCGTGACACTCACACTTGGTAAACCCTTTCGTTGGGCAATCCATCATGATGAATGTTAAATTCAGCTTATGTTACTGTTACAAAACAATGCAGCTGCAAGCAACAGCTGCTCTGAACATTCATCCCTGAACATACATCATGACACCTGTGAGGTAATCCATCAGAAAATAAAGCCAGCGGACACTCTGGGCTTCATTTCTGATAAATTACCAAAAGCAAACCTCCCAAATCTTGGATGTCAGAGATTCCTTAAACACCTTCTGTAATCCCAGATCTCTGCTGTAGCCTACCTTGTGACAGAAGTGCTGGGTCGTAATGCTGAAAACATCCAGGCACAGGGAGGCCTTCTTTAACTGGGCCTGGAGGCTCTGCAGCTGCAGGGCTTGCTGCTCACAGCGCTCCCGCAGCTGCTGAATCAAAGCCTGGTCCAACTCCTGGGCCCTTTGAGCTCCATGACCCGCTGCTGTCCGCCCACGAACTGCAGAGAGCACAAGGATGAACCGAATGCGTCACCCAGGCGGACACGTAGATCACACGCATAAGCAGTAATCAATCAGCAGAGCAAAGACAAACATTACCAACAGGAAGACTAATGTGACAACAACGATGATCAATCAGCAGAAAGTTCAATCAACAATATTATTGAAAACCCATGAATAATTTATCAAAGAAAATGCAAATTATTAGCGGGTTGTAGCTTCTTAATTGTGATGGACTTGCTGCTTTTCTCTGTTTTATATCCCTGTACGCTGAATATGTTTGTGTTTTGGATTAACATTAAAATGTACTTGGGGTTTTGAAAATGTGTTTTTGACATTAAATAATTTATAGAAAAATACACAGCTTAATCAATAGTAGCAATAGTTATGTATTACCTGCACCCCTAATAGCAAAGAGCTGAGTTATACTGCAGATTATATCAGCCATTGGTTTCCTCTCTCAGTTTCCACACATACACAAACAAATCAACTGCGGACGGATTGGCTGGAACCTCAGTGGTTTATATCCTCCTACAACAAATGATGATCTGTCCAACGTGCTGTTACTCAAGTCCTTTCACAGCTCAGACCAATCAACACCAATTTCCTCTCTCGAAACTAAACGCTCTCACTGTGTGTGTATTATGTGTGCAGTAAACTTTTATCGCATGCTCGGGAAGTCAAGAAAAGGACAAAATGCTGACTTGCTGTGGTAATCTGATCCAGCAGGATTCCTACCAGAGGAGCCATCCTAGCATTATGGCCACTGTGGCTTGTTGCTATGACAACAGCGGGCTGCCATGTGTAATGGAGTGCAGAGGACAGAGAGAGAGAGACATAGAGACAGAGAGAGAGAGAGAGTGACTGTAAATTTTAAAGAGACAGTAGAGGCTGAAGGAAGAGACTGCTGCATCCCCTCTTTGCATCACACTGGAACAGACTCAACCCACTGTGCTGTGCGTGCATGCAGTGTGTGTTTACATGTACACACACACACACACACACACACACACACACACACACACACACACACACACACACACACACACACACACACACACACACACACACACACACACACACACAGGCTGCGGTGTGATATGTAGGACTCACCAGGGGACTGTGGTTTGGGTGAAACCACTGCAAATCTTTTAGGAGAGGACTTTGGGGGCATCACCGCCTCAGTGTCTTTCTGCATGTCCCTCCTCGAGGCTGTGTGGAAAAGAAAAGTGTTAATATGTTTTATAATGCACAAATTTGAAAAGTAACTAATCACCTTTGTTTTCTCTCATGAATAATGTTTTCAGAAATACAGTACAGGCGAGTATATAATCAGTGGTGGAGAGACACTTTTGAGCTACTTGTACATCAGAGAAGTACTTCAATTTCATTATTTCAGTATTTTCATTTTTACTCTTTGACTTTAATTTATTTGACAGTCAAAGTAACAGACTGACATTTTACATAGAAAATATTTAGAAATAGTGATTATTTCTAAATGTACGCAAAGTAGATACAGTTATGTTCATCTTGATCTGCAACAGCATTAAAATGCTGTGTACACATGAAGGCACCGTAACAATAATCCAGTAATACACAAAACAACACTTTTCCATTCGGTGCATTTTGCTGATTATACTTTGGTACTTTTATTTCAGTATAAAAATGAACGCAGCACATTTACTTGCAATGGAGTCTTTTTTAGGTTTTGGAGCAGCAACAGCTCAATCTGTGGGGACTCGGCTTGGGAAAGAGAGGGTGGGCAGTTCAAGTACAGCACGTGTGAAGTGGGAGCTGGAGAGGTGCCAGTTCACCTCCCGGGCCCTCTAGAGCATGTGAGTGTATTTTGGGCCGATGTGTTTAATGAAAGCGTGTAAAAAGTATTTCCCTTGGAGGAATTAATAAAGTACTTCTGGTTACTTACTTTATTAACTGTATCATCTGCATTGTGAAAAACTGTTTTTGGCTCCACCACACAGTGATAAAAACAATACAGAGCGAAGCAGAGGACACTGTGGTAGCGTAACTTTAGGTAACAGATCTGAATACTTCCACCAGTGTCCATAATTATCACACAAGAGTACTTTAAGGTCGTTAGTGTACTGCTGTCAAATGCAAATGCTTGATTCTGCAACCCAGCATGTATTGTGTAATGCACATGTTCCCAGTTTTGGGTTTGCGACTCCCAAAGGGGTTGCAGTTTTAAAGGAATGTGTGCGATTTTGTTTATTTTATAGACTTTTCAGGTCTTTAAAATTAACTAAATCATATCAATTAAATTTCATATGTGAAAATCAATCATTGATTAACATGTTAACAACTAAAAAAGCTTGGGAACTACTGGTGTAAACCACATGGAGAAAACATCTGAGTGAGAAACAGGTAACAGTGCAGTACAGTGACCACCAGCAGGTGCTGCTGCTCCACTTGTTCACTTGTTCTGTTGCAGGAAGCCAAGTTTGCTCGTGCTCTCACAGAAATACGCCCTGCGACCACTGGATGGTGGTGAAACTCCACGTTCACAGCAAAGATGCCAACTTGGGCCACAAGGTGCACCCACTACAACAAAGACGGCCAAACCAGCAGAGCAGGAGTACGTATGTAGTACTGTGTCACAGCTGTGATGCAATGCTCAGCAACAGTTAAGACATTACAGCAGGACCCTGCTTTATGTTAATTATTCTTCATTCTGTATTCCTTTTCCTTTGAATCTTAAATTAGATTCCCCTGTGGGATGAACAGAAAGGGGCACACTCAGCCATACTGCTATAGAATCACTGTAAAGACAATTGGTGCTTTCTTTACATCAATAAAATATCTGTGACAAAGACTCTGAAGCTACTGAATGAAGACAGGAAAGGAGTTTCAACTGTGTGTCACATCGATACCTAAAACAGCTGAACTGCACTGAATCAAGGGGCCATTAATTAAGCACTTAATTTAGCACAAAAAAGGGAAAATGCTGCGATAAAGACATTGTGGTTGAAGTGTTGGAATCTTTCCACAAAAGGACCAAAAGTACGTTTTAAAGGGTGTTTCCCTCAATTTTTTGAATACAGAAAATTCATCTCATAAGCAAATGAGTGTCTGAAGCAGAGCGAGCAGAAATTCCCTCATTTCTGTCTGGCCAGCTGAAAATATACAGATCAGCCTGCTACAGAGAGCAGATCCATTTCCACGCAGCACACCAGCATCTGTAAACGACGCTGCTGTCTTCCTGCTCTATTATGCAACTTCAGTAACCTTAATGCACAATGACAACAGTCATTTCTGTGAATTAGATGCTGAAGGT
Organism: Chaetodon trifascialis; assembly: GCF_039877785.1. Taxonomy (NCBI): domain Eukaryota; kingdom Metazoa; phylum Chordata; class Actinopteri; order Chaetodontiformes; family Chaetodontidae; genus Chaetodon; species Chaetodon trifascialis. The sequence goes on along the minus strand of NC_092064.1, from coordinate 25,264,913 downwards.
GAAACAGTGCTGTCACTACACGGCTGTTTCCACTGACTTTAACCGAGGAATGAATACCAACATGTGAATTTGTCATCATGAGCTGCTGACAGCAATTTCCATGCACATTCTGATGTTAAGCTGCCACCTCCCTCTCACACCCCTGTTAGCACGTGCTCACGCATCCAATCTCAACAGTCACGTGATCATCAACGACCTTGAGCTGTTGTCTCTGGAGATACTGCAGCTCTAACACCACACGCACAGAAAAACTGAGCAGCAGGACGCTTGTTTCCACTTCCTAAGTGGGGACGTACCGAGCGGGGAGCAGCGCTGGGGGGGCAGGCTGCGGCGCTGGAGGCTGGGGGCGTTGGGAGGCTGAGACCGGCTCTGAACATGGGAGGTTTCACTGGGGGGCGCTGTGGCTTTGTGGAGAGGTGTGTCATCGCTGCCACTGCCAGGATCTGCAGAGCAAGAATAATGTGAGAGAGCAGAGAGTTTAAATAACTGCGAATGCTGATTTTCTCCCACAGTATGTCCAGCCAACATATAATGTACAAGCTGTTTTTTTCTTTTTTTTTGTCCTTTTGCCCTTTTGACAAAATTGGACCGTGGGGAGGGAGGGGGAATGACATTTTTTAAGCCTGACCTATCTACAGAGTTTCACAATAAAACTAAAGCAATACAAACTGTTGCACATCAAGGCTCCATTTCTCTTACAAGCACAGTGGTTCATCTGTAAATTCAGTCACCTCACAATAATGAGGCCCTGGATTTGAACTGACAAACCCCATGAACTAACATGACGAGCTTTTCCTCACACAGTCTAAAAACATACTGTACTCTGCGGGCTATGTCAATCTGAACTCACTACATTTTTTGTAGGTGTAGATCTAAATGTCTGTCCACTGTACGTGTTACACTGTAAGAAGTGACATCTAAGCATGATGAAATATCTTAAATCAAGGAAATACATGCTTGTTTCCTTTCCAGGAAGTTTTTATGTTGAACATTTCACTTGTTTCAAGCTTTTTGGTACCGAATCATCTTAATAAGATACTATAACTTCCAAGTGAGATTTTATTACTGGTTCGGAGTAATTTCATGTTTGAAACTAGAATTTCCAGACTTATAAAGCTGTTTGGTCAACTGAAGAGTACAAAACTGCTCTGTCGAAGTCAAGATTTCTTTGTATCCATCTGCACTGTGGCAGACTGGTGGCCTGTCCAGAGTGTCTCCTAACCTTTTGTCCTGTGCATGCTGACTACACAGGAATGAGCAGGGACACATGAATGGACACAGCACTGTGTCCACATGCTCTTGATAATGCATTTTCCACATTACCGTAAATGTGGCGAGATCCGAACATGCAGCTTAAAAACATCACCTCATTTTCACTTGGAAAATGAAAAAGCCCACATTTTGTCCAGATTTCCCCATCTAATGACAGAGCGGTTAATCACCCCTCACTGCCCAATAAAGGACCATGGGATCCTTTATTGGTAGAATCACCATGTTGGATTTCTTTGGTATTTTTAGGATCAAGCATCAGCAGATCGCTATCTTTCCTTGGAGAGTTATTTTTTTTAACTAAAGAAATTCACCAGAGACGCAGAATCCTGCAATTATTCATGACAACTGTTATTATGCCTCTAGCTTTGGATATGAAAAGCTTTGATTCACAGACAGACTGAGGCTGCTGCAGTGAGTAGTCCAACAGGAAAACATCACCAAGAACAAACATTACCTCCAAAGGAAGGAAGATCCTCACTCCTGTTGTACACGGTCATTGTCGTTTTGTTTAGTAAAATTCAATCAGGATAAACTCTTAACTGTCTCTGGATTCCAGCACTATGAAGACAAATCAGTGTTTAGGTTTACTTCGTCAGTCCAAGTGCAGTGTTGCACACCAGATAGCTCAAGTTACTATCATGAAATATTCAGCTCCTCAATCAATAACAGTGCTGACGCATGCTGTACCTATAGGTAGCTCGGCACTCTTAAAGAGGAAAGAAGTTCAGGTTTGTGTCCTTGAATTAAAATGACTCTGATCTGAGAATGAAAAAGTCAGAGGGTGATTCAAGGATCCTGAAAACACAGCCGAAAACAACAAACTGTTGTGTGGAGAAAGCATAAGAAATTCAGGTTGGGGAGAGAATATTAAATCCCTTCTGACGTCAGATATGCGGCGGACCTGTGTGAAACCCCCAGTGGGATTACAGTAACTCTCCTCACCTGGGAGAGTCAGCAGATGCTTTTTTCCCAAAGGTGTCTTGCTGAAATGGAGGCTGAGCCAAGAAGCGGATTGACTGAGGGAGACGGCTGGAGGCTGACTCACTGCTAAATGCTTGTTTTTAGCCTGCATGCACAGTACAAATCCATCCCCTGCTGTAAGCATCCTCTGATCAGTGGGAAGCAAGAAGGATGCTACTCTGCTGGTGAGTAATCCGCAAGAGGTGAGAACACACAGGGTAAAGATATGAAACACAAGCATTTTGTTTATCTCCATTGTGTCTGTGTGACTGAATGCAATCTCATACTGTCCGTTTCTTAATTATTCCTCTTTATCTAAATTAGAATTTGCTTTCCTGAAATAGAGCTGTCTCTGCTATGTGATGCACACACTGGACACACACAAACTCAGACAGATACATAATGTTGTTTTTTTCTTTCTACTCTAATCAGAAAGGACAAAACGTGATGCACGATAAAACTGCAGGACAGCTACATGAACTCTGTTATGGTGGCTATTTAGGGAAATCCCTTGAGATAATTTTTGGGCAACAAATTTTTAACTGGACTGGGAAGAAAAACATAAACCCAGTTTCAAATTCTTTGTAAAAAGGCAGAATACTGTCCAGTGATACTGAATCTGGTCTGCACTTTGCAGCTTTTTTTTATCAGATCACCTCTTGAGAAGAAAGACTAAAATACAAAATGGCCCTTTCAGTCACCAGAGGGTTGTATAGTCTCTCCTGTCAAAAACTGTGTGTGGAGATGCTGTTTTCCTTCCTGCAGGACATGACAGGGATGGGACTGATCCACAGGAAAAGAGGTTTAATATTCAGAACATGCCACAGAGATTTGTGCTGCTTCAACTGCTGCGAAGTCTCACTTGGAACTGGTGCGCAAAGCATAAAGTTGGATTATTAAGTATGTAGAGCAGCTACATCACGTCTGTAAAATGTCAGAAAACAGGGATCAAGGTGACATTTAAAGTGCTAAAAGAACGTCCTGTTTGTTGTCACTCATGCAGCACACAGCACAGACACATTCGCGTACAGATCTAACTGGACACATGAATTTGATATGTCACCACCGTCCTGATGTTCATTATGGAATCCTGTATGAGGGGATGTACTCACTCCAAGTCACAACGTTTTGCTGGAGTGCATCCCCGGTGAATGTGGCTGCATTCGAGGCATACGGTGGCATACTAATAGAGCTGCGCTGTCTGAGCCAAACAGCCTGAAGGGAAACACTGATATGCAAGCTGCCAGTCACATATATGCTGTCTGAGCTACTCCCAAGTGTTTCACAATCTGGTAGACACCCATCTATTCTCTGCAGCACAAATAGAATTACATTTCATATTTTTGTTTTTTCTCCGACAGGAAAAAAGCGCAACTGGCTCATAAATTCAACAACAGCTTCGCAGAGAAACTAGCAAAGACAACAATGGCAATATAAAAGAGCAGGCCACACTTACATGACTGCAGATTAGCATCTTCATCTGTGGATGTTTTCTGAAGAATCAGTGTTAGAAAAGGTACAAAATAACCCAGTAAAGTGTACATTGGAGCGGTTCAGGAGGGACACTGAGGCGGAATGAAAGACCATTATCTGGCTTGACTGGAGTGAAAGTTCGAGGAGATCCACAGGCGTGAAAGAGGCTGGTCAGAGGTGTTGGGGCAAATACAGCTTCGCAGATTATCCTGTCATACCGCACTCTGTCTCTGTTCCACACACGCTGCCGCCGCTGGCACCGCTTTTCCATTTCAGAGATTATAAATAGGGAAGAAGAGACTGACATGTGAAGCAGCTACTGTGGTTGAGGCTGGGGAGGGGGGACACCCTGCATGAGACAACAGCTGTGTGCTTTTTTCCCCCAGTCTGAGCACCCTGTCTGTACAAGTAGCTTAAGGAAGCGTCTCAATCCAGCAGGTCAGCTTAGGACAGTAAAAGTGGCGAGAGGGGAAACGGCAGCAGTCAGCTGTCTAAGTCTGGAGCAAATGTGTCGACGCCCGAGTGAGGACAGCATTAACCCATCATCATGTCTGCCAATCAGCACAGCAAGGACACAGCTACAGAGACACTGTTGCTGGTGCATCAGTCTTAAAGAAATGGTCACATGTACACCCTTAGATAAGCTATTTTGTCAAACAGCTTATTTGGGCATGTCTATTTTGGGTAGTTTGAATTAATTTTATTTAATTAGGTCAAATAGGATCACGGGATAAAGAACACTGGAGGGAATAACAGGATCTTTTTACAGTATGTCGAGGTATTTTTCAGATATTGGTCGGAGTCAGCGCTATGAACAAATCTGCAGCAGCTCTGTGCTGGAGCAGAACACATACACTACTTATGCAGAGATAATCAGCTTGAATTTTACTAGTTGCGATTTCTCTGAATAAAGGCTGCAGGAAGCTTATGGAGGTGGTGTCAGGCTGCTAACAAGGATATGATCTAGATAAAATGCTGCAGTCCGCAGACTGAGGAGAGGCAGCAGAGGGAGGAGAGTGACTTAAGGATTTCTTCATCAAAGCCCCTGTGGTGCAGCAGCTTCAGCGCCTACTTGTGATAAATGAATGAGAAATGAAAGGAAGTGAGTGGCTGTTACTATAGTAACTGAGGATCGCAGGGGCAACCACAACGAAGTGAACTAATAAGGAGATGTAGATACGATAAAACATAAATGTGGAATATCCTTTTAATCAGACAGAGAACTGTCACTGTCTGTCTTACGTCTGAAATAATTTAGCCGGTCACATTTTGAAGTTCCTCTCCGAGCATTGATTAAATGGACGGAGCAGACTTCAGCATCAGTTCTGTGACTGCTCTGAAAAATGGCTCCTGCAGGCTACAGTTTGACTCTCCCATTTTCAGATCCTGCGGTAATATACGAACACCAATTCTTCTTTTGCAACCTTGCATCAGAAAATACTGCAGGTCTCTACCATCATTATGAAACACCGAAACTTAGCTCAAAAAAATCAAAAAACACAGGTACATCCAAATTCTCCTCTGATACCCTTCATTTCACCGTGAGCCCACTCAGGAAGTTGACAGGACTGGTTCTTGAGTTATGTGACATACCTGTATGAAACCCTGGCTGTTACTCGTTCACTGCTGTTCTAAGGCAGAACCACTCAGTCATGCTTATTTCACTCACACAATGTGGACACGCTAAAAAGCTTAAAAACATGGCTTTCACTAAAGTAGCAAACTAAGTAAAGTAGCAAAACCAGTATAAGCTTAATTCATATGAAATGTGTGATGACAGCATGACTCACGATGAGAAGGTCGGCAAGGATCACTCTGACTGCTGTCGTTAGACTGACTGCTGGACACAGACGAGACGCTGGAGCTCCGGATGAAGCCAAAGGCAGCCAGACGGGCAGCTGGCAGGGCGGAGAAGCCTGGAGGACGCAGGCCAGACTGGCCTGGTTTGAGAAGGAGACTCTTGGAGGTGGCTTCTGGACCTCTTTCTCCTGACCTCTTTTGCTCTCCTGGAGATAAAATGGGAAAAATGCAGTGGGTGAACGTCCAATGCGATAAGGGTCACACCATCATGCTAGACTTACAGATAAGAACAATTAAAAGTAAGTAAAGAAATATGATGTAATGAAATCTAATCTTTGAACTCGGCAATCAGCAACTGACCACAAAACGCTGTGGGAGCCATGCGGGTTAAGTGTGCTTTGAAATTCAAATAAATCAGCAATAGTTCTCCTCATCATCACACCTCCTCCTGCGTGCTTCACGAATGCAGATGCCATCCATTCACCAAAGACACCATGTTTGGAACCAAATTTGGACTCATCAGACCAAAATACAGATTTCCACTCATCTAATATCGTTCCATGTGTTTCTTGGCTAAGCAAGTTCTCCTCTTCTTCTTCCTCTCCCTCAGTAGTCATTTCTTCGCAGCATGAAGACCTGATTCAGGCAGTCTCCTCCAAACAGTTTATGCTGAGATGCATCTCGTACTTGAACTCTGTGAAGTATTTATGTGGGCTTTAATCTGAGATGCGTTAATTGGCGATTTCTGGGGCTAGTAACTGTAATGCACTTATCCTCCGCAGCAGAGGAAAGTCTTGGTCTTCTTCTCCTTGGTTGTTTCAACACATCCTTTCATGGTTTTTGTGACTGCGTTTGAAGAAACAATCAAATTTCTTGATATTTAGCAGAGTGACTGACTGCCACGTTTTAAAGCAATAATGGAGTATCGTTCCTCTTTACTTCAGTGCTTCTTGCAATAATATGGACTGCTACAAAGGTCAAATATTTCTATTTACTGCATACCAACACTACCTCTGGACAACACAACTTTTGGTCTCAAATGTATTAAGAATGGCAAAGTTAAAAGTTAACTTTTATTTTTAACTGAAGCTGGTTAAGATAATGCTGTCATCAAGCCAAATGGCTTTTCTGAAGAGACATTTTGGTTTTACACTTTTTTTCTTCACTACATAATTCCAAGTGTGTTTTTCGTGACTTTGATGTCTTCAGTATTAATCTGCAATGTTGGAAATAATAAACATGAAGAAAAACTATTGGATGAGAGGGTGTGTCCAAAGCACCGTGAATAAAACAGTGCCGTATGTGGAAGCTGACTGGATTATGACTGAGAATGGGAGCAGCTAGAAATATGCAGTGCAAGTTGGTAGGATGTGTGAGTTACATTGCTATGAAATGCTCTGCACTTCAAAGAGATTAGGTGCCAAAAGCCAAGCCTCATCCATAAGCATGACAGCAAAAAAAAAGTGGTAAATCATTCAGCGAGCCAGAGAAGTCAACTTCTCCGCAGCTCAACAACAAGGAGACGGGATGTGCACAGAATAGCAAAGCAGGCGCAGAAGTGAGAAAGCTCCCATAAAATTATTTTTCAACAATGATCTAAATGGTTTACAACATAAGCACATAAGTATGCAGCATGTCAAATACACTTGTGTTCTCTTAGTTGAATTATACATGATGGGAAAAACTCTTACACAGTAAAATCACCACCACCATCTCACCTGCAGGGTCCTGGTAGCCTGGGGCTGTGGCTGACCTCTGACCTGTCTGCTGAACTCTTGCCTTGGCTGCAGGCTGCCTGGTGACTGCCCCTAACCCCAGCTGTGGCCTCAGAGCTCTGGGTGAACGGTAGACACTGCCCCCCTCTTGGGAAACAGGCTGTTGAGAGACAATACCGATATAGTCAGTCACTGTCATCACAATAAAGACTTATTGCCCTGGTGGGCAATAAGATGGGCAATGATATCATAGACATAGATTTAATAGAGTTTGTTATGGAGTTCAGTGATATACTAAATGATTTCATATATAACAACTACAACAACTACATTAGGCATTGTGATTTCATGTAATTAAAGTGAGGCTACAACAGCAATATCTGCCTCTTAGCCCCCAAGTCGGGGTGACGACTTCTGCATTAAGCAGATGTGACCATTATTTTTAGCATCAATGCTAGCTTAGATGCTAACAAACTGTAGACCTTGTGTTTTCATTTCGTATATGGTTAAAACCTTTGCATTACTCAGATATTTTGTCAACTGCTGCTAGTCCATTTCTCACCTCCTGGAGATGTTTCTCAGACATATCCTCATGAAAGCTATCTGACTTCCCACCCAGCCTTTGAGGGACGGTGCTGCTTGGAGCTTTCAGCCCAGTCACGGCCATGCCCGGAGGATAGTACCCCGCCTTCTGCATCTCCTGTCGATATTTGTCAAACAGCAGGTTGGATGAACATAGCACCGGTGTGGATTTAGGTTGAGGACCACCCTTTAGATCTTTATGAGCCGGAGGGCTGGAGTAAGAAGACAGTCTTAGTGGGAGTGTGGAGGCTTCGAGAGGGGCATCCGTCACTTTTGCTTGAGGATTCTTTCGAACATAGGTGATGATTTTTGGTCGGACATTTTTAGGCTTCTGGGGAGGAGAAGACCTCCTGGGTTCAGGTTCTCTCTGCTGGGGCGTGACAGGTTTGGGGATGCCACTGCTCAAACCTGTCTTAGCTGGTTGTTTGACTGTTTGACTTAAACCTCTCTGAGGGGAGTCGCTGCGCTCCAAACTCACTGCCCTGATGCCCTGGACCTTGGCAGGTGAACCAGTCGGTCGTCTCTTGGGGGAACAGGAGGTAGTTTTTGGGGAATTCGGAGTTGCTGGTCGACTGGGGCTTCCCCATGGCTTCCTTCTCTCCAGACTTGAGGAGCTGGTGGTGACGGAGTTCTCAAAAGAGCCCTGCTTTTTTAAGGTGTCATCAAAGGAGTGCTGCTTCTTTAAAGTACTCTCAAATGATGTCTGCTTTTTGAAACTCTTGTCAAAAGAGTTTTGTTTTTTCATTGTGTTATCAAATGATCCTCGTTTCTTTATGGCTTTGGATTCAATTGATGACTGGGTGCCCTTTGTACCTGTTTTATGTGGGCTGTAGTTCACATCAGGAGCCTCATCAGCTTGTGTGCTTTTATCCATTTTTGTGTTGCTTTCTTCGTGTGATTTTTTTGGAGTGGGAAAACGCTTGTGCTCAGTACTCCTCCCTTGATCACAATCTAACTCTAAAACGGTATTCCCTGCTTTATTTCTGTGGTTATTGTTCTTGCTGCACTCGTCAATGACATCCTTAGATGGAGCAACTCCATTGTTCATTTGTGCCTGTGATACCACATCCTCTGAGTGAACTGTTGAATTCAAATTCATGTCCACGTTCTCTATTGTGCTTTTTCCAGAGGAGAGGGAAGGGTGATCAGCTCTTTGAGAGGACTTGACTCTCCCAGTGGCAGTGCTGTAAGTTTGGGAAACCAGGGTCGGGTCTTCTGAGATGGTTGAGTAAGGACCAGAGGCAATGTGCCAGGAGTCTGTCGTCTGGGTCATGCCAGCAGTGTCCACGATTGAAATGGTGGACAGACAAGTCACAAAGACATCAGTTTCTGAGCTTAACTCATTCCTGGATGCCTCCTTGTTCTGAGAGACATGAGAGGCACTAGATTCATTCTCACTAGCACCATTCAGAACAGACCTTCTCTCCTCTCTGCTCTTATTATCTGTTGCCTGCTCTGCTGTCGCTCTACTGCATGATGAAGGCTGTTCTTGAAGTTCCTTCCGGTCTGCAAGCCCAACAAAGTCCTCTCCCTCCTCAACCAGGTAGGCTTCCAGCTCCTGACACTCCAGCATCTCAAACTCAGCCAGCTCCGGGTCGTCACACTGGGAGTCTGTCCCCCAGATGATGACTTTGTCCTGCTCTGCTGTTTCAGTCATCAGCCCCGACAGAGTGTCGGTATCGCCCATCCTCCTGCCATCCTCTGACTGGATATCATTGGCGTTGGCGTCACCATCAGCCAGCACTCCACTCTGCTGGTTGTTATTCCTTAACTCCCCCTCACCAAAGGACCCTCCTCGCTCACACATTTTGGAACCAGCTCTGAGTTTACAGCGCTCTCAAGAGCAGTAAATCAGTCATCCATGGCACCAATCACAAAAAAGTCTGTGTCTCCATTAAAGAGTCTTAGCAGCACAACAGGGGCCTAGAATTGATTTTGATAACATTTTGTTCCAGCATGCTTGTAATCCAAATTTTGAATCTCATATCTAATTTGGGAGATGGATCTTCATGAAATCAGTGGTCCTTATCCTGTACAAGAACAAAAGAGAACAAGTAAAAAGATCAGCGAAATGACAGATGACTGAAGTAGTATAATAGTAAGTATATCTCTATGAATTTTTTTTTTTCCAAGCATGAAATATGTGATTGGATTTCTCATTTTTCAAGCAGACAAGAGAAGAGAATAGACAACAAGAGACTGTTAATCTTTGAGGTCAACAGTAAATTCCATATACATTCTAGCATTCCTTGAAAACTACTTGATTGATGTAGATGAAAGTTTATCAACCACAGAGGAAAAGAATATTTCCCTGAACATACAGTCAACAGTCAATATGACATAACAGCATGTCCCTGAATGTGACATAATGGCAGCATGCTGTGCTGCAGGGCAAACAGGTGGCGGTGAAGTCACGTTACGTTACCAAGGAATGTGTTCACATTTATAGTGTTAAACATGAAAATATATGACAGGCACTCAGGCACTGCTGGAGATCTCCCAACGGCAATGCTACCTCTATCTGCTTTTTATATAATAATCATTTTTATTCTAATATTTGCCCCAAATTAAGTGACCTCTACACATCAGATGTCATTCAGAACAACAGACACAACTATATTGACTCCAGCGGTGGAAAAAAATATGTCAGTACCATGAATGTTAGGATATTTTGCATATGGTACCACAGTATGGCAGCCCATAATTGATTAATAGAGTGGTATGTAATAACTGCTAAAACAACTGAGGATCTGTGATTAGGCTGATTCAGTAAATGGGAAGAAGTCAGTGGTGCGCTGGTCCCTTCATGTCTTCAGCCATAAGCACATAATAAAGGATGTCTGTAACTGACTTATTTCCTGAGTGGACTCTTGTACAACAAAGAGAGATTTAACAGACCCTCTGATCTCAGGAAGCAATTCTTTCTCACAAAAGCACCTGTACATTAAATTCCCACCTTGCCACGTCTTTGCCATTATTCAGCTCTGGCTGTCGAGTTCAGCGAAGTATCATAATCTCCAAGTAAAAAAAAAAAGAAAAAGAAAAATTGCCGCTGGTTGTCACAAGTTTTTCCACTTAAGCAGCCACAACTCTTAAAAAAAAAGGATCTTGATAGTTTTGTGCCTCTCTGCTCATGAAGCTGCAAACCAAAAGGAAAACCGAGATGTCTTACTTCAGGTGTGCAGCATCAAAACTGACACAAAGTCCAACAGCTTGAGGCCAAAGCAGAAGTAAACTGCTGAATTCTCTGTTTGTCCTTCACACTCATGAGCCGGTTAGCATGAAACCTGACTGACTACTGCCCCACCTCATCTCCGCGCTCCTCGTTTATGCCCTAAATTCACTCACGCAGGAGGAAATAGCATCTCATTTCCCTTCTTATGAAAAGAAAACTGTGCTCTTGTGTGATAATAGAGTTTTCTGCATGTTTAGATCGAGGATGGGAAATACTACTGGCTACAAAATATACATACTGTGTTTTCTTCCTTTCATGTTTCTGTAAGCACACTTAAAAGAAATGCAAAGGTGGTCCAAAGACAGAAGTGCTGTTTGAGGTACAGCCTGACACGCTGCACTAAATGCTGTCTCAGCACCTGCACTGCAGAACAGAGAGCAATGTATCAGATTCCCCTCACACCTGCCTCTCCCTCGCCTCCCTATCAGCTCTCTCACAGTACTGCACGGCTACTGTTCCACTGCTGAAGCCGCAGAGTCCCTCAGGGTAACCCTACAACCGATGAAGATGCTTCACATTGCATGCTGAATTTGATGTGAGGTGACAAACTGGATAAATGAAGTCTTCTTTGAAGAGTGACTCTGCAATCAAAACTGTTTCTGCTGCAGCTGTGATTGCTGCTCCATCCCTCAAACTGACTGCAAGTTTAAAAGTGTGTTTTTTGCTTTCATACCTCAAGAGTATGGAAGATAAAAATATCAAGGATATAACAAACAACTGGGGGACAGAGAGTCCACATATCTGGCACAAAACAAAGCTAATATCAACATGCACATTAACATATCTCAGGATCCCCAAACGCACCGTTTTACAAAGAAGTCTAAAGCAATTACACCTAAATCTTTTTTTTTTTTTTTTTTTTTACCCCACATGCCCTATTTTGGTGAGTGAAATTCACATTTTTTTTTATTTGATAATTTTCTGCTTCACAGTCTGCCATGCTGGCTGAATGAAAGCATTACAGAGATAATTAAACACTTTCATTTATTTTAACCTCTTTCCCTTCACAAACCTCTGGAGAGCTGAGCATCACAGTCCGGGCAAGAAACTGCAGGATGCTGCTGGTCTTACTGACTGAGAAAATGCACTGTTAGTACCCCGAGTGACTGAAGCGATATTCTTTATCACCCCATTTGCCATTTCCACCCACACTGCACATACTGATCTGTGTACATGCAAGCTGTCGGCGTGTGAGGCTCATTCCCATGGCCCTGTCACTTCTGTTGCTTTGGGGTTTTTTTTTTTTGTTTTAATCTACGTTCCCTGGTTGTTTTCCTCTCAGGCTTTTCCTGCTGCTGCAACAGCTGATAATGTCCCTGGTGACACCATCATAGCAAGAGGGAGATTGAGGAAATTTATGCTTTCCCCAACAACATGCTTCCCTGAGCATGTTTCCCCATCCCCCCATTGTTCAGCAACTCGCCCTGCCACCTGCCTCCTGAAATGCGACATGATGGTGAGACCTTCATCAGGGCCTCTTATGAAACGTGCAATCTTGCCCGAGTACTTGAGTGAGTGTGTGTGTGCGTGTGTGTGCTGAAATGATTTTGAGAGACAGAAGCTCCTTCAGTTCTAGCAGCCATATGCAACGTGGAGCTCTTGAAGCAGAGCACAGCCTTCATTCGTCCACCGAGCTTCACTTGATGTTTAAACTGGAATCCTCATGAAATATTGAGGCTGAATGAAAATGGAGGCATCGGTCTCCCTCCAATTTTAACGCTTCAGTGGCCCTGACTTCTTTGTGTAACCAGCCACAGCTCGCAGAAGATCTTCTGTTGTGACTTAAAGCAAACTGGAACAAAAGTGTGCACCTGTAAGGCCTCCAGGTGAAGGCAGACTGGGCGAAGAGACAACACAGATGCTGGAAACATGTTAACCTGACATGTAACATTTTAACATGCATATGCACAAATATAGAATATCAACATCTTTCATGTCAAATTAGTACAATAACCAAGCTTTCACCAACAATTGTATCCTCCTTTACATTACCCTGTCACATCTTACATAATCTAACAAATCGGCCTTTTGAATAACTGTGGTCACTACAGCCTCACAAGCAGAAATATGTCACTTCACTATTACTCATGTTGATCCATTCAGCTCATGTTCCTCATTTCACAGCCTCTAAATTTAAAGTGCATCTACACATATGATCCCCAGACAGGAAGAAAAGAGGAAGCTTTGCTGCTTTTATGGCAGACACTGAAAAACAGACATGAGACAGAGTTAAAAGGACATACAATCCACGGCCTGACCCCTTACACACATATGCACACGCACTCGCACGCACACGCACTCTGAGGTGAGCCCACCTATGGCGAGGTAACCTTTTTTTCCCATCTTGACTTTATGCAACAGCTCCATTAGGATTTGCACTGCTGGACACAATTAGCCGATCACTTGAAAATAACAACGTTAATGCGAACACCTCCAACAACAGGATCATCCGCAGTCCCCCCAGCAGATGCAGCAGTGCCAATAAATCCAATTACAACTGCCGCCGATCAGAGAGATTGAGAGGGCGATAGACAGAAAACAGACGAAGGAGAGGTCCTTACCGTCCACTAATCCGCCGGAGAGGAGCTCGACAGCGAAGAGAGGAAGCAGCAGGAGGGACACATCCAGGACGAGCCGCTGTGAGGAGGATGAAGTCTGCAGCATCTCTGGAAAACACGGAGGAGAGGAGAGGAGAGGAGAGGAGAGGAGAGGAGAGGAGAGGAGAGGAGAGGAGAGGAGACTCTACGCCCATGTCAACGTGGACTCACGTCGCCCCCTACAGGTCAAATCATGCATTTATTTGTAATTATTTACAGCTACACACAGGAACATGCATTAAAAAAGGATAAATACAGGTGTTCTTTGCATCCACATATTACTTTTAGATTAATAAAAACTTCATTTGTATCATTATTCAAATATATATGTGCAAAAACGTTACATAAATGAGAATCCATTATTATTATTATTATTATTAGCAGTAGTAACTAAACAAAATAACGTCATTTGTACACTATCCAGTACCAACTCATTTTACTTTTTCTTACAATTTATAAACAAAAATATAAAAAGAAATTCTGAACAGACACTAAAAAAATAAATAAATAAAATAAACCGTGTCATGCAAACCCTTTATGTAACATGCTGGTTGGATAGTTGAACCTCATTTCTCCTAAAAATCAGAGACAAAGTCTGTGGCTTTAACTTTGGACATTATTTATTTACAGCAGAAACTATACAAGCAGCGCTCGGTATGCAGACAACACACGCTGCGGCAGCTGACTTTCAACGCTCTGATACGCTATAAATCTGTCTATAACTTAGCAGAACTACAAAATCTACATCTTTTTTCAAGCTTTGTAACTTCACAATAGTGCAGCATGCGAATGTTTACATAAAACAGTGTCAAGGACAACAATTCCAACTGCTTGTGGTTCCATGGATGAAGCCTCGTAACAAAAGGCTAAATCCCAGTCAGTGAAACGAGGGCTCATGATACACACCTCATGAATGACTCCTTGGTTCTATCAAGCAAATATATCACATCTCTGACTGTTAACAGCTACAATACTGTTGGCACAGTTTCTATTAGCATTCTTTGTTTTACATCATGCGTGCAAAATAAAAAAAGAAAAAAAGATTTTAGTTGGAACCTGCTGGGTGACAGTTGTAACATGAGCAGTAATTTAAAAATAAAAGTATTTACAAAAAATGAGCCTAAAATGCTGGAAACTGTAACGTGTAAAACAGGTAATGATGCATGTGATGATTTTCTAACAAAGAACCAAACGTACATGTAACGTCCCGCTGATTCAAACATCTCCCAGTTTAGAGAAAGACTCTGCTTAAATGCACAGTATTTACAACACAAGTCAGCAGACGCAAAACTAACTTTCTGCAGCATGATAGGACAATTTGTCAATTGTGCAACAATATCTAAAAATGCAACTAAGTCACATGCATTGTGTTTATTTACAAGCCATCTCGTATTCTGATGCCAGCGTTAGAAAAATATAGAGCAACTCTGGCAATTAATCCAATTCAATCTAATAGAATTTGGCTTCAGGTTACATCGATGGAGGATAAACAGCAACAGAAGAAAATATTTCATCATGTTATCTGTTTAAAAAGGGACTCGATCAGGAGATTTTTCACCTTGTGACATTTTCAGTCTTTAGTAAACACACGTATCTCAGTGTTCAGATTTTAGCTGCCCTGGGAACCTGCACACACAACAGCTTTCAAAGCGACACTGACACTCGTTACTGCTTGAGGTATACTGCTGCTGTTGGTGTGGGAATAGAACAGAAGTGATCATCACTCAGATGTTCAATATCACCATGTGACTGTACGTCGTCCCATTCAGATGCACGTATGTAAACTAAAAAGTGAAATTGGTCCACGAAGGTGAAAGGTCTCATATAGATTATAAATATAGGCTTTTCAAAATCCAAACTGTGCAATTATATACAGACAATATATATGTTTCACAAATCTAGCTGGCTATATCTTACCTTTAAAAGGTGCAACATTCATTTGGGACATAGGCACTTAAAGTCAACACACACAAGCAGCTTTTTTCCTTTGGCTGGTTAAAAAAGTGAATCCATGTAACATCGACCCTTGGACACAGAAACCCTGATCACAAAGTAATGTACCACATTGTTCACAGCACCGTGGTGAATTTCTGAGTTATCCTGTTGATGTGAAATGCAGGTACAGAGTGTCTACATACAAAGCTGAAGTTAAAACACAAAAGGCACTGAGGACACAGTGAACTTCTCGGTTGGGTTTGAGAAGCATTATTTGCTGATTCTTAATTAATGTAATCAATTAATAGATTTAAAAAACAGCCTCCTGTGGGATTGCCAGGCAAGAAGCAAACTTTTACCAGGACGTCTGCCCAACGCGTGCAAAAAGAAAAAAACGATGAGGCTCTTTTATTAAAATGCTTTTCTACTCATCGTTCACGATAATATTATTTTAATATGATAAAAAAAATCATATTGTGGTAATGCCAATATTCCAACTTGTTTCCTTAAAATCGTCATACCGTTCCAGCAGCAATAAGCATGACTGAAGGAGACACGGCTACCGGCTCCACGGTGGACGAGTTGGTTCCAAAAAGCGGAGCGACTTCAGTAGCGTTGAAGTATTTCGGCTACAAAAGATCAGATATCATGTAAGAAGTGCAATGCAACAAACTTATTTCGCCTCCTCAAGCAGAAGCACCCGGTTGAGCACGAGGAGAGCTCAGCAGCTGCTGCGAGATCTAAACCGAGCAGGCGAACTGCTCTAGCTCAGCTCAGCACCCCCGAATCTTTGGCAAGTTCTACTCCATATTCTGTCATATAAAAGAAATACCTTAAACTGCTCTGATACTTTTCAGGGCCCTATTGCCCACTGCTGTTTGTAATTCATATCGTTTATTACACTGTCTTTTCTGTAAAGAGCCACAAACGCTGAACTCTCAAAAACTTTGTTACTGTAAAAGTTGTAAAATTGATCATATCAAAATGTAAAGCATTAAAAAATAAAAACATTCTCTAAAATAAAATCTTGGTTTTCACATGTATGAAGGTTCATCTGGCCCTTTAAAAAAATTTACACAGCCTGCGCTTCTAATGAGTCTTATTCTTACTTCTAAATGAGACATTTT
This sequence comes from Chaetodon trifascialis, assembly GCF_039877785.1. NCBI lineage: Eukaryota > Metazoa > Chordata > Actinopteri > Chaetodontiformes > Chaetodontidae > Chaetodon > Chaetodon trifascialis. Next base: position 25,248,217 of record NC_092064.1, on the reverse strand, counting down.
TGGCCTGAAATAGGAAACACGCTGTTTGGACTGGTTTCCATACGTCTCCTGGATCTGCAGCTAATTCAAATAATCTAAAACGTCATTGTTTGATATGCAGAGCAGATGAATGAACCTCCTGTCTCCTCAGGAGTCTTCATCGTCGTCATCTCTGGCGGCGTTTTGTGTGTTGTGCAGGAAGGCCTCCTTCTCCGTGGCCATGGGCTCTCCCTTTATCGTGCAGGTCGGTGTGTCGGTGTCAGACCTGCTCAACACTGCCTCTGCACTGTTGCGAATACCATAGGTGAAGTAGATAATGAAACCTACAAATGGTAGAGAAACATTGTGGCAAAGACATTAATTCTTCCCCGAACACATACAGTAAAACAGGTGATGATATTTTCGTTGGCCAAAAATCCAAAGTACCTAAGGCCATCCAGATGGAAAAGCGCATCCAGGTTCCTCTGTCGAGCTGCATCATCAGATAGACGTTGATGAACAAACTAGCGACTGGGAGAACGGGCAGCAAGGGAACCTACGAGAAGAGAGTGCATGTATTTAACCTTAGATATGAGGAAAAGATGCAGATGGGTGGCAAGGACAGCATGAATGACGCAGGAATCAGCTCTAGACCACACTGAAACAAAGAAAACACATTAAGAGCAATTTTTAAGTCTTCAGTAACATATAGTCTAAAGCAGCTGTGTCCTCTCTTAAACCTGAAAACCACAGTTCATTAACCTCCTAAACACTTATTTTACCTTCACATTTTGGCATAAGTGGATATAAAGTAAACTAATATCCCTCAGACTGACTGCATCACATGCAGTGTATATTCAGTATTTGCTTGTTAAAACTCTCCACTGAAGCTGCTGTTTGCATAATTTATTATCGGACATTTTCTCAAGTGGATGGGCTTTAATAATGAACAGCTTTACGTTCGTAGCAAACCAATTTCAACAGCACGGCATTAATCTCAGGTTATCTCAAATTTTCCAGGTAGCCATTGGTCTCATTTCATTTCAGCACAAAAATGTTATAATGCAGCTGCAAGGAGCCTGACTGCATCACTATACAATGAAATAAAAGTGACGAAATGTCTCTGCAGGTTGATTTTAGCAATGAGCTGAAACAACGTGAACACAATCAATGAATAAAACATTTGGTTTAAGTAAACAGTTTATAGTTGTTGAGATAAAACGTGTAGTTCGGACATTTAATAAACTCTGAAGAGCACATCTTCCCCCTGTCACTGCGCTCACATCACACCTGTAACACTACAATAAAACTGGGCTTTTATTGATTTACACATCACTCGCATTGAAACTGAGAGACTGAAAGAGTGTGAGTGAACAAACTCTACCTTGAAGGCAAGCTTGGCTTTGCTCTGCGGCTGTCTCCACACAATGAAGGTGAGAATCAGACAAACCGCCAAGATAATACCGAGGACTGACAGCGACCAGGCTGCCAGCCCTCCCTGAACAGCCACAACACTGAAGACACACACCAACACACCTGGAGGCAAAGATAAAGGCAGTCAAGAGAGGTCATCGGATGATTCTGTATCAGTAACCCGGTGAATCACTTTCATCCTGCTTTCTCTGAGCTGTGTATGCGTCTCACCAAGCACACTGGTGCAAATGTTGACTGCAAACCCGGACAGAGGGGACGGCTCCGTGTTTGAAGGGTAAAGCAGATTCTTGACGGTGAAGTGATCCTCCGGCTGTGGTAGCATGTCAATATTGCCCTCGTTGTAAGAATCTGCAATTTCAGGTTCATCCTGAGTGTTGGCCATCTCGTAGGCCCCGCGGGGGTTTTCAGGCTGGTATCTTCAGACGGCAAAAAAAAAAAAAAAAAAAAAAAAGACATATAAGCTGCTGAGCATGAGGACACACAGCAGAAGACTTTCCCTAGCTTAAACAGATGTTTCTCTCTGGTGGACATGCTACAAATCATTACTATAATCTCACATACATGTAATGGCTTAATGTCCTGTGTTTGGCAGCTCAGATCAGATCTGTATCTGTATCTAATTTCAGATGGAAGCTGAAGGTGTGTAAGACTCTAAAGGTGTGTTAGACCATTCTGGATCGACTGGTCTGACTAGCGTCTGATCAGGCATTTTCGGCCCTGTGAGAGGCTTTATCCAGCCTGGTAATCATCTAGTGTTCTGTCGACCTGACACTGCACGTGTAAGTTGAGAGATGAGGACTACCTGAGGACGAGCACACAGGCAGCCACCAGAGTGTAGGCCAGCAAAGTGCCAATGGACATGAGGTCAACCAGGTCCTTCAGGTCAAACAGGAAAGCCATCACAGCTGCAGGACACACAGGAGAAAAAATGCACGATGTCAGCAAAAAGGTTAAAAATGCACAGAGCACACTGAACACAATATAATGCAGAGATTTGATTTTCAGACGATTCATACTTTTAATCAATCATTTTCATATTCTTACTGCACAGCTCCATTTATTAAAACTTGTCAGTTTGCCACAATCATCCTCCCACAAAAAGGCACTGATGCTTTTGGCCTTATCTCAGCTACCTACCAGACATAAGCCCTGCCACCAAGGTGGCGATGATGGGCGTCTTCCTCTCGCTGACACGAGCCAGAAACGAGAAGAGCAGACCATCGCGGGCCATAGCAAAGATAATGCGTGGAAGAGGAAACATGGAGCCAAGGAGGCTGAGCAAAAGGTGGAGGAAGAAGGAGGACGAGGCAGAGATTTTTAACTTACAGGAAAAATTTGTGAACTCTGGTGTCATACAAAGCCTCATCTGCAGCCACTCCCAGCCGGACATCCTGATAAACAGCTGAGGATGCTGTTCTCAGGATGTCGCCGTGTCAGCTTTGGCACGTAAATAACTGAAGAAGAAATACTAAATTTGCAGGACTATCTTTGTACAGCATGAGCAATCCTGGTTTTGGCTGAGTGCTTGTGTTGAGGCCATGTGCACCCAGAGTGTGTCATAGGGCTCTGATAGGAACCCAAACCAGTTAGTAGGTTTAGGTCATAACCTCACCTGCCACAACACCTGATGTTACTGTAGCTGTTAGAGGGGTTTTGGTTCGCGGGCTGATTTTAGCCAAACATTTGAAGAGCAGGCCATCTTCTGCCATGGCCCAGATCACTCTGGGCATTGGGAACATGGAGCCTAGTAAACTAGTGTGGGAGAGAGAGCAGAAAGCATGCCGTGCAAGTGAATGCACACAGTTAGAAAACATGACTGGGGACTGCTGAAGCACACTGAAATACTAAAATATTGTTTGCTGTAGCATTAAGATATCCCTTAACTGGAACCAAGGGGTCCAAACCATGAAAACAGCCCCAGACCAAAAGTATATAAAAATTGGACTGGGGTGTCCACATACTTATGGCCAAATATCATCTAAGGATGAGCACTGCAAATTAGCTTAGACTACATAATATTCAGCTAACATTCTCATTTATTAATCTACTATAAAACAATACATACATAACAGAGATGCTGAGTTTCTGACCACCTGTCAACGCACACGTGTGACAAGATTTGTATTCCTGCCGAGGCTCTGCACCATCCCACTGAGCTACAGATGGCGGTGACGAACCAAGCGGCAAAGCTGCAGGGACGACTGCGAGCATGTAAACATGAACGTAAACAATGCAGGATTCAGACCGGAGGAGCATCTATTCCATGAGACAGGTGGTCACACACACACACAATTATTATAAATTATTTATTTCTAAAAAAAAAAGCATGCAAACATTTACAAGTCCTGTGCGGAAGCATTAGCAGAGCTTCTTACCTGGTCGACAAGGCACACAGAGAGCCAATGGCCACTGCATAAGTGGCCCCCTCCCAGCCCACGTATTTAAAGGCCACTGGCAGTGGGCTGTTCATGTCCAGCATGTAATAAGGCATCATCACTGTGAGGGCTGCGGACACGCTGAAGTACGCCACAAAACAGATAAGGAGCGAGGCCACAATTCCAATAGGAATGGCCCTCTGAGGATTCTTCACTTCCTCTCCTGGGGAGGAAACATAACTGGAAATGTCAGAGAGCAGGGGTCGTGTGTGCTGGTTATGACTTTAATGCATTCCTCTTACCTGTTGTGGCAATGCAGTCAAAGCCCACAAAGGCATAAAAACAGGTGGCAGCACCAGAGAACACTCCAGACAAGCCAAAAGGCATGAAGCCGCCATCACCAAGACTTTCTTTTGATGGGAGGGAATCAGACATGCTGGAAATGAAAGGAAGGAGATGTTTCCTTATTTGAAACACAACTTCATCAAGCACATAATACATTTAGTGAATGAGCTCTTCATTTCACGCACTTGAGGCTAGAGTTGCTGGTGGCGTTGAGGATTTCTTCAGGGTTCACGTTCCAGTTTTTTAGGTTTCCCTTGACGAAGCCGGAGATGATCACAAACAGCAGCACCAGAATATTGATGCAGGTGAATACTTTATTTACCAAGGCTGACTCCTTCACCCCAAATGCAAGCAGTCCTACAAGCAGTTAGAAAAAGACAATATGAAAGCCTCTGATTTAAACACAGATGAGATGAAACATGAGAGGGCTATGAGCCTCACCTGTCAGAGTGATTATGATGAAAACAGCAAAAATGTCTGGATACTCTGCCAGGACGCCCGGAGCATTCATGGTCATGTACCGTCTGCAGAAATCCTCAATGTGCCGTCCAATCAGCTCATCAAAGGTTGCGCTCCACGCTCTGGCCACACTTGAAGTTCCTGTGCAGAGCAATGTATTCATGTAAACTGAAGAATATCTGCTAGCAGCCAACTGGCTTTCTTATTTAAAGTGTCTCACCTATGATGTAAGAGAGGATGAGGTTCCAGCCTGTGATGAAGGCCCACAGTTCTCCAACTGTCACATAGCTATAGAGGTAGGCTGAGCCAGTTTTGGGAACACGGGCTCCGAACTCGGCATAGCACAGACCGGCCAGGACTGAGGCGAGGGCGGCGATGAGGAAGGAGAGGACGATGGCGGGTCCAGAGCTGTCTCGGGCTACAGCACCAGCCAGCACATAGACTCCAGCACCCAGCGTGCTGCCGACACCCAGGGCCACCAGGTCAAACGTGTTGAGGCATCGAGAGAAGTGGGAGTCCTCCACATTACAGTCCACAACCTTCACCCGCAGGAGCTGCTTCCCAATGCCCTTTAATGTTGCCAGAATCATCCTAGCTGGCACCAAAAGCTCAACAGATAACAATTTACCTGTTGATAAGACAAGACAGGAACGACAGAGAACTAAAATTACTATGTTGTCTGCTATCAGGTAACTCTTTGTACCTTGTGCTTCTGACTTAACATTGATGTTCTTTGAAATATTAGCTTAAAAATAAAGCAAGAAACTGCAAAGTGTTGGCACTGGCAGCTTTTTGTCCATTACACTCCCAAACTTCTCTGCTCAATCTACTTGCATTTTGTGGTCAGTGGTGGAAAGAGGCAATAGCTATGAGCATTTGAACGGCATCACAAGAGAAAAATGAAAATGAGAACATTGCTGTTGGTACATTTTGCATCATGATGGGCATGATCCAAAGTACTGAACAAGCTTACTGCTCCCTGCAGCAAAAATGTGACTAAATTCACTTCAATTTAAAATCTTAAGAGTCTGGTGTGAAATTCCTTCAGATATCAACTTAAACCACATGTTACACAGCAAGATTTGCATCAAATGTGAAGAAATTTCATCTAAGCCTTCCTGAGATATCACACTCAAGAGAATGGGACAGACGCACAATCTGAAAATATTATGCATCGAGCTACAGCGTCGCCAGCGTGGACGCATAAAAAGGTAAACAAAACCAGTCTTTTTGTAACAGCGCCACACAATTCCATTATATTTCGTAAATACTCCACAGGGCATAATCCAACCAAATCCAAAAAACACAGACAAGACAGATCTAGATCTGCCCAGCAATGCAGACAAGTACTCACTTTCACAACACAATAAAAAACAGGATCTTCAGTCTTCAATGGCACACAGTTACTCTTCTTTTGGCTTCTAAATCTCGACAACTTTACCCATAGTGCAGCTGTAGACGGTCAGGTCAGCTTCAGATGAACAGAACTGAGAGAGACGTTTACAAGCACTGGCTTGACACGTGACGCCGACGCCTCTTAGTGTACAAACCATTCAGGTGTCCAGCTCACAAATAGAACAGCAACACATGACATGACGCCCGAGCAGCTGTGATGACAGCCATGTTCCCTGCCAGACTCTGGCAGGCACTACTCGCAACGTCAAGTCATGAATACACAGCTACTTCTGACTAAGACGTGCTGGTGCTGCTTATCAATTTGGTCTGTATAAGGAATTCAATTTAAGACTATATCAATGGCATGAGCATGAGCACTGCATATCAGGACGTCAGGATGTGTGTAGAACATTCTTCGAAAAGAAGACAAGACTCAAGGGCAAAATGAGCTAAACAGTGTCGTGTTATTTGTCAAGGTTATAATGACCTGGACAGCTGCAGCCAGACCTTTCATCAGGCAAACAGTTTGATTAGACCCACATGCAGAAGCCAAAACAATCCCAGTGAATGAACCCACAGCTGAAACCAGAAAATAAACTCATGTGCGCTTCTCACGTCGCTCAAAAATGTGAAAGCAGAGGTAGGGCATGACAAAAGATGTCCTGAGAAACACGTTGCGCAAGCAAGAACATGTGCTCCATCCCAGCCTGGACAAAAGGGGCAAGAACAGCCAGCGGCTCTGAACGCACCACGGAGGCACAGCGCAGGACGCACATGATGTGACATGCAGCATCTGAGCTAAAAAAGGAGGGTGGGCAGGATGGGACCCTGCCCTTTTCTCAGCCAATCACTGAAGTCAACACCTGCTCGTGACACGCAGGGGACATGTGGGTGAATTTGGAATAGCAGTCAGTCACATGCCCTGTGCCTGCGTTCGCTCCTTCAAATGTCTTTAAGGTTCGCTGTGACATTGTTTGTACGCATGGGGACGACAGCAGGGTCACAATAAAACCTCAAAAAAAAAAAAAAAAAAAAAAGTTAATATATATGAGATCCATTTTTAAATTAATATCATCTCAAGGAAAGTGGCTGAGAGAGTGGTGGGGCTGGCACAGAGCTGGTGTTTTTATTGCAGCCATAATAAAGTTTCAGTGAAGCTACAAAACAACGTCATTTCCATCGATTCTCTCCTCGCAAATTAGTCACATCCTTAAAATACAGTTGCACTCAGTCACGCTTTAATACTGGACCTGCATATTTGTGTCAGCTGAATTCTAACGACGCTGCGAATGGGAGATCGATTACACACAACTGATGGACACCTGCAGAACCACCTGTGTCTGGGAACGCACATCGTCAGAGGATGTGAGCATGCAATTAGGCATTTTTCTAAAATGAATTCCAGACAAGCTGCTGACTGTCTTTAACTACGATTTGTCCTGCGTGAATTTAAAAGCTCGGGGACCACTTAGCTACCAGCTGGCATGTGAAGGGTATCCAGCAGCGCTACAAAAAGCCCACCTGCCCTCTGGTGCAGCTGGGGGCGGAGCAAGCAAAGTGCCATGTGAGGGCGATCATAAAACAGGCAGCTTACACGAGCCAAACAAACTTTCCTTTCCAGGTATTAGGCCTTGGTGACACCTCGAGGGCCACACTGACCTTGTAACAATAAAGCTCCAAAGGACAGAACACAACAACAGCCATCCATTAGAAAAGCAATAACAGCTTTAATGATTTTCTGAGCTTCGCTGAGATCTTTAGACCTTCATGCCATGCAGGTAGTGAGAAACGTTTCTTGTCCTTGCGGAAAGAAAACAGAAACTGAAATGGATGACTGAAAACACAGATTTAAAACTAAAACGATCTCTTTCATGACGAAAGCAGATAAATCATCAGTGAAGCCTGAAAATCTCAGTTTCTGAGCAGTTTAATGCCTCGTAACATTCATCGCGTAAACTGTGAAATGCTGATACCCCGTTTAAAGCCAGGCGCCCTGCTGGACCAGAGATGACCTTGCAGGCCTCTCTCTGATTCACAGTTTACATTCTGTACCTTCCTCGTGGTTTGTTCTCTGACTGTATGTAAAAGCATAAATTTCACAGTGACACCACACGGCATACCTTTCATTCCCCAAACACGTTTGACTGCTAGATCCTACGCTATACTAGACACTACGTGTCTGACACTGTGGCTGCCATGTTACTCCAATTATCTTTTAAAAATGCATAAATTCACACTTATTTGGCAGGTGCTCACACTTAAATGCTCCAATGGTTGAATAATTTTGTATATTTCTAAAGCAATTGTCAGGAACATGGTCCCAATGATGTCTGCTTTGCCCAGTAGGCACATCACAGTTATTTATCTATTTCTAATACATCCAGAAACTTGCACAATGTTTTATCTTGGTCAATGCACAGCAATTCAAAACCGGAAACCACAAATTTATTATACAAACTATTTTCTCAGGTTCAAATATTCTCTGCAATGAGTGTCTGTCAGTTTTTGTGATTTAAAATGACAAGAACCACAAGATTTCTGCATATTTCCCACAATTATATTCTGACGTGTTAAAGCCAAACCATGACGGGACACTGTAGCTCCTGAGGGCTTCACACAGGTCAAAGTTTTGACACGCTGAGACACTGAACAGACGTCTCAGACTGATGGACAGGCCGGCAGGATGCAGCAACGACCTTTGTGAAATCATTTTGTGAATTATTACATCAGAGTCACACATCAGCTGTGTGGATCACACACAATGTGTGTAGTGTACATTTTATTCTGCTCAGCTTTTAATGGTGGCTCCTGTTCCTCAGTCTGTTTCAGGAAATTCTGTATATTTAGCGAAATCTGTACAAGATAATATTGTTCCCTTGATTAACCACAGTACCACAAAGAAGGAATATTGTGCCACAAACAGTAACTTTGGAATGCAGTCATTTAATTTGACTAACACAGACTGCTGGAGCCTTGTATTAGCTTTGGATCAAGCTCGCATTTTTGTGCATAACAAGCACTGCACACTGCAGTGACCAATAACACTCACAAAGAAAAAAAAGTTCTGTTTTAACTCCGCATGATAAAAGCCAAACTTATCACCACACAGAGTTTAAGAGATGCATCTAAACAAACCAATTGGGCCAAAGGATAAAAAAGGACATTTTGAGCCATTGAAAATCAATTGTGAGTGAACTGAACTCGCAGTTTCACATAGAAATGCTTTTCCAGGGTGCAAAAAGGCGTCGAATCCAAAGTCTTCATAATCCAAACTGACATTTTTTGATTCTTTTCATCAAATTCTAAAGCCACAGAAAACTTTTCATTTTCACTTTTTTTCCCCCATTTATTAACAGTGTGGGTTCACCTAAGTTCACTCACTCACTCACTCACTCACACTCACACACACACACACACACACCCCGCTGCAGCAGCAAATGGCACTCCTGAAGTTGTGGCGCTATAAAAGGCAATGTTTCTCCTCATGCTCACGGATCAGGCTTTACCTTTTAACGCCCCCTCAAAACTTGCCCTAATTCGCTCCTGAACAGTGCAGCATGAGTGAGGACCGCCGTGCTACTCCAAACCCCCCTGAGTGAGGAGGAAAGGACAGTCAGGTTACGTTGCATCAGCCGGATGGTTGCTTCCTCCTTTCAGGCCATGTGCGCTGCTTCCTTCGGGATCACTGCCGCTCGGCGGAGAAGCAACCACGCCGCTGCTCTTTTTTCAGAGGGTGTTTCGCGGCCGCGGCCTTATAAACGCGACACATGTAAAGAAACAACTTACTTTCAAAGAAAGCGTTGAATTAGTAAACTTTAACCTTACCGTCAAACGCAAAGAGCTGCTGTCTGTCTCAGTGAGGCGCGTGAAACGTTTTCATCCGCCTCGAGCCTCTGACAGATGGCTTGTTGGGAAGGACACACACACGGAGGAGCAGCCCGCCCACAGAGTGGGAAGTCCGCTAAACCGTCTGGTGCTCCACCCGATTATTACGAAAATATCAGGTTCTAATGTTCTCATTTCTGCAACGACCACGCGCCACCATTAGATGGCGCTCTTTACAAGCGAACTCCTCCAGCTCCTCCTGTGGACCTCTTTGAGGCATTCTGGATGGTGATCAGAAGCACCAACACACCCTGCAGCCATGTCTTAATATGAAATTTGGCTCATTATCAGCATGCTTATGTCGACACGTTCCCTTCCCTTCATCGCGGCGTACACTCTCACATCCATGCAGGATGATGATGGATCGCTTGTGAAGTTGCAAAAGTCTCAGCGGAGAAACTGCTCTGCTGCTTCCCTGAGTTTCCTGCTGCGGCTGTGGAGACGCACCATGTCGTGATCCTCTTATTTCAGCCTGATTCTTGATATATAGGTCCAAATCTACACAAGGATTTGGGATTATCAGTGCAAGAGCATCCTTACAGACTGCTCAGCATACAAAAAGGAAGCCACACCAGTCATGACTAAGCTTCTTCCAGCCGGGGATGGAAAGATTCCTTCGAGGCAGATCAGTCATTTTTACGCCCCTCTGAAACTAGCTGCAGAGGCTGTTCACATCAGTTGGATATTCAGGCTGCTTCATGATTCCCTTCTCTGTTTTGCTATAACTAGTAAATGTATCAAAGCTTACTAAGACATAATTGGTAAGAAAAGTGCTGTATATGCTGCCTTATCTGACATTTCTAGATTTATGTTTGACTGCCGCCCACCCTGTGGGCCAATTGTGGATCGCCTTGATAAATGGGTGTCAGTGCTCTGAGGTGATTTTGAAAGTAATGCAGCTCCTGTGGGACTCGGAGAAGGAAGTACTTCATAAGAAATATTTGCACGCTCCCCCTCACCAGATATTGCTGCATTTTGCTCCTTTTAGATACAGAATCTGTGCACTTCTGCTGGATCGTTTCCCACCCCATGAACTTATCTTAACCACCTTTATAAATGAGAACCGGTGGATTCTGCAGTCCCAGTCCTGGTTCTCAGGGGTTTGAGTACTGATGGTTTTCATTCAAGCTGTTTAATGAGGACTGAATAGACATGAGATACCAGGAGAATGCATTTAATTACTGTACCTTGTACAATAGAAAACAAGTGGCACTTTGGGTCCCAAAGATCTGCATTGGAACCAGTCACTGCAAGTGTTGTGCATAAAGATGAAGAATATCAACACACTCTGCTCTCTGCTGGGCCCAACAACAGTCCCACCACACACATCGATCTTCTCCTCTGCCCTGCCGATTGTGCAGCACTCAGACGGCCGGATTCAGGCACCAGTGATCTTTATAATCATATCAATCACAATAAAAGTAAAGATTAAAATTAGTTTGACCCAAGAGAGCAAGGATCCCTTCATCTTTTGATACTAATACTTAGGGCTGCAAAGGGTTGGTATATTTATTTATTAAGCTCAGGAAGTTTGACAATTTTGCACAATTGGGAACTTATTTTGGGGGAAAATACACATAAAAAAGCAGTACTAGGTCATTTAATTTAACTGTAACCATGTACTGCTTTCAGCAGGGCACTCTTCCATGTACAGTACATATGATTTGCCAGCATCCCATTAAATAGGAATTCAGTAAAATTACAACCGTCTGCATGCACAGTGCATCCCATCATGGCAGCCCATTCTTGTGCACTGTCAGAGCCAAAGGACTTCATGCTTTCAGGTAGATTTTGATAATATCATGTCGATCAGTTCCATTGAGGGTGAGAAACGTCCAGCCTCTGGCCTGTGAGACTGTCAGCTCCAGCCCGCCAGGCAATAAATAGCAAAAAGCAACGTACATACAGCTCACACATGGTGAGCGAGCTAATAGCTAGCTAATAATAAAGAAACTGGAACTTGGCTGAGAATTTGTTTGTTGCCACTGTGGGGCTGCCAGCAACAGACGAAGTAAAAGAAGTGACGGAGATGAAGGGAAAATCTGATGTGGAAACTCAATGATAACAAGGTTCTGCGTGACTTGGCCTTCATGGTTAACATCACCAAGCACCACTCAGAGCTGAACCTCAAGCTCCAGCCAGCTCATCAGCTCTCTGCTTTCAAACCTGAAATCATTTCAAGTAAAATTAAAGCTGTGGCAAGGGCAACTGGAAATGGGTAACACTGTGCATTTTCCTAGCCTGCAAGAACAAAAGCCTGCCGTGGCATCTGAATATGCTGGTGAGTGTGTAAAACTCCTTCAGGCATTTGATGAGAGGTTTCAGGACATGAAAGCAAACAAAAGGAACTGAAGATATTTGCAACGCTGTTTAAAATGGAACCAGCTGATGTAGCTGACAACCTACAACACGAAATCACTGAGCTACAAAGCAATGACGAGCTGAAAGCTACGTACAACAATCTCTGCTCGACCTCGATGTCTGAATGGATGATTTTCCAATTCTGAGGAGACATACAATGTAAGTTTGCATCTGTTTGGGACAAGCTACAACTGTGAGCAGCTCTTTTCAAAACTCTTTCTTGCAAAGACTTAACATTAATAGAACAATACATAAGAGGCACAAACATGAGGTTACTCCAAAAAACAGAAGAAACTCTTGCATGCACATGTACAGCTTCATACTGCTGGTACTGTAGGGATGCTGCAGGGTTGCTGAGGGTTAGCAACATATCGTCTGCATACATCTTTCATTTGAAATTGTGTCCAAAGAGGTGCAAACTTTCAATCTCTTATTTAGCATGAGTAAACTTAAAGTTCTCCAGGGGTTTTCCCTATCATCATTTTTATTATTGCTGTTTTATTCACCTCATCAACTATGTATTTTGAGGGGAGATCAAGGATCTGAAAAAAGGATGATTTTGAGTAAAATTCTCTGAAACAATAATTATACTGGCTGCATCGCACTGAAGTGACCCATTATCACCTCGAACTGCTTGGACACACTGTGTGTTCTCAGTCTGTGTGCCAACATCTTGCCGGCCTTATTGCCTGTTTCAAAATGTTGTCTTCTGAGTTGGAAAAGTGAGAAAGCAGTTTCCTCATGTACAAGGCTCTGAACATCTGAGGAGAGAATTATTCGAGGCAGTATTGGAGAGGTCTGCCGGGTGTAACTCTTGCAGGATTTTTTTTTTGTCTCCCCTCTGTGACAGTGACAATAATTACATTGAGACTGTTAACATGCTTACAATGTCTCAGGCTCCACCATCCTCCTAGTGGCTGTAGCCACCTCCTTTGTTAGGGTTTCTCCCCCTTCAACTCTGGTAAACCAGTCCTTGCTAGTCAACGTGAAATGCATCACTACTGGTGCACCAGCGCTGTGACGTCGCTGCAGATACCATATTTTAAAAGCCATACTTTGTGTTTCAGCCTTTACTTTTATATCATATAGGAGGCAAAAGTTATGGAGGACAGTGCCTTACCATCCTAGAAAAATGCTCTCCATTGGAGGCTGTGGATACTTTAGCACCAAGTACAGATATTTGTCCAGAATTGAGGCAGAGCAGCCAGAGGACATTAACCAGAAAATATTTTTTCCATAAAATAAGATCCAGTTTCACCCAAGTCAGTGAATGAATTGTTAAAGTTGTGCTGTTTTTTTGTTTTTTTTTACAGCAATCCATGAGGCCCAGCCCCCAGAAACAGTCTACTCCAGCGGCATCCTTCACTCTATGTATCCATGCCTACAACATAGAAATTCAGATTCATAGGGTTTCATTGGATGCAAAATTAGTATTTGCCCCCAAGTGCAGGATGAGTCATCAACATTTTAAAAATCATTTTACAGGAAATGACAAACTCTACCCCTTCCCTTTCCTGTAAAATGAGCCTGAAACGCCAATGGAAAGCTGTTCTTGAACACAAAAGTAGAAGATTTTTTATCACCTCCAGCTTATTAATTATTAATTTCTTTTGCAAATAGGTGCCTGCAGATGACTATATCTGTGTCTTATTAGTTGGAAAACACAATGGGACCACAGCATGAAGCCTTAAATTGATAACAATTCCCACATATGTTTTTCTCACAGTATGTGTTGGCATTCTCCAAAAATCTCTATCTGTACTTATATTCAGGCCGTTTACTCTATTTAGCATTTCAAACCTGTATAATATCCTGATTTGCATTGAATTCCTTATTTGGCTTTACAGTTTCCCACTGAAGCAGCATCTCTTCACGACAGTCATCTGCACAGTCACTTACAACTGGCTTGACTGTTACATGAAAGAAAAGAACACGGCACTTTCAGGCAAAGCGGACTCTCGTTGGCTATCGGTGGAGGTGGGCAGCCATTTTGAGACAAACATATTGCTTGTGTGTACATGCTTTTTGGAGTTATAATGGAAAAAACGTGTAGGATTAGCACTTCATTAGCTAACGAGATAATGCAACAGCTGCTGTGGATTAATATATTGTATTGGACTAAACATCTTCCTGGCTTTTGCTGTTAGCATCTTATTGCTTTCGACTCGACCTTGAGCTCTAATACTAAGTGGCTCTCTGTGTTTCTTCCTGAAATTATTCATTGGTTGTTTTCCTAATGTGCCAGCAGAGAAAATGCCACATGACCTAACAAATATTTCACTAATTAATATAATTAACTTGACATTTCTAATTTCTAAAATGCTTGCAGCATTTATCTGGCAAGCTCAAGCAACAGAACAGAATATCATCGAAAGCATTTGGTATTAGAGCTGCAGCAGTGTGAATAGTGAAGTCCCTCTCTGACTCGTGCAGTCTCATGGGTCAGACTCTGCAAACATTCTCTTTGTGCATGTCATCCCCCCAATTCTGACTCTGACAATATTGCTTTCTCCAGGATCTTCCCTCTAGGCATTTCTATCCTTGTGAGCCCATAAGAAATACAAAACGACAAACTGTTACAAGACAGAATACACTCTGTGCTTTCAGGGTTACTAATGAAGACTTCTCATGCACAACACATCATATACAGTTTGTTTTACATATTTAATGGAAGTCATATCTACTGGGGCTGCACTCGACAACAACAACAACAAAAACACATGGAAAATTCAGTGCATCTGCATGAAATAGCTATTTGCTAACATCTATTGTAAAGCTTGCAGTTCAGTTTTTGCAGTGACTGTTTCAGAAAGGTGTTGATTTAACTCAGGTAACCTCATAGGACATCATTTTATGTGCATCATGCTGCAAAGTGTTTGTTATTTTGTCTACTGTGTGCACTTGGACTGTGTGGATTGGACAGCATTATGTTGTTCCAGCCATCCCCTGTGGTAGCATATGAAAATTACAAAGCAACTGAGGGCCATTTTTGGAAAAGGCCAGAGAGGCGGGGAATTGTTTATTTTTGGCATTTGCTTTATTAGATGCTCGAGAGACTGAAAGGTTTTTATGAGACGTCAGCTTAAAACGTGCCTAAAACAGGTGAAATGACCAGACATACAAGCACCACTTCATGAAAACGTGTGCATGTGTATCTTCTGAAAACCATATAAACTGAGCCCTAAAGATTACCACAGAATTGAATCAGCACCTTTGAGAAACAGCCTCGTCAATAGCGTCATTGTGATCTTCCCTAACTTCTTTTCATGGTGCAGCTGCTATTAAGAACCTGCTTGCATTGATGCCAGTGCACAAAGACACATAATCTGGTGTAAGTAGCGCAAAGTGTGGATGCCTAGGAGATGGAAATGTAAGTATTATGGTGTGATGATCTGTCTTTCATCCCTCTTACATCATGTTGTGGGAATCACTGAGGTGATTGCTCTGTATAGTCCCGTAACAACATTTCACAGCTTCACTGGTCACCAAATGGAAACTGAAACTTTATGTTTCAGTGCAGAGTGCACAGAGTATTCCCTCTTTTGTCATCCCCAAGATTTCAGGGCTTTTCTTATTGAAGTCTGGTCCGCCATTCCACCACACTGTCCACAGGACATGTGCATGATGGCGTTTCAAAGAGGTTTAAGTTCCTCATAAAGGCAAAAGTGAAGTCCATGTTTGGATATTGTGTTGTATTCTATCATTTGTCATGTCATGTTGTCAGATCCGCCAAATCTTTCTATTTGAATATCTATAACATAAACCCTGTGGCGTGTCTCATGACAGTTACTTGGCAAAAAGATGCACTTGAGGCTACAATAGAAATGTAAAATTCAAGGCGAGACATCTCTCCTTGTTGCCTATAAGCAGCTTCGTAAATATGTGGGAATTCCACTGATAGATGAAATTCACAGACAGGCAACAACTGAAAACATCTTAAAATTACAATGTACTACTGCAACTATCAATACTGAAAAGAATAGTTTGGGCTTGAAGTGTTTGCTGACAGAGTACTATCACAATACACTCGACAGGACGCTGAAGCCTCTACATTTCCATAAGCGTGTGACGGGACAGAATCAGTAGTCAGAGTGCATCCAGTTCATTCGCATTTTTCTTGTGGCTCGACAGGCACTGATTTATTATCATTAGTAATAATCAAAAAGATATACTGCAATAGTTTCTGTGTATCAGACATCCATTTTACTTTTGAGAACAAATGCAGACAATTCATTTTGGCACCGGTAAAGTGACAATGACACTGGGTCAGATGAGAGATGATTAAACACTCAACTCGAGGCTCACAGCCTTGTTGCTTGAAATGTGTGCAGAGTGATCCTCTCATTGCCTGAGGAAGGCATTTTTAATGCTTTGGTGTTATACAAAAAGAAATGACATGTTGCTGATAGTTTTGGCTAAACACAGGAAGATGTCCTAAATATAAATTTCTTTTCTTCAGCTGCAGGGGAGGCAGATCAAAACCTGCCATATGTTATAATACGCCGCTTAAATGGCTGTACTAATGCAGTAGGTGTGGATCACAGAATTACAGTATTCATGGCAGTAAATCAAGGCATTAGCTTCATCTGAGGTGGCCAAAATCAGCTCTTGTTTCACTTACGACAGTTCTGCTTTGATAAAACATGCAGAGAAACCTGAAATGATCCAAAAGACATACATTCATATGGGAACGAGGGACTTTTATAAGAATGATGGAAACCAAAAGGACACAAAGACTGGAAACACACCAATTATCACTGTCATTATGAAATATACCACAAAAGAAGAAACCTCTTTTATGAAAGACCATTTTAATGACATGTTGCCAGACTGAGTTAGTTCAGCAGTCATAAAAACAGTCAATGATGGTCCATACCCATTTTACCTAATCAATAACCTTTCCACATAACAGCCGTGGGGAAGACAGGATGAGCACTGCAGCTGTTCTTTGAGATGTTCAATCATCAAGCGTGTTGAGACAAAAGTCACAAAAGTCAGAGCTAATTGGAAGAGGCACATTTCGCTCTGTGTGAGGATTCAGGCCGCTTCTGTGTTTTTCTGGAACGTCTACAATAATCTCAGGGGAATGCTGGGGAACAATGCACAGGGTGCACATAAATCTCAGTGTCTTAAAGTAGTCAGGTGTGTGAATCGTATTGTGCCTGTTAAAGCTTCTTCTCCCACACAAAATGATGAAGAGTTTAGTGAAATTCATGACATAAACTAATTTAATTTGATCGACTGTAGGATAAAAAGTATGCAGTACTTTTTGCAAAGTGGAGAAAAACTGTGTAATTCAGCTAAAATGTTACATGGGCATTATGCAATACACTGTGAACAATCCAAATTAGGTGATTTTATCACTTTGCTTTAGCTGCAAATTACTGGCTTAATAAAAGGGCCATAAATAACCACATAAATCCTCAGAGTAGCTGCAAATATTCAAACATTACAACACAACTGCTTTAGATACCCATTAAAAGTGTAATAACTCAAAGCAGCTTATTACTTTGTGCAAATTACAATATTTTTATACCTGCAATATCCCACAAAGCAAATGAACAAAAATGGATGACGAGCGATAGAATACCTGGACGTTTTAATTAACAAGTGCTGGTAATACTGAAAATCTCTTTGTGTCTTTGACACAATAATATTATTTGTATTTAAATACAAAATAATCAAATCAAGTAAAATATATTTCAGTATATATAACAAGAGAAAACATTCTCATTTCCTCTGAGCTTGTACCATGTTTGGATGCATGCAGTGCTGCTGCCACAGTCTCCGGTCATGTGTTTCAGATGACACGCCAAATTCAACACAGCCTATAAATGGCTGCTGGCTTGTGGTGGACGGACTCGGCAGGGTTTTAAGTTTTAGCTTCTAGCTGCTGGTTAGGTTGGACGCTTCCCAAATGGAGCAATCTGTAGTAAATGGGGTTACACAGCATCTAAGGTTGCAGATGGTGTTTGAAAGCAGACAAGCTCACAATGCTCTCTTTTTTTTCGACCATTTAGAAAAATACTTGAACACAAAAAGTGGGTTTGGGTGGTGTGCAAGGTTGACACTTTAAGATGAAGGTGATTGTTAACACTCAGTTCGAGGTTGGAATCCATTCTCAATCCTGGTCTCTGTGGGGACAATCATCCTCTAATAACAGTAATCTCTCTCCTCGTTGGCCAGGACAATAGCGGTTCTGCAGGGGATGTAGACCTGAGAGACAAAGAGAAAGAGAGACAAAGGCAGGAAAGAAAGAACGGAGAAAAGTGAGATGACAATTGAAGATTAATGATGTTAATGAGATCACTGATTTTTAGAGATTACTGAATCTTCAGGTTTATCCTCATTTTAGAAGTCAGACATGGAAGCACTTGGCGCTGCCTTGATGCAATCGCCTCAAAGTCGACATGACGGCTAAATGAAGAGGAGGAGAAGGAGGAAAGAGATGGCGAAGAAGAGGATGGGGGTGCACTCAGAGGGATATTCAGATCTGAGCAGAAAAATAACTCTCAGTACACAAACACCACAGCCTTGATCGAAGAGGGCCATCGAGGTTAGAGAGGTGACGGAGTTGCAGCTGCATGAAGACCTCTGGGTGGCACTGGAGTCAACAGATCTGCATGAGGAGAGAAGTCACAGCTGCTTGAAGCTGTGCCTGGTGCTGCTGTATTTCATTTCAAGCTTTCAGATGAGGAGAATATGCATCCTGGCATAGCTGGTGGTGATTTAATCTGTTTCAAATTCATATCATTAACATTACATTGCTTGTGCATTCAAGTGGATGATCCCAAATGAGAAATGTACAAAAAAAAGTTTCAATTCTGAACTCCAATCAATGCAATAACTACATGTTTCATCATTTCTATATATTGGCTGTGCATCAACTGTAAATTTGTGATTCTGTGAAGATACAATCTGCCAGTGGGCATAAACTGGACTAAAAGAATCTCTCGAGTTTTGGTGGACTGAAGAAAAAAACATGTCAGCAAAAAATAAGCACACCATGAAAAAAAGCCTGGAAATGTCAGATTCTTTACACACACGGTACAAAGAAATCTTAGTGAGGGTGTTAGTTTGGAGTGGTGTAGCTAATAAAGTCTTTGATCAATCCTTTTGATATTCACAGTGTCGTTTGGAGGCAAGGAGCCACCGTGTACCATTAGTCATTTCAGAGTTATGCCAAAGGAAAAGCCGAGCAGACATAAATGATGCTGTATTTCCCAACAGAAAACGGAAAAAGAGAGCAGAGCTGTAAACAATTCAATCACCCCCTGAACTCTTCAAGCCGCCCTTCGGCATCAGCGGATCTGAGCTCGCTGTGGATGTGTTTCTTTGGCAACAGTTTGTCACCAAGGGAGTCGAGCAGCCCGGCACTGAAACACTGACACAGACATTGGTGACTAATTAAACAGTCACAGTGGGAGAGTCTTCATGCAGGAGCACCACAGAGAGAAGGGAAGGCAGAATGAATCACTGCACCTGTTTAGACAAAAACTACCACTGCGCCTAACCTGGAATATGTCAACAGCTTTTATTTCCAGCAAATAGTTAGCAACGGTGGCAAATCCTACTTCAATCTGTGAGCAAAGAGCAGCAGATAGTCCCGAGTGTTGGCACAGCAATTAGTGGAAGAAATTCTAATTGACATATTAGTCCTTACAACACGAAGGTGTTATGAATTAGATATCTCAGATTATCCATTAACACTAAGAAATCAGGCTGCACACAATTAAAGAGGGATCAAATATTTCACATTATGTGACATTTTGGTCAGAAACATTCTCATCAAACACAGAACCAAAGGGTCATCTTCTATCGACCTGAGCTGAAAACAAAGCGGCCTGTGGGAATATGGCCAGGGAGAGACAGTGATCACAGAGACGTGGAAAAAACATCCAACAACATTCTCTGTTTCTGTTTTAACTTGCTATGCTTCCTTTAATGTTTGCATCGCTGGCGACAGTGTCTTGTTTCGAAAGGCCTTTTATGAATAAAGTTGACTTAGTTGCATAAATGAATGAGTAGTTATACTGTAGGTAGAGCATGCTGTAGCCCATGCTCTACAATTCACTGACTTTACATCACAGCAAATCATTTTGCAAACTAGTCTGCTGCATTTTAGAATTAGGAAAATATTTTCCTCATGTTGTAGAATTCAATTCGTTGTCACGTATTTCCGAAAACAGATACAAAACGAGCACAAAGAGACACAAAACAACTACAAAGGGATGCAAAGTAACCTCAGAGTGATGCAGAATGACTAAAACAATTACAAAGAGACACAAACAACCACGAAGATACACAAAACAACTACAAGGAGACACCAAATGACTAGAAATGACACCTTGCGTCAGATGCATTGCTCCATTGTCTCATAATTCAGCCATGACTGTGGGCTCATTACAAACAGCAGCAATTCATTGATATGATTTCATATTAGAAAGCCCCAATTCAAAAGTTTCTAAACCCACCCACTGATGACTTCACATTCCTGATTAACCAATGCAATGATCTAATTTAGATCACACATCCAGTCCATTAATATACATTTGTCAGGCATAATGTCAGACTCAGTTATCATCAGTGTAGCACAAATTCTGTTGCCAGCGTTTTGTGAAGGCGATGTGCAACGAGCATCCCTGGTCCTCCAGCATCTGCCAGGATGTGTCTGAATATGTCCACAAAGCCTGCTGCTCTCTGATGAGTCATTTGGAGTAGGTGTTTACCACTTCACCAGCAGACACTCATGAGCGGCTTTTCAGGTCTAAGCAACAGCAGCTACAACTGGCACTTACTGTACAGCGGAACCTTTGCAAATCTCACAATTTGTTCCAAGTGTTCAAATCAGACATGCAAAACAAACTGTGATGAAGAGGAAGCAAAGCAATCTGTTTTTGAAGTACATGCACTGCGTTAGTACAAAGTTAGCCGAGGCCGTGCGCCCTTTCTTTAACTTCTTTTGTCTCAAGGATGTTCTTGTATCACCCCGAATCACGCTCTCATGTGAGAATCTGGATTTCATTCTCAGTCACTCAAGTCCAGCCTTCAGGCTAATACTCAATCTGATCAATGTTCAAACGCGCTGATGAAGGATTCATGAGGTGCTTCACAGGAATCTATCATCCACTCGGTTTCTGTCTCCTGACCCGGGCTACTGGCGAGAGTACAGCCTGACTATCCGTGCATTTAAAGTCTCCAGACATGTCTCTGCTTGGCTCCATTACTCACTTAGCAAGGATCAGCTCCCCTTAAGCACTTCTGTACATGTAGGTTGTACTTCAGGCAGACCGAGGATCTGACTGCGTAACAACAAAAACCTGACTTGGATGGTTAACTAAGTTAAGACTCAATTAAAGGATAGAATCTGTTTCTCTGTCTTACTTATTTTTGGAGCGTTGGCCCTCTTTCGTATAGTTATATGAACATTTTACTCAATTGCTGAAACAAATGCAGCAATATCACCATGCTCATACATTAGCACTCAATCTACTGAGTATCATGTTGTCATATCTAACAGAAATAATGGCCATATCCTTAAGTACTGACTTCAATTATGATCAGGCTGAGTTTAACTGACTAATATTGCTAATAGCAAAAACACTTTAAGACTTAACTCGTGCACAATGGAGAAACTTTGTTAAAATAAGAGCACAATAAACTCTAACACACCTGTAGCACACAGTATACACAGCATGTGTATGTGACGCAGTCCTGTCACAGTTTTACTCTGTTAGTTCAGACTTCAACATCAGGCCTTAGATGTTTCTGATGGAAATGTACAGATTTTGATCATTTGCCACGCGCCTGCTAAGTTTCGCTCACGTCTATTTCTTCCTCACTTCAGCTTAATTTCTTTTTGTGAAACTGTCAAAGGAGACAACCCCTTTGATGCATGCAAAGTTTATCAAACGCTTTGGAAGCGGCTAATTATTCATCAGCGCTTCTTTGCGTTACGTCTTTGACATTATAACACTCAAACGAAATTGTAAATGTGACAAATACCAGAGGTTAACCGAAAAAAAACAAACATTTTCTCGCTCGGGAAACTGAGGTGCTGGACTATTGAAGTTTCTGTCCTGCTAAATGAATGAACTGTAGTCGTTCAACAGCAGAAGTCCGAGTTCTTGATGTGCGAGATTCTCATGAAACGCTCGGCTGAGTATATCAAGTTGTCAGTTCACTCAGATGAAGGCTTAGCTGCAATACTTTTTATTTGCATAAATAGCAGAGTGCATTTTTCATCCTTTTTATTCAGCTTCATGGCTTCATAGCTGCTGAAACATTCACTCTGTTCAGATTACCAGAGGTAAAACGAAACGAGCCCGACTGCCGATTCTCCTGTTATTGCTAAGAAACAGCTGAAAACACTCTAAAAAGTAGGAAATAGATGCTTTTACTTTCAATAATAAATATGTGCTATCTAATGCATGCTAATATGTAACTGGCTACAAATCTCCGAACCACCCAAACCGCAATATAACATGCATGTGTGTAAAAACACTGTTTCTTATCTTCTTTTATATCATGTGACACCTTTTGAAGTTGATAGGGTGAAATTGCTTATATGCACATCGAGCAGTTATGGATTAGCTTTCATTTAGAGTCACGTTTCAGGCTAACTGACGAACGTAGGTCCAGTATTCACTTTATTTTAGCTCTGTCTTTGGTCTCTAGTGGTCTCAGCCAATTCCTGAGAAAAATATTTGCCTCTTTCGCAGCAAATGTTCCACTATGTTCACCAACTGGTCCAGAACTGTGTCTGTCTGTCTTCTGGTTCTGAGCAGGTAGAGCACGGTGGGCTTGTTTGAGCCTTTTCAGTGAGAAAACAGAAGAGAATAAAAGGCACGAAACAGATATACAGACGAATATTTCACTTCAAATAAACAGTGAATTAAGAGTCACGCTAGATGTGTTTAAATCAAAATGAGCTTATATTAATGTGTACAAGCACTAACAAAACAAAAAAAAGTTTGCAGGCACTTCCATGGCACATGTGAGCCTGCTGTGAGAGAGATCACAACCCCCCTGACTCCACCGATGTGTACCAGGGATGAAAGAGCCCCATCACCCATACAGATGTTTAGGGCTGAGGTGTATCAGCATTTCTCTGAGCTCGGTTTACCGTGACAAACCTTTCCATCACTTGCTCTGACGGTCACTATTTTTCTGACTAATGAGCTTCTGAAAAACTCCCGAGCCGGTGTGTCGTGGTGCTGTCACAACCGGCGAGCTGTTTTGATTTGTGTGAAAACACAGCGTACTTAATATCATGTCGCTGATGTGCTGAAACATCGTTAAAAACACATAATAAAATAAAAAAATGATATGATAAATCTTGGCATTTTGGCCTGTCCTCAAAACACCCCAGGGTGCCGTGATTCCCACTTTGGGAATCACTGGTCTGGTTAATAGTTGCTGCTAAAACTAAATATCCTTTCACATTGTGCTTCGTCACAACCCAGAACTGATATTAGCATTTTAATTAGAACTAGTCACTGACATGGATCTTATCAATTAGTAAGAAAGAATACATGCAGATTGTTTTATTTTAGGCATAGATGGTACTTTCATCTTAAACTGCTGACTTACTTAACCATTAAATAATGTAAAATGTGAATATTTTGGGACTTAATAACCTTTGCTAATGAGGACAAATGAGAAAGAACAGCAAAAGGGAATTTTTCACAACCTAGAAACCCAAAACTTGCTCTAATTAATGACTGATCTATACATGTTTCATTAATCACTGATAAAGCAACTTGTAAACCTTAAAATGTATAAACCCCTTTTAAAGGGGAATCTGTCACATTATCAAAACAGAGGTAGTTTCAGCAAGATGCGTGTAAAAGATAAGATAGAAAGATAATAAAAGTTTCCTCTTCAGCAGTTTCTACTGCAGCGTGCAGCATTCCTCTGTAAACACTGTAGAACCTGTTTACCATCTGTGTCACGTCTAACAGGCTCGAGCTTGTTCTTGTTTTTTCTGTGAAGTGATGGTATTTTTCTCTTCATCGATTTTTTTTTTATGACGGAATGAAAGAAATGACTGAAAGAGCTAAAGAGATGTCACATGACAACAGTCCAGGACCAGGTTTGTAAACAAGGTGCGTTAAGTCTACATGATGCTCGCCAAAGCCTGCCGGGCCATCGGGACGCTCTCGACGCCGCCGGCTTCATCCAGCTGTGTGTATCCTCAAGTCTGAGTGACGTATTCAAGGAGGACGTGAGAGTTTATCATTGGCCAGTAATGAGGAGGCTGGAGAACTGATGGACCCATTAAAAAAACAGGAGAGAAGAAGTTTGCGTAGACTTTGAAAGCAACAGTCGTTAAATAAAACATGGATGTGTGGGAACATTTCGTAGCCCCCGCAGAGGCTCTTGTCTGATTATTCTTGTCAAAACCAGGTAGGTGTGAGGAGGAGAAGGAGAAGCAGCATCTTTATGCAAGACTAGAGTCTCACTCTGCAATCTCTATGAGGGAGATACAGTATGTGCAGAAGTGTCCACACCCTGCCTCCCTCCTCCCTGTCAGCCCTGCTCCTCTCACTCCCTTTCATTGCACATTAATCCATAATGGTGCCAACATTAGCAGATGACTTGTTAACTAAACTTCACATTTTGGCCAAGAGGGACGTGGGTGAAGCACTGGTGTTTGAATTAATAAGAGTTGGAAAAGATTTAAGAGAATGTGGAATTTGAGTCCTTAACTGACGAAACCTAAGCTAATACGACAGAGGATCACTGTCTGCGTGAAAGAGGAAGAGGCCTTTTGACTGGGGTTAAATAATGCTGAATTGATGCTCTAAATTGCAGCGTGAGCTTTGCCAAACACGTTTTCAATGCATAAAAGTGCTCCGTCCAACTGCAGCGCTTTCCGTATTGATCTGAGGAGGTTCAAGTTGAGTTCAGATAAACAAATGCCTCATCAGGTGCCGTGTCAACGCTGGTACTGACTGCAACAGCTTAAGTGGAGTGCCTTGAGATATTATTTTATGAAACAAACTGAAAAACCACAGGAGGAGATGAAGGGTGACTGTGCAGACCACTTCACAGACATCACTGTCCTCACGCATTAATTGGATTCATTAACATAAGATCTAACACGCAATCAGCCAAGTTACAGTTGGAGTGCACGGGTATCGGTGCTGATCCACACTAATTCATCCCTGACCTTATTCATAAACATCTTATTGCCTTTCAGCATTTTAATCAAGAAAAAATTACATCAGGAAAAAAGGAGGCAAACATGAGGAAGATCCTGGAGCTCTCTGCTTAAAATGCATATCAGTGTTTCTTGCTATATTTCAAGGACCGACCTAGTTCATGCTATTAGCCTAAAGCAGTCTCCATGATGGAGGCCCAGTGGTTCTTTCTCGCAGACATTTTCTCCCCTCCATGATGCCGTGCGAGTTTAAGAGGCATGCACATGAAAAGGTAAGTTCTAACACCATGAATAATGCACATTGTTTGCCGGAGAATCTGAAAGCTCCGTAGATTTCAGATTCACACAACGCTCAATGACTCCAGGATAACTGCCAGCTTGAGCAGAGTAAAATGCATAGAAGCCAAATACGATATTCACAAACAAAGCCTAATGTTGTGGAGAAACCGCAAACAATGGGTACCATCCCATGGCAGACAGATCCAGTATTTTTTTGAATGCAGTCCTATTTGATCATTTTCTGGACTCTGCATTAAAAGCTAATCACATTAATGAGGAGGAGAATAAATTATGGAGCAGTGGTTAAGCTGAGAGGCCCAGACCAGGGAGTTGCTGGGTTTTTGCCAGAACAGGCAACTGTCTTTCAAGACAACGCAGTTGAACCTCATCAGAACGGCTCGAAAGGATCCGTTCACTCCAGCTCAATTTCAGGCTGAGAAAACTGATTTGTCGAATCAAAAGCTAAACCTAAAAAGACAAAACATTAATACGCTAACAGCTGTTTCATCACACAAAACAGGTTGTGTGAAAACCTCTCTCCCTGGAAAACAGGCAACGCTTAACTACTGTAATATCATCAACATCCACCGGATTAATGCACACTGTCGAAACAAGTCTGAGGAACATTACTTATAATTGCAGATTTCCAGTCAGCAGACTGACGGGGAAAAAACACAAGCGTAACTAATAGCATTAATGATGCCCGCTAATATTCCTTTTAACAACGCATCCACAGACTCATCAAGTCTACCATGAATACCCTGCCTGTCTATGGAGCGCTGTTCATGTGCGCCCTCGCCAGAAAGATACAAACGCATGAGTGGCGGGTCGGGGATGGTAGCATGTCAGGATGTTATGCACATTGTCGAAGTGGCTGGAAGATATTCTGGTGTTGACCCGACTTTAAAAACCATTAATGAGATCTCCTGTCAGAAAGGTCTATACCTGGATCGCGACACCTGCACACCTGAACAGGTATGTGAGACCAACGCGATGCACTAAATCTACACGTACAAATACCACAGGTACTAACGCTGTTACACAAGACATTCATGTTCCTTTTATATATTTGTAATAATAGGAGATTATTCCAGACATCCAAGTTTGTAACGCTGCAGGCAAAACAAATTTGGACACAACAAAGAGAAAGAGAAATGTTTGTCCAAAGTTGTAATCCTTCTTTTTTTTTTTCCATCTTCCGAGATATTTCTGGAGCTGTCTCATCACCACCCACGAGTGCTTTTGATGTTTTTCAGCCGTGAGCATCTCCTCCATTAGCTTACATATGTGCACTGCATTGTGGGACAATAGTGTCCATCAACAGCACACTCACAAATCATTTAACATGCATACTGACGTTTTTGAGTATACTTAATTTTGTCACTTTGTCAGTGTGAATGGCCAGCGTCCTCCAAATTAGTATGCAGAGTGGGATGGTGATACAGCATAGGCTATTAGAAAAGTGGTCTAGAGACCGGACTCGACTACAATGGCCCTGGACTTCTAATTTGAGTGCACTCCATGTTTGGGACTGAGTGATGTTCGACAAAAGAAGACCTTTTCACGAGTCAAAAGAAATATTTACCAGCATGGAGTTGGGGCGACCGTTGAAAGGCTGGGGCTCTGTGAAGAACTCTGTGTTGTGGTCCAGCCGTCCGTGGCCTCCATACTGAACCTCATCTGAATCCAGCTTGATTTTGTATCTGAAGAAGATTGAGGTTAAGGCACAAAAGCAGCAGGACACTCAGTTAGAAGATCTAAGGCTGTATTCAAAACTGCCTGCTATATTAGCAGTATGTAACGATTTGCCAAATCTGAAGCAAAAATCCAGCAAGCAACATTTTTTTTTTACGTGTTTTGGGTGCTATTACATCACTAAATTCACTTTGAGACAGGAAATCAGCTGTGCAGATCAGATGCAGATACTGCATTAGTCAGCGGTGTGCAGAAGGCGGTTCAGAATAAGACATAAGAAGCACAAGAGGAGGTTTGATCACCAGTGCTTTTTGAGCGCAGCTGTGGTTTAGCAGCGCTGAGCTGGTTTATATTCATTGAAATCCTCACATCCATCAACATTCATCTCCCCTTTGCAACACTACGAAGTGACAGTGCAGAGCGCTAATAGACAAAGCGAACGCAGCCTGAAATGAACATAATACAAAAGTGATTCAGCCATGGCTCAAGCATCCAGCCTGCCTGTCTAATTTGTCTAATTTACTGCATAAATAATGAAGTCAACCAAAAAAAGTGATCCAAATGTGTGACAACAAATACACAAAACTAAAATGTCTATAAACAGTATCCACTCCTCTTGGACTTTTCCAAGTTTTCTTGTTTTACCACGAATCACGGTGGAATAATTTAGCTTTTTTTAGCAAATCACTACTAACATGTAACATACCTTATATTGCTAATGCATCATTTTCACTTTTATTTAAGAATCTCTTTAAGTTGATCATTGTCAAAAAAAAGCTTCAAAGTTGGAAAACAATATAACACGTCAGGCAGGGGGATGTTGTGGTGCTTCTGAGCTGCTCTGAGACAGTTATAGACAGTTAATCTGTCTTTGATCACATATAGTAAAGGTATCTTGATGTGTGTGCGTGTGTGTCTCTATGCTGTGCTTCTGAATAAGGATGCAGACACTGAAAAGCTGATGGATGGCAGTTTCTATAATAAGGTAACCACAGTTTCATGAAATACGCATGTTCTTGAAGAGGATGGAGAGACACTGCATGAAATATAATATGTAAATTACGCCATGTGCTCCAGCGAGGGCTGCAGCAAACATTCACCTTTTCACAAAAGTGCAGGATGAAATCGATTACACAATGAATAATGCCCTTCAGCTGGGGTAAACGGAGAGTTCTGACTAATGTGATATCTAAATTGTTAGGAAATAGCTCCCAAAGTGTCTTAAGAAATGAGACTTTTATGGTCCCCATCTTGCTGCTCCACACAAAAAGGATTGATGTTGGGATCAGTTACAAGGCCATTATTATTGTCAGAGGAAATATTTAAGACACTTCAAAAGCTGGATTTAAAAATGCCAGAAAGTGCACATTGACAAGTATGTGCATAAATATATATTTTTATGTGGAAAGGAAGGCAAAGTTTAGCCTTGCTCATGCCAGTCAGAAATGCTGAGTAGCCGACACATGTACCTTGATGTCCATGCACAATGTAAATGCCCATAAACATCTGTGCGGCGCATTATTTACTCTTGTCTCTTAGGACAGGAGCTGTAAGGAACAGTGCTATAACAAACACCAGGAGAGCGGAGCAGACATGCAAACAGCGGCCTAATTGGCGGGCTGAATAATCACCTTCATCTCCCCATAGGCGATATTCTGGAGTTGGAGTGTGATCCTCAAACACTGCCTCATTCTGCCCCAGAGCCGGGAAAATTCCGCTTTTGCTGCTTGCTTGTCTGCTTTGATAGTGATGATTAAAAAGAAGTGCTGCTCTGTGCATTGTTTCTGCCGGGGAGGAAGATCCCCTCCTCCACACCTCCTCTGCTCTACTCGGCCTCGATGGGGTTTTATTGACAGAACAAACTAATTTTGCTATGACAGTTTTATAATAAATACCACAGGAATATGGAAATATTCTTACACTATAATGCTTCTGGGGAACTGAGGATTTGTGTGGTTTCAAAGGTTAATACTCCTAATACAAACAATAAAAACGGTAACATTAAGTAATCCTAACAGTGCATGGAATTTGGAGCGCTAGTGACTCTACGGTGCTCCTTCACGCTGCCTTTGTGCATCTCCAGGCTTGTGAATTGCATGCATACTGTATGTGTGCATGTCTGTGGCACAGTGTGCGCTGGAAATGAGGCATAGTTGCAATAACTCAGAGTTCCCCGGCAAACTTCTCTGCAAGGAAGCAAGAACCAGCACAAATTGGTAGTTGGAAGGTTTGAGCGATTATGTCTTTGTTATTGGCTACAGACGGCTGCAACAACCGCTTGCAGTTCAGCTGTAAACTATTGTAATCAATACAGCCTTTGTGAATAAAGGGGAAGATTTAAGTACACAATCAATTTTGCCCAATGAGCAGAGAAAAAAGAAGGCAGTCTGAAGCTTGATGATTAGAGCCATTGATGACCTGAAAACAATCTGGCCATGACCATGATTGCAGACCAAGCCACCACTTAGTTTCTCCATCAGCTTGTCATTTTTTCTGGCCTTATGAAAGTAATAGCACCCTGGCGTGGGTGAACAAGAGCCGGGCGAGATGTGAAGAATGTGGCTTGGCCTTGTGAGCATTCTAAATACCGTATCTCGCCTTTTAAGAGTTGACTTTCCCCTGCCTTCTGCCCAGCAGGTGCAACTTACATCAGGGTGGAAGAAATGGTAGAAACAGACGGCTGTGAGAGCCGTCGAGCCAAGCAGCAGCTGAGGCTCATACAGACTGATGTAAACGAGACCCTTAGATCCTCAACTTTGACCTACCGAGCTTGCCGGAGTTTTGAGCAAACACTTTCCTGTGCATTGAGGGAATATGATCAACGTTTCAGTAAATTTCCTTCATGATCAGTGTCAGAAGGGGGATTTTATTGATGGAACAGGGGTGCCTCTGATGACTGATTAAGACTCCGTTTACGTAGGTTTCACTGGCTGAATCAGACTGTTAGATGATTGGACAACGCATTCAATAACTGACGTTCAGAAGGAGCGCGATCCGCCGTCTGAATTTATCGAGCTGCTGGAGAAAGGAGACACTTTGCTGAGCTTTTATGACAATGTGGTCTGTGTTGACGTTCCGTCTGTCGCAGAGGTGGGGGCCAAGAAATGTGGATGAAGCAGAGATGGATATGCTACTGCTGATAAATAAGGGGTCTGATAAGTTTCGGAGTTTGGGGTGTGTTGAACTGCAGATTATTTTTGTGCACCAGATTTACCTGTTTACAGCAGAGAGTTATTTTATGCTACTTCTCTTATTTTCGCTCCATTTGAGTTGACGTCACTATAGTTCCCAGATTAAGGAATTACTTTGCTGAGTGCAGTGATACCATGATCGAGAGAACACCATTATTTCAGGCATTTTGTTTAATGTCTGAAATAAAAGCAGCTCAATGTATCTTACAGCACGCTGTGGTAAAAAAACAAATACCTTACTGTAGTACTTCCTAGGAAATATCAGAGTAAATAATCTATGCATGACCCAGTGTATTTTATTCTAAGTTTTAGTTAGTTAATGTCACAGCACCTGCAGTTGAATTACTCCAAACAGCATTCAAGGAGCAGCTCAGACAGAAGAGGAGAATGATGACCTGACACAATCTCAACTGAATATTGGCACAGTGTAAATCAAAGACCAATCTGCCCTGACAGGTACAGCTTTCATGACAGGATCCAACTGGGATTTCAAATACTCTAACCAGCCAGATAAAGCCCAGTGCCTGAAGAATGTGTCCACCACGAGTCAGAGAGAAAATAATAAAAAACACTGATGGTTTGAGTGCCTGTCGAAAAGCTGACGTTGACTGCATTTTAATGGCCAGCGTTTCTGAAGAGGTGCTTCGCTTCACTTTCTCTCCTGTTCCTCATGGAGGGGAAAAAAACATTCAAAAGAGGACACTGAGAAGCAAAAGAAAAGCTTGTCTAAAAATATGAAGAGGCCAAACAGTCAGTGCGCATCCAACTAAGGACTGCTACAGAGGGATGATGACTATATTGAGTTATTTATTCATTGTAAAGTTAAGACAGCAGACTTTCAGTTTTACATCATACCCCTGACACTAAAACCACAGCATTTAGCTGAAACACATCTGAGCAGTGTCAACTTTGGGTTCTTTTCAGTGTTGCACTGCCAACTGTTTTTTCCTAAAGTTTCTCGTACATATAATTAAGCGATAAACTGAAGCGTGTGCGCAGAGCTGGATGCAGCTGCTTATTTCTTTAGTTTAGTAATAAAATAGCTGTAAAAGTTTCATGACAAGCAAACGGAGAAACCACCTGAAGACGCATCTGGACCAACATGCAGTCATCCAGCATGTGACAGAGGGCAACAAAAGGTAACTTGATGGGTTTTTGCTGGAGAGGGGCACCCACCCTCTGATATAATAGGGTACTTGCCATTTTGCCAAAGGAAATAACACCCTGTACTGGATCCATTTTCCGTGGTGAACAGCATGGTCAGCTGCATTCAGCTATTATTTCCAGATAGAGCAGTGGTGTGGGGCTCCACTGTGACATCCCTGACCCTCACACAGGTGGAAGAAAGTTTAAGTATATGACAGCTGAGTGTAATGAAAAAGCACTTTTGGACTCTTTGAGCTTGTCTTGTTTACCTCCTCTGCCTCTGAGTGGCACTTTCATCTGTCTTCTCCCCTAATTGGATCCTCTGCACACATTCCCATCGGAGGATCTGCATCTCCTCATACACACTGCGCATTTACCTTCCTCACACACACAGCACATTTGCCTTTATGTGTTTACTGCTTCTCTGTATAATGACAGCCAGAGCTTTGCCCTCACATTTATTTGCATTTCCTCTCAACCCACCCAGTGTCTGAGGCCTCTCCTTAAACATCAAAAGAAGCACCAGGAGGAAAAGATGTGGTTCCATCTAAATGAAAATAAACCCTCAAAAACGGTGTTACAGACACTGAAGCAAGGCTATTAGTGGTGTGCCCAAGATTCACCCTATCAAGGCAGAGCCGAAAACACGAGGCAGAACGTACAATTATTGCACATCAAACAAGCTTACAATTAACGCATGATATTAAGAGGTTTGGGGTTACTTCTGTGGTTTTTTAATCATCAAATAAACCTGATTACTGTTCTGTGTCACTACTCACATTTAATGACATGATTTTTGTTTTTGTCCTTTTTAAGGAAACTAACAATAGAGATTAGAAATGTTCTTTCTGCATCGTTTTTCATCCACCGGAAGAATCGTGCTTCCCAGGCAGCCACTGACATTACAACCTAAACATCTATCTAACAATATATAATAGAATAACTGCCAGATAATGTGACAACCGTGCAAAATGCAATGCAGTTCCCCTCAGAAGATATTGCTTGTTAATATAATGGCATCATCTTGCTGATACTGTATTAAAAACTTTCTTTCATTTTGGATTTTCATAACACTTTCAAAGTTGTATCATATCATTATAATTTGCGGGAACCATCAGCTTATCCATCTAAATGAAACAAGGGAAAAAAAAAGGAGAAATCAAAGAAATAACTGCTGCTTCACGGCCTCATTGTCAGCCAATTGAATCATCATAATTTGAGACAGAGCCGCTCATGGATAGCGATCTGAACTGCTGACATCCCGACAAAACTAACAAACTCTGTCTGGGTTTTGACTCACCACTACATTATTTAAGTCATAGCTGAAAAAGCAACACAGCTTCGTATCCATCCAGGGAGCTGATGGCGTGAGCTTCACTGAGCGCCAGAGGAGAGTGATGTCCATTATAATAAATACAAATCTGTCAGCTTTCTGTCCCCCTTCACATCCCTGATCATTAAGCCTGCTGTAATCACAACTGTGGGACTCATTAAATTCCTCTGCGCTGCTTGCTGGGAAGACAGACAGCCAACGCTGCTAAAGAGAGCGCTTTTGGAATCACTGGGCTGTGCTATTATTTCTCCCTAATAGCATAACAACACCACTATAAACAACTGACTCATATTCCTCTCAACAGTGACCGCTAAAATTACACCACAGAAGTCTCAGCCTCAGACAAAATGCTGCAATTAAAATTGTCAAAAAAAATCACATTTACTTTAAACAAGTCTGACACGGTGGTTAGATCCCTCATCCACTCACAGACGATGTTTAGCATCTTCAAAGCCCTGATGAATTTATTGGTAGATTGATTCTGAACCATGTTCAGCCTTTAAAATCATACCATCAGTTATGTAGCAGCAGTGAAGATGATTGGCGAGGTTGCTTATACGGGCCCATGTGACTGACGGAGCATGCACAGTTTATGCTACTCAGAGCCTCAGATCCCATTTAAAATGTTAC
This sequence comes from Chaetodon trifascialis, assembly GCF_039877785.1. Lineage (NCBI taxonomy): Eukaryota > Metazoa > Chordata > Actinopteri > Chaetodontiformes > Chaetodontidae > Chaetodon > Chaetodon trifascialis. The sequence continues at coordinate 25,214,566 of NC_092064.1, read as the reverse complement.
TGATCTTCATGCATTGAGATCAGCTACTTGCTCACCTTGATATATGCAAGTGAGATTAAAAGATTAAAATAACTCCGATACTGTAATAAGACTAAAGTGCAACACACACCGGCCGTGCCATACAGTTGCTACCTCTCTGGAAAGCTGATGAACATCAGTGCAGATAAATAGCGCACTGGCATATACAAACTTTTTTAAGATTTACATATTCAGTGCAACTGGGTGCAAATCAGTGGGTTCCCAGGCTGGCGAAGTCGGAGAATATTAAAAGACGGCATTGGTTTTGCTCATTTCATGGGGTTCGTTAACAATAAGAGAAATACAGGATATTGCAAGACTTATCCTTAAAATGTCTTCATAGCCACAGCGGTGGCTCTGATGGGAACGCAGTCATTCGTTTCAGAGGATCCTGTAATGAAGTGTTGGACAAGTGGAAAATTGGACTTCTTGGTGGTGCTAGACTAAAAGTTACAGGATAACCAGGGTCGATCAAATTTATCCACTGTGGACCATTAATGTGTGTACTAAACAGCTGTTGACCCACTTTATCTCACTCTGGCCCAGAGTGGTGCACAGATACAAGCCTTCCCAAAAGAGCTCCCGTACTCAGTGCGAGCTTTAAAAGTCTTAATGTGCACATGGGTCATGCAATTTCCATATTTTTTCTTACTCCTATCTCCTTCCTGCCCCTTCAAACAGAAATGTACTATCTTGGTTGAAACATGGCCAGTTAGTGATTTCAAGCTCAAAAAATGAGTGGTGTTGTTGCATAAAAGCAGTAACTAACAAAGACATCATTACTCTGAGAGGCACTGTGGGTGCGCACTGTGGCGTGACAGAGGGAAGCCAATGTCGGAAGACTTAAAGCAAACGAGCGGTGACATGGCAGATGAGAGCAAAAAAGGATACTTTCCTGGAACTCTTACAGCCACCCTGTAGTTCTGGAAGCTCTTACTGGGGTGGAAGTTGAAGATAAAGAGCACATTTGCCCTGTCAAACACAATGACCTTGTCCTCTTCATGCTTGGCGCTCACAAAGGCCTGGAGGAGGAGAAGGGAGAGGGAAAAAAGGTAATAAAATATTTCTTCATGAATAGTCATTACCTTTCTCATCTTGGATTTAGAGACTTATAATGGGGCACATTATATCAGCGGAGTCCACATTTCCAAATAGGCTGAGCAGCATTCCCACATCAAATTTCAGGTGGCACTCATCAGCAGAAGGCAGCGGCCCAGGTTAGCGCGAGGCACACGCTGTCAGCTTTAGACAGCTGCACATGATACAGCCGCCACTCTGCTGTGGAGCGAGCTACTGTTAACGTGTCATTAGCAGAGATTATCAATGTCACCCAACCCCCTATTTTTAGTGCCTTGTTCCCCAAGCCAATTTCAGGGCAGCATATTCACGGCTGAATGAGAAGATAAGCACCCCTTCATCGGACCGGCAGAGAAGATGGACGTTAAGGATTGAGCTGACAGCCTGGAGTCTTTTAACAGGTCCATTTCTGCATTAGACGTCCACAAGTTTGGGGTAAGCTCCTCTGACTGGCTGTAACTACTTCAGCCTCGGAAAACAAAGATAACCTGCATTCATCAAGACTGTGATAACCATGAATTGTGATTATATTCAGAATGTGTTGATGTTTACTGGAAAAGTGTGCACCATGAAAAAGATCTCCCTGTGATGCAAACATATGGAAGCATATGTATAAGCACATGTCTTCTAGTTGGACGTTAGGTGCAAGCGTATGTTAAGTTTCTCTTTCTGTCACAGCCTGCAGCATCATTCTGACCTGAAACAACAGTTTTGATGAAACATAGCCATGAAAGCATGAGTAAATCTCTACAGTAGCTCCATTTGTGACCTCAGCGCTCCGAGTGAAAGTATTTTTGTGAAACCACTGTTCAAATCCAATTCTTCCTCAGACTGCGACCCTCCTCTCCGCTCCTTTTCTTCACTGGAATGCAAGTTAAGTCAACTGCAGTGCAGCCAGCACAGTTTGAGGAAAAATTGGATTTAAATGTGGGTTTTGCCCCTCTGGCAAACATTTTATGTTTCCAGGGAGACAGGAGACATTGAAAACACATTTGAAGATGTAACCCACTGCAGATGAGAGGTCAAATAATGTTTCGACTTTTCCCCTAAGGTTTGCTGAGGGGATGCTATGTGACCAAATTGCTGAGTGACATCCAGTGACCTCAATATTAGAAAATGTTTCTCTCATAATTCAAACAAAAATCAAAGCACTGTCATTCACAGACAGCGTTTACGATGGCAATAAAGATATATTTAAGTCATATTACCAATAAAGTATCTTAAGGTTAACTGTAATTGTTCATCTCTCAGTTAAGTAATGCTGCTATAAGTAGAGGACCACTCTGGACGCCACAGTCTGCATGCTAGTGTGTACTGGTTTATTTACACTTCATCACAGAGGGAAACCTCAAGTGATGCTATCTCTGCACTAACAGGAGCTTCGGTTCATGTCCAGAGTTCGGTCTTTTGAAGCTCACAGCTGCACATCTTCAAAGAGGTGGGCACAAACCACACTTTTCAGCAAAGTCCCTGCATGTTTCCACTTCCACTTAGTTCACTTACACCTGCGGACAACAGGGAGAGCTGCTGACAGATCCTCTTCTGCTTCTCATTTTAACTACAGAATGCCCTTGGATCCTCCCACCGCGGTGAAATATTGAACCGAGCGATGGAATATTCCCACTAAGCACGATTACCTTGGCAATGTCATTGATAAGCTGTCCAGAGGATTCAGACTCATCTGGTTATTACAGCAGAATCTCTGAGCAGTTATTGGCATTATCTGTGAGTGATGTTTTTGTGATATTGCATCAGTCCTTGAATAAGAAATTTTTGTCTTAGCTGTTTCTGAGCACAGGCTGAGACCAGAGCGCAGGGTCAGCTGCAGAAACCCCCGCAACTGATTTATTATCGATGACTTCAGTCTGGTGTTCAGACCACTTACACGTGTTATATAATGCTTATTTTGATTCATGAGTCTACTTTGACTCCACCTCCTCCCTCTTGCCACTGATTGTTGGGTCTCTGTAGAGTAAGTTTGTGGACTTCACCGGCTCTATATGGAAAGTATCCTGTGACAACTTCTGTTGTGATTTGGCGCTAAATAAATAAAACTGATTGCTATAAAAAGTCTACAGATTTCAAAAATATATTTCTCTCCAGTTGCTCTTTTATTACGAGTGAGACAAAGAATTCAAGGGCCCATGATTCATCGATTAATTCATTTTCTGTCCAACCAACGGTCCAAAAGTCCTTCATTTACAATCACAAATGACACAGAAAAGTAGCAAATCCTTACATTTGAGAAGATGGAATTACTGGATTCATTGATTATCAAAATAGTTTCTTTTGATCGACTAATTGATGAATCGACTAATTGTTGCAGCTCAGATAATACCCACAGTGAGGTTAAACCTGTGGGAAGGTGTTTTGGGCTAGGCTGAAATGGGCTTATTTGGGTTAATAAAGGCCGGTGGTGAATTTGTGTCCATCAGGAAATTGGGAGACTCTGTTATGGAAAATCTGCTCAATCTCATGATTATAGCCAAAGAAAATATGCAACTTCATGTAATCCTCTCTGGCCTTCCATAAGATGTAACTACTGTCCTTATTAATTTTCATGACTGAGAGCACTTCAACAGAGTAAACTCTCCAATATTGAGAAATTAATCCATGCTAACGAGAACTTTTTACATAATGTACCTTAGTGGGAATGACAGACAGACAGACAGACAGACAGACAGAGAGACAGACAGACAGACAGACAGACAGACAGACAGACAGAGAGACAGACAGAGAGACAGACAGAGACAGGCAGACAGACAGACAGACAGACAGACAGACAGACAGACAGACAGACAGACAGGCAGGCAGGCAGACAGGCAGACAGACAGACAGACAGGCAGACAGACAGGCAGGCAGGCAGGCAGGCAGACAGACAGACAGACAGACAGACAGACAGACAGACAGACAGACAGACAGGCAGGCAGACAGGCAGGCAGGCAGACAGACAGACAGACAGACAGACAGACAGACAGACAGACAGACAGACAATGCACAATCTAACAGAATCCTTTTACACGTGACTTCAAGTAAGGAACCAAAGAAAGAACACAATTTGATTATACCTTAAGATGCAACACAGAGCTGCCATCTGCTATACAGTTCCACATATTAAAAGAACAGAAGCAGCCAAGAAAAACAGCACCGAATGTGTAGCAGGTCAGTACCGGAGCCAAATGCATGCGTCTTCCCTGCCAGTGGCATCCTTTGGGATCACCATTCCCTCCCATTCCCCCTAAAGGGAGCTCAGAAATCAGCCAGGTTCCGCTTTTCCTTTGCCTTACCTCCAAAGCTCTGTTTCATCCAGTTGTCAAGGGTGTAAGAGGTTCCAGTAAGTCAGAAAGCACTTTTGATTGATAGACCAATATACAGAAATTATGTTTGTGAACCAGACATGTTTCTAATTACGCTGTCTGATCCGGTACATTTCCTTTTTTGCTGCTTTTATCTGTCTGTCGAGGAGAAATATGCAGGTCAGAGTGTAACACAGCTAGGTGAAGTAGCTCTAATCTGAGGACTGATTCTGGGGGCTCTGAGGGGGGGTATTTTTGAATCAATTACACAGACTCACTTCTAATCCCTGTCAATTTAGCCATACTCTCCATTTACATTATCCCATTACTTTGCAACCAGCCCCTCCAGAGAAAGACATGATTTTTTTCTCCCATAGAATTTAAATGCAGGCAAAGAGAAAAGCTGCAGGATGAGAGTGAAATCTATTACTGTTCACCTTGACAGCAGCCTGAGAAAGAGGACATTTACAAAATGAATTCTTTTATGGTGTATTTATCTCCACCGGCGTGAGAACTACAGTATGCCCCAACGTGGAAACAGGAAAAGTGTATCAGTGTGTAAAGATGTTGGCTTCAGGGTAAATTCATTCTTAAAAAATAATCAGAAATGTGCTAAATAGATGATCACATTAGTCCAGTTTGATCTAATCTGTACTGGCTTCCTGTAACATTTCGAATTGGTTTTAAGGTCCATCCTTGTATACAAAGCCTGTGACGGGCTAGGACCAAGCTACATTGCTAACTCTCTTTCTCACCAGTTGCATTCAAGAACACTGTGATCATCTGCTGCTGGTTTATTGGAGGTTCCCAGTGACAGTCGAAAAGAAATTGGGGAGGCAGCTATACATATCAGGGAAGCCAGTTTGCTGAGTATTTTAAAAACAAAGCTAAAAATGTATCTCTTCACTTCGCAGGTAACTAGTGATGACTTTCCCGATACGGGCCTGAAACCTTTGTGCTTCACCTGACGCTTATGCACTGCTGCTGCTCCTCTTTTAAAATGTTGTGTTTTACTTGATTTTCAACTTTATTTAATTACATTTACTCAGTGGTTTTATTTTCCATCTTATGCATCGTCTGGATTTTCATTCCTTTACCATTATTAGCATTTTTTGCATGAAAGGTGCTATACAAGTAAAATGTAATATTATTATTATTAAATAATTTATGAACAATTGGCTGCATCACCAGATGTTATCATGTATTCTGTAGGCAACTAAAAATTCTCCTGTGATTTACATTGACAGTGTCTGCACAAAGCCTACTGTACAGTGGGGGTGTGGGGTCCTTACAGGTGGGGCAGCCAGCCAGCCGTACTTGTCTTCAGTAAGGTTCATGTCCCGGTCAAAGATGTAGAGCTGACAGTAGCGGAGGTGATCCATATCCACGAGGTTAAACTGCCGCCGGGCATAGTGGTAGCTCTGATTGTTCCCCTCTCGAGGGAAATCCAGCCACTCAGGATGGCCAAACTCATTCCCTGCAACACAGAGAGTGTTATTAAAGAATGTACATAATGAAGGGAGAGGCACACAGGATCTGTGAATTAGCATACTCGCTATATAAGGTTCTTCTTGGGTTTTGTGCAATTTTTAACAAGACAAAAAAAGACAGATCAAAGGGACCAGTCAGCGACAGCCTACGACCTTTTCATAACCCCAGCAGAGGCTACTACTTTCCATATTAAAAAAAAAAAACTGAGCCACAAAGCTCCTTTTCCACAAACATCTTCACCAACTACAGTGTGCCAACCTTGCTGTCACCCAGGAACCTTGAACCATGAATAAAACTTTAAAAAAGCCAACACAATTAACATTATTGTGCAAATAAAACCCATAGCTTTCATTCCAGTCTAATTTTTTCAACAAATATATGCAAAACTAATTCATCAGGATATATTTCTATATTATTTCTTCATAACAGATAGCAAACTGCATGCCAATGCTGGAAGAAGGACTAAAGAAAGATATATATAATATTAATATTAAGTCTGACACAAATAAGCACAAAAAAGAGAGAATTCTGCTAATTCTCTCTCTCTTTATCACACTGCTGATTATTTCCCATTTATCAAAGCAGAAGTACACAGACTGGATGTAAATCTGAATGCAACTGCAACAATGTAGGAAACAACGGTCCTGTTACTACTACGCTGTCAAGCCAGGAGATGAGATAATGAATCCGTCATCGGGTGTCACGACAACATCATAAAACAACAGCCAAGATAATTGAATTCCCGGCAGAGGAAGAAACACACAGACAAGAGACAGAGGAAGATGCATGACAACAGAACACAGGCTAGTTGGTTTTTTGGTGGTAAGAGCCCCTCCACCCCCTCAAAAAAAAAAAAAAGAAAAAGAAAAGAAAAAAGAGTGATGGGATGAAGTGGAACAGACAGGGACTGACAGCAGATTCTAATGAAATACATTATGTAGGTGTTAAAGAAGTAGCAAACAATGAGGCATGGACTGCCAACAGAACGAGCCCACTGCAACACTTGCCTAGGAATTAGGGCAGCAAAGACATGCAGAGAGAGAGAGAGAGAGAGAGAGAGAGAGAGAGAGAGAGAGAGAGAGAGAGCCTTTTCTTGTGACATCTGCATGAATAACAAGCCTCCCACACAGCTGAACTTGAAATGTAAAGGAGAAAATTACACCTCAGACTTGCAACACTGGCAGTCAAAGGCAGATTTCTTTTCCCGTGCACTGCACCAAGAGGGCCGCGTACGCCACACAATCATCATGCATCTGAAGTTCCTGCATTTTCTCACATGCAAATAATCTCATCAAGCACCAAGACCTTTACTGTATGTGTTTGTGGGAAAAGTCAAATGTGCGATGCATGGATACGGCTTTCATTACTCCTCATGAAAAAGTAAACAAGTTCAAACAAAGTGCATTTTACATTTTAATGAATATTCTCAAATACTAAATTATGAATGCAGTTTTTCCTCATTCATCAAGTTTTAGTTACAATTATTCTTTTAATCAATGCAGGGTTATATAAATAATCAGATATATATATGTGTGTGTGTGTGTGTGTGTGTGTGTGTGTGTGTGTGTGTGTGTGTGTGTGTGTGTGTGTGTGTGTGTGTGTGTGTGTGTGTGTGTGTTTTGGTATATCCTATTTTTTTTAAGGGCAATGCAGCCTTTTAAATGTTGGCAACACAGTGCCCTCAACCAAAACTGTGACTTCTCTTAATAAATTAACAGTAAGTAACATAAGCTTATGGAGATATGAGATTGCAAACTGATAATTTCGCTGTCCTAAATGTGGAGAGAATCAATTATTAAGAACAGCCAAATTTTGTGGCTGTTAGTAACAGGCCGTGAGGTATACTCATTTAAATTTTCAGACTTTCTGTAATGATGGCGCTTCAGTGCAGGTCATGAGGTGAGCAAAATAAATATGATTCTTCCTGGTAAAAGCTGATTTGTTTTGGAGATGCTGACCATTACAAGTTTGGTCTTAATGTGCCAGGGGGAAGGTCAGAAGATCATTAGCTTTCTTCCTTGTTGGAGTGTCAGTGAACATGAATTTTTTTTGCCAATGTGACTGTCAATTTTTAAGATATGATGGTCACAAATGATAGGGATAGGAAGTTATGACAAATTCTTTGAGGGAGAAGCACCACATTGATGAAATAGCACAGTCTCTGGTAAATACAGTATAGATTATCGTCTATAGAAGTTTATGGATGACTTTGGATCCTTGTGGTGTGATCACCCTGATTACTTTTTGCTGCATGAGAAGATCAGCTGGTGCGCAGCAGTTCTGCTTCAGACGTGCTTCATTCTCCATTCCCAGAAATAGCCACTGTGTGTTTTTACAGAGTGAAGTTAGCTGCATGCACTCAGCCGACTGGATTCAGCCTATCCAACCCTGCTGGAGCCTGTGTAAGAGCAGCAATGATCCCGCTCCTCATCTACTTTTCTCTGCTCCTATCCAGATTTGCTCATCAGTGTCACCTCATGGCCGAGCGTGCTGTCACTGCACGGCATCAACATCCAGCCTGAATGTATGGGCCATATGGCTTTGTCATTAGACGACAAGCAGACAGCAGTGCTATAATTGCTTTCCACATTCACTATGGATGCAGCTCCACTGTAATCACAGTCAGGCATACTGTACTGTAGAGCGAAAGGAGCCCTCTGTCCCTTCCTGGATCCTTGCTAATGCGTCCTCCCTTAGCAGCTGGAAGACAACTCCTCTTGGCAACACTGAAGACATTGTCCTCTTGTCTTTCACATTCTGGGGTGAGTCAGGTGAGTACGCTCTGTGAGACTTCCCCAGTGCTCTGATGTCCATGTCTCAGAGCGTCAGCAGTAAGCTTCACCCTTTTGGCTCTCCTCACTTTCTCTAAAGGGCATCTCCAAGCCAGTTTTCATCACCCCAGAGCCTGAAGAAACCAAGGAGTGTGTGAGGGCAAGAGTCTCTTAAAGGTTGTGGCTCCCACGAGTTGTTTTTTATATCCGCCTTAGCTAGGCAAATGAGCAATTTCACCATGGATGTTCCAGTAGCTGTGGGCTGTGTCATGGCCCCGGCCACAGGTTGGCTGATATGACTTGTAGGCATGACTGCCCTTAAGCAAAAAGACGATGAAGTTCTTGTGAAAGCTCTGCTGCCACTAGAGGGACTCTTTGAAGTGTATATCTCCCCAACTAGCATGCATCTTCAGAGCCTCGAGGAAGAAATAGTCCCTTCCTCCACTGTCCAAATCATCCTCCTGCTCTGCTCAACAATCATACCACTGCACTGCTGGGCAAACTTTGAAGGAAACACAGAATGAATTGTTTGATTACTGATGTGTAATGAACTGAGAACCTTGTATTGAGTAAATATAATGTACTGTTAGCTCTTAGCCACCCCTGAACTATACATGTTTTGGTGCAACATTGGGGTATTTGGAATGACTTGGATGCAGGCGGCGCCGTGATGGACAACCCAAGGTACTGGGGAAAATTGCTGCAGGCCAGTGGTGCCTGGGCTTGCCTCTCAAAGGTTGGCTCTTGACAGGGACAAATGGGTGTGTAAAGACCTGATAACAGCTGTTGTGCAGAGCATACAAGTTGCAGATGCTCAGTCCACCATTGAAAGCCAGAAGGCTGAATTAGTTTGCTTTTCATACACCTGGCTCTCTGCAGTAACCTTGATTTCTGAAACAAAGCAATCCAGTCTCAGAGATTAAAAGAAACACAGCATATAACACATACCTAGCTGTATTTCTTCAGAAGATGTGTGGCATTTTGAACTGAGCTGATGGGCAACTGGGGGTTCCCTCCACATCTGTGCTTAGCTCTGGACACCAGGAGTTTAGAGACTTACTACGTGACACTTTTACAACATTAATAGAACGCATGTGTTATACAACCTTTACATTTTTTCATGCAACTTCACCCCTTCCTGACTGATATACTGTTTAATGGTCTACAGTCATTCAGCATTTAAAGCAGACTGTGATGTGAGGTCCCGCTGTCCCTGTTCCTTTGTTTTACTGCATAAAGAGGTGTGGTTGAACTGCTTTATAGGCATATGAGGTGTGCACATTTTAGAGGGCAATGCCTGTGTGAAATATAAAAACAGTCAGACGTTGTTACTGGTTGTTAGATGACAGAAGGTGCTTGGTTACAAGTTACCCTCCATGTATTTGATGAGGAGTCGCTTCAGTGCATACGCAAGGGCATGCCTATAGGGCTACGTAAGCTCATTCTCGCATAGATGCACATTTCAGTATAAGGAACATGGAAAATTTGTGGGTTAAGCCTACAGACCCTGATTTTAGGGCTCTACTTGTAAGCCTAAAACTAGAGTTACAAAGGAAAACTATATGTTGTCTATTCTCAACCCACTTGAAAAGGCAAGTGTGACACACACGGCTGCGCTGAATGAAAGATGTCAAGGACATGCTACAATCCGACATCCTTCCTTCAAGAAGAGAAACATGACGTCTTTTTTTATTTTACAAAGGCAGTCATAGTCGGCATAGCAATCTCTAGATTCAGGAAGAATTCAGATGATATCAAGACATGTCAAGAGGGAGCAATGGCATAAAAGAATCCTCTCAAACACTGTGCTCCAGGCTCCTCCCTTTAAGTAGCACCTAAGGAATAAGCCCCATGATTACCTCAGGGATCTCATTCTCAAGGAGAAAAAAATCCACATTCAGATGCTCTTACACTGTCAGACATCAATATGTGATGTTCAATGCATAATTTACTATTTTGGTGTACCTCAGTCTGGATCGACAACTACTTTTGATTTCCTACATTTCCCAGAATGACTTTCGACACGCCCGAGGGAAATGGGCTCTCTGTGTTGCACTGTGTTGCATACAGTATGTGTAGGTGGGTTGGAGTGAGTGCAACCACAGTAGTATTATACATTTTCTATTGAAGAGGAAGTAAGGAGAAAGAAAAAAAATCGGTATCGGTGTGTCACGCACAGTTCAGATTGCAAAAAAAGACATCAAAGAGGTTACATGCCACTGATTACATAGGTATTCAAACTACGTGTAATGACTCTATCCACAGCTGAGTCCCAATTCCACACTACACACCACCTCTGAGCAGGTTTTGAGGATGCAGCATATTGATACTGGAATACTAAATCTTGCTTTGTGAGCGTGCTGTTCATGGACTCTGTTGTCCCAAATGTAATGCACAAAGGAAATGGTGGAACTATTCACAGCCGCAAAAAAAAACAAAAACAAAAAAAAGACAAACAAACAAAAAAATGCGGACAGTGATTTAAAAAAAAAACTTTGGGAAAATCTCACAAAAACAACTGGAAAAAGTGTTTGCTTTCTCTTGAAGTTTAATTAGCAGCAGTTTTCCAAAGCGGAGTTTGATTGACATGTGTCAGCTCACGTCTTAAATCACCTCTACGTAGAAAACGAAAGGTACTTTGATTTCTTGGATACAGAACAGTAAACTCTAAAAATGTGTATATATTGCATGCTGTATGCAATTAGTGAGTAATTTGGCTTTGGCTCCTTCCAGCTGTTTTTCAAAGAGGGCACCAGGTGATTCCCAGATTAGTTTCTACTCTCGAGCTGAAGATGTGCTTATTGGGAACTAGTTTTTGGGGCTGAGAACCCTCCATGACACATGATCCCCTCCAGACCAATGTGGAGACGTCCTTGCTTCTCCATTTTCAGGATGTTAGCTTGCTTTCTGCAGTTTAAACAAACTCTGACTCAGTGAGAACACTAAACAATTTTGCATAATTTGTCTGCTGATTATGACAACAATTTCCCTCAATCATACTGTCAGTACAAGTTGGCTCATTTCCGTCTGCTGTCTCCATCCTTTAGTCATTATTCATGACAAGTAAAGTGAGGTTACAGTCTGAACTGCTGCTCATGACCAACTACTTCTCTTTGTGGGAGCTTTTTGTGACCACCAGGGAAAATAACTAAAGGCTTCAAGCGCCGGTAAGCACGGCATCGCTTTCTGTTGGTCTCTGAAATAGATTTTGTTTTGATTTCCCCCACGGGCCTGTGTAATGCTGATGATGCAGAATAGGTCACTGAAACTCAAACTGAAAATGAGTTACCTGTCAATCCATGTGACTTTATGTTTACAACTCTTGGTTTGTTTGTAATAAGTCAGCATGAACCCTAAATGGGCTAGAACCAAGAGGAAACAATGGATCATTTTTTCTTTAGTTTAGACTGGGGGAACTGAACTACAGGCGTGAACACAGTCAGGGCAAAATAATGAGCTGCACTCAAAATATTTCAACGTGATGTGACTTCATCTCTTGGCCCACACTTGACCTGCACAAATAAGAGCCCCACCACATAACAGAATGCACCCAGAAATGCAAAGATTTTTGCTAACAACTACCTAACAGTGTGAGCATGTTTAAGAGCAGACTCCTCCATTAATGATAAGTTATTCCTTATCTTCCACTTGAGAGTGTGAATAAGGCATGTGGAAGCAGGAGGGGCATGCACGCTCACCAACATACACAAATACACAAGGGTTAGAGAATAAAATATGACCTGCCTAATCTGGGTCTGAGACTGCGAGCCCAGATACAAGCTGATGCTTTGATAAACGTTTTCAAAAAAGAGCTACACCTCATTAACAGTGTGCTGCAAGTGCAAAGTGCCTCTTTTGCTTTTATCTACTTTCAGTTTTCTGATGTTATTATTTTATAAAGTCTAGTGCAGATGATTGATTTCCTGTACAGGTTGATTTACTGGCCAGTGGAGGCCTCTGACTCCTCATTTCAGCTTTAAAGAAACACATTGGACACACCTCCATTAGGTAATCATTTCTCCTCTACGCCTTGATAACACAGCAATGTTCCTCCCATATGCCTGCATTAATCACCATGTTAATAACCTTCCTCTGCATCCTCACAGCTGAAGTAAACCAGATAGTACACTCGGTACAAGGATGAAATATGAAGGATTCTCACCACACACATAAATAAAATCATCATTTGTGTCTCATAATATGTCTGGGGAACTGTTGGGGAACTGTTATCTGAGATAAAGGCGCTTTCATATAATATATGCAACGATTTTTTCTTTAACAATCAGGATTATTCCAGTTTTTACTCTTGACTCTGACTGCAGTGAAGTCAGACAACTACAGCAAGTATGAGAGGTCACAGATGAAGCAGGAAGTCAGTCTGTAAACTGTGATGGATGTTAATACTGAACAGTTAGTAGGTTTACTGTTTGCAGCTCGTTTTCTCTTCCAAACAAGTTTGGCTGGCGCGGGGGTTTGTTTAAAACTCGTATGACCTGACAGCTCATGTTTCTTGCTCCACTGAAGTTCTTAACTTGGAGAGGGCAATGCTATTATTCCTGATAGGACTGATGGCCAAACTACAAAAGAAAAAGCCCAAATTGTAGCATATTAGATCATTCAGGGAAAAACAACAATTGAGGCTTTTAGCCATTTCAGCAGCATGGCTCGAGGGATGGCAATATCGCTTTGGTCCAGGCTGAAAAACCTCAGTAACTATTCAAAGTCTCAACTATTGGTCGAAGTGATATCAGATATGGTTCATGTGTTCATCCCTCCCTCAGGCTGAATTTTAATCTACCGCCATCATCCAGTCAGAATTTGAAAAACTAATGACGTTCCCGGCAGCTTCCACTTAACTTTGTGTTTAGTGCTAACTAGCAAATGTTAGCTTGTTAACACGCTAAACTGAGATGGTGAACATGGTAAACATTACACCTGCTTAACATTGGGAGTCTAGAAGTGCCATTGTGAGCATGTTAGCCTGCTACAGTTAGCATTTAGCTCGAAGGGCCAATGTGCCTTGACACCTCACAGAGTCACTAGCATGACTGTAGATTCTCAATCTTCTAAAACAAAATTTAAGTATCCAATTACAAGTTAATTTCACGATGCCCTCTTCTGCAATTAAGCTGTCGAGTTAAGACCAAAATAAAAGAAAGTAATTTTCCTTTAGGAAGTTGTACCAAAATTTTGCATCCCTGCTAAAGGGTGGAAAAAATAACTCAAATTCTGTTAAATAATGTCAATGTTCAAATTTATAGTGGGTCCAATAACGGTTTGATTAATGGGGGGCAACCATGTTTACACAAGATTATGTCGGACAGCTTTTCAGCTGGCACATACCATTACTCCTCTACACGGCCCTGCATCAGATAAGGGCCTGACAGTGACACAGTCCCCTCAGTAATTAGCAGCACAAGCAGGAGCCAAGGATCAATGTGTTTTCCATTGGAGGGGCTCTGGCAAAGGGAGATCAATGAGGAAATCAGAGGGGATGGTAAGGCGAGAGTCACAGAAGGTTTCAGATGCAGTGCAAAAAAAAAACAACAAGAAACTGCAAACTTGATGCAATGATTATTTGCACTTGCTAGATTGATTTCTTGTTACTGTGTTAATGTACACTCCCGCTCCCAGTTTGCACATTAAATAAGCATTACTGGTCCAACAGCAGTGGTGGGATTGCCTCGTCCGAGCACAACCACAAGCCTGTAAGCACAGTTAGCTCTCAGTGAGATTATCTATTTGAAATGTATGAGGAGGAAGCACTGGTCTTCAATTCTCGGTCCAAGGCTGCAGTATAATGGCTGCCTGTTGCATTGTAGCATCCCATGAATACGAGTGAGTGCTGGGAGAAGTTTTTAGCTCCATAATTTAAACTGTAAATCTGCAAGGTTATCTTAAGTCTCTGCAAGGCCTGAAAGTCAGGAAATGCGAGCGCCTCCATTCTGATGTAATGATAAAACCACTGAGGCGTTTCATTACTGCCACGCCACTTGGTGCTTTAATGTCATTGACACTGCAACATCCTTTACAGTGTCCATCTTACAGCATCTCAAATATGGATGCTCCCTCTGTCCTCTTGTTGTGTGGTGTTTACTATTGGTCATGAACAAATAAACAGGTTTTTCTAGGCCAGACACTTCAAATTGATTTGCTTGTTCAAACAATTTACTCTTGCTCAGCACTGACTAAATGACTCCCTTCATTGATCCATTGACACGCCATGTCATCTTAGATCAGCTTGATTTTATTTTATTTTTTCCTTTTCTTGAGCATCTCGCCAACGCCTGCCTGATTGCCTGAGCTTTGGAAAGTTCTCAGGGATGAACTTCAGTGTGTCTTTGTAGACTTTGGAACTTTCCCCCCCGATTTTGTGTTCTTCAAGAAAAACTTTTAACTTTCATTCATTATTACTGTTATCAAAAGATGATAGCACCATTCTTTTAGTCAGCCAGACAGCAGTTCTCAGACGAGAACAATATTCCTTTCTCTGGCTCCTTAATACTTGGTCTCCTTTCCATATCTCTGCTCTTCAAACCACTGAGCATTACTTGACAGAATGGGGTAAACAATTGAAAAAGGGTTGAATTGTGAGTTTGCCTTATTTGTCTGAGTAATCCCGCAGACTCCAATTCAAGTCAATGGAACAAAATAAGCTATAACTGTTAGGTGACCATTCTGAAATTTTACTTTATCTAGCTAGTTTTCCTGTTTTCAGCTCTGCAAAGACCAAAGAGTTTGTCCTTTCTCCAAAATCTATGACACAACTCCTGACAAATTCACTGATGTATAAAACATTTACAGCCAGGGAGTGGAGGACAGTCACGTATGTAATAGAGTATCCATAAATTCCTGCATTAAAACTGGTAATAAAAGGCTTCCAGTCCGGGCTGGAGCAAACCACATCAGCAAGAGGAGTTATCTTTGATCTGGAGGTTAAAAACTGCTCGAAGCCAGCAGGAAGAGAAGCAAGATCACTATTAGGGGCAGTTTCTGCGAGGCAACCACAGACATGAATCCACTTACACTGTATCAAGGCAGGTGAAGGACGTGGAGGGGATTTACAGACAAATCCACTGGTTACAATTCAAAGTGAAAATATATACATAATAATATATATATACTGGATAATTCACAGAGAAGACATGTGGAAGATGCAAACACAAGGACTTACAATGTACAGGCCAATGGGAGGAGTGAACATGTAATTAGTACATAGGTCATTGTACAGAACATTTACTACATATATACACACATGTTATTTATAGCACTACTTAGACAAGACAGACATCCACATAATTGCAAAAATATTAATGAGAAGAATACTCTGGTTGTGATTGTGCTGTTTCTAGCTTTTGTAAGAGAGCAGCTAATTCTCCACAAAAAGTGGCTGAACTGGACTTGTTTTAATAAAAACAGTGAGTTGCATGTCCCTCTCATGCTCTTTTACTGCTGCCCAAGCCAGACTGAAGCATTCTGATGTGCAAAGAAAGCAATGCAACAACTAGCTCGAGCTCCTTGTTGATGGCATGCTGGCTAAATCAGTCGTCAACTGAACAACAGTCATAGTGTCTTTTCTTTTTCCCCACTCTAATGTTTATCTTTGTAATAATATATGTGACCAAACGATGCAAAACATGTATGGGATATGGCTAGAATGGCAGAGAGAGAACTGATTGACGATTGATGAAATCAATCAAATTGACATTTCAACATTTCACGCTTCTGATGCTGCACTCATTGGTGGAAAGTAAGACGGCATCGAAAATCCACGAGAGACAAAGCACCAGGAGTACAGCAGAGTGTGCCTTTTAGCTGTACTTTAGCCAGAGAATCAGATATAATTACTATCAACTGTCCTTCAAGTGCCCACATGGGGTCAGTTCTCTGACATCCTGTTCATTACGAGCTGCCCTGTTATGATTTTCCATCGAGAATGTCTACTTTGATTGTGCTTGTGCTTGGTTTCCCCCCACACATCAATCCACTTAGCAGAAATTCATAAGGTGTTTCACTCTTTTTCCTCGACTAAGGATGGACATCGCAGTGAATACTGAGTGGTGGTGACTCCAGAGAGGCAGTGGAGGCATTGTAGAAACACTTGGCACTCAGTGCTTGACCGGATCACCTTGTCACCAGGTGGAGCTAAAATGCTGCGGATCACCAGTGTAGGCTGTATCAACATTAAGCCAGAGAGTGGCACATGAAAAAAAATATATTCCCTTCAACCAAGGTGAACTTCCAACATCATTAATTATCACTTTATTATCTTTAGCGGCAGGCCTTGATAAAGCCATGCCACAGCTCAGATGATGCGTTGAAAATGAGGAGCATCTCAAAAGTGACTGAGAACTGGATGCATTTGGAAAAAAGGGAACCTATCTGATATTAGACAACTTTTGTCCTGTATTTCACCATCAGCTCTAGAAAGTGAGCATAAATGTCAACCTCACTTCAAAAGGTTCCTTTGATGCTTATCATCAGCCTTGACTCATTGGTGGCAAGCTACTCCAGAGATATATCCATGAAAGAAATATAACAAATCTAATAACTGAGCACTTTAACCCAAATGGAAAATAAGTAGCAAGGACTACTTCAAGCTATTTTATGTCTATATGAATTAGGATATCTTTACTTAAAATCTGTTTGTGAAACTTGCAGTGAAGATAAAAAAAAACAAACACTGTGACATAATGATATGTATACTGTAAAAATAAATGGCACTATAGCACAGAGATAGCGCCCCTAACAGCAGCACAAATGAGCACAGTAGGGAGAGCTCATCAATTAAAAATTTATAGTGGAGCCTGTTTCTGCCTGTTGCCTGCGGAGGACTCGGACGGACAGGAGAATAAATGCATGTTTCTATCTGTTTGGTGAACACTCAGGGATTGTTGTGTCCGCCTGAGGGGAGAGGTTCAAACTCAGGGAGAGTGCAGCACACGAGAGAGATCTGAAACGATTCCCCTTGCCTCTTTTAATAAAAAATGAAGCAAACAGACGGACGCTGCCTCACCGTCATGACCTTCATCGCCTCTGGACTTTTTAATCTCACCTGGTGCGATTACATATCCGAGTGACCTGGTCACATGATTTGGTATGACATGACGTGGTGTGATTGTATGGCATGTAATGTGATGCAGTTTGATGTGTGGTGATACATGATGTGAGAGCAGGATCAACATGATTACACAGTGCACATCGTGAGCTTAATTGTTGGCATTTCGCTGATTTTATGGCTGAACTTTGAATTGGAATGTGTTTAAATGAAGTTCATCCATGCAAAAATACATGACAGTATATTATGGCTGCAACAGGCAACTCTTTTTATCAGAGATTAATGTGTGAATTATTCTTTTTCAATGAATCGATCAGTTCTTTATGCTGTAAAATCAGAAAAAAAATGTCATCACAATTTCTTAGAATGAAAAATTATGTTAAATTGCCTGTTTTGTCTGACCAGCGGCTCAAAAATCATCAATATTCAATCTGCGATGATATAAATCATACACTCTGTGCTTTTGCTTGCTAGTTGATCTGAATAAGTGACTAATTATCATAACTGCTCCAGACTCATTTTCAGTCAATGGGTTGTTTCAACCCTAAAATACTGAAGTGCAGAAAACAAGGGTAATACAATATTTCTTAATGGCTGCTTAGCATTATCTATTCTAGTCACAGGATCTTTTTTAGGGAACTGCGGGGTTAGATTCTCTGTGTTACCATGATGACTCACCCATGAAGTTGAGGTAGCCTTCTCCACCCAGACCGTGAGTGATGAGGCGGATCATCTTATGCAGCTGCAAGCCACGGTCGATGATTGGTGTCATGGGACTCAAGGAGCTCATGTTGGTGTACATCTCCTTGTCCATCAGCCAGAAAGCCAGAGTTTTATCCCCAACCAGAGCCTGGAAAGGTGTGTTATGTTTTATTACCCGCTGCACAGATAACGCAGACTCTATGGAAACAATGATACAGGATGTCGTTGAACACAGCCTACCTGATCGTGACTTTCTGCATAGGCTATGCATTTCTCTCCGTAGCGCCTGTTGGTCAGTGTGTGAACGATATTGCCAATGTTCCATTCCTCATCCTTTAACTCCTTCAGGATCTACACAGTGACAGAGAGGGGTTATTGAAAAAGGGTATGATAGATGTGTAACTGAGAGATCCATTCGGGCTCTGACTGATGTGTAAAGCTCAGTATTTCAGCTCTGCCAGTCTTTCTACCTTTTTTAAGTTTTCTCTGGGTTACACTTCTTTCTCAGATCAATCTCTGTTTTGACATCTCTATATCCGCACTGTGAGTTATGTCTACCTTTGAATGGCGGTAATGGAGTTTTTAATAACTTCACCACAGCCCATGGGTAGTAAGGCATCAGCTCTCCTCACCCCAGATGGGCAAGGTCAGAGCCTCTCATCCAAACGGTGGGATTCAACAATAAATCCAACCATGAAATCAATGCCCTGCCACTGGCCTGCCTACATGCACACTTTCTGCCAAAGGAATCGTTTTCACAGGTCAGAGGGAAATGGGGGGCCACCAACACATGCATCTCGAGCACATCTGCCCACACAGTGCTGCTAAACGGTCACCAAAACTGGACCTGATCACTCAAAGTTACACAAGCAAACGAGATCACAGGGCAGAGTAAAGATTACCACGTAGACAGTCATAGGCACAGAGGTGATGCAATAAACAAGGAAGATGCTAGAAAGCCACAGCATCAATATCATTCCTAAGTGGAAAAAAGGAGCGTTTATGCCCTCCAAAAACCCTTGGTGATGGACATGCAGCCTGTCTGATTGGTGGGGGAGTTGGCGAGCCCATCTCAGTGACAGGCTGAAGTCTGCTCGGTGGAATTGGCTGTGACAGCTGATTGACATGTCAGGAAACCTTTATATTACTCTACAGAGCCATAATCCTCTGAGTAAAGAGAGTAAATTGTGCCGATCAATATGTCTGAGATGAACTGGCTGGTCCACCTAAATAGAGGCTATCCCGCTCTATATATCACCATATGTTCACATTCGCTCTTCCTCACCTTAGCTTTGTGTGGCCATATTAGTCATTGCCACCAGAAAACCTCAGTGAGGCACTTATAATCTACAAATTCTCAGACCTTTTAACTCCCTCTGAGCTCAGCGCGCTGCCTCAGATCCTCAAGCCGAGCCGTGCTGGCTATTCTTCAGTTTTAGCTCAACATCAAATCTGATCAGGCCCCTGGCGCTGAGTAGCTCGGAACAATACATTGGAACAAATATTAGCATAATTTCTTAAATCCCATTTTAAATCACTAGTCAACAAGCAAGGTTTGTCTGTGTTTACCACCCCAGCTGGCAGGTTCCATCTGATGTCCACCGGATTTTAACAGTATGAAGATAACGCTTTTTGTAAACACCATGTACACCGCTTTGAAAGAAAATGTTAAGCTTATTGTGATTATTTGCTTATGTTTATGAATGCTAAACTCGCTCTTTTACCTTTGATTTCCTCTTATTGAAGGGAGTCATGAATAATTAATGTGAGAGAGAATACAAGATTTGAAGCCAGATTTTCAGGCACATTAAGGTAAAAGATGATAAACTAAGGATGCGTGAAGAATGATGGGAGCAAAGGAGGGTCAGTCCTCTCCAACATATCAAAAGGCAAAAATGCACGCACAATCAAAAGAAAACGAAGTTAATTTAAATCATTTGGCACCATTTTTCTTTTCAATCGAACCCTGAACATTTAACAAAAGAGATGACTTAGAGATACAAGCTCTATATTCAGCAGTGCTGTAAACTGGGAATGAGAAACACTACAGTACTTTTATAAACTGTATATATTGTGCATATACATAGTCCTAATATTTCTAAGGTGCAACACAACATGTCATTAGTGAGTTTTCTCATAAGAATATTAGCAACAGTACTTTTTTATGACAGTAGGGTTTTTATGGCATTTACTATTTCTTTTAGAATCAGTACAAATGTACATATAAATATCTAATTTTCTATTCTGTACCCTGTATACATTTTTATTTTGACCTCTTTGTGCCACTGTGCTTGCTCTTTGTAATACTTGCTGGCTGTAATGACTAAATATCCCCAGTGTGGGATCAATAAAGTCTTATCTTTTTTATCTTAATCAAGGCGGACGGGTGACCAAGACTCAAGTGTCTCGCTGATGCGTTTGGAGCATCCTGGACAATATTACAGTACAGTTAATATGTTGATAAGTTGTATGAAAGGTATGAAAATGAATCTCACTCCTGCAGCTAATCTTTAGAAAGCAACACCAACTGAAAACAAATGAACCCTCAAAATTACTCCCTTTTTTCCCCCACACCTGTAAAAGCTAAACAAGTGAATCAGGATCTACAGGAGGAGCAGGATTCACCCCAGAGATCATCCTCACCTCCTCCACATCCACGTACAATCAGACACTTTACACTTCCTTATGATTCATTACAATTCAATTCAACCGCAAAAGTGGTCTGGGAGCAATTAATCTGGGAGTGGGACTGTCAGAGCGGAGACAGGAGTGACTGGGTTGACGACTTCCCTACCACCAGCTCACCCACATCAGCCCCGACCAGCCGAGCTTCCTGGCACCACTGACACTCCACTTCATCAATGATAATGAGCAGTGCACAAATCTTACTTTACAAGCCTGCTGTCAGGAGCCAACCAGAGTGCCCAGATTAATTAGGCAGAGCCAGAAATAAAATCAAATAAAAAAAATCTTGCAGTGCGGGATGAGGTCATCTCGCCGCCGCTGACATGCTGTGACTGATTCAAGAGCCTCTCTGCGACCGTCACATGGCGCTGGGAAGGGCTCAGAGGCAGAGATGTGTTTAGTGTAAAGCTCTTGTTTTACATTTGGTGGCTGGCCCGAGCATCACGCCTCCTGTCTTTGCAAACAACAACTGCTGGAGCCGTGTTTGAGGTTGTGTTGCTATGGGGATATCCTCTCTTCACACATACAATGCCGCCCCCAGAGATGAGCCAAGAACGAAGGTGTGCAACTGTCAATCCCATGGATCAGGCTAATGCCTATATTTTCACAGTTTTGGGAAATTAATTGATATTAAACGGCGTGTTACTAACTTAGCTCCTTCCCCGGAGTCTCTGTGCTTTGTCGTCCTGCAGGTTCCCATGGACAGTGGCTGAATCTGGATTGTGGATTTCAGCTGCGTCTCCTGCCTTGGCCCTGCCTGACATCCACTGCAACTGCTACTGCTGTTATTACATCCACTGTCACTGTTACTGTGACTGCATGTCTGTCTCTCTGTCTCTGTCTCTCTCTCTCTCTCTCTCTCTCTGACTGCTTTTCTTTCTGTCTCTCTCTCTCTCTCTCTCTCTCTCTCTGACTGCTTTTCTTTCTGTCTGTCTGTCTGTCTGTCTGTCTGTCTGTCTGTCTGTCTGTCTGTCTGTCTGTCTGTCTGTCTGTCTCACTCTCTCTCTCTTGCTCTTCCTCTCTCACCCAACCGGTCGAGGCAGATGGCCGCCCACCCAGAGTCTGGTTCTGCTCGAGGTTTCTGCCTGTTAAAAGGAAGTTTTTCCTCGCCACTGTCGCCAAGTGCTTGCTCATGGGGGAATTGTTGGTTTCTTTGTAGATAAAAGAGCTTGGTCTGTACCAGCTCTATATGGAAAGTGTCCTGAGACAACTTCTGTTGTGATTTGGCGCTATACAAATAAAATTGAATTGAATTGAATTGAAAATTGAATTTTTCCACGCATATATCTCTGCCAGAGGCTTCGCTCAGCAGAACGACACTCCTCAGCTCACCTCTGTCCTCCTGGAAAAAAAAAAAGCCTTGTTGAAGAAGCCTGTGTGGTCTAAATCAGTTAACACCATACAAGGGAGGCCTCAGAGTGCAATTAGCTAATAAAATAAAGCAGGATGAGGCTGAAATGCTGCAGTTAAAAGGAGGCGAGAGCAGAGTGACACTGGCCAAGGGGGTCAAAGAGAGTGGGTGGCCATTAAAGGATGCCGATGAAGTCGCTGACATGTTTACATAAACAAGCTGGAGTCCATCTTTGCTGGCCGGCACTCTAAATTGTATTAAGTCATGTTAATTGAAAGTGTTTCCAGTATGATGGACCGAGCAAAGTATGTAGACCAGAAATTGATTTTCCCCGCGAAACTAATGAGGAGAGAGCTGTGCAGACTGATATTTTCATTCAATTAAAATAAATGGAGGAATAGAAACAAAAAATCGGCACAATTGACTCGGAGGTCATTCAAGTTGAAGAGCTGAGAGAAGCAGAGTGATGCTGGAGAATCCTCAGCGCTGCCTTCTCTTATCCGAGCTGCAAACAGTGCGCCTTCCACCTCCTCCGCCTCTAATTGTTTCAATTACATCTCAATCTATTGTAGCTGGAGGGAAGGGTGCTTGTTAAATTAGAGGGCTTTTGTAACATTATCCATTAGGAGTGACAGCATTTTATGGTTATAATCAGATCGAATCATCCAAACTTGTGCTGTGCGCCTTATCTGGTCCTCTCATTAGGATATCTTAATTTTTCACAGCCTGTTGGTCCTAACAGCCTTCTGCAGCCAGTAAATGAGTCATATCAATCAGTCATGCTGAGGACGAAACACAGTGTGAGGCCCCGCTGGAGGAACCGACAGAGGCTCATTGGCGCACACGTGAATCTATAAATAAGCTCACAGTTGTGTTGTTCTGCCTCTTTGTATCTCTTTCCTTCTGTTTCTTCCTGTCTGTCTGTCTGTCTGTCTGTCTGTCTGTCTGTCTGTCTGTCTGTCTGTCTGTCTGTCTGTCTGTCTGTCTGTCTGTCTGTCTGTCTGTCTGTCCGTCCCTCACTGAACGCCCGCCCTCCCTGCTCCGTGTCTCCTTCTCTGCAACACACACCTCACTGGAGGCTCCACTTCAGCCCATTCAAATCCCTCCCTAATTGACACTCTGTGAGAAGAGGCAAGGCTAGCCCTGAGTGCACTTCACTGACTATACCAAGGCATGTTCATATGAATGCTTCCCTGCACAGAAATCCATGAATTTCGCTGCTCACTTGCTCTCCTCCAGCTTTACCATTCACACGGCGTCGGTTCTCCTCAGGGAAGCAACAATATCTAAACGAATATTGCATTGCCAGCAATATTGTTTGAAAAGTAGAAGCAGCAGCAACCTCTCCAGAGGCGTCCCGAGGATAATCCTGTGAAACCTCTGCTTACCGTGAAGCAGGCTGCGTCTCAGCGGTGCAGCGCTGCCTGCCGCACAGCCATTGCAAGCATCACCAAGGAAGGTCAAGTCTGGGACTATCTCTCTCCACCTCCTTCCCTTCCTCTGCCCCTCTTTTATCCTCCCTCCATCCTCACCGCTGAGTAAAACCCACCGCTGTGAGAGACAGACTTGATTAACGATGCATAGACTTCCCCCATCGAGAAACACAAGAAACTGTAGTGCAAGAGGATGCATGGGGTGCCGAGGTCACACACTCTGCTTTGCTTTTTCAACAAAATATGAGTAAATATAACTTTCGGTGTGGGCTAGTGGATAAAAAGGCACAGCGTTTCATGAATCTTACAACAGATAACCTCTTTAGGCATTCTGCAAACAGCATTTTCCCTCAAATATCAAACAAGAAAAGGCCTCGACTTGCTCTAAACACACACACAGGACGCGAAACAATCCACATTCATCCACCAGCCAGCTCAAACAGACTGACACATCCCCAGAGATAGCCTGCTGCCTGTCTGCTCTCCTACAAATGTACTTTCTGAAGTAAAACCACAGTCACACACTGACGACGAACGGGTGGCGTTTTTATTAATACGTGCTTTGAGAAAACACCGTGTGGCCCGAGACAATAAATTCTGAGTCATGCAGAGATCCTAAATGCAGAACATCTGTCCAATTTCTCCAGAAGAGGCAAACGTTGCGCAAAAACAAGGGTGAAAAAAAGCTTCTGAGAGCAATTCTGCAGAACAGAGCAGGAAAGAAAAAGAAATACATAATCAACTTTATTTATTGATTATTTATTGGTCGGATGCATGCATCCTCTTTCCTTGTGCTACTCTGCTTCAACATAACACAGTTATGGACTTTCAGACCTGATGGCTGCAGTTATGAACAATGTTTTCCCATTGTGGGCCATTAAGTGCTTTGACAGTGGCAGTTTGGGCTGAAGTGCTGAGCTAAAGGGTGCTTCAACAGTTGTTGGGGAAGGACGGAGAACATTTGGCGCCCAGAAATTCCCATCCAGTCTGAAGCGGCGCTGGGCGGCGACACACCACCTGATGGTGTTATTATGTTTGCCAGTAATGATTAGTGATAGAAAGAACTCATTCGATTTTAGCAGTGAGTTGTTTTTTTTTTTTAAGTTACTGCGCTAAAACTTCAAGGTACTGCTTTTGTTATGATTCGACCAAAATTCTGCTCCAGACGAAAGTTTAATTATGTAAAGATTACGTCCCATTACTGTCCCCATGTTCTTTTTCTCACAATTTGTTAGCCCAGGTAATGATGCTTTTATACACTAAACCTGGTGTTACAGCTCTTATTCATGGCTCTAAAGACTGCACAAGACCGAGACCACCAGGTTTGCCCCAATTACATGATTGTGTATAAATGTACTTTGAACTAAAGCCACATGGTTTCTGACTATTTCAGGTTCTCAATGAGCCTCTTCTCACTGCTACTATGAGCTACCAGTTAATGTGAAGTATTCTTATTTAAAGAGATAAATATAAATTGACAATATAGAAAAAGATCTTTCATGTTACATTATATTTGAGAGTAAATAAGGAGAGCAGTGGTTATGAGCATCATCTTCAAACGCCTGCAACCATTGCTGCAAATCGTGTGTACGATAAGTGTGAAGCAGCATTTTAACGTGACATTATCAGCACATACAGATAAACACGCAACATCCAGATGTGCAGCAGTTCCTTCCGTGCAGTCGCCTGCCAGTGTGGAGGCTGCTCAGTGTCTTTTACTTCAGCGGGTGTTTTTCTGTATGCTTTTGTGTTTGAGTGTGTTCACATTAGCTACATTTTGCCTGGAAGACAGCAGAGCAAAGAGCTGCACCTTCTGCTCTGCGCCATGACTGATGGTAACCTTCAGGAAACACGGAAAAGCTCAAACACTCTGACGGCAAAGAGCTGGCCTGCCCGACAGGCCGTTTACCCACAGGTCTTCATTCTTCCAAACCAGCTTTACCTCAATATAATATAACCAATAGTTTAACCATTTTCATTCTATCACAGCAGTTGGAATAATGAACTAACTGAAATGAAAATAATAAAAAAAAAAAGATGGCAGGTCAATTCAAAATGTAAAAATAAAGCAAGAGCAAAGAAAGTAATTCAACCCTAAAAGGGAAAAGTGCACAGTGTCCTCTCGTCCCCATTTTGAACCCTTTTACCCCCCATCTTCATTTTCTGTTTTCAGTTCAAGCCCATCCGTTTCATCTATAGGATTTCAAAGTCACATTTCATCTTTAAGCAGAGCAACGATGTCTTTTTGTGGACCAACACGACAAAACTCCATTCAAAGTTTTCACAATTTTCAGTGGAATTTTGGCACTGAAGTGTACAAAGACACACACTTTTTTCACTGTGTTTAACAAGACAAATGAACACATCTTTATCATATTTAAGACTCACACACAAATGAGACTGTAAAATGTAAAAATTCATCGAAGCTTGAAAAAGCATCAGAGATCCGGTGAAGGAGCTCAGGAACGTCTGGATGTCAGGACTACAACCTCTCACGCTCTGTTGCCATTTCATGAAAATTATTCATGGGAATTCCATCATTTCAATTGAAAAATTAGATTTTCTATTCCTTCACATCTCCCTGTCCCCGGTGTTGGAGAGAAAATAATCGACCTTTTTGTTCTTTAATTCATTACGGCTGAAATTAACCTCTGTACTTGAGAGTGAGTGGAGGGCGATAACCCTGCTGGGACGGGGATTTGTAGTGTTTCTGATGTTCAACTATTCAGATTGTCTAACTGGTTGGGAAAAATCAACAGAGCATTTAGTTCAAACAGAACAAAATAACCTTTGCTTTGAAATCACATAAAGCTACACCAAGGACAGACATTTCAGGCTGAATAATGACTCAAAGTGAAATGTAAAGGTGACTGCCTGCCTATTCAAACGCTCCACTTAAGAAAAAAACTATCACAAAAGAAATTTCAGCTTGGATTAGTGACTAGATGGCCTTCATGTTAATATTATTAAAGCTAGTCTTTTGCTTTTATTTTCAATAACAATTATGTCTCCTCCATCGTTTATTCATGACTGTATTTGAATGGATAAATAATGACCTTAACATTCATATAGCAGGTAGGATTAAGGAGGAAAAATGAAAAAGAAATTAACACTGCTTTAGAAAAAGCACAAAGACCGTCTTCAGTTTGATAAACCCCCTCACATTTCTTGATGAAAAAAAAAAAAAGACTCAAGTGCAGAGTCTCCTCACACTTCAGACCACATTCACCTGAACAGCAGGGGAGAAATCCAGAAAATGCATGTGACCTGTTAACATCTGTGAATGTAGAAACATGAAAAGATGTAACAGAAAAATGGAAAGTCTGTAGTGTGTTTGGTGTATATCATATTATATATTCATATATAGTTTTGTTTTGGCTTAGTAAAAAGTTTTGATGTTATTCCACTTTGCTTTATTATATTTTAAATTGATTGTAATTTAAAGCAAAGTGCTTTCAGCTGCATTTTAAAGCGTTATAGGTGCAATAAAATCAAGGTTTCCTATTATAAAACAGCAGAATGTCAAAAAAAACTTTAGTATTGTGGGGAAAAAAAACATGAATTTGATCAGCAAGCAATCAGTGTTGATTACTGTCAATGTGTAAATGAATTCTTGGCTTGTTTCAGTTTGTTTACTTTATACTGAGCAACCAAAAAAAGTACAAACACCTCTTACTGTAATATAATACAGTCTAATATAAAAAGCACTAATTAAAGAACTTACTAGAGTTACAGTAAATAAATACCTTAATGACACAGTCTGCACAAACTGTACATTATGCGTTTCACAAAAAGGCTTTTGTACTGAAGCACACTGTGCAGGCCGCTGCAGCTTTTCTTGTCATTGACAGGATTGCACATGTGTAATCAAGAACTCTTCTGAGGATGTAAGCCTATATGGTGCCCTCCTAAATTTCAAGTTACACAACAGCGTGCAGGTTCCTCTTGGAAAAAACAGGGCAAGATCCTTGTGTCACTGCATTACCACACAAGTTTAACACTTGAAGGCTTCTTAAAAGGCTCAAAAGCTTAGCAACAGGCTCAGCTGTAATACAGCACAAGAGTGTTTAATGCCTCCTAACATGCCCTGTCACTCCCTTTGTCTTTCATCCCTGTTTTGAAAGCGAACGCTTCCAGTTTTCTCGACTGTATTTGTGGCTCTTACAGGAGTTTCTGTGTGAGCGCAGGCCTGCAGTGTGGGGAAAAGTTGCTGCAGAGAAAGGGGCACAAAAAAGAGGCAGATTAAAAAGGAGTAAATCATCTTACCTGAATCCACTTGTCAGGAATGGCCATAGCCAGTCGGTAATCAAAACCAAGTCCTCCCTCCTCCACTCCTCTGCAGAGAGCAGGCATCCCTGACACATCCTGCAGAGAAGTCACACTATTTCATATCACATTTTCCCTTTGTGTGCACAGGTTTCTTTCCCAGCACTCTGCCAAGATCACATCAATACCACTCCACGACTCACATATTAAGGGCTGAAATCCTATACCACAGGCCAAAAAAAGACTGACATCCCATTTCTTTTTGCATTACCTCTTAATTACACCAATGCATACATAAGTAAGCTATGCCTAACGAATAAGTGCTTTTAATTAATCATAGCTGTGGGCAGTGTCATTGCAAAGAAAGTCAAGGTGCGTGTGGTGAGTGTGAGTGTTTTTACCTCTGCAACAGTGATGCAGTCTGGATAAAGGGTATGAAGAATGTGATTGGCAAGCATCAGGTAAACCAAAGAGTCCTCATCCACCTGTAGGCCAAAGTACTCACTGTAGTCCCCTGAGAAGCCTGTGCCTGAGGAGTGAACACCCACACAGTCAACACTCATCATGTTTTCCACCCAAATGTTGTTTTAAGTGCTGATCCTGTTTTTCTTTATATCTCTGACATGTGCATTTGTAAAGGGCATTACTATAAAGACACACATGTAGTTGCTTATGGCTCATTTTTGGGCTCATCCGGGTTAGACACTACACAGGCACCCGCCATTGATTCATTATCTGCTCATGAGTAGACACACAGTAAGCTGCCGCTTTAGATGTGGTGAAGTAGCACCGAGCAAGACTTGCAGGATATTCAAAGGGATTTAACTTAATTCACATTCTGCAGACTTCCTGACTTCCTGGCTATCTTTGATACATTGGACTGCATTTTAAAATCATATTTTGTTTGTGTAATTACATTAAAGCTTTTCTCAGAGGCACTTCTGTGTTTCTCACTGAATTGTGTGCATCCGGGAGGCCTGAACTGAGTGCATTTCCTTGCACCTTAAACATCTGCAAAGCCGAATTTTAAAAACTTTACATCTGCGTTAGCACTAACGAGCGGTCTTCCTTTACCCCCCGTGCCGGCACACAGCTACCGCATGTTTCTTTAGGCATTACCACCGACAACTGTTGATCCGTTTAAGACTATGAAATCAGTGCTCGATGTAATTGGCTCTCCTCACTGAATAATTGCTGAAATGCATCCAATCAGGCAACTCTGAGGGACGTAACATTACACACTTCACTTGGCTTCATTTGAGATACTGGAGAGGAACAGGTTTTGTCAACCGATCAGGCTCGAGTACACTGACTACTGCCTGCAAGTACCTCATTTTTAATTCATGCAATAAATCTGGTTTTCACTCAATTACATCTATTTATAAAACACCATCTGGAAAATGTTTTTTATCCTGAGCCTTTAGAAAGTTTAGACACAGTGTTGGACACAATTTAATTGGCAGCAGTTACACTATTGTAGTTTTATGTTTTTGATTGCAACGTGCAAAAATTTGGAAAATCCACCACATTATATCTGGGATCAGTCAGACCTTTCAACAAAACTCCTATTGCACTCATTCTTTAAGCTTCTGGAGTTCGGATGCACTCTGCAGTGCGGCTTTCAAAGGAGAGGAAGATGACATGCTTTTCACACACTGCCCAGTCCTGAAATACGAGCAGCACACAAATCAGCCTTACCCATGCCGTGGTGATGGTACAGCATAGAGGTAACACCATCAAATCTGAAGCCGTCAAAGCGGTACTCTTCCATCCACCAGCGCAGGTTTGACAGTAGGAACCGCAACACTTCCCAGCTGGCAAGACACACACACACACACACAAGGTCAGATAAACAAGGAGCTGTGAATTATTCACACATCTCATCATGCACTTTAGGCACCAGAGATTAATTTTCACCGCTACAGGACATTCATATATTGATAACCAAAGCTCCATTATGCGGGAGATGGAGTGTCGGTAACAGGAGATGGTGTTTTCATTAACTGCACCGTAGAGGGGATGCTGCCTTTCACGTATCCAGTTGTCAGGATGAGAAATCAGTGGCTCACAGTCCACAGCGAAGTTTTCCGATTTCCATCAGACCACTTGCATGACCACTGGGCAAGTGTTTAGTCGAGGCAGGCCCATCCCTGTGCGTTTGAACTGATAGGATTTCATGCTACACTTGGGTAAACAAACACCATGCAGTGGAATTGAGTTCCCTCTCTTCAGGATGAGATAAATCATACAATTCTACTTGCTTTGGCTTCAATCTTCAACATATGACGAGTTCCTCTGTCCTACAAGCAAGAGCGAAAACACTGGGTGAAACCATCGATCTGAATATGAAAGTGTATCTTGTGGCAGCGTTTTGTTGCCCGTGGTGTCCTACAGAGCATGCAAATGCTCTCCATGCCTCTTGGCTGGACTGTGTTGGTGGAGGAGGTTTCCATAAATGGCCCCAGTCCCCGTTCCTGACTGAGCGTTGGGAGAGTCATCTGGATCTGAACAGCCACTCGAGGCAAAGTACACTACGCACCTCACCTCTTCCCATTCAGTGGCACGTTGCCATGGAAACGTCAGTTAAAACTCAAGATTTGGTTGTCTCTATGCGATGTGTGTAACGAGCACCACATGGAACACTGTGGACATGGATGCCATGTTTGAAGGCAGCAGCAGAGCAGATGTGAGGCGACACTGCTGCCTCTGCTGGGCTGAAATCCACCGCTCACATGTTCTCTGGACACTCAGTCATCATCATACGTTCCTATATCTGTAACCATACCCGTGAAATTGATAGATTTTCTATTTTTGTGACAAATTGTTATCTGTGGTACATCGATGTGGTACATTGGTGACTTTTTTTTTTTTTTAATCAAAAGCTTTAAAAATATCATCTGACCTCCGGAGCTTAACTGGGGTTTCTGTGCCTATCTACAGCACTTGGTATTATAAACTGGACCCTTCATGATTTCAACAAGGTTAATTATTAATTTGTTAACACTTTATTATCTGGCATGCAGAAAAAAAACAACAGTTCAACTTCTACCAGCTCTGCAGCACGCATATTATTATTCATCATAAAGGTTTCTTCCTTGATATCGTCAACGTTTGTATGGCCACTAGGTGGCAGTGTTGCTTCATTTGAAAGCCATTTGCAATGGCGTTAAAGAACAAAAACACTTTGTTCTAATATCACCCATTACATCTTCTAATGTCCATTTTTCGTCAATCCACCACGGAATACATGATTATTAGCTGTGTTTTAGCAAGGGGACACTTTCCATTGTTCAATGTAAGAAGCTGCTGAATTAGTTGTGACAAATGTTTCATCACTGTGAGGGTTTTCTGCTCTGTCCATGTGGGCTACGCACTTGTATGAGTATGGCAAGACCACATAACACAACCCCAGTCTGCCAGCTTACTGAAGTCTTGTAGGTAACTGTGTTCATTAAATGCATTATAAGAAAAAATATTTACTGTCAAGTCAAAGGCAGTGAACCACACAACAAGCTGTTTAGACTGATAGTGTGAGGCTGAATTTATTGTAAAAGTATTATTAAAAGTACATTATGCAGGAGAGTGTGGCAGTGTATTTGTGTGTAGAGAGGGAGAGGATGGGGATGAACAGCGACATGGAGGTGGCCTCTTTTCCAGTGGACAGATAGGTGTTAGAGGTTAGCTTAGTTAGCTTCAAAAGTATCAGCTTTTCCATTACAACAAATGCAATGTTCCTTTAATGGAAGCTTGCAGTGTACATATAAGTAGCATGCATGTGATGACATTGAGCCGGTGGGCCAGGAGGCGCCAAGTTTGAATGTTGTGTTGGATGTCATGTTCAGGATTATAATTGCCACGTTCTGATTTACCTTCAGCTCTCGTTATCAATAGCAGCAGTTCACAAACCCGATTCACACCCTGAATTGGAAAAGTTGGATAGTGAATTCCATGTGCCAGTTGTTCTAGTTGCACTTCAACATTTTTGGCTTGAATGATGCAACTTCATCATGTCAGAAAGTTGGTGAAGCAGTGAGGAGTCCCAGATTCATGCTTCAGCAACGCTTCAGTAACAACTCAAACTACAAAAATCCATCCAAACACGACGCAAGTCTTGTCCTCAATAATACCCCCTCTCTCAGTCGTGTCATCGATTCATCGCCTGAACGTTCCAACGCTAAACGCTGAGGATTACATCCTCCATGGCAAAATCCCAGACTTTTTTTTTTTTTTTTGTGGCCAAGTAAGCCATGACACAAAATGCATTTAAATGTGTTGCCTTCTGTGCTCCATTCCTCAGGGATGACCAACCCCAGCACTGTTTGACAGGTGTGAAGCTGCATGTTACATCGGCGCTTCCTCCTTCCCTTGAGGAAGAGCACAAGGGAGCCTGGTATGATCCGATATAGCAGCCTGGCTGGGTGGTCACGCAGACCTTGTGATAAATAGATTAGGTCCTCCACTCCACTGCGCAGAGCCAACAAAGGCTCAGACACAATGTATCCTCATGGGATGGAGATAATAGCCAGTGAGAGCCAGAGGCCCAAGATGAAACCATACTGCCACATTAGGACCCACAATGCCATTCATCATCAAGTCCAATTACAGTGGGAAAGAAGATCTCTATGCCCGATGCAATACACCGCTTATCTATGCAGTTCAATGAAGTTATCACTCGGCCTGTAGTGTTAATACAAAAGCAAATTGCATACTACACTGTCCACATGCTAAAGCTCAGCAATGACAGGGAAACCTGGCTGGAGAGCACTAATGGAGCAAAGCTCTAATATTGCTGCTTGTAGAGTAAGATAAGATAATCTATCACATGTGCTGTTGTTTCACCTACCTAAGCACGCGCTGCCGCTGCAAAAGTCATGACGAGTAAATTCAAGTAACAGACTTTTTCCACATAAGCTTCATGCTTAGTTGCACCTTATCGGAGCTTATTTCCTCCTCCAGCTGACTGTGACCCATATTATGGTATTTATGTTCTGTTGCAAGCAGAGCAGATACTGAAACATGCTGTGTTTCAAGAAGTCAACTTTGCATAAGGGGTCAAGGCAACTTGTCATGATGGCAGAGAGAAAGATTTAAGTCCCTGTTTTCACAACATCACAGGTAAGCTGCAGATAAGACCAAATAAATTTAAGAAGCTGACAGGTCATTCCACAAGGAGTGTGATGCTCAAACAATGATGCTCGACAGCCTGATGGATTGTGTGCATTTGTTGGACCAAAAAGGACAAATAAGGTGCCTCATTTAACGCATTTCAAACTTTCCTCCAATCCCTGCAGCCATTAATGTGTCCAGGACACAGACATTGACAGGAGTGACACCTGCAATAAATTCCCATTTCTTGGTTGAAGCTTGATTTATTTATTCATTTATTCATGGACTTATGCAGTGAGCTTGCAGATACAGTAAATACACACATGCACAGTAGATTTTTGCGGGAGATGACTCGCTCATGTTGTATAATGTCTTTTCTATTACCTGTGTGGCTAAAGGTAGAAATTTTAATCATGCTTTGCTGTCATTTATCCTTTAATCAGATCAGTCCAGTGAAGCAGGGCTGAATTATCCCATCAGCACTGTGTGTGTCTTAAAGCACAAACATGTGCTCTGTGCTGGACATGTGTAAGAAATCCACGTTTATACTTCGCAGCAATTGTTAAGCAGCTCTTCAGGCAGTGTGGTGATGCTGGCTGCCTCGCAGGGTAAACTCTCATCTAGCTGTCTGACAGACTGTCCCTGAATTGCTGTGCTTTGTGTCAGATATCTGCCATTTGTCTGGCATTCTTTACGCTGCCTGGCAGCTAGCTGCTTTCGCTTGTCATCCTAGGAGGGATATTCTGCTGCCTGTGAGACTGTTTGTATGTTTAGCAACCTGTAATTAGTATCACCTTGAACTTTCTACCTTTCAGGATTCAATTGCAGTCTGGCAGACCAATTCTGACCACATTTTAGCTGTGGCAGGATCTGAAGGTGTACGATCTCATGAATGATCACTGACGTTATTTGGTATATTTGGTATTATGGTATGACCATTCTGACAAAAAAAAATGCATCATGTGAATTATAGCTGGCTAACATCACCATCACGTGTTTCGACTTGCTGACCATAGGACTGGGATTGAAAAAAGAGGTGGTCCAGCTATGAGGGAGCGTGCAGCCTTACAGGCGTTACTGAGGGAATAATGTCTCCAGGGTTTGGGAACAGTAGCTGAGCCACAGAAGGCACCATTTCATTAGCTTTGTTTTATATGTATGGGACTATTCCAAGCCAGTTACAAAGCTGTTTGGGAGCTCGGTGTAGTTGTAAACGAAACATTCACTTGCAAAATATTGCACAGCTTTGCAATCTTGTAGCATGAGAAAACAATCATGTCTCAGAATCATGAGGAAGAGCAACGCTGACTGAATGAGCACATAACAGAGCCAATTTAATAAACATCTCTTGCAACTGTAAAAAAAAATCTCAGTTTGCCATTAACACGTTTTCTCTGCAATCTGCATTCTGTAAAATGGTTTTTTAAGAGGGAGCTTATTAATCTGTACAACACGAAAACAACAGAAAACTCTTTGCACATATCACCGCCGTGGCACTTTTTGCTATTTGTCAGACAGCATTAAGGGACTGAGGGGCATGAAGGTGCAGAGCTGCTGCTGTGTTCCTACCTACTGGCTCCATCCAGCACTGACTGGAAGCTCTACAGGCAGCTCCAACCAGCCACCATGCACACCTACAGCTAAGTTGAACTCATTAGCTGAAACTCACCAGAGGGGAAAAACAGCTTTTCCCCTTGCTGTGTGACTTGATGGGGTAGGGGAAATAACTCATGGGTACTAAATACTGAAATGACTGAATTTGGACTGAGTTGCCATTTCAAGCAGGAGTTTATTGACTAATCAGACAGTAGCCAGGTCTCAACTATAGTCCAAAGTCGGTCCAAGAATTTAAAAATACAAATGTGCCAAAGAGTGATAGAGATAGATTTTTCTTTTGTGCTGTTGTTTCTTTAAATAAAAAGCCTGTCTATTGAT
Source organism: Chaetodon trifascialis (assembly GCF_039877785.1). Classification (NCBI taxonomy): domain Eukaryota; kingdom Metazoa; phylum Chordata; class Actinopteri; order Chaetodontiformes; family Chaetodontidae; genus Chaetodon; species Chaetodon trifascialis. Next base: position 25,179,377 of record NC_092064.1, on the reverse strand, counting down.
GAGCAGGATGATTCTTTGCTTCCATACATGTCCTTCCCTTGTGTGCAGTTCTGTTCATGGCTCATGACGTGTAACATTACTGCAGGACAAATACTAAAATATCACCCATGGCAGCAACTTGCAATAATTAAACCTATATGGCATAAGCTGATTTTCACGGAGTGACAGCAGAGCCACATAGATGTAAGAAAACATACCTTGATCAATGGATTTAGCACTATATTATACATCAGAGAACCTCTGCTGTCTGCTCTCATACACGATAATACACTTACACTCCTTACACAAGAAGCGCTAATCTCGTTTAATGAACGTCTATAAGATATCTTTTGTCCTCCTTCATTTATGACCAGCAGCAGCACAGGGGTACAGAAACATCCAATATTTATATTGCCCCATCCTCACATCATTAACAAATATTTGAACGTAATAAAAAAACACACGCATAGAATAATCTTGTCAAAGAGAGAATTATTGCTCACACAGAGTTGATCTCTCAGCATGAGAACAGGGAGAAGAGTTAAAAAGAGTTTTCAAAAGCCTGGCCTTGGGCCTATTTTTCATATCTTAAGAATTCACACAAAGATTGATGAAAAATGGATGCAAATGATCCTGAGAGAGGTGGGGGGATTACAGAACAAGCCCACATCAAGCTTCTCAGAACTCTCACATCTGAAGGCCCTGATCTGCAAAAAGGCTTGGCTTCTCTGGCTGCCAACCCCCTACGAGCTGAACCATGGGCTCCATTCACTCGGTCACTGACTCAAGGTGACTTTGGCATCTTTGAAAGAGGTTTATGAAGAAAACAGCAGCCAACGGAAAATGCAGTTATTCCCATAGTTAGTTTCCACTTATCACATCAAGAGCGGTTGAGCATCCAGTGCATCACCTTGAACATTCATATGAAATGTAGATCCTTATGAGCTGGGGTTAAATTGGCTTAGCACATACGCCAACAACAGAAATATACTCATCAACATCAGAAAAGGAAGCACGGGATTGAAGTGCAGGGATTGGATTAAGTGCAGCAGACCGTGAGATGATCACTGCCCACGGCATCTGCCGACCATCTAGCCTGACCAGCAGGACCAAACGCCACCGCAAGCGGCGCGATTGCCCCGGGTGGGGAGGGAAGGCAGCCGGGATAACAGCTAAGATAAGCCAGCTTGGACCTAAGCGGGCGAATTTAACCCCCGCTGATAAGTGTTTAAAAAGTCTGATACACAAACAAAATATCATTTGATGTGTCAAGGGCACTTGGAACATTTCAAATCAAAGCAAAGATTCAAGCGAAGAATTTATTCCCTTCTACGCCATTATACTCATATAATTCATCTAATTCAACAAGCAGACGCTTTGTAAAAAGAGACTGGATGAACCTCCTGACATGCACCAAAACAGTGGCAAGCGCCTGCAGCACGTGATGTGTCTCACACGCACACACGTTTGACTCCAAGGGCTCTCAGGTTAAGGACTGGAGTCGAATGTTTCATGTGGAAAAACTGAAGAGACACACATACCAACTTAAAAAAAGCTGCTCTTTGATAAAGATGCAGAAGTGGAAGCAGAGCACTGGGCAGCAACAAGGAAAATATGTCTTTGCTCTGATAGCCAGCATCAGTCAGCTTCTGTCAGGCTAATAAGAACATCATGGTCAGACTGTGACGGCTGATAGCCGGGCTGCTTGATTAAAAACAGGCTGTGTTTCACGCTAGCATCGCGGCTAGCCTCTGAGGTTCATTTCCTTCCAAAGGGAGCAGCAAGAAAAGCTTGACACAGACGACACGTCCAAACAACCTGTGAGAAGCACAGAAGACAAATGAACTGGCGATGACATTGTGGTGCTCCGTTGGGCTTTTACAAATGACTCCTCATATGCCTCCCAGTCGTGGCATATGTCTGCACCGTGTTTAATGAGTGCTTCTGATATGAGGAGAGTTCAATAACTAATGAAAGAAGAACCCTGTTCTCTTATTATAGCCCCCATGGCTGACACTAAACATTGTATAATGTATTGGAAACTGCTGCACACTGACACACACTTATTAAAAGTGAGTTCAAAAAAGGCATTTGATAGACCCAGCAGTGCCTGTTCCTCTTTAATGTATGCTGGGATCATTTTCTGGGTACAGAGGCAGGAAGAGGCACTTAATTAACAGGGCCTACAACAACACCAATCAATAGTTTTGGTGTACACTGAGCACCAGCAGAGTCAGAAAACTGCCTCCCAACTTGAGGCCTTTTATGTTTTTCCTCGCAGTTTTGTAATTAGCTGAAAATATGAACATTAGCCAAGCCTGCCAACACTGTAACATCAAATCATTACTCATAAAGCATTAAAATTCAACACCTGTCTGGCCAAAATGTGTAAAAGGTGAAATCAAGAGCACTTGAGGAAACTTAAATTCACCCATTAATAGCCCCTTTTACGCCTTAAGGACGTCAGATTAACAGTGAGGCTGACTGCTTGGTCATTTTGGGATGTAATCTGTCATTCTGAGATAATGCCTAAAGAGTGGTGTGTCAGCTCCCATTTAGCCTCATTTATCAGTCTGGTCATATGTTGCTTATATGTTTTTGTTTTATTATCAGGACCCTTAAAACCACTGTGCTCATCAACCTGTTCTCATTCCCACAGTGTCAAATACTGATGCTTTAGATGCACAAGGTACCCTTAAGCATCTGTCTGAGACACAGTAAAATGCAACTCATCCACGGCACTGAGTTTAGGATTGTAACACTGACGTGTTCCCCACAGCCAGAGCATGATGCTGAGTGGAAATCTACAGATAATGCAAAATGTATTTACAATACTGCCAAACATCATTAAGTAATTGCTTCTGATTTCATTACAATGCACAGCTTTCTGTGTTAAATATGTTCTTTGTTTTTCTCACAACTTGGAAATGGAAAGTGCACTTTGGAATACTAATGCATCAAAATGACTTAAAAATCCTGTGATAACCATATGCATCGATGCACATCTCAAAATATGTTGTGCATCACTGCACAGCGTATTTTCAAGCCAATACACTTAATGCATAATTATGCTAAAAAGAAACAGCTTGTGTTGTTTATATGTGTGGATGTGAGGTACTGGAGGTGATAGGATGAAGATCTCTCAGTCACTTCTCATGAATATACAGTTTATCAAATATAGATATGATCTGAAATAAGATCGTTCAGATTATTAATACATCTTCCTATAAAAATAAACCCTAAACGGCTTTTTGAATTTACTTCCAATGACTGCAGCCTCTGTGCATGCAAGCCAAATCCATATACACAGGACACTAAAGAGGGATGAATTTGCACAAATATGAAGATGAGGTAGAGTAGTTAACAGCGGCACCAGACAGAGAGTACCTGGAGTAGTTGAAGAGGCGGCTGTCCCACAGGGTGTGCTCCCCTCTGGGGGGAGAGTGGAAGAAGCACGAGTCGGAGCCATCGAAGTGGTTCAGGCCGTCCTCGGTGTTCTTGGAGGCGTGGCTGTGAACGACGTCCAGCAGAACCACGATGCCCATTGAGTGAGCCACGTCTATCAGCTGCTTCAGCTCGTCTGGGGTACCGTACCGACTGCACAAACACACACATGCACATCTGGTATTAGTTCACCACAACCTCGAGGTCCAATCCACGTCCTTACCTTGACTCAATCACAATCCTAATCTTAACCTTAGTTGGACTTTATACAATAACTGCACAAAAATAAACCTGCTTCTTATGCAAGGTAATGAGCAACAACAAAAAAGTCACTGGTTTATTCATCCTTCACTCACTTTACCACAGTGTGATCAGGTCCTGGATGTAACAGGAAGTGCTAGAGAAGAAGAATTCCTCTCATAATCCCCTTTGGGGGAAGCTCATCTTCACACTCTGATTAGTGTGTTATGACACACATCCATACATGACACTGATGTAGTGAAATGTCAGAGCAGCTAGGGGTTAGATGCTTTGCTCAAAGGTACTTTGGCAGCACCGGCCACCCTCCAGTCCCCAAGCCCAGTCCTTACAGACTGAGCGAGTGCCACCCCAGAGAGCACACACTGCATTTATGGTTTAATTAAAATGTGTTCGGGATTCAAATAAACACAAACAGCGTTTTAATTCATTATTTCATGATCTTCTTCTCGGATCATTTGTCTCAAGATCATCAATTCCAACCACAAGACGGCTTCCTACTTTTTCCCATTTGATATATATAACATTAGACCTCGTCTACAGTCTATTAATACCATTTAAAGTGTCATAAAGAAGAGTGGTGGAGCTCACAGGACACTTCATAGACTAACTGTATGTATGCATACACACCTCCATATACAACACACACACACATATCTTCGCATTAACTTCTCATATTGTCCAATAACGTCCCGTCTGTCCTTCCAGCTATCATTAGATCAACTTCCTTGCAAAACAGGACACATAGTGACAGCATTACCCCGCTTCCCGGTACTCAACCGCTCAGGTTTTAAATGATACTGAGATCAATCATGGGTGAAATTACACTATATACATTACACTTTGGGTTTATGCTCTACTCTAAGGAAGGAAGGAGGAATCTCTGAGAGCAGATAAATACTCTGACTAGTCCACCTTTATCTACGACTCCCTCCACCCTCTGGATTAACAGCAAATGTGTTTACAGAGAGATTACTGCTGGTGTCAGACTTCCTAACCTTGATTTGAGGTGACGGTTTCTGTGAAGTGGGAAGTTGCTCACTCACTTTCACCCTCCCAATAAACACCAGTTTCTCCAAGACTATTTGCAGAGTTGTGTTAAATGACCACTGGGAGCAGCAAACATGTTGGCTGAAAGGATTCACTGCATCACGAAGACTAAAGAACACACTCAAACAAAAATGTCCTCCAGCACGTTGATACTGAGCTCATGATCGAATGTTGCCTTCCACGCCATGTCAAGTCAGCTCTGGCTGCACAGGAGAGGCAGACTCCGCTTCATCTTTAAATTTTTAACATAGTTTTGCTAACATGACATGTAGTTAATAGCTGGCAAAATCCATAAATCATATTCTAAAATCTGCAGAGCATTTACCTGGAAGCAGCAAAGAAACTTGTAATCTGATATCCAAAGCTTGCATAGTAGGCGTGCTCCATGATAGCCATCAGCTGAATACAATTATAACCTGGATAGAGAGGGCAGAGGGCAGAGAGCAGAAAAAAAAACATTATTCTACATCCAAAAAGGTTCAGTTTCATGAGTTTGGAGCTTTTCTTCCAGATTACTGAACTAACTTTATGTAACTCGTGTAAATACTTCAGATATTGGGGGTGTTGAGGGGAGATTGTTCTTGGCATCTTCTCATTTTCAGATGATTCCTCTCAAAATAAGACCAGCTGCTTAAATCACATCCCAAACATCAGCTAAAATGCAAATAACTGTAACGAGGTTGGCCACACAGGATAGAAATGAAGTGAAAGCGTTCTTAAACACAGACAGCGTCATCTGAAAACGGCTGCTCTGATATGTTTGGTCACATTAATTTACTACGGCAAGCGTCTGCAAACATTCTGACTTAGTGCTACTTGACCCGTGTCAGTCATACTGCATATATGAGCTCCAGGCATTTCCTTTCTGACACAAGCTCTGGCATCGTAAAGACAAGCTGTGGCTACAGGGAAACACCAGCTATCAGAGTCATGAGGTCATGTACAACATTTCAAAACGACCTACAAAAACTGCTTCTATGAATAAGAGAACAACAGGCTTTTAAACTGCCACTGAGCACTCCAGAGGGAGGCCCTGCGGTTTTTCACTGTTGTGTGGAGCAGATTTATTTATTTATATCACAGCCTCTTTTCAGGCTAGAGAGGGAAAAAAAAATAAAAAACTTTGGCATCTGAAGGAGTGTGACAAAGCACTGGGGTGAGAGGAAGTTTCTCTTTTATATTTATATATATACTCTCTCCACAGTCAAGAAAATGAAATGGCAGGCAAAGGCAGCCGTCACTAGAGACGGCAGAGTTTAGCCTCCTGGAGAATCCTATTGTGCAGATTCCCTCAGCTGCTGCAGGTAGATTCTTTGACAGCATTTACTCTGGCAGTTTCCTTTCCCACTAGCAGGATGACACAACCAAGGAAGCAGCATTTATCAGATTGCTCCTGGTTTGCTGTGCCAGTCGTATCTGTGCCTTTTAATAACGTCAATGCAGCAGGCTGTGTTTGAATGCAGAATAATGCCACGGCTCGTATGAACACTAGCGAACAACACATCCTCAAACGGCAGAGCAGGTCGACGGGCTGAATGCAAAAGACAGCGATCCGTTCCGCAAGGTTAAAGTCACATTTGGAGCTCGCGCCTCATCATAAGTTGTTGTGAAAATGAACCACACATTGAAGTTAATGAGAAGACGTAAGACACGGTTCACAAAAGCACAATCGCTTCTTTTGAGTATAACTAATCTTAATCATAGCTGCAAGCAGCTTTAAAGGAAAGGTGATGTGTATCATTTACATTGCTGAGGAGTTGAATCTTAAACAGTTTGACTTCAAAACACTGAATTTATTGACTGAATTTTCCAATCCAAGCCAATTCATGCAACAATGTTCAATAAATAAATTGCCTGTTATCAGACTAATGGTGACAATTTATCCTTGCATACATTTTAGGTCATATGATCCATCCCTGGGTTCTGACCTGTGTGGTATTTGTCTTACTGGATGATATGAGGTGCAGGAGGACGGCCTCCGTCTGCTATTGGCTGCCTGAGTCGAGATCATGGATATGGAAACAAGTTGTCAATTCTGGAGCCATAACTGCTGTGTGGTGTCTGACTTGTGCTGCGGTGCCTTCTTTGCAAAACCCTTCCCAGCGGTCAGTGATCCCGTCTGGTCATGCCAGTAAACAGGATGTTGACTTGCTGATTTGGTTTTGTGCAGAGGGAGTGTGACAGGTCTGCCGCTGGAAATACTGCTGCTGGAGAAGGAGCGGTACTCAAAGCACGTCTGCTGGATTATGGACCAGTGTTGACAGAGATGGCTCTGGACACTGGCAGGTATTAAGAAAAAAAAGGCTCTCGAACCTCTAACTATTGTTTTTCCATCCACATTGTTGGCTCCGATTTGGCGTGCAGGGAGCGATGCACAAACATCACCTCACAGCTTCACTTCCTCTCTGTTCTTGGCTGGAGAAGATACAAAATGTTCTCCAGTTGAGTCAGTAAAAGCTCTGACTGACACGTGGATGAAGAGAATCACAGCAGGATAATGCTGTGCACTGTTTGCAGGCTTCAGGAGCCAACAAAATAAGGGGCCAGAGGGGATGAGAATAATCTAATGAGGTGACGTGGTCTTGTGTCTTACCCAGGTCTTTTATACGAGGCAGCACATTGGTTGTGAAGTTGGTGTATGAGGCGACCTTTGCCTCCGGTGAGGCGATGCCCACGTGGGCCTCGTACGTTCTCAGGCTCGTGGGCTTCTTCGGCCGAGGATGGATTTGCTGGAGAGGAAACCAGAATTGGAGAGAAAATCATGACAGAGTCCAGCAGCTTTTCCAAAACTTGCTAAAAATACAGCACATTTGGTGAGTAATTATGAAGACAGTGTGGGTTTTCTGAGTCTCTGCACCGATGTCTTACCACAGAGGCTGATAATGCTTCTGCACGTTAAATATTAAAATATCTATGATTAAGGCTGGCTCTGTTACACAACGGGAGAGGGATTTGTTTTATACATAGAACCAATTTCCTGATGGCTACCCACCAGGCCTTGTGAACCCACTATTTGAAGTACTTGATTGAGCCACTTGTAAATAAAGCGAATATACTGCCAGTAAGAGGGCTCCTCTAATTAAAATGGTGGCAAATAACAAGCGATAAAGAAAGCAAGGTGGTCTTTAATGGCCTCTTATTGTTTTGCTTGTGCTCACTTGTGCCGAGGACGTCAAGTGGCATTGAGGCACATTCAGACCCTTTCACATCGGCAGCATCAAGCACCCGCATTAAGAGCGGACGCAACACCTGTCGATCTGAGACGCAAGGCCAATTTCAAATGCAACTGTTTGTTTCACACAGCAAGAAATCAAAGCTGTGATGGGAGGACCAGAACACGGGAGGCGACTTTAAAGCCAGCATACAGTCACTGCAGCGACAGACCAGCTTAGCTTGATAATACCTTTTCTTTTTAATTTTGCCTCCAAAGCATGAAAGTTGTGATTGTGTTTTTACGATTAAGCATTATTTCATTCTAATTTTTTCAGGATTTTTCACTTCCATTCTACCTTCCCTGGCATCCTGCTGCAAAAACACACTGATTACCGCCGCTTACATTAAACAAGGTCCTCCTGCAACATTGACAGCTGGGAAAATGCTTCCAGTAACAGAAAATAAACTCTCTATGAATGACTGCACTGCGCTGGTGTTTGGTTTTCACATAAAAAAAATATTTCAAAAACATTGAAAAATTCATTTTTGAGGAAAAATAAAACAGTAAAATAATAACTTGCAATGTAAGGAGTCGGGGGATCCCAGTGAACCCAGTCATAGATGACAGCTTTCTCCTCCCTCGTCACATATTTGGCCCAGGGTGAGATCCGGTACAGCCGCTCGCCCTCCTTGGTGTGAACCACCACCTGGGAAAAGGATATAAATGAGGGTTTCGTTATGGCAAGGACGCTTAGACAATGACACAGAGAGGGGACATTCAAAAGACACTTTACATAAGGTGAGAGGAAGGGGACACACACGGGGTCTGATGGGTGGACAAAGGATAATAGCACATAAACTGAAATACAAAGAGAAAACAATTGCAAAACAGGAAAAACAATTAGCTTGAAATAACAGTCCTCTGAGAGGCCTGGCCACAAATCACAGGAGGCCTCAAGGTCCTCTGTGGCTCCCGCACGTTTCTGTCCCTGGATCCATGAGATTTTAAAGTCAGCATTTATTTACATCCTCTAGCCATGAAATGCTTACATCATAAAACTGTGCTGTTCCTCTCCATCCATTATACAGAAAAGATGGTGCAGATTGTTCAACCAATAAAGCAAACATTTTTCAATGTGTCAAAATGAAAGCCGCCCCTCTTCCAGAGAGCAGCTCCCTGCTCGCCAATGCAAAAACCCACGGCTCTAAAACTCTTACAGTGGGCTCCCAGACACACTGAAGACATAATATGGAGCCGAGGAAAAAAAAAAGCTACAGTATTGACCAGAATACAAGTTGTGGTGGTTCTGGATTCAATGGTCATTATGCTGTGTTTTATTTTTGTGAGCAACTCCTCTGTTGGTTTTAACACAGCCACTCGCTGGCCCATCTCAAGAAAGGGAGCAATTTAGAAAAATAGGAAATCTCAATCATTATCCTTTGCCTCTCATCTATAATGTCTGCAATTCAGGATTGGAAGGGGGTCAAATAAGTATACTTTGGAAATCTAACTGACTGTCTCGATCAGTCAAATAAGAAAGGAGAAAGCCAGCATGTGAGCTGGAAAAACCCACCAAGAAATCGATCCTGTAGTGTTACCCACAGTATGTGTTCGCCCTGTTTTGTCCCCTGCAGAAACAGGCATTAGAACCCAACTAATTCTGGCTGCTGTTGTGAAGTAATGACTGTTCCAATGCCACCTGCCTGCGAGCCGTTGGCCAGACCCCCCTCTGGGGTTTTTTCATTATGGCCAGGCCACCTGGGGGTTAGCTGCCGAGTTCCCCTTATGACATGCTTCCCTGTTTATAGGATTACGAAAAGATAGTTGGATAAATGGACTGGCATAAAGCCTGATAGAGCAATGGTCCTTCAGACAAATTGGCCAGCATTAGGCACATTAAAGAAAAATCAGACTGCTGGGCAAGCTGGGGGAGAGTGGGAGTGCATGAAGAGGAAAAACAACTAAGAGCCAGGCAATATGCGAGAAGTTAGGTACGGATAAAAAAAGTGGGTGTTTGATCGCTTGGACAACACTTCGGTTCACTTCTTTAAAGCCTTGCATTCTCTCAGCATAAAGAGCTCATAGCAAATACTGTACTCACAAAAGGACACTGCTTGTTTATGGAGACAAATTGGGCCCAGAACAAAGGGGATGGAAGGGCAAGCTGCTCTACACGAGAGTGATTGGAGCTCGGCTTGCGCTTCCATGAGGGAGTGCTGTGGAACTAATTCTAAAGTGAAGCTCACAGCAAGACAGCCATTCATAGGCAGCGGGGGTGCACAAGGAAAGGCCAGGTGCCAGCGTTTCCATCTGCTTCTTATCGTCCTTAGACTGACCTCCGCTGACAATGGGAGCTGGGCAGCCTGTCCAGGGCGCAGGAGTGTGCCAATGATGACCCGGTCCCAAGGAGAGTGGCGCCATGGTGCCATCCATTCCGCGTCTGGCATCTCATTTCAGGATTATTTCTCATCCACGCTGTTTGCTTGGGAGACAATGCATAATGGGGGGTGCGTCTTTTGCATTTAACCCTGATGAATTATTTACTAAAACCAATCATCTACACCCACCGCGGGCTGTGTTGTGCACAGACAAAAGCGGCTCCGTGTCCTGAGAGATACCTGCCGCAGACGGGAGCTTAAATAAAAGCCATCAGTCGGGCTCCTCATGGCGTATCTACCCTCCGCTGTGCTCATTGTGTACATACAGTCATCTCCCTTCTGCGCACTGCGAGTATGACATGTCGTTGACGGCGACACGCAGGTTTTCACTTGGTTCATCAGACGCCACATGACTGGGAATCTCCCTCACATATTACGGTGACAAGTCTTCGCGCCGCCGTGGCGAGATGACACCTACTGAGGGCGTGAAAATAGGTATGAAGATGCTCTGTTCTCTACCTTGAGTTTGGTGTTATGATCCACAGCTGGAGACTTGTCATGCTTGGGCGGCAGAATCAGTTCCCACTTGCCAAATTCTTTCTTGGTGTAGGGGTGGGAGAATTTGTCCCAGCCATCTACAGAGACACACAGAGGGTTTAAACACTGGATTAACTGGTTTACAACATGGAGCCAAACATCAGCCAAAGTCTTGACCCCCTGGTTGAAAAGCACCATTATTAACAATAAGCTCTTGTTTCTATTTTGTATCACCAGTGTGTAAATGAGCCTGACAGGGTTAATGTGCTACGCTCACCAAAAAAAATGCTCATATTACTATCACCACTGTGCTGCATCGTCTGCATGTTCTTTCTATTTAAAGCCTGTAAATGTGGAATTTTCATGCCTTTAGCTTCGTGTAAGATATTTTGCAGTTTGTTGCTTTTAGTGTCTTTTTTGATTTTACCACTAGGTGTCGCTCAGGTCTGAAATTTGAAAATCCAAACACAGGGGCCTTATTTGGTGTTCCTTGGAAATGAAACAATTAACAGATGCAGTCTTCATTAATACAGCAGTGTGTCACCTCATGCTAACGACAGCTTGAGCTGATCACCACTGCGGCTTTTGCTCGATTCCAACTCTCCCCTGCGGTCACACGGCGGCCTTTTTCTGAATTCTTCACTCTGTCTTCGAACAATTTTTCCATCTCTCTCCCTCTCATCTAAAACCTCTTACGTAAGTCTTTCTTGTTGTTCTTGCACTCTGCACTGATCTCCTGTATCCTGTGACTTTTGCAACAGCGAGCAAAGCAGCAGGCTCAATCATTTAAAAGAAAAACTGATAAAATAGCACTTCACTGCTCAGTGAATTATATCTCTGAGGAGAACAGCAGAGAGGCATTACATTCATAACCTGCTGATACCACATTACCAATTGTCATTGACTGACAGGAATATATTAGGACACAAAACATTTATTATAAAGCAGCCACCTTGGCATGCCAATTTAGGACGTTATTTCTATTCAGTAATCCATTTCCGCTTTCTATTCATGAGCAGAAACAACGGCAGGATAGAAAATGAATCACAGGAGATGCTCCAGAAGTGACCGGGCACAACACCAGCACTTTTCACAGGCAGACCAAGTCATATTTTTTCACATCGTATTTATCTCCCTTTGCTTAAACTCCTCTAAAAAAAAAAAAAAAGCAGTGCATTATGCATCCAACCTGCACCATATTCATGACTAGGGCTGCTGGGCTGTTTCCACATTTACTATGAAATTGAAATCAAATAATATGACTGAGCCGTGTCAAAATGTAATCTCTCGCAGAATTGAATGTTGGAATTGAGCTGCTGCCCAAGGTCCTGGGAAGATAATTAAAAAAGGAACAGGAGAAATACGGAAAGAGGGAACGGCAGCAACAGACCTAACAAGCACAAAAAATGTGTAGGGACAATAAACAAATTGACAAATCTCTGATTTGGCACACAGTATCAATCTGAGGGTGTCACTATTAGCATTTTGCTTTCCTGTGTCATTACCTGCAGGGTGTCAGTCCAGAGTGGCTGTGGCACAAAACCAAGTGTTTGTTATGTGCTGTGGCACTGCAAATTGTATTTGAGTTATGTAGGCCTGAATTCTTCCTCCATCCTTCTTTCTCTGCTATTACATGTTTTGTATTTCTTATTTGTCCGTGGAGAGTAATACATTACTCCTGGCATGTGTAATAAAACTCGGTGCATTAATATATTTGATAAAGGGAAGAAAAAAGATACTAAAAAATAAAGAAAACGACAGTGAGAGCTTGTATTACCTCGCATATCTTTTTGATAGATGAAAGCGAGTCTCATTTAATCTTGTTAATGATGACAAAAATAAATAAATTTGCTACATTTTCACAGCCCACATTAACTGAAAATAACACTCAAAAGACTATTAACCTGAAATTACTTTCAAAGTTGGGTCTGGAGGGAATGGAGATTTCAGTGCAAACACAGAGGTTGCACTCACTCAACAACTTTGCAGGCAATGATGAAATAACCAGCTACTAAAATATTAACAAACACTCCCACATTCAAAAGAATCCCCTTCAGTATGCAAGTTTATCCTGTGTAATCAATATTTTCCACATTTCCTACTCCCAGGTCGGTTGATCAAAAGGGCTGATACCCTTGTACCGCAGTTGTCCGCTTTTTCTTTTCTTTTTTCCCTTTTTGTGTTCAAGAGTGCAGAAATGTCAAATTTCTTATTTAATGCACCATGAAGATATGCAACCTTTCTGTTCGCACTGAAATCTCTTTTTCCTTTTCTCGGTCCCAATAGTGTGTGTAACTCCACATTAAAGCGTCATTTCCCTTTTAGTAATCTGATTTATTATTGCAAATTGATTGTCATTCACCCGACTGGAATGAAGCCCACTTTCATCTCTGTGCTTGCTGCTTGCCAAAAACAAAGGAGGATTTCTTAACACAAAAGACTCACTGCTTTGTAAAAATTAATTAATGGCAAAAGACGATAACTATGAGGTTAAAGCACCAGCTTTTAAAGACTGTAACACCTTTAAACGCGGAACATGCATGTGCAGATAAAAAATGAGCAGCAGTAAAACTCGGTGGAAGCTTCAGGGAGGCGATCTGGACGTTACACTGCTGACATGTTGTTCGGGAGCTGACACCTCTCCTCAGGCTACTTACTGAAGTCACCGGTGAGGAAGAGGGCTTCTGCAGCTGGAGCCCACTCCTTAAAAAACAGACTGTTGTCAGGCTGTCGCTGCACACCGAAGATCTTGTAGCTGCGTGTGAACTGGTCAAAGCCTCCCTCTGCCTCTTCCAGCTGGAAAAGCTGCTTCTGCAGCTGCTCATACCTGCAAACCACAGGGAAGACAAACAAAACTGTATGAATTCGATGGAAAAATCCACCGCTGGACTCACAGTCTGTTGGATACATACATGTTAAATGTCATCACTCAGCAAGGCTGAATAGATTTCCATTGCTTTGCACTGAAGTGATTGATTTTTTGTTGCGATCTCCCATTGCATCAAGCTGTTTCCTCTGCTTCTATTCAGCTGGCGTTTTCCTCCAATTCCCAGAATGCTCCCAGAGAAAATTCAGGTCTGGGTGTTAGCGTGTTAGGTGGAGAGCAAAATCAAAAACAGCAGCTGAGATAACTGTGTAAGGATTTCTCCAGCTTCCTCTCTGCGTGACAGCGTAACCTCTGTAACGAGTTCAGGATTTGAGGATTGGATTTGAGTTACTGACACAACACCAGATGTTCACTTTTGCCTTTTTTAAAGTTAATTATTAACATGTAAAATTAAATCATAACAATATTATCTTTTTTGTTCTGGTAAGAACTCACTAAGCCAGGACAAGACGACATGTAAACACACAACACATCATCAAATGAAAATGACTGACGAGGAAGATATCAATCAGTAATTACCACTGACGCTACCATTACCAGAAAAAGCAGCCGCTCTATTGTACCCTGTCAGTGTTATCACTTATCACCCATTAACAACTATTCATAACAGGACAGTTAGTGGTGAATGCAATTTTCAAATCCATTGGTCACACTGGAATGTCATTCCAACACTAACAAAAACTGTTTCGCAAAGTAATTAATTACTTCCACTGATTTTCGTGTCATTTACGGCCTTAAATTTAATGGGTTGCTTAGTTTTTTTTGTATATTCTGGCATTCAAAACTCAGTGAGTTCTGCTAGAATGGAAACAGAAATAAACACTTCAATGATAATGTTTGAGAAGCTTCCAAGAAATTAAGCAGCTAACGTGTGTGCCTGCTAACAATCCCTGTAAAATGACATTTTGTGTCTTCGAATAAATAAGTGAACTCCTGCACATGCAGCATCCCAACGTTTCCATGCTCACGTTATCTTTGACGTCCTACCTCAGGATGCAAACCTGCCTCACTCCCTCAAGAATGTGTGACTACAGGCATATCCTGAGAGATAAACCTCTGTCTGTTACCTTCAACTGGGAAGGATAGACTAACTACTTTGCAATTTATCTCACTTAAGTTCCCGCAGCCAGCTGGTGTCCATATCAGATTCCCCCCGGTACAGAAAGCCTCTTTCAGCCAGCTGAGTTAAGTGCACTCTCCCCTATAGCCCTGAAGCCAAGCTCAGACTGGCCTGTGAATGCCCTGGGGCTAGTCATGATGGGCTGAAGTAACAGCTCGATTTCTCAGCAGCTGCTCCCTGTGTTGAGCATAGTGGACCCAGACAGTGCTTGCCAAATGTAAACCTTTAAAGTCCAACCAACGCTGCCACATGCCTCCTTTGCCACTTTGTCACCATTTCAAGAATATGCTGAAAGGAAGGACAAAGGGAGGACTCGCATAAGGGCAGAGCTCCGCTGCCACAGTATTAATAGGCATGAAAGTCAGGCCTATGATTATAACAAATGAGTTCCAGAAGGTTGGACCAGTGGGAATAGGAAGCCAAAATCCTGTATTGATGCAGTATTCACGGCACATCCCTTGTGTCTGTTTCCACTTGAGATTGCAGCAAGGAGGCGAGATCAGACCACACATCACAAATGAACTGTCCCACAATTCATTTCAGGACGTCATTAACAGACTTGAAGCTATAGGCAAAATCACTTTGATTTATTTTCCTATTATTTATACTCAGACGGAAACTGTCTGCCAGCCCCCTTGCTGTCCTCTGTGCCGTTATCAACAAATTTTATTTTGATGAAGTTGTCACTCTTCCTCTCCTTCATCCTGGCACATGGCGCCACATCTCTATACCGCGCCCCCCTTTCTGTCTTCTGCAACAAATTCTACAGTTTACCACAATATCTAGCACAAGACTGCACATGGTATCCATAGGCAGCAGGCCGTAAGACACTCATCAAGCTGCAAAGAGCGGAGCCTCCGAGTGTGACCATTCCATCACATATGGCAAGCCTTTTTTCCCCCGACGCTGGCCCTGAATTTCTAATAAACCCAAAGTCCACGACAGAACAGCAGAACTGGAGCTCAGTTCATAACTGTCCTCTTCCTGTCTTCACTTAAAGCCATCACATTCCTTAATAGGTTACGAGGTATGTTGGGAGCTATGAACACTGCTGCTCATTGTCAGGTAGGACGCGACGGAAGACGCTGCTAATCCCTGCAGCCAGAAATTACAAAAGAGTTTTGTCCTGTCCTCTGTTCGGTGGTAATAGAGCAGCAGGAGATTATAGATGTGAGTCACAGATTACAGTCCTAGCTCTCTTATCTCTTGGTTTGGGTAACTGTTCTTTATCTCCAAAGCCACTGGAGAAAATATCGCATGACACAACTGAGATATTACCCTTACAGATATTGCTGCACACAGCAACATAAGAGACAGACGTCAAGCACCTGTCCTATCACTGGATGCTTCCTTGTTGGACAAATTTCTATTTTCTAGATTAGGTCAACCCGATATTCCTCAGAATTTGTAATTGTGTTTTTTTTTTCTTCGTCCAAAAGTCACAATTGAGGCTCCGACTTAGAAGACGCTGAGAGTGTCACCTGTGGAGAAAGCGATCCGAAAAGACAAGACCAAGGCGCAGAAGGCAAGAAAGAAAGCTCAGAGCCAGAGTTCAGGAGGTGCTGAAGAAGGTGTGTTGGTAAAGATCTCATCGATGGGAAAGCTGGGGCCGACTGGGTGCTCAAGACAGCAGAACAGCTGGGGTCACTCTGCTGAATAAGAGAAATGAGGCTCAGGAACAGCTGGAGAAACCTGACTTCAGCTCTGAAGCACTGTGAGGAGCAGCAGGAGGTCAATCCTCTTGCAGAAACAGGAGGAGAAGATACCCCCCTCACCACCACCAGGGACCACTGTGGGGGTCAAATAAACCCTGCAGGACACAGACCTGGAGCGGACAAAGAAGCAGAGCAGCGTGACATCCAGGGTGGATGATCTGGAGGTAAAGAGCCCGAAAAGAAAAGTTGGCTCCAGCAATGGAAGACCAGCAGCACTGCTTCACCCAGAGCGCTCTGCAGCAGGGGGACGTCTCTTTGACTTGTCTTGGTCTCATTTACGTTATGCATTGAGGCTTTTTTTGGTGAGTTTTCTGATGGCTGGGTTGAGAACCTTTACTTGCAAGATGTATGAAACTGGCGAAACAAAAACCAAAAGAATTCCTGCACTGCAGAAACTGTATCACGTATCGGACACTATGATCACAATCCACTTTTTTAAATTCTCCCCACAGAGCAGCTGAACTCTGTAACCTCTTCATACTCTCACTGTTAGACAATCGGGCATCTAAATTTAGAGTGAGTGTTCAGGTCTGTTGCTTTGTGCATGAGTGATGGTGACAGCTGAAGCACAGATGTGGCAGGACAGTCCACAACTGCCTGCAGACACATAAAAAGCTTTTCTCCCCCTGATCTCAGCTTGCCTAAAGGACTTCCATACCGCCCAGCGGCAAGGTGACTCTAAAACAAAGCCATCCATGTACTTCTTTAACTGAGTGCATTACTGAGGCTAATGAGGGACCTGAATATCAGCAGAGGTTGATCGATGGAAGCTAAAATTCCCCGCTAACCTCCAACCTTTGTTGACCCTCACGCAAGCTGAAGATGGCAGATGAAGCATTGACTAAAAATACAACAGGTAACGATCCAGTCATTCTAATAATTCCTACTGACCAAGGAAGTACAACTTGTCTTTTTTCCACTTGTCTTTCATTCCTGTATTCCAGCTCGTTACTTTCCAGTCAGAGCACATGCAGGGGTAGCCATCACTTCAAAGTCAATAATCAGTTTTGCTTTAAATATATTGCATCACCATCACAAGCTTAAGACTCAGACTTATTGCTGTATTTTCACTTTGAAATGAGTTGTGATGACATACTCAAATCTCTGCAAAAACTCTTTGCCATAATAAGTAGCAGTCCCAGCGCTCCCTACTTTCATTTGGTCCAATTTAGGAGATTCATGGTGCCACGAGCTGCAAAATCCTAGCAGCACTTCCTGCAGACTTGCGCAACAGGAAGGGTAAATAATGAAGCATGTCAACAGAGCAGTGCTCACTGGGGCTGTAACCTGCATGCAGCATCAACGGCTGCTTTCACCATCAATCTGAAACTAGCATCCTGATAAAATAAAATCAGAGCAGCCTGCGACCATGGAATAACTAATTAGAATGGGAGGCTTGCAAAATCTGCTGGAATCATTTTAACCGTCGGTGCATAGCGGCTGAATGTGGTGTGAACCAAAGTTCAGCAAACCTGAGCAGCCTTGAGCCAGGACACCGTGGTGAAATCTAAAGAATCAGTCAGCGCGGTCATAGGTCTCTTTCTGATAAGCCATCTGAATTCTTAACACTGTGCAGCTCAGCGAGCCCTCGGCGGACTCTGCGGGACACCACAGCCTGAGAACGCTCTTGATTTCTATGCCTGTTCCTGCTGTGGTGTTTGGACTCTGGGCCTTGCAACACCAGGGGCTTATCCAGAATTAACCTTCAAACAGCAGCAGTGCTATATGTAAAATAATTTATGTGCAACTTTCATCAGCGAGACAGGTGTTTGAGACTCGGGTAGGGCTCGTCGAAGCCTAACAATCCCAAGCTGTGTCTGAGATGGAACCGACACGCTCATCTCTCAGCGAGGCTAGAAGCTCTGTTCACATGCTTCAAATACAAAGCAGGTGGTCCCTTGCCTGCCACATTAGAGACATGATCTGACACAGTAATGACAATGGATTAAACTATACAGTCTCCAAGCAGAGTTTTTAAGGCCTAGTTCTGGAATTGACCCAGTGGTGAGCAGACAGCGTAGCAATGTGAGGCGTAGATCATTATCACTGTCTGCTTGTGAGCAAAAAAAACATCCCACTCATCTCTTTTAAACAGAAATCCAGCAGGTAAGGCTAATTTGACATGAGGTGGGGAATTGAGCTAAAGAATTATGCTGCCATTTTGTGAGCCAGATGCCCTTCCATCCAGAAATGAGCCGACAGGACTCAAAGAAAAAAAAAAGATTTTTTCTTATGAAGTCAGCATTGCATTTTTATTATTTAACAGTTTGCTGCTACTCGGTCATTATGCAATTTCAGTCCGCTCTGTTTATCAGGTTAAAACCCGGAACTCACAGCAGTTAAAAAGGCACAAGAGCCAAAAACGAATTACCATAAAAAGAAGCAAAAAAAAAAAAAAAAAAAGAAACGTGAGACTGCACAGGGTATTGATTTACAGAGAGCGTCTATTTACCTTTGGAGATTAGTCCAGACAAGGTCAATGTATTTATCAGTGAAGGACAGGTCTTCCTCTGGTCTCTGTAAGGTGCAGCGCTCATTGAAAACACAGGTTCGTTCCAGTGCTCACAGTAAGCTCAAACTCATATCATTTCCTGCAAATATTCACCAATCAGCAAACACGATGTTTGTGAACTTCACGCTCGGGTCATTAAACTTGATTCTATTAAACGGTTTTGTATGTTTTCGCTCTCCTGGGCGCGTGTATTCAAATGTTATGCTGGCCTGTGACTATCTGAATATATCCAACGCTCTCACACTCAGGTTACAAGGGTCTAGGACCACTTGCCAAAAATGCAAAGCACAACTCTGAGTGTATAAATCTGAGTAAAGCAGGTCCTGGTTCATCTAATGAGCAAGGCTGCTATATTATTTATCTGAATTTATCTATCCTGGTTTGTGCACTTCTGACATAAATATATGCCTGAATTAAGAATATGCATATTCCAGTCTGGCCATAATATCCTGGAATCTACTTGTATGATGTGATACCATCAAACCAACTTTGGCAACTGCAGAAAAAACGTGATTGGAATTTGTGGGGGACATAATCCCAGATTAATAAACGCACCAGCCCACACACACACTTGCACCACACACATACAAAGTCAGCTACTTTACACTTCCATCCCAATAATTAATTTGTATGGAAGCCAAATGGAGGCTGAAGGGGGAAACCATGCAGCATGTGAGTACAGCGTAAAGTCAATGAATGTCTGAGAGGTTATCTGTATTGCAGAGCCGTTCACACTGCAAAAACCAAACCCAGATACTGTGGCTAGAGAATGCGCTCTGAGTGGGAAGCTGGACTGTAATCCAATTTTAAAAACGCATTTTAGGATAACTGATGCTTCGATAAGAACGAGACAATGGAAATGAAAAGTCAGTGCAAACAGAGCTCACACTGAGGCCTGCAGAGAGGAAAAGCTGTTGTGATGCTGGCCCTCACTGACGCACCGGCTTCAGCTGCCTGCGGAGCAGACGCGAGCGGCAGCCCGAAGCGCCGCCTCACGACGCAGCGTGCACGTCACCTGAAGCGCGTCCTCCTCAACTGTCAGAGGAAGTTGACAGACGGCTTGCATTCTTCAGCAACTCGTCACCTAACGTTGAAAGACTTCCTGGTGGCGGAGCATTAATTTTGCATCAGACGAACGTCTTCTAAACGCCTATTTTTCAGCAGATCGAGAAAGAGGCGAACAGAAAGCTGTCGCGCGTGAGACGGAAGCGCAGCCCTGTGCGACCTCCCCTCATTCAAAATGTCAAACCTGTACACACAAGGTGACTCTCTGATGTGTTGCAAGCATCGCTTTATATCTGTTAGTTGTGTATTTTTTATTTCAAGACACGAACGCCAGCCCACACGTGGCTTCCGTTCGCCGGGGGCTGATTTTGGCGACACGCTGTGCACAAAAACCGCCGTTTAAACCGTGTTTTACCTCCTCTTGAAGTCCTTCTCGTAGGCTTTAAGATAGGGATCCATTTGGAGAAGGCAGCTGAACTCGGGAACTGTAACACTATCCTCTGAGCCTGCCATGGTTTCTGCAGACGAAACCAATCGAGCACCGAATGCTGCTGTCAGGACGCACTGACTGTGTCAGGAACAGAGGACAGGCATGCACCGTGTGCCAGCTTTTACTGTCCGGAGACAACAAATAGTAAGGCGTCTCTCTGCCAAGTCCGTCCCATTGCAACGTGCTGTGTTCCCTGCATGTCAGATAGTGCTGCTGTGATAGGCTACAGTGTAACTTTAAGATGACAGAGGAGGAGGCATCTGGCGCGTCAGAGGAAGATGACTCGGATTTGTGTGCAGATGTGCAGCTTTTTTTGGGCTGTGGGTCTGCTTCATTTCTGTCAAGGAATTCCACCTGCTACAAAATCACAGCAATGCACATGTGATATGTGTGGTATGCAGTAGCTGAATTGAATTCTGGCAGAGAGTGATGAGTCTGCCTCTTTGGTTAACACAGCCTCTCACAGAGTGACCATATGATTGTTGATTTGTAATGATTTTGGAGACCTATGACCTTTATTTTAGCAACACTGTTAGGTCAAACTAACATGATGAGGTCTGGGTCCCTACAGGATGGTTCTTTATCATTTTGACCGGATGATCTTTTGGGTAAAAGCAGGTGCCGGCTTGTGTCTTGCCCCATGATGCTGTCTTAAGAATTATTGGCTGCAATTTTGTGAAATTTGGCACAAATATTCATAGCTAGATGATACATGAAAACGTTTTGATGGATGCTCAGCCCCCTTTCTGGTGCACAATCAGGCTGTATTAAACAGTTTCTTTGTGAAAGTGGCTGACTGCGTTCATTCTCCACAGAGGACAATCCCCTCTCATTTTGGAGCACCTCGTGAGTCTCACCGTCTAGCCATAATGTCAGCTTTGTGCACAACAGTCCTCATCCATCGGGCAGATTACAATTAAACTAACTGCAACTTCACACTCCTCAGGGGATGAATCTTTTTGATCTGAATGACCCTTGGCTGTTCATCTTGTGCTTCCCTCAGGACGTTTTAAGCCCATCTACTGTAAAGGCTCTAAAAACAAGAAATCCCCATTTTGTGGTTTGTTCTGTCCTGTTTTCTTTCATAATGTGAAGCATAATGAACAGTGCAGCCTCTCGGGGCCACTGCTGGGGATTTAGACCTTTAGTCTTGTTGTGTTGAGTTACTATAATGACTTGCTGTCATTATTTCTGTGAAAGTCATTTATCAGTGACATTTTATTCAATGCCAGTTGAAAATGAAAGGTAGTGCTTTGTACAAAACAAGCCCTACAGTAAAATTTATATTCTACTTTTTATTTCATAGGACACTTGAATACAAATGAATGCATATGCTGTATGCAGACATTTCTTGCAATGCTTCATGCACAATGGCGAAACTGAAACTTATTCAGAACAAACTGCATTGATTTAAGTATCTTATTCAGTAAAACGTACTTTGGTTCAGTGCATGAATAGAGACGTGCTTCATGACGCAACATCTCATTGATCTGGGCAAAGTTTAATTTGGACAAAGAGGTTATTTAGAGTCACGGCCTGCTGTCATATAACTGGATGAAGCTGCCTCGAGCACTGAAACAACACGGTGTGCGTGGTGGGTGAGAGGGGTTGTCTGTAAAGACAGTAAATTGATCTGTTAATCCATTGTAATGCTTCAAATGTGTGTTTTTCCTGTACACGTTCAGCCTCCACTTCACCTGTGCTTCCTCCTTTTAATCTGCATGTCCTTCTCAGATTCAATGCTCGCACTGTTTTGATCTCATTGTCTGCTGCCTCGGTAAGTTTTACCACAAACTCCTTCACAGCATTGGCAGAACTAACTTAATGGACTCCAGAAGGATAACCTTGCTATAATTCACATTAACTCCATCTCCGAAAGGGCTGATAAATATGTATGCTGGCTGAAGAAATAGTGTGGCTCTTGAAAGTGTTGTCCTTGTCACAAAATAAAACTGTCCCAGCTAAAGGTCACAAAGGGAGTGTCATTCTAAAGAGCCATCTGTTGGTAATAGATGAAACAAGTGTGTTACTGTCCACTCCAGAAGGTTATGCCAATAA
This sequence comes from Chaetodon trifascialis, assembly GCF_039877785.1. Lineage (NCBI taxonomy): Eukaryota > Metazoa > Chordata > Actinopteri > Chaetodontiformes > Chaetodontidae > Chaetodon > Chaetodon trifascialis. The sequence goes on along the minus strand of NC_092064.1, from coordinate 25,156,790 downwards.
ATGTTGTCTCTGTGATTCACAGCTAAATAACAAATATTTACAGGGGCATGTAGAAAGACACAGCACCCAATGACAACAGCAGACAAGAATATTAGATTTTTTTTTTAACTTGATGAGCTGAAGTAAGTAGTTGATTGATTTTATCTGAGAGCAATATGCCAAAATGAGCAGAAACTACAATCTGTATTACCTAGGCAATCTGTTTGACTCCGTTAAACGATTTTCTCAGCTGTAATGAATGTTCTACATGTAAAATCGCAATAGAAAAAGAGATATTTGTTTTCCTACCAGAGGTCACAGACAGAACCATTATTCCTGATGGCCTGTCTTCGATGAGAGAAGCAGACATAAGTCACCGGTTTGGTAAAATATCACTCTGTCCCTTAAAGTCAACTCGCTCTGAAGAGACTCCTACCCCACCAAAATATGAAAGAAGGTAGTTAAACCACACAACACAATTTAGCTTTTCATTTTATGAAACGGCTTGTGTTGCACAAAGTCAATTTAGGGCTGAATAACACTTCATTAATGATACAGATCCTTCCACACTAAGTGACTGCACAGTCTAATCAACTATCGGTTGAGGGCAGCTTTAGTGACCTGCACCAGTCTTAAAATTACAAGCACTGCTGCAAAGATGGGTTATATGAGGTTGCGACATTTGTCAGCTTTAAAGGAGGTCAAGCAATCTGATCTTTATATGATCTTTATGAAAAACACTGCAAAAATGATCTGTCATGTCAACAGAAACAGTTCCAATAACACATAAAATATGATGTGCATAACAGGGATATAAGAGACTGTATCACATCAGGAGATGACTGATAAGACTCCTTGGCATGTGGAATACAGTGTAAGCTCACTTGTGTCAGAATTTGCACCGGTGTTGCTGTGGGGCTGCTTGACTTGTGTGGTTATTGTTGGGGTTGAAACTGGCCTGACCCCCACATCAGAGATACATGCAGGTTTTTTATGTGTCCACCGTAAAGATGCTTGAGATGAACCCTGGCTTGTAGGCTTGGAAGCTTGGAATTGTTCTACCTTTGATACAGACTGAATCAAACTGGAAATGGCAGATTTAGACTTTTTTCATGAATAAATTATGCACGTATAAAAAAAAATTGAAACCTGTGATAGCATTACAGGATTCCCGAGCAAACTGTGCCTCTATTCCTCCCATTCACCCGAATTTCACCCCAAGAAATCTTGTTCCCTTTTCCCAAGACGCCATGGTAACAACCCTGGGTGGCTGTAATTTATTCATCCAGAAGAATTCAGATGTTCAGATAAAGTTTTGAGCCTTCCCTCCCTGTGGTACTGCACTGAAAGTCCCACCACAAAATGTTATTTTAGTTAGTATAGTTAGTGGAAAGACGATGATAGATGCAAAACAACTGAGCTGCCAGTTTCAGTTGTCAGTGTGATTTTAATAGAAGCTGACACTAACAAGTTTTCATTCATCTAAATTGATGTGAGCATACTGGCATGCTACACTGATATCATGTGTAATGAAAAAATACAATTAGTCTTTCAATACCTGTAATTATTCATCAAAGCATTATAATGCATCCAAGCTGAGAGAATTACTTCCCACAGTGTTCAACCTCCATAAGATACCTCTAAGGCGAAGGATTATAGCTACTGGAAGCTAGAAGATTGAACAGGCAAGTCAGTGAATATTAAAACTGCAACTCTAAATGTTTTCATAAGAAGCAATGGTGTTATATGAATAGAGACAGAGCACAGAGGCAGCAGCCATTTATTAAACAATTAAAAATGATGAAAAACAAAGTGGTGCGAGCATCTTTGCAGCAGCATCTTTGCAAATGAGTTAGAGTAACTTGTCCTAATAGTGGTATAAATAACAGTATAAATATGGAGTAGGGAGATGCAGATATAAAGATATAAAGGTTAAAAGGTTAAAAAACTGAATCATTAAGAGCATCATTTTCCACATTTCTGAGGTGGAGCAATGCAATAGAGGTTTGAGAAGATGCTGAAAAAGTTTCTGCACCCTTTGTGTGTTTGATTCATTTTGAAATATGCCACTCATGCATCATTCACAAACAACAGCGCTATTTACATACAAGTAAAGAAGAAATTCTTTTGAAAATATCTTTGCAAATGAGAAGTTGACAGTTTGATGTGGAAATGAAATGCTAAATCATCTGCAATGTTTCTGAGGGTCATGCAAGGAAACTACAACAGGCAAGTAAATAAAAGAGCGCTACTACAGTAAGTTTTTCTGTAAGACCATGATATTTGTTTGGATATGTTTCAGAAATGAAACAATATCTTAACAGAAGGCAGGATAAATGTGGAAAAAGTCAGAAATATAAGTGAGAACCATCAAGCAGCAAAGAACACATGATTTGTCTGGGTGTCACTGCAAAATGGCAAAACAAAGACAAGAGATCAGTTCAATGTCAATATGGATGAATAACAGACACCTTTTTCTCTCATTTTAATCCATGTTTGCAGCCAATTTTTGTCTCTTTCGGTCAGTCTGTGTGCGCAGTACTTCATTAAGATTAAGATGATGTGTTTTTGGTCAGGGACCAACAGTTTTTATGTGACCGAGTGTGTGTGGACACTGCGTCGCAGCAGCCTGCCGAGGAAAGACATTTTCATTTTCATCTCCCAACTCCAGCTGTCAGACAGGAGGAGAGTCAGCTCCTCTGTTTGTGAATTAGAAAGAAAGGCTAATTTATTTGCATCAATACAAAATAAATCAATGAAACTAAACAAAAGCACAAGGCAATGGTTTTGGAACTGCATCCATCCAACAGCATAATTAGTATACATTTTCTGTGTCTCAAATTGCTGCTGATTTCAGAGTCTATAGAACTGAATACCTAATCCCTCATCAGACAATGAGGTTCAGACAGTTTTGTGGTTAACAGTCCATGAGCACCTCAAATACTGCATGCATATCACAATGCATTTTCTTTGGTGCTAATCTTTCTAAAATGGAGCTGTATGAATGAAACTACCCATACGCTCCCATTGTAACAGGTTTCAGTGACACAAAATGGAAATGCATGATAATTAAAAGAAACTTGGAACGGCAATGTGATCCAGACACGACAGCCTCCTTCTGTCGGGATCAAATGTCAGGAATCAGTCTGCTGAAATACTCCAACTGATATAATTCTCCTGACAGAAGGACACCACTTCTTCATGAATGCTACCAAGTGAGAAGGTTAACACTGAGCAATAAAGGGAGCCTGAGAGAATGGGAATGAAGCTAATGAGAGGCGATAAGATTCACTCCAGCCTTCAATTTCAAGGATGGAGGAGCTGGGATCTCAGACAGGACCGGAGACTGACACGAGGCGAGGGATCTTTAATGAGAGACATTAGAGAAGGCGGAAGCAGCGATATCAGTGTGTATGTGTGAGGCAGAACACAAAGCATGTGCTGACGGCGCCCACCAGGTACATGAATCTCTTTATGGAGCTGAGATATCCAGATGATATGTCTCTCTCATCACCCTCATATGCAAAGACTCATGTGCTCTTCCTGAATAATTCACAAGGCTTTTGTGGATATGAGCAGTGACTGCAACGGAGTAAAACATACGTCATTCAAAGTGGTTTCCTGGTTGATGTCATCGTTGCTGATGCAGGTTGAGGACACGAGGAGGTACGGAGAGCCTGTATTGCCACGCTCAGGCTTTTCGGCAAAACTAATTTATGAATTTCAGACTAGTCAGCCCCTTCAGAGGAAGTGAATTGTTAACACCTGACCTCACAATATAACAGGCCAAATTGTTTAAATCAAGCAGCAGGGGCTCAGGGGATGCTGTCAAAGAAAGAAGGTGAAGAGGCCGAATTTCAGCTGGGCCTCAGCGAGCGGAAGTCAAGACTCCTCTCACAGAAACAAGGAGACGATTGTCAAATAAGGTTAGAGAAAAATAATTACACTGGCCCCTCAATATTAAAGAAAATATATATCCTAATGACTAAGTCAGTACGTGCTGTGGTCATTATTGTCTGGCATGGCACACTATGAGAATTTAATGTCCCTCTTGGCTTCATTCCCTTGACAATCGCAGTCCTACTGTGCTTAAAACATGCAGGGTGATACACCGTCTGATTATGCTGCAGATCAAAAAGGGTTTAAGTTCAGAGGCTCAGTCCATCTCCTGAAATAGTAGACTGAAGACTCGACATATTTTTTCTCAACACTCAGACCTTAATCCCTGAAACAACAGCACATCAGATCACACGTGTTCCCTTGCAAAGATGAAAAAGGCTTTGAGTGAATGCGCTGCCTTTACATTTTGTTCACAGTGTGAGATTGTGCCTCCACAACTTTCAAAACATGAAAGAAAAACAATAATTCTCAGTAAGGACGACAGCGGATCCACACCTGACCTGGGCAGACGTAATGGGACATCATTGATATTTTAGCCAGCTGCTGAAGACAAAAGGTGTCGTCAAGCTATTCAAAAACATTTGAAGGGCCTATTCAGAGTAGAAGAGCTGCATTTTTTCATTACGAGGGAGACAAGAGCTGCACAAACCTTGGTTTCCTTGGGTACATGAGAATTTTCCCTCTGATCGTCTTATTTGAATATTGTCTGAAAATGGTGGTTTTACTGTAATGTGATAATGAAGTAAAATTTTCACATAAAGATGTTCCTTTTTGAGGTCTTTAAGTCCAAAACACTGATCAACTTGAACCAGTGAACATTTGCATTAAAACAATTAACTTAAGAGGAGCATAATGTTCTCCATTAGCCTCAATGGATGCATGAATGCCTTCAAGATCTGAATTCAATTGAGTTCAGTAGAGTGCCCATAATTTCACTGAACATGTCCATTAGTGTATAAGGTACATAATAACCTGTTCAGTCAGGGCCAACTGTTTCCAACTCAGAAATGCTGCATCCACTTAAAAGCTACCTTAACATTTTCAGATTTTATGTCACCTGACACTTGTCACAGAGGGAGAAAATGTTGGTATTAATATGACTTGAATGTATCATTAAAGGCAATTACCAAAAGAAAAAAGCTGTCCAGCTATTTCTTTTTATTTGCAGAGGTATCCATCAGTTTTAAGGACGAATGCTTATTATGCACATTACAAATGAACCTCAAATCTGTGCTGATTCATTTCGCAGTAAAATAATATTTTCTTCGTTACTCCTACATTCACACAAAGAATGGAGAGCTCATTTGTGCTTTCTAAAATTAATTTTGCACCATAAAGAGAAAACTTTTCATAAACATTACTCAGATTCCACATAGGCCCGGTTAAAGCCCTAAACTGTGCAGTCTCTTATGTTCACCTGTGTACAGAGTGTTCACTGGCCAAGGATATAAAATTTTATTATATCTATAAACACTGACATTGCTAATGATTTTGAAATGAAATGGGAATTATAATGGAAGGAAAACAGTGAAAATGAACGACATAGGCCCAAAACTGTTCCATTATTTTGGTCCCACACACTCACAAACACGCACATATTTTGAATGAGTTATTACATTTTAAGAAAGCACTTAAGTACATGACACCCAAAGAAACCCAAACATTAACAAAATACTTGAAAGCTGAATCTTAATATTTAAATACTACAACCTGTTGCACAACCAAGGTTTCAGCTGCAGAAGTGACATTAGAGTGCAGTCCAGCCTGCAGCCAGCGGTGGCAGCACTGAGCGCAGCTGTAGCTACCCGCACATGACATCCTCTGGGCACCTCTGCCTCCTGTAATAAATATCTAACGCACCCTTTGCAAACTGACGGCTATTTAAACTTTCGCTGCCGCCCACTCCGGATGTGTTTCAAACAGCTGCTGCAGAATTGGTCATTAACAAACTCTTTTGTAACGCTGCTTCCAGCACTTACTGCCACCACTGCTGCTGCTCATGTTTAATTTAGAAGCTGGCTTGCATGCGGACAGTCTGACCATTTTGTTTAAGGAGGACTTGCGTGGACGTTCCCTCCACGCGTCAGCTGTTTGAAATGTCTCAGCGCCAAAGGTAAGGCCAGTGGGTGGAGGCCTCTGTCCTGATGACATCGACTTCACCTCAACAAGGTGAGTGCTGCTTGGGCAGACTGTTGCAATGGTTGGTTGCAGTGTGAGGAAGCCATGAGGCTGCAGGTTGTTTTGATGGGTTTGATGACGTGAAGTTCGCTGGCTGTTGCTCTTCGTGTACTTTTCTGGATTGGCATTAGTTTGCATCACTTTCTGTGCTTGTTGAAGTCATTTGCTTTGACTCTGGTCAGGCAGCTGCATCATGATCATGCTTTTGATTTATGTAGTTGTGAAATATGAATTCTCATGTTTCAGTATGGTGTGACCTGGTGTGCTATGATTACTTAATACAGCATCCCCTCCCTCCTCCTGTCTGTTAACTCACTGTACTTGGGTTTCTGGTAGTGGGTAATATTGTATATTAGCACTTTTGGTCCATACCTTTCATAATCAGCTAAGCATGGGAAATATTTCACTCAGAACCAATGGGTTGATGTGACAGTTTGCTTTACTCTTTATCATAATTACATCTAACCTGCCAAGCTTTGCAGTGGTCACCTGCTGCTTGTCAAAACTACATACTGGCAGACTGCCTGTGCAGTTTTTGGCTTTTAGTTCTGCTTCAGGTCGATTAGTGGGCTTAAGTCCATTCATCTTAATTCAGTACATAATGTGTTCCCACAGTGGTTGTATAGTCTTTAAAGAATGGCTCGCTTGGTGGCCCACACATGGCTGATTCCTTACAGTCTCTCCCCAGTCTCTGCTGAAGTGAGCTCGGTGTAGTCGACGCCAGAGCGTAGACACCAGCAGAACTTAAGACTCCAGTGCATGGGTTTTAAGAACAGAATTAAACAACATACTAAAATAAAAGGAAATTCACAAAAACATCACGTAAAATCCAAAGTATTCTCACCAGCCAGTTTGAAGCGATAATGATCAGTGATTTGTAGCCCTTGGCCTTCTCACAGGATGTTCAGGAGCCGAGGAGTGTGATAGCAAAAATCCAACCACCCATGAGTCTATACAGCAGAGTAATACACAGAACTGCAGAGAGGGCTATATTTCAGCTTACGATGCTGCTCATAACAGTGCGCCTGATACTTTAAAAAGTAATCAGTAAAATGGTTGGTAGGTGGTGAAAGAATGCTCTGATTTGGCATCGTTAAAGTGTCAAATCCTGAGAGAAAAGCATGGATTCACAGAGGTTAATTTTGGCCAATAGAAAGAAGCATGACTGTGTCCACTTAAAATCCGATTTGTGGAGCCAATCAGCTTAGCTTTTTCAGTTGTTTTAAAAAAAAAAGAAGTGCCGCAAAAAGTTAGCCATTTACAAGAACACCAGACGAGGCAAAGAGCTATACAGCAGGAAATACAATTAAGAAACCATCAGAGAGAGCAGACCTGAGCGAGATCAAATCTGATCTCTATTTCGTGCCCTCTCAAATCTTTTGTCATCAATATTCTTCCACAGTTCATGGAAGTTTTAGCCAAGTGATAACTTATACAAGGAAAAGAAGATAGGGCTTAAAACTGAACCCTGCGGGACCCCGCAAGTCATGTCTGGCAAGGAGGATGATAAACTGCCGACAGTGAAAGAAAAGGTTCTATGGGAAATGTAGTAGCTGAGCCAGCACAGTGCTGTATCTCTGATACCCACCCACTGCTTGAGGCAGTCAATTAAAATTGCATGATCTACAGTATCAAAAGCCTCACTGAGGTCTAAAAGGATTAAGATCGAACATTCCCCAGCATACGCTGTTAAAAGAAGGTCATTTGTTGCTTTAAGAAGGTCTTTCTCGGTGCTACGTAGCGCTTTAAAATCTTATTGCAGTTTTAAGAAAATGTTTCTCAAAACTAGCAACTGGGTTAAAATTTCTCTCTTCTTAAAAAAAAATATACCATTTGGATTTAAAACTGAACAATTAATCGCTCCACAGAAAAGCTGAATTGCAGATAAACAAATGGCAAACTCTGGCAGGAAATTGCCGGCTGGGCGCAGGGGACCGCCGGGGTGAAGTGCCTGTGCAGCGAGAGAGAAAGGCGCTATATGGCCACAAGCCCTAAGGCTGCTGTTTGAAAATCAAAGAATACATTTAATTAATCAGAGCACTCACATTAGAACGTAGCGCTAGCAGAGCGCTAAATATTTTTCGATTTAATGAACAACTCTGTCAGAATCAGCAGGGGGAGGCGCGTAGAAACAGCTGTTGACGGCGTGCAGCTTTGCTCTCTCTCAGCGCTGTCCATGGCTCTGAAACAACAGCGACGCTCTCCATAATTCAAATCTTCGCCCTTGGGACCAAATGCACAGGGCTTTTGCATCCCAGTCAGAGTTATCAACCTCATATTCTACTCTCTAAAAGCTGAGATGGGCTCAAACAACTAAAAACTAATAACCTAACATAGTAAATGCTCTGGTCAGGACTTAAAATCTCACGTCTGCAACATTTGATTAAAAATATAGTCCACCATAACTGGCACAGTGGGGTCTGCGTGAGGTCTATATGAGCTCTATTTCTCTCAACGGGACTCTAGAATTGTGATAAGTCTTTCGTTGCGCCATAGATGGCGGTTTAATAACCTTCCATTTAGGTTCAGCTCTTGCACTCACACTTTAAAGACCTCCCTCTGTGGCCTCATTCTACCATTCAAATTTGCTCGGCTCCTTTTGAAAAGAGGTACATTACAAAGAGTGATATATGATTATCTCTGGTCTCAAGATCGGGTTTGCGCAAGGTGAAAGAGTTGTCATTCCCTCTTTGCCCTCTGCACCAATGATTTGCTTGCAAGGCCTCTTTGAAAAATTTCAAGTGGTTGATGAGGTCACAGGAGGGGGAATTTGGTGCCCAAGTGCTTTCAGGCTGCCGTGAAAAGGCTTTACATTTTTCACTTTGTAGAAGAAACAAGGTCGCACGTGGCACAAAAAGTACTACAAACAAGTGTGGCTGCAGCCTAACATTATTTTTATAGTAACATAGCCTGTCAATTATAGAAGCGAATTATGAATTGTACAATTGTACACTCATTTGCTCTCACAGCTATCATATTTAGATTTAGCCTGAGGTTATTTTAGACATGTGCAACTTAGAAATGACACATTCTGCAGCCATAAACGTCGCCATGAACGATGCGTCAACACTGCTGTGCTCAGCTCTATTAATAATTCATTGATCAAGAAAAAATGTATTTCATAAAGTAAAATGACTTTTAACGTTAAGCTAGCTAACTGGAAAGAAGTGTGCAGGTCCACGATGTAGTTTTCATTTGCCTCACTAGTAATAGTACTGAGAAAATATTCAGAGGAACAACTGAAAAGAACATGTGATGGGTGGTAGATGCCTAATTTTAGGCTTGAAGTTCACAATTCACAAACATGCTGTGGTTAAATAATAGGTAGACCAAGGGTGAAAACATATCACAATGATGTCTCTTTTTATCCTACTGGTCTTTTTTACAGAGTAGAGAAGAATAAAGACTCAATGTGCAAAGAGTTTCAGATTCTGTAATAACTGTGAAATGAAGCCAAAGGATGAGCACTTGAGAAATGTCACCCATGACTTCATTTTTAAGGGATATCACACAATTCCCGTACACTTACAATAGTAAATGGCAAAACCTAAGGGGTGTGTGTAGAAATTAGCCACTCGCATTACTTTTACCTTCATCTTTTAGAAACAGTGTTTTAAAATGTTAATCGCTGTTGAAACACTGACAAGATTATAACTGCAGTTACATTGGGAGGAAATATTAAACGCAGTATTGGACAGTAACTCCATAAATGTTCATCCCGTGGAGGTCCTATCCCAGAATGCACTGTGCCATAAACAGGAAGATTCCTTGCATGTCTTTGGACTGTGGAAGAAAACTGGAGCTTAATGCCACAAAGAAAAGGGCCTAGATGCCATTATTGATGTCTTATTGACTGACCTTTAGGTACAGGTTTAATATTTTTTCATGTCTTATGAACATGTTCCCGTCATTGTCTTTACCTCGATAAATGCCAGGAATCTAGTTTGCAGTATACCATCTGTAGTTCAGGTTAATCGGTAGTATACAGATACTTTCTGACAGTTTTGCTGGGAACGACTTGGACAGTGTTTGTCTGTTTGTCTGCTGGCTTTTGGCTCGGTTCACTTAGCTGTGGGTGATTCAGAAAGAAAGAAGCTCATGTTCTGATTACAGCCCAACACCCCTTCACTTTTAGTTTTTGACATTTATACGAATTCAGATTAACGCAGGGTCATGGGTACATTTTGATGTTAACAGCAGCAGTGTGCAGATTACTGATTACTGAGGAGGTCATTGCTTTTCCAGTCAGAGATCATGCTTGAAGACAAAGAGTTTCTGGCAGCAGGAGCATGAAGTATCTGCTCAGCCAAATGGACACCACTGGTGGACAGTCCGTTTATTAATGTTCTGTGATCTCGAGGAACACCATCAAATAAAGGAGGCTTTAAACTGTTGTCTGGGTCTATTATGAGTATAATAGTGGTTAAACATGGTGGATAATGTTAGATATATAGGAAGCTGTTTCATAATTTGAGAGAATGTGTGAGAGAGTTAATTATTCATATGGAGTGAGCTATAGTCCGCAGAACATTCAAATATTACGATTTTACATATGTGGCTCAGTGTGGCTCGACGTACTGTATGTAAAATAGTTTGTCTCAAGGGCTCTCAATTTAAAAAAAAAAAGTGTTTCCAACTGCTTTGCTGACAATGATAAGAAATTGCAGTTAACTGAGGTGGTTTTATGAAAATACCGGAAATGAAAATAAGGAGATTCTTGCTGCATACGGTATGTTGGTCAAGGATCAGAGGAATATCCATAGTGCTTTCAGTGGTACATCTGCAACTCATTCATGTACAGATTGTGTACAAGTACATACATGGACATATCTGTAAGCCAGTGTATCAGTAAAAGTCATTCTAAGGCTGGAAGGTGATGTTGGTGCCCTGACGGCGAAGTTTATACCTGAGTTGGGCGCCGTTGTTGCAGAATGTTCTATTATTGTCAGTGTTTTCAATATGTCACCAAAATTGTCTCTGTCAAATATGTTGACAGTGTTTGTCAATCATTAACAATCTGATTTGTTACACCTGTCAATCAAAAGTCGATCACGTTATTTTGTACACGACGGCGTCTCTTACAAACCACCAGACCATCTCCATCTGATAAGAAGCATTTTAACGCAGGAAGTATCCTGAAGTTTTGTTGTTGTACGTTTTGCATGTGATGTTTGCGCGGGTCACGGCTCTTCCAACACAACAGTTAGTTTTGATGAAACAGACAACAGGGCTTTGACACGGGTTATCCTTGCTAACAATAGAACGTCTCACTACACAAGAATAAAGAAAATGTCTTCTGTAAAAAGAAAATATTGTAAATAGAAGGGGACGCAGTGAGCCTTTAGCAGTACTGTTTATTCGTTTAAATACGGCATCATTTAGTTTTCTAAATGATGTTACAGGAACCAGCATCTTCTACAGTATGCCATGAGAGGTAAAATATGTAGTTTTATTTAAGATAAACATGAATTTAAACATGATAACCAGTTAAAATCCCTCAAGCACTTATCCATATATATAGACATATATAGAGCGCGTGTGTGTGAGTGTGTGTGTCTCTGCTAACAGCCCAATTAATGGTGATGGCATTGTTCTGCAGCAGCCCATTATATGTCAGTCTGACTTTGCCTCCTCCTCTCAGTGCCCCGATAGGCCTCTTCTCTGTGCAGACCTGTTTTGGAGTAATGCCACAGATGGTGATGAGCCTGTGTAATCCCTGTAGATTTCCACGGTTTATAAACAGCAAGACAAGCAGCAGGTCCCTCCGATCTGAACAAACACTTCTAAATCAGGGGGTGTTTATCATGCCTGTTTGGGGTGGAGGTTGTAATTATTGCAAACAAGAGCAAACATGCAAAGAGAAATGGATTTCACAGATCTAATTGATTGGGGGAAGAGCAGCAGATTTAGCTGCTGTAACCGGCTCCCCCTCCCCACCACAGTGCTGCATGAGACTATTAGATTTATTATAGTTTATTGCACCTGAAGTATTCATCATTTCAAATGAGATGAGAGGCGATACAGGGTGCATTTAATTTCCTAGGGCTGAGTCGGAAAAACTTAAACACAGTTGGAAATATCTCATTGCTATGTACCTCACACAAAACAACATATTTCTGGCTCATAATAGTTGAGACCTCGTCTCTAACCCTGCATGCATGCACAGGCTGAGGGAGTGAATCGAGATAATTGACAAATTCCTTGGCAAAATGAAATGCTGTGCACGCCGAAAGTAACATTAGTGTTTGCTTTCTGTCTGGCAAAAGAATCTCAGCATTTTGATGTATTGCCTCACCCCTGCACAAAAATACATTCTTTTTGTCAGGTGAATTCCTTCCCAATTTTCCAGGCAACAATAGTAACATCGGAAAATTGCTTTGATCCATGACATGTTGACATTTCATTTGGAGGAATCAATCAAAATCTACCAGCAAAGAAGGGTGCATGAAATGTGTCAAATGAAACCGCCGAAACAAAAGTTTTATGGGAATGGTTTTAGAATATTTATCACGTAAATGAGATATATCAGACTGCCACACAAATAACAGGAGAACTAATCAAGATTTTTTTTTCTTGCACTGTTAGTGAGAGGTAATACCCAGGGGAAATTATTATTATCTGCAAGGCTAGTTTTGTTTTCTGGTGCTTCAATGTGAAAAATTTAACTGTACGAAAGTTACAAATTGGAAAATCTATTTTGACAGTATGAGATATTCAAATCCTTCTATTGACTGCGTGTAGCGCTGAAACACAGACTTTATGTTAAGTATGGTTTTGTTTTTGTGGTTCACCTTGTTTTACATGTACTGCGACTAGAGAGTCATCTAAAATTAGCAGCACAGTTTGAGAAACAGCAGGTAGCGCACCCTACTAATAGACTCTAGAGGTGAATTAGCCATTAGCTAAAAAGGCTAATTCACCTCCAAACCAGATGTCTTTGTGAAAGTGGGAAAAAAAAGTGTAATTGTAAATTGAACACTGAGACAAGTGCTGAGAGGAAAAATGTGTTGATTGGGCCAAAGTGAATGAACAACTCTGTAGTTCAGCCGCTGCAAAATACTCCACTTTTGAGTCAATGTAATATATTTGCTTCCAAAATATGATAAAGGTTAATTTCTTTACAGGGGGCATAAGACTAGAAGATAATGTTAAAGTTCATAATTTGAAGTCCAGGCTATTTCTGTCACTTGGTAATTCTCAGTGAGGTTTTTGCCTGGCAGAACGCCATCTGTCCTCTGGGGTCTGGCATTGCCACCATGGCAGATTTGTTTTGACCAAAGAGGACACGTCGAAATACTCTCTTTAGGGGAGAGGTGCAAATGCCTCCTAATGGATCCGGTGTGGCACCTATCAGGTCTGCACACAGTCATGTTTAGCACACAGCACAGCAACACACTCTAATCACCCTGCTGTGGTCTGACAAGATGTTTGGGTGACAAGTCTTAAAGTTTGAAGCAGCTAAAAGCGCTTTCAGATTTCGGTTCAGTGTGAGAATTCAAACATCAGCAGGCTGTTATATACTGTATTCATTCGTCAGTGAGATGGTTCGCTTGACCAAAAACATCATTATACAACTTAGCCTGAATGCATGTTTCCTTACGTTCCATCACTTATTTATATCAGTTTATTTTACTTTGATGTGAGCAAAGCTTGTAATTGCATGTACCTCAGTCATCATGTTTCCTTGATGAAATTTTTATCTATGCATGAATTATGTATTAGTTATGCATAATGCACTGATGGAATTCCACTTTTTCTCCAAAACAAAACTTGTGAAAGTTTGTGGTGATAACATCTGATGCTTGTATTTAGCAAACTCAGAAAAACCTTTTTCCAAACACGATAATAATATTTGCAAACACCCCAGATCAGAACGTTACAGAATAAGCAGACCTTTCTGTTAAACATGTCAGCCGCGGTGTTTTACTGCACCCACATGCATCACTCTGCTTAGGTAGAGATGTTTTACAGCAGTCTTTCACTGGTTTGCAAAGAGTGTATTAGTCATTCCTTTAAAAGCCCGAAGCAAGCAGTAGAGGTCTTAATACAGCGGAGTGGACGCCAAAAGAAGTGGTGAGTGTAGAGGCCTGTCAAGGAACAGGTACAGTAATGTGCTGTGGGAGAAAACAAGGTAGTGTTTTAAATCAGATAACACGCACTTTTCTTTGAAACGCATAAATATCTGACGGACGGACCTGCTCTTAACTGGTAAATGAAGCTGCGTGATTTTCTTCTGCTTCATGTGAAACATAATCATAATCATAATCTCAAAAATAATAATTTCAGGCTAATCTACCAGAGTTGTGTTTTGTTGTACATGCATGAAGAGTTATACAAACCTGCAGATGACAGATTACTACATTTTATCATAAATGTAATTATTTTGGATGTGATGCTGCACATACACTTGTCATGTGAATATTACTATTGGGAAATTACCACACTGGGTTCAGCAGTCTTAACAGAGATAACAAACAGATGCTATAACAACATAAGAATGAGCTATTTTACCTATAACCAACATTTTTTGGCTAGCATCAGTGTTGTGTTTTAACATAAACTATACAGCATATAATAGGTATGCTATGATTATTATTATTATTATTATTATTTGTACATCAAAGTAAATTAATGTTAAATTAATGGTCTCTGTTTTTAATCATTCTACACAAGTTAATAAAACCATCTGATTTTCTCTTAAATCACAACAAAAAAATAAACAAGTCACTCATTAAAGTAACACAGTAGTTTGATGTGTTTCACTTATCACTTTAAATACGAATAAATTATAGTTTTATAGCCAGAATTATTGTCTGTACAATATTTAATCCTTATCTGTGCGCAGTATTTAGCCAATGCCCGTTAATAAAGGCGTGACATATCTGAACCGGCCATACGGCCATACTTATTAAGACCCCTGTTTTGTAGCTCTATTACACTTAGGTGTGTGTGTGTGTGTGTGTGTGTGTGTGTGTGTGTGTGTGTGTGTGTGTGTGTGTGTGTGTGTGTGTGTGTGTGTGTGTGTGTGTGTGTGTGTGTGTGTGTGTGTGTGTGTGTGTGTGTGTGTGTGTGTGTGTGTGTGTGGAGGGGGAGAATATGATATCAATACTAAGATTGACTCAGTAGGGGGAGGATGTAGAGGCAGAAGCTGGCACGCTCAGAAGATTGGCAGCAGGGAACAGATGGTCAGGAGGAGAAAGGAAACATGACCAGGATGTGTAGTTATGCAAAGATAAGCAAAGGAGGTGCCGGGAGTGCTGATGAGCTGTGAGACGCTGGCATCATAATTCTATGTATAACACAGCTACCCAGGTATCAAAACTTTTGGTCTGCTAAAGAAGTCATGCAATGTGTCTAAAACTTGTTGCTTATTGTTTCTCATTCAGCGTATAATGAATAAAAGCTGAGAGACACCAGATGTGGTGCTTTATCTTTTTCTTTTTGATTGATGGAGCTGTTTAGTTTTCATAAATTTGGATGTAATACATCAATATATCGAACGGGTATAATAATATCAGTCTCATTAAGGTCTATGCTGTAGTTGCTAATTGTTGTCTGTCTTTCCTTTGAATATGATGCAGTGACCTTGATGTTCGACGTGACATTTTATTTCCAGAAATCAGAGCTCTCGTGAGCTCTCGTGGAGCTTGAATCTTCAGTTTAAATGCAAATATGGAATAGCTGCATGCTAATGAGGCTGCTTTTGTCAGAGCAGCATGGCGGCAAACGGCAGCAAAGCACGTAACAAAACTTAACTGTATGTGGTCAGATGGGGACTTAAAATCTTGCGCAAGTCCATATCAAAGTGATTCTGGCCTCAATAAGCACCGAGTGAGAAATCCACCACGGGCAGCTAAATCCTGAAATCAGCCATTTTCCATGCAGTGGCCTGTGAGAACACCAGCTGCTGTGGGCTATCGTGGACGTGAGCCCTAACACAAAGCACTTCACTCTGTATAACCAGGGCACTTGGTTTTGTTTGTAACTGCGAGGATGGAGAGGTGGAGAGGGGAGCGTCTGCTGGAATTTGCCATCATACTGGTCCCACGGGGGTGGCTTGCGCCTCTGAATAGATGCCTGGTTTGTAAAGTTAAGACAAAAGACCTGTATTGATTGAATTATTACAGTGCCACGCTCCCGGAGCTGCGCGGTAACGATACAGTAATTATCCTGCACCGCTCCTGGCCCGAAGATGACTCGCCTTTCTATAGTAGTTTCAGTAGAAATAAGGTGGGGTCTGTTGTGTCACCGTGTTTATTTAACATTTCATTTGCAATTAATGAGGCATACTGCGGTTCAGCCCAGTAATTCTGTGAAGTGAGTAATACAACAGTGCGCTGTGGTACTGTGCTGGGGGTTCTTGTAAGCACTTCCACATTAAATGGTGCTGAAATATTTTACTCAAGTGCAAACACTCACAGCCCGAGCTGTGATATATGTTGTGTTACTTGAAAACTGAGGGCCATGTTGGATAATAGGGCTTTTAGGGAATATTGTGTAAATATTTATATTTGAGTGTGTTCTAAGAAAAATCTCGGCTCTCATTATATATTAAAACACTGTTTGAGGATTTGTCTTGTATTTTGTTGAGTTATATTCTCAGTGATCTTGAGCGGCAGAGCGTACTGTAGGTTAATTGTTTGAATGGAGGAAACGGTTGCCCCTGAGCCTGTTTCAACTTCCAGTTACGCGGATAAGTTTGCAGAGCAAAACCCAGAACAGGTGCTTTTATGCCAGTCCATGTTTCAGAGGAAAGAGAGTTACGCAGCAAAATTGTGTTTTGGCCTCCGTTCAAGTTTTGACCACATGTGGCCTGAATTCACTCGTGCTCAGCTGACTCAGGCCTCCTTTGAATTTCAACTGGAAATGTATTACAGAGGTCGATGATACTGAGCTCAACTTCAAATTACATTGTTATTAATTAGTTATTTAGAGACTTTGACTTTTTCCTGAAGGGTTGTCTCTCTTTACGTGCTACTGAGAATTTTAATAATGAAAAATGGGTAAACTACATAAATCTTTTCAGAATCTAAATTCACTCAGGGGGATCTTGATCATTATAGAAAAATATGCAAAATAGTTTTCATGAGCATTTGATGAAGCCTCTTTGTGTAATGGCTGTTTAAGGACTCATGTTTCTGAACGGGCTTTGGTTTCCCTTCACTGTTGATTTGACAGTCACTCGTCCGGCCGACTGACGCTTCAGCTTCTTGGCAGCATACAGTATGGCTGATATAGAGAATGCATTTTTTAGGTTAGATGGCTGATCAGATTAGACAAACATATGGTTGCACTTTCATCAGAACCTGTACATACAACAATCGCAACATTGCAAACTGTGTATTTGTGCGTATTTGGTGCTGAAATTCTGTGAAGTGCGTGCATCTCCAGACATATTTGAGTGATTTCTTCTAATTCTGCTGTACATCATGACATCCATAGAGTGCTGACTTACATGTTCCTTAGTACACACAAAACTCATTATCAAATCTAGCAGTTCCCAATGTCCCATCAATGAGGCAATAACCAGATGGAATTGTATTCCCAGTAGCCATCAATGGCAAATTTTCTTACAGGGATAAGGAAAGACACAAAGAACATAAAGCTCACATCATAACACATTGTTAAAGTTCAAGCTGTACAAAGCTTGAGAGAACAGGTATTATTTCCCAGTGGAGCAGTGTTTGGGGGAAAAAACATGTATGTGTCAGACACACTGGATTATAACAGGCTTATATGGAGAGTAGTAGACAAAGTGTTGTGCTACTGCTACTGAAGTTTAAGCCTCAGCTCAGCGGTGGAAATGTACATGCATGAAAGGCAGTATTACTGTTTGGCATTAAAACGATCAATATTGGCATTAAAATATGCATTTCATCATAATTGGCAGTGATACAGGAAAGCTGTGATGTACTGTATATATACATCATTCAGATAATTAACATTAACTCCAAATGCTCCTCTTCATCTTTGCTGCCAGCGTCTTCAACAGCGCACTGCAACACATGCTGCACATCATTACACAGAAGCATGATGCAGGATAATGACAATGATTTAAGCGTGGACAGGACTATCATCGCTTATCTTATTGTGATGAAGTAGCTTGGCGCAAATTAAAATAGTCTTATCTTTTTTAAGCATGCTCCTATTTGCTACCCCACGATCAACAAATTAAAGGGATATATCATGCACGCATGACATGGTAACACTGCTGCATATTCTCAGGTAGAATATTATGGATACAGCCGTTCTAATTTCTTGAAATGTTGCAATACAATGACTCGTTCTCATCATTAAAAAGCAACTGAACTACATTCCCAAATATGCCAGGAAGCCTTTCAAAATAAGACAATTTACAAATGTCAACAGAGGGAGACAGCAGTGCTGGAAAATGCGTCTGATGAAAAATAGGATTAAAAATTGTAATCTCAGTGACAACATCTGCATTATGTATTCAGCAGGTTGTTACAAAGGGGTGGGGGGTGGGCTTGGCTTTCACGGTAAGGGTCTTTGTACTCCTAATGTGTAAAACATAACTGTAGTACTCCCTCAAGGTAAGAACCAAACGGCAATGCGGTTGCGAGTGATACTTTTAATTGAATCTTGTGAATTCATTAATTAAGGGTGTTTTTGGAAGTCATTAGTATGAAAACTGAACATTTTAATCACACGGCTTTTTTTTGGTAATGTTTCTGAGTCATAACAACGCAGGACTGGGGAGACATACAGCATTTTCGATTACGTTCACAGCTCTGCTATGATCATTGAATGTGCAGTTTCATATATCTTGTTCATGGTAGGTGGATTTAAAGTGACCTTTGTTGCTGAGCTTGGTACATCTAAACCTGAGGACCGTTCCATCTACAATTCTCTGATTAAAGCCAAATTTCTAATGGGAATGTGCTGTTTAAGCTTTGCTCGTCCAGTGATTCAGCTACAGCTCAACCAATACTGGAGGACGATATCTAACCGAGGGTTAAAAAGTCAGGTAACCATATCGGTCGCGATTTGTATTTAAAATTTTGATATTAAGAATTGTGACCAGGATATGTACTGAGCAAGACACAGTCTGAGTGTGCTCTTAAATGCTCTCTGGTGGACAAGCTATGAAATGAGGTCATGGTTTATTACCTCAAGTATACGTCAAACATCTGTGCTGTAATTTCTTGCTACTTACCATCCAAAATATGCATCAATACCAATACACTGGCTATAAACTATTATAGGCTAAACTACATTTCATCCAAGCAGAAGAATACAGTGTGGCAGATCAGACCTGAGTGTCACACAGTGACCAGATTTAGGCTGAAATCTCCATTTTTAATTTATACCCAGGGTATAAATCGTAGTTGGTGTGATACTCTTGTTCAGGAATTGAAAGATTTCGCAGTAACTCAGTCGCACCGAACCAAAATGTTCCAAAATGTAAAATCTTGTATCTGGATTGAGCAGTGTGTTGTACAGTATTTATTGCCTAAATGACAAAAAGACTGACACAGCCCGTACGCAGATCCTGTGTGCAGCACTTCATCACCTGCAGTGGTCCATTTACATAACGCATTCAGCCTTCACGACTGCTGTCATTCAGGCCCATCCTGAAATGGATTGTGCACCTAGTGTGTCTGGATGAGTTGTTTTTCAATCAATGAGGAGGATTAAATACTATCAGTGACAGTTTAATGCATATTAATGTCATTCATCTTAGCCCAAACCTTTGTCTTTCGCCTTTGTTTGGATTCTTTTGGAATTAGAGAAACCCGCTTTTCAGTGGACGCTCAGTGTTATCAGTGAAATTTAAGGATCCAAACACAGATGAATGCTTTTTATACTGGGGCCAAACAGGAAGGTCCTCAAGTGTAACCGGTGACCTTGTTAAATCTGGCAATGCACACAGTTTGGCATTACACGATACAAAGCACAGAGCAGTATGCAGTTTGGTGTCTGAGAGATAAATGCTCCTCTGCATTACAGATCTGTGTCAGCACCCTGTGCTTTTCCATTGAACCCACATAGTCAATAAATTCTCACTGTTTAAAAGGCGCATGAGTAGAATTCTACTCTCAAAGATCTAATGAAATGACGAGGAATTGACCTTCAGGACTCATGGGATTGATTCTTTACCGCCGTCCTCATGGTAATTGGCTTTGTATAGTTCTGCTCTGAATTATAAGTGTGTTGTATTGAAAATGTATGTCACACAACAGCGCTCAGTCCTTCAAGGTTTACAGTTCAGGAAGGCAACAATGGTTCCGCGGGGATTCGAGATGTGCATGGCTCCAAGTTAAAAGGCTAAATCGCAGCATCAGCATACAAAAGTGAATAGCGCTTGTGTTAGTAAAAGGTCCCCATTCGATCCATTCTGATTAAAAGCTGTAATGGATTTGAACATGCGGGAAAACGCAGCGTTAATTTCCTGTTTGGCGATGAAAATTAGTGATCCAACTGATTGCTTGTTTAGGTAATGAATGGCGGCGCTTCAGATGTCATTTACATGTATTCCTACTGAGAGACAAGCCGGTTATTTTAAAAGCTTGGAATATATTTTTTAGCACCACAGCTTTCTCTCAGGTGGTACGGCCAGGTCAGCAATTTGATTTGAAGTGGGAGTGGCGTGGAAGGCCACTGTGCAAAATTGAACCAAATTCGACCGGCAGCATGTTAAACCATGTGTAAAATCCTTGTGATGGGCTTAGAAAACGATCCCTGGCTGGAGCTGCCGCTTTCCCCCCACCTCTGTCTTTAGGGATGGTCACACTCATTTCTGGGCACCACTCATAGGAGCCTTTGAAGGAAGAGGGATGTCCAGGAGCCCATTAACCTACCGTGTGCCTGTGCACCGCTTCCCGACACACACCCAGACACCAGGTCACAACCTCTGGGCAAAGCAACTGCCTCTTCACACGCAGGTCTTTCTTTGGTAACTGCATGCCGTCCTTTTTATTTTTGCATTTCCAAAACTCCAGAAAAGATACTCAGCGTGCATTTTAAAATATTACCAGAGATAATAATTGTCAGTTTTTTGCAATGACACTTATTTTGAGTTGTCCAGTGCTGACTGCAGGCTTGTTTGTCTCCTCATGAAGCTGTTATGACTCTGGGGCGGCTGTTCAAAACTGTCTAAAAGTGTTAAATTAACTCTGCTGGCTGTGGGCATATTTTAATACATTAAATCACTGGCGTGGTGATGTTTTTTTGCTCTCTCACATTTAAGACTCACACTGACAAAAACATCAAGTAGAGAGCATCATCATTACTTCCTTTTAGAGCCTCAGAGAGGGTCGGTACACATTAGCCCCTTATGACTTTATTATATTTTATTATTATATTCATGATGGGCCTGAACTATCACCATATTCCTGCAGAGACTTCTTTTTCTTCTCTGACATTTGCTCAATTTTCCTTCTAAGACTGATTACAGGATTACTAATGTCCTCCCCAGAGTGGATGCAAGAAAGTAAGTCTTATGCCACAAGGTGTAATTGTTTAGACAGTTTAGCAGAGATCAGAACTATTTCTAGGTGTTCTCCATTGGTGAAGCGTCTTCATTAGTCAAAAAGCGTGGGCGGGACTCTTGCTCTCTGCAGCGAGTCAAAGAGAAAGGCAATAAAGGGAGACAGGAGCTGCACTTTGCCGACGAGCATCCCTGCCGTCCTGCCACACTAGCCTACAGTGATCACTGCCCCCGGATCTGCGAAAATACACAGGGACTTCTGAGGAAAAAGGCAGAGTTCATCAATGTAACTCCGTTCAGTCCGAAACTGCGCCGTTTACCTGGATAAGTCCATCCCGACGAGAAGAGAGAGGAAGAGAGAACAAGACAAGAGACAGACGCGAGTGGAGTGTCGACGTGAAATCGTGAAGGAAAAGAGAAGAATATGATCGTCAAGCAGCACTTGATCTTCATCCTTTACAGCCTCTGTGCGAACGTCTTTAAAGGTGAGCGCTGGATGTTGCTGTAGCTATAGACGGGCGTGGTGTGCGGGGAGGTGGTGGTGCTGCTGCTGCGTGAAGTGTAAAGATCATATGCGATCATGTCACACGTGAGTTCAAGTGTTGGGTAGGAAGAGAGCTGATCTGGCGTGCAGAATGATGTGTGTTTGCGCAGCAGTTTTGGCCGGAGGTCGGCGGTCGTCCGCCGCCGGAGCCGACTGTGCTGGAATGCCTGGAAGTTGAATTGTGCGGCGCAATAAAAAGCAGAATGCGGCTGCACAAGTTTTGTGTCGGAGGCAACTTGGATGATGCCCTCGCTTTGATACTAAGTGACAGATAGAACATCGGGCTGCAAATGAGTCGCCTGCAGGCACCTCCTGTGTGCTCATCCAGTTATGTCACAGTTATAGAGGAGCTGACACGGGGATGCACGAAAGGTTACAGCGGCCGGTGGCGTGCGTCTTGTTTGTTGTGAGACCGGTGTGCCATTGAGTGGATCATTTTTTTAGTCGCACTGTCGGGTCCCTTTGGGCCTTTTAAGCAATTTCACACTTCAAATCAGTGAATGTGCGGATGTGACAAGAAGTCTTCGACACGGCAGTGGCCGCATTTGAGTTGAGCTTTTGTCTCCTGCACGGCCAGTTTGCGCACTGTGTGTAAGTGCAGGCAGGCGTCTGTGTGTGCGTGCGGGCGCATTCTCCAGGAGTGTCGGTATGCATTACTGACCGTGCGAGCCGTGTAGTCGCTCGTTCGAAGTTGGGCTGCTGGGATCAGACGCTGCAGGTGAGGTTGTGTGTGCCTCTCCGCAGCCAGACATCTGCGTCTCCTCATGACAACTCCCTCAACTCCCCACAGACCGTCCCGCTCTTGGACATGCTCGCGCAGCCACCGCCCTGTAGGCGACCAGTGCGCAGATAACGCCTACAGCAGGAGGCGGGGGGGCTGTCAAAGTGTTTCATATCAGGAACTCCCAAAGCAAAGATAGGAAAAAATCCCCTCTGACCCCAGTTTAGCGAAGATTTTGCCCTAAATAATGATCAGGAGGAAGATTTTTCTGTCATTGTTCACTGCTGACTGTAGTGCGGAGATGTAGTACTGAGAGTCACCTATTGTTCGTCCCTCTAACGCTGATAATTGTGACGATTTAGAGTTCATCTAAACTATTTCTGCTAAGGCTCCCCTCAAGGAACCAACGCAGACCATCAGTCAGAAACCTGTAGTCTGAGTCTCTACGCTGCTCATGTAATTTCCACATTCTATCATCACATCAAAAATCCACACTAAAATTAGTCCTATTTCAGTGTCAGATTTGTCTCTCATGTGTCACATATTTTTAGTCCAAGTGTCAGACCATTCCCATTGAAGAAAAGGCACAGCTGGGACCCAGTTTAACTCGAATGGTAAGCAGCTTAATGGTATTAAATGAGTTTGACTTGTAACTGCTAATCTTATTCTTTGGAAGGCACATCATATCTTTTAAGATGGCTTTCTATCATCCAGGCAGCCATTAGTGTCAGTTCGTATCAGTATTATGTGAAAATTAACTTGCAGATACATGGAACTTACTTTGAAAACCCTTTGACGGTGCATTCAAGGGTACCCATTATCTGGGATATGAGGACTGACTTCCAAATAGGACCTGCATCCATAGGCTATGTTGCAATGAAAGCCATACACAACAAAAAAGTCAACATCGACGACGTTGAAAGGGCGGGAATGCGAATTTGGTTTCATCTGGCAATAAGAGGTGGCAGCAGACCTTGAGCACACCCAAAAGGAAGAGTTCTCCCAAACAGTCCTTGCTTGCAACAACAACAGATATGTTGATTTAATAGTCAGTGTCCCAGATTACCTTTCTTAAGCACATTTAAGTCTCTGCAGGATGATTTTAAAGCCGATCTTAAATGAATGGGAAGAGCTGAAACTAACGGCATGCTTTGGAAAATGGTTGGAAGCTACATGCATGTGAGTGGGCACTATGGAAAACTACTGGTGTGTTTCTCTAAGGTTGGTGCAACCCTGCATGGATGCTCCATCTCAGTTCTGCACAAGCTGAAATTTAAGTATCCAGAGTAATGAATGAAATATTAAAATGTGTTTATGTGTAAATGTCAGATGCAAATCTTGCCTTTAAAATTAGAGCAAAAATGCCAAAAGTCTAACTTGGAGTTTCCCATTATTGCAGGCTTCCGGTGGTTTGCTCTTATTATGGACAGCATAATTTATTGCTGTGTTTAACTAATCCCTTCACCTTCTTTTATTCCTTTTATTGGACATTCTAACTTGTTATGTTGTATTGCTATCTCAGAAATGATGCTTTTCCTGCTGTAGAGCCCATCTATAACTACTGTAACAGCAAAAGGTGCAAGCACATGATTTTGTTGGTATAAAACTATTAGCATCATCAGCTAACACAACCATGATAACAGAGTTGGATAGACAGCAGAGAGTTAACCCATATCGCAACAGATTTGGGTTCATGACATCCTGCCAGAGAGAAGAAGAGACACAGAGTTTTATCATCTTATCCAAGAGCTCTGCTAAGATACTGCCCAATTCAGAGGCTGCTATATTATATATTTATGCTATGTGCTTTAAGTTTAGACACATGCCCAGGGCAGGGCCCTGAAAGTCTGTGTAGAAAGCACTCAGAGGGCACACACCTCCAACAAAGCTGCACAAAAACCTCCAAATGTGTTATTAAAATGGTCAGACATTACAAATCTGCATTGGGATCAGGATCAGCTGCAGAATACACAGAGGTGGCCAATTATGGGACACATATGCCAGATTGTTTAATTCAAGCAACAGCAATAGCTTGTGAGCAGCAGTAGTAGTCTGTGCAGATATTCAAAGAAGTCCCTATCTTGCAGTTTTAACAAGTCCTTTTAATAATCTGCTGATGCTGGTGCATCTGGATCTAGTTCTGCACTAGGCCGTGCCGTAACCTTTCACCCAATTTTATTCAAATGTGTAAACAGTTTTTGCAATAGCGTGCTAGCTAACAGACAAACAAACCATCAAATGGGACTGAAAACATAACCTCCTCTGCGAAGGTAATAAGGTGCATGCATCTTCTGTGTGATCACAGCTTAATCGACAGTTAAATTGCAGTGCGCCGCATCACACACTGCAGTGATACTGTAGACAACACTTCAGCCTCAGCAGCTCTGTTCATGCTCCATAATGCTGAGAGTTATTTCATGCAGGCTCATCCTTCTTAGAACAACTACACTGTTTGTATTTTGCTTAAATGCAGTGCTGGACTCTTATCTATAGCCGCAGCCTATGGAAAGCTACACTGCCTAAATGTTTAATATGCTGTAGTGGCAGAATAGAGGCATAATAGATTAA
The DNA here is from genome assembly GCF_039877785.1 of Chaetodon trifascialis. Lineage (NCBI taxonomy): Eukaryota > Metazoa > Chordata > Actinopteri > Chaetodontiformes > Chaetodontidae > Chaetodon > Chaetodon trifascialis. The sequence goes on along the minus strand of NC_092064.1, from coordinate 25,131,449 downwards.
TTCCAGTTTTTCCCAAGGAATTAGATTCTATTTGTGCTCGTAGCTGGCTGTATTTCAATTGCCGAGTACTTTGTGACAAATAAATAAGTGAACAATATATGTAGCTCATTGTGTCAGACAATTAACAAACTATGTACAGTGCTGCATTGCTTCACCTTTTGTCAAGTAACTGTCAGTCTTCTGTCCTTTTAGGCCACTCTGAGCACCCGTAACATAACAGCGTGAATAGACGTGCATCAAAATCCAAGCTGTGGCTGGCTTGATGTGGTTTTCACATTTTACAGCTCACTTTACCACAGTTATCCTGATGAGCTAGCTCCTGACTATGAGAGTCACGATTCTCCAGATGTTCACATTTACGCCACATGGTATCAAGTGTCATATAATCGCCATTTTTTTGCTTTTTACAATGCGCCACACTAGGGCCATGCTTTGGAAAATGGTTCACCAAGTGGGAAACCTGAACCCTAATATGTGACATAAACCAGCAGGTTCGTCGTGGGAAGTTGGCCTCTCATGGTGGCACCATGTTGCCACAGTCACAGAAAAGTGCCTGCTACAACGTGGTAGTTAAGTTTCTTTAGCCGACTGTAACGTGGCTAAATAAGCACAATAGTGAATGAAGGCTGCGTGTTGTGTTTACTGTCGCAGAAGAGAAATCTAAAGTTTCTGTTCATGCAGTGTTACTATGGTGTCCTCCTGCATCCGTCATAGCAGAGTTGTGCGGAACGCTACTTACCACGGATAAATGTCACCGTGGAACCGCTGAGCTAGCTGCCACAGCGGTGGCGGACCGCGAGGATCAATCAAAGAGCTGGATACATGTCCGACTCTGGCAGTGAGAAGTGCAGCTGCAGGCAACCATAAGCTACGCTGTGTCATCTTTGAAGTGTTTTTTTTCCTTCAGACACTCGTGGGATACGCGCAAGTCGGCAAAGATGGAGAGAGAGAAACACAGAGAGAATCATTGATCAGAATTTTGATTGCGATTATCGAAAATGAAATCTGCTTTCGATCGATTTCGAATCACAGCTGTGACACCACGCGCGCTAATTACTTATTTGAAGCGTTGATTCTCCCAGCGTTGTGTTAGAAACAGAGACTGACTCATCAGACTTAACTTGGCCCATCAGTTTTGGACAAATTTGAGCAGAGGTGTTCATGATAATAAACATTCGTGATCTCCGGATTGATTCTGCTCAGGAATTCGGCCAGCCGTCTAATCTGTGAGGAAAAGCCAACGACAGTCATTCCTCCCGCGCATCATCATGTTTCGACTCAGAGTGTGTGTGGAGAGGAGAGGAGAGGCTATTCACAAGACGAGTCTGTTGTCAGTGTGTTTGCGAGAGAGAGACAGCAAGAGTGTGACAAGGAGGGGCCGAGCGAATCAATGCTCTACAATGAAATAAGATTTTAGCCATTTTAAATAGTGAAAAAATAGAAATCAATATGTGGCAGTCAGTGTTGATATTGGGGCAGGCCACCACAAATACATCAGTGTATGGGAAGCACTGAATTCTTATGTTGAGTTGCTGTTCCCTTCTTTCTATTGTGTGTCCTGCCTTGCGCTTCTGCTCTGAGTAGGAGGTCCTGTTGGTGCCCGTATGTGCACCAGTGGGAACTTATGTCACCCTGTGAGGTGTTGCTGTATCACTGCACCAGAGTCATCACAACATATTTAACCAAAGGCAGCTGATGCAGACACCTGACAGACTTGTCAGAGCCAGTTAACAGGTTAGAAGGCTGGCAGCCTAGTAATGCTAATTAGCCATGTGGTGCAGTTATACATAGTCACTTTGCAGACCTGTCGGCTGGTTGTGTCGGAGATCTAAGTTTTATGATCCGTGCGTTTCTTTGTTGGCCACAGCTTCTCTGGTTTGGTCTGACATTCCTTCTACTCAAGTGTTTCATCACTTTCCTTCTTACAGAGCCCAAAAAGCTCGCATTCCGCCAAGGGAACTTTTCTTTTGTTTGAGCACGGAGCCTTTCATCATTTCTTATCTCATCAGACATTTTGGCAAGTACAACCTGCAGGTGACATTTGAGCATCGGTGTGTGTTTGTCCATAACGTGTGGGGGCAGTAATGAGGAGGGCACAGCGGAGAGTAAATGAAAGTGGCTCTCTTTCTTTTACAGCATTTAATCTGGTATCAAAACCATAGACATCAAAACTGCAGACAAAAAAAGACAAGGAGGTTGAGGATGAATAATTCCCTCATAATGTAAATGAAAAATCTCCTCCCTGATTAGGGAGGGAATTGAGGCAAGTCATTAAAAATGCAAAAGCGTCTTGTAAAATGTTTGATATTTCCTTCAAATGTTGGCCTAAGAGAAGACCTATCCATTTTGTGCGAGTTAAGACCCCATCTTTGATATTTAACGTTAAATTGAATTTATGAACCTAGTGTGAACGGTAGAACCGCTCATGTGGTTACACACCAAAAGTTATGAGGAGAAAAATAACATCGAAAACATCTTAATAATGAAAATGGCATGAAATGTCTCACCATATAACACTACATTTGCCATAACACGGAGCAAATTGATGATCTTTAGGACCTTATATCAAGTTCCCATAGTACCATTTAAGTGTCTGGAACAGCATTTTGGTGATTTTCAGTTTATGATTCAACGATCTGCAGTCAGCGTTTTCATCAGCTTCTTTTTGCAGTAAGGCTATAGTTGAAACGCAGATGTACTAGAATTCCAGTCAAAGCTGTTTCAACTATATAAATAATGTTAAGCACAATACATATGCATATCAATGCAAGCATTACATATAAAACACTTTGCATTATTTAAATGTCTTCATTTCCTTGAATCAGGATGGAAATTGCAACAGACAAGCAAAATAAAGTCAATGTAGATAATTTGAACTATGTTTCTCGTCTCTGTGCACACGGTCAGGATTCTGCATATTATATTACAAAGTCCAGTCATTAGGATTAAAATCAAGAGCATCAAAGTGGCTCCTTTTAGCTTTCTTACACTAGTCTGGGCCAGAAACCTCATGGCTTATGGAATGCACCGAGGAGTCGCCATTTCGACCATTAAAATACATGAGTCCCGCAGTCGTGTCCACCACACTCGGACTGTGGGCATGGATGTGAACAACTGGCCTATCTGCACAGTCGATTTGTCATTGAGTGTGCAGTTGGTGCATCACTTCTCAGGTCTTTTATGTGAAAATGGAGTTCTGTTTCAGCTTGGATCTGGGTGTATTGAAAATCTCTTGAAATGAATACATATTGGACTCAAGGAAAGGTGAACCCCAGAATTTCACATATTGTGTGACACGGGGGGTGGGGGAGCTGTGAGATGTATGCATGGGTGCATCTCCTGTGGGTTGGAATAATCAGGCAGCAGGAATAAGCTGGCAGAGCTGAAGGCAAGGTATAGCAGAGGAAGGTGGTTTACATTCAAGGATACCCGTTCCTCAGCGCTGAGGGTTAGATTATCCCTGCACAACGTCACCCAGCTGCCAAGCGCCAGCTCTGGTGCTGTGCTGTATACCACTGCAAATGAATAATCCAGTAAAGGGGACAAATGTGCTCCAAAAGAGCCACTGCTGCCCTGCTTGCTTTCTGTTGACAGATAGACATCTGTAGGGATAAGCCTCAAGCCAGAGGCAAATGTGCTCAGACAAGTGGAGAACGGGTTTAAAGATTAGCTGCTCGCTGCCCCAACTACGCCGTGCGCTGTCAGTCTCCCTTCGCCATGCTCTTTGTCATAGAACTTCTACATGCCATGCCCCCTCCTGAGTGGGCATGAGCTTAGCAAGAAAGATGATAGACTGTAAAGGCAATTACACTATTAAAGATTATTGTGACCCGTATTTGAGCGAAAGAGGTTGAGAAAATTTTTTCACTGCATGCCAAGAAGCCTTTCTCAAGATACTCATGATAAGTTGAATGCCACAGTTGGTCACGCTGAAAAGTGGTTAAAGCACTGCTTACGTCAATCTCAGACTGCAGAAGAGGCACCTGTGTTCACACTTCTTAAAGTGGAAATCCACCATGAAACAGAATTTACATGTATTCCTATGATCTCGGACAGCTGAGTCAATATTTCTAAACATGAATGGCTCGCTGCCGAAGCCCAGAGAGCCCAGTATTTCATTTGTCATGTCGTCAAGTAGCAGCAGACTCTACTTACAACGTAGGGAGAGCTGCAGCGTGTTTTCTATACCTGTGTGCGACTGACTTCATAGATGGGCTTGGATTTGATATTACCATTTACAGCCATGTTGATCCAAACCCTCATGTGAAAGGAGAAAAACAGTTGGAAATGTGTAGTACAGCTGGTACGTGATGTGTGTATGCTCGTGTATTTCACCCCTGCATCTTTAGTAAACTGTGACTCAGACATATGGGAAACAAAAGAAAAAGCAAAACTTAATGAATTGAAATTAATTAGGAACCAGCAGTTTGCTTCTAAGAGGAAAAAGAAAATAATTTTATAATAATGAATAAACATTCTCTCATAATAATGAAAAATAAAGATTTACTTTCTATTAACTCTGCAAATATATTTTGAATGATTGTGTTTACAACACAACACACTGTAGTTGTCACACAAATAGTAGAAATATTGGTTATTTTTTCAGAAAGCAGTGCAAACTGGAGTGAGACGCTGCATTGAGCCTGTAGGCTTCACGTTATCTTTTTTAGAAAATATTTGATTTGAAATAACAGATTTTCCATAATTTACTGTTTCCTAATTTTTTATTGTCATAATACACACAAACTTTATCTGTGATGGAGTACAGTTGGGTTTTTTCTGTCAGCGAGGCGTCTCTCGATGGCTGCAGCTGTGGTTCCCTCCATTGTTTTGGACCTCGTCTGTTTCTTTGGTCAAAAGTCTCTGAGGCACAGTCACAGCAGGAATCACATCCGATGCCAAAGCATCAGAGGAGCTCACTGTTTGACTTAACTCCTCAAACGGAGCCAGAACACTCTTTTCCAGAAGCGTTCACTGGTGAGCAGTGAGATTGTCAGGGAGGTGGATCACACTCGGACCTAAATATTCCCAGAGCCCGGTTCTGCTCGATGAGAGGTGGTTCGGCTATTCCGCTGGGAAAGTCGTACCTCGACTCCAGCACACTGAGAAGATGACAAAGTCCAACATTATCTACAACTGAACGGCTGCGCTGGGTAAGAGCGTCTGTTATTTTCACCGCTGTGGGTTGTCATTTTCTCTCGCTGTTGCTCTTTCCCGCTGCTAGCGTTAGCAAACTCTGAACTCTGTGTCGTGTTTGTTCTTTCGCTGTTTTATCAAATTGCTTGTTAAATGAGCTAATGTGCTCTACTTCTGTCATCGTCTCTTATCCTAAGATATCTCCAAACTGCGGACATCGCCCTTCCCCCCCTACCTGCTCAACTGACGAGAGGTTAATCCATGTTGCTGTGAAGTACCTGGTGCTGTTGCATCAGAGTAGTTTTATGATCACAGCGTGTCATTCCGGTGCATCCTTAATTTTCATGATGCAAAAGTCTTTGTTAAAGATCCTCAACGTAAAACGATCGTCCATAAAGGTGCAGTAGAGTCGGTCCTACTTGGAAGTTTTACTGTAAACAGACCAAACAAAATCCAAAAACGTACGCTAATCTTATTTCAATAGAATCTGCAGAGAATGGGAACAAATGTATTTCTCATTGGAGTTTTGATGAATGAGATTCGGCTGCGCTTTTGGGAAGGTGGTAGGCGTCTGTTCTGTGGGAGGTTTATGCATTCCCTACATTTCAGAATTGTGCCCAAAATGAAGCCTATACTTCATTTTATGCCCGTTTGCAGTGTTGACCTTTACCAATCTCCCTTGGCCCTCATCTCCGTTGAAGTGGGCTTTGTGCCTGACTATGGATGAGCCTCTGAATCTCATTTAGCCCGTGTGATGATCTCCCTTCTCTCCTCATGCCGCGGTCTTTATGAACAAAGTTAATATTTTTTGTACAGAAATGACGGGCACACGCCATTCAGTGACCCAGCCGGGAATGCAATCTGTTTAATTCTGTTTTTATGTCACCTTTGTTTTCTGTTGTGAGCTGTTGTGATTATTGTGATAGGAGGGGAAGACACCTTCACACAAAATCAGTCCTCATTCTGCTAAGAAAGAGAGCTACAAAAGAACAGTGTGTTAATGGAAGTGAGAGGTGTTGAGTGCAGAATGTTAACCATGAAATCTTTGGACCGTCATTATGTCGTTGCTGTAATAAATGTCTTTTTCTGCTTCTGCATGTTTGGGAGGCTTCCAAAAAAAAGTGATTATCAGAGGTAGAGGACTATCAGAGGTATCACACTGTAACCAAACACCTGGCTGCCTGACCAGAAGTGTCTGCTTGTTTCACTGCGCTTGATTTGAGTCACGTCAGGCTCTTTTGCCACTGCACAAACAAAGCTGCAATAAGGACAATAAGCTGGGGAGCCTTTGTGTGATATTGCACGTTTTATTCAGATTTGGCGGCTGAAACGTGACTTCAGTTCGCACAACCTTTCCTTCCTGGGCTTTTGTCTGCATAATGTAAATGATGAGTGAGATGATATTAGTTGTAATGTGTTTATACCTTCACTGGCCACTGGCTTTCAGTGTTTCTATTTTTATGCGTTAATACAGAAATTCCATCAGTCTCACACAGTCAATAGGATTTTGCATCACTGGGCTGCTGTGCTCATAAAGCCCCTTCAGTCGAGCAGTCAGGCTGGACGTCTGAGCTCCAGATAAAGGAGGCTCTGTTGCTCTATCTTCGGAAATTTGATAGCTTGCTGGAAGAAGTCATGCATTTTCATAGACTTGTAAGCAGAAAATCATTGCAAATGTACTTATTTATTCTAGGGTAATGTTTTGCATTTTATGGCTATATGATCAGATATCGTTTGTGCACACTGCAAAATTAAAGACCCCAAAAAGAAGAAAATAGACAGGAAAAGCTGCCAAGAACAGGTTGTTGACTCATGAGAAACCATTTGTTGGATTTGTCAGCTCACTGAAGCCCTCTCAGGGTCACGAGGAGCTGTGGAGTATCCCAGCATACATTTTGCCAGATTCAGGCAGGTGCACCTGGCAGGTCACCTGACATCACAGAGGCCATTATGCTGTACATAGACAGCCAATGGCATTCATTTTCTCAGGCAATTTAGTGTCTCCAGTCCACTTCAGAATGTCTCTAAATTTGTGAGGAAACCCGCAGGAACTTGGGGGAAACATGCCAACTTAAAGAGCACACACTGTAAATCTTAACATAGAGGAGGCTAATTAAAAGTGTCTTCAAGGCTGGCGGTATTTCAGAATATTTCATGACAATTTCCCATGTGCTTTTGGTTTTTCTCTTCTCCCCAGTGTTGTTATCACTACAAAATAAATAAAGCAACTGTTTATGTGCCTGAGAGCATCCTGAAAAAAAAAGCACCAGTCCAACCTGTTTATTTTCTTACAGCAATTCAATTTGACAATTTTATTGAGCAAACTTGCTAATTCCCACTGCATGTGCTGTCTGAAGGCAGAAGAACATGCTACTGAATTTTGCATTAAGTCCCTGGCAGTTTTTAAGAAACGCTCACTGCTGCATCTGTGACATGTTTTGCCTAGAATTACAGCCGGAGACAAAAAAGTATATCCTAGTATATGTATGCACTAAAGCCTGTGTTTTCTTTCCATACCTTAACTTAATGATGCACTGCACTGCTTTAGAGAGTGAAGGTTACAGATAAGTCTGCCCAGTAAATAATGTCCACAACAATCAAAGTGTACACACTGTGCAGATCAGTTAATCGATGAATTGCATTACTCCACTGATGGTATGCTTTTAACCAGATCTACTAGTGCTCATACAAATGTTAAACTTTCTTACAAGAGTAATGTGTTGAATTGATTTAAACAGACAATTGCTGCTCGGACGATCTTTGATTTGAAAATGAGTGACAGCTCTATTGGAGAGTATTTTTTTCTCCTAACTATTGAAAAAAGTATGTTTTATAGATGCAGTGCAAAAGCAGAAATATTAAAAATTCCACTTCTGCTTCAGTGTAACAGCTTGAAAATTATTTTGTTTTCCATCACCACCCCAAAAATCTAACTTTGGAATAAAGACACAAAAAGCACAAACTTAAGCTCATGCATGTTTATACCCTTTTATTGACTTCCTCTTTAAAGGCTTCCCACGGGTCTCTAAAGCTGGAGTGTAGATACTGAATGCAGGCATATTTGCAAGTGAAGGTGGGGGATAAAAGCATTGAAACTCATGTCCTCATAAAGAGGGATCAGCAGTCTGAACGGGAGCTGCATACCGATGCAAGAGATGCCAGTGCTCAGAGCCAGAGAGCATGCCTTGCTGAAAAAAAAATAAAAAGCCTGAAAGCTCCTAAGCTGAGAGCAAGAAGGGGAAGGAAGAGAAGGTGTGAAGCAGGAAGGCACACAAACTGCAAAAAGCAGAGAGAAGTGTCATGGTGTAATATAAGATACATCTGCCATTTCCTTCACCTGCTTTGACTGAGAAACATAAAAGGTTAAAATAAAGGTTAAACCATCACGAGTAAGATAACATAGCACTCTGTTGCTTCATAGATTTACTTTTGATTCAGCTGGTTTGGTGTGACTTTTTAGTTGAAGAGGGAAAATCTTTTTTTCTTTACAGAGGGAGAAAGACAGCTTAAGATTTGTAAGGGAATTAAACATAAATTGAAATTTCAGTGAGCACTCTGTGTTCAGACGAGCATTACAATTAGTAAAGATAGATGACCTCCTCTTCAAAGAGACTGCATTACACTGCGAGTTGTCTTTTATGGAAAGTGTTTCACCACCTGCTGACTGCTGCATGAACGTGACACTCTGAAGGTGTGTTCGCACACACACGTTTGGAACAGTTTATTCCAACCCTGAAGCTTTATTATTTCAGTGTGGTTTATTTTGGCAGGAATAAACTGTGCCTGTACTCTGCAAATAAAGCAGCCGTTCTGAGAGTGAAGGTGCAGTCATCAATGCAGCGTGCAGCATTTGTTTTGTGTTTTTTGCAGAACTGGAGCAAACAGAACCTCTAACAGTGACAGTACTTTTAATTATGTGTAAGGACCAATTTTTGATTCAGGTGTTTCTAAAGTAGAGTCAAAAAGAGAGAGGACAAATCCATAAGCTTCATGTGACTGGCTCGAGAAGGGGCAGGGAACCAAACGTATTAAGCCAAATGCAAAATCATATCTTCTCCTACACAACTTGGACTCTGGATGAGGAGAGCAGTGAACTGACAGCACAAAAATGCATATTTAAGCACAAAGGTAGTGGCATAAAAATGTGTTTGGAGGTTAGCAAAGTGGTCGCACTGCAGGCATTGCCGACAGAAAGCTAGAGATGTTGAGCTCCACAGAGCTGAAGGTGAGAATCCAGTTGAGTCTGTTTATACCATCTATACTGGAGGAGAAGGGTTTTTTTTTGCAATCTGCCAAAATTCACTGCTGCAGAACTGTTGCTTGTCTGAGCTGTGGCGTTGTGATTCGCAGCCTCATACAGTTTTGATCTTTGAGGAACATTTGGTCTGTCTAACACAAATTATTCCACATGGGTGTTTAAGCATATAGAAAACGCGAGTAGTGTTAATTGGTAAGTGATTCAATGTGTTTGCTTGAGTGTGGATGAAAAATACTGACTTGAAGCAACATTTGGTGTTCCCAATGATGGAATAGCAAACACAGCGCCCATATGTACAGTGTAAAAATAACCTGCAGGAGGATCGAGCTAGCAGATTTGGAGATTTAGGAGACTTTTCACTAATTTAGCGTATTGATCTAGATTTCTTAAGAGGGAATAGGGGATAGACTGTCTGCAGTATTTACAATAATAGTTATGATTCACCTGAAATGATAGAAAACTGCAACGATACACTGATTTTACAATGTGCACTGGAATAAAGAATATAAGACGCACATGAGTTTCATTTCTGATCGCCTGTTTATTTAAGGTATGCATGCTGTGCAATTCTCAGAGTTTGAACATGTTAACTGTACCTGCTGACATCTCAACAAATGTTGGTCTTCAAGTGCAGGCATTAATCCAGTGTTTTTATTAGGGGGTTTGGTGTAATTGTTTAACAGGCAATGTGTCATAAGGTCTTTAATTTAAAATAGGGTCACCGACCTTGTAGTCTGAATATCTAAATCAAACAACTCCAGGTGTACCCAGTTTTAGCAGGGTCATTATCTCTCTGAAAGGTGGCAAATTACTTTTTTTTTTTTTCCTGGAATTAATCTTTCAAAGTGACTGTGAGCAGAGCTTCAAGTCAGAATTACAGAGGAAGTTCCAAACTCATGTGGACATGTGTGGAAGATCGAAACAAGATGGCCAGAGTCAGACCTGCAAACGCAAGTGATGCTCGATGCCGCCGCCAGCATGGACTGGACGAGAAAAGCTTATTTGTTTCTACAAAGTTATTTTTTCATGTAACGATGCAGTGTCAAAAAAATAATTGTGGCTCTAATTCAAAGCTTTCTCTGATGATGTGTTTCTGTTTGGCTGTCCCACTTAAATTCTACCCATTCCTTCCGAATTTCTAAGTCTTGACCTAAGCAGCTGTGAAGATGGTGGCAAGCAGTGACGGACATCAGACGCATGTTTTTCTTTTTGGCTTTATTGAGGTGGCGTTTCCATGTTGCATGTTGTTGTGTCTATTGTGTGGCACAAGACCCCTCCATCCCTGTTATTAGCTGGGGTTACTGCCCCCTGATGGCCAGAGCATTAAATATAAAATACTGTCATGGAGGACTTGTGCTCCAGAAAATTGTAATTTGTGCAAACTAGGGCTGCAGCAAACTGTTTTTTTTTCATTCTCATTAATCTGAAGAAGTAAGAAATAGTGAAAGAATGCTCATCAAAATAAATAATGGCATTAATTCAATACTGACTGATCAGAGAAGTACTGATTTGAAGAATAAGAAGTATCAGAACCAGCGAGACTGATGACAAGAGCAGACACTTTGCTCTCTGTGTGAACTTTGAGCCCAATAAGAGTCCTGCCCTCACCATCACCAGCCACAGTATATCTGCTGTCTGTTAATGCCACAGGAAAGATGTACTATTTTGGATTGTACTGCTGAAATAGCAGGATATAAAGCCAGGATGGACCCTACAATAAGCTCTTATAATGGCCAGTTTGGATAGACCCTGCCTCAGAGATGATTACACATTTAGTATCCTCCTCTGCTGGTGGGAGTGTGAGGACATCCGGTGTGTACCAGGTGACCTTAACTACTGGAGCTGCAGCATCCCCCAGATAATGACCACTCTGAACCCCAGGAGCAGGCCTCATCACCCCATAAATACAGGGACCATATAGACTGGTGGTGGAAAGCTGCAGGCAGTCACTTTTGAAATGGACGCATACTTGTAGGAGGCTTTTTTGTACTGTGAAAAAAAAGACTTGGCTGGAATTTTTGCAGGTTCGTGAAGACTGTGTTTTGTGGAGGCTGTAGTTCAGTTAGAAAAGGCAGATGTCTCGAGAAAGTGTAATGCAATTTTTCAGTCGTGTCAACCTGAAAGAAACAATATGGTCAGACGTGTCTAATTCTGTGGTTGTGGAAAATTGCTTGTCAGTGTTAAAGCGCCTCATTCAGGACAAATTCAGGGTCATCGTGTAAGAGATTATGTTCAGTTTTTATTTTAACATTAGTTTTATGAGTTTTAACACATTACCTACAAAAAAAGAGACGTTCTGAAACCCCAAATGTGGTCGCGAAGGTGCTGTAGGAGCGACGAACTCAGCATACTGATGTTTAATAGACAACGCAGCACCACATGGCCCGTAGGTCGGCGAGCCTTGGACACGGGGTTGCTTTAAAAGAACAAATTGATCACCGTGAAACCCTTCAAGATTTTCAGAGCTTGGAGATCAAAAATTCAGATCCTCGTCCTTCTAAAAGGGCGACAGAGTGTTTGCAGTTGTTCTGGATATAGCCTTGATTGAACAATCACTGTGGGAGGTAGCTTGATGTAGAAGTAGGCTCTCTGGACACAATTGCTTTTTGTGGTAAACGCCAACCAATTCTGTGATGCTGGGCTTGAAGCACCGATATGACTCAACCCGGAATTGCCAGTCTACAGTCTGAAGGTTTGTTTCAAGATTTATGTGCATGATTTTCCTGAAAAATATTGTGAATTTATCACATTTTGATGTCAGAATAACCCAATAAATAATAAAAAAAAACCCTCAATATAATATTTGAAATTCCTTTATGATATTCCTATAATACTTTCAGCATAACAATTAAATACTAAATTAAATGTGTGCATCTGCATCGGCTCTTACCTTTGTTTATGTTGGTGTGTGTTTGCGTCGTTTGTACTGTACATGTGTGAGCAACCTGCACAGTGACTGTAGTCAAGCTTGCATTATTGATGCAATCTTGTGCTCAATTGAACATAATGCAGACTGGATGCAACAATGCCACAACTACAATCTCTCTGACCTCATTCACACCTGGTATTACTCCATCCGGATGTGTTATCTGGATAATGACATCTGATCACGGGTCTGTGCGTTTCACCCCGGGTTAGTGGTCTGCCCACATTGTTATTAGATCTCAATGTGCAAATAAGGTAGGTGGAGCAATGCTGCCATTGCTACATGCGCCAGTGTTTTTCCTGTTCGAGGGATGGGGCCATCTGTATGTGGTTATGTGTGTTTCCTCCTCGCTGCCATCGCTGCTGCTCCACATCCTTGTTCACAGTCAACAAAAAAATCCCAGAATCCACAGTATTCCCACAACACTTTCAGAGTGAACTTTTTCTCAGGGTGGATAAAGTCTCTTCCTCTCAGTATAATGTTTTATTTTTTTCATTGTTTTTCTGGCAAAGAGTCAGTCGAGTCACTGGAACTTGAGGATGTTTCGCTTCCTTCACTGTATGTGTGTGTGCATGAATGCATCAGAGTACAAATGGGAAATGGAGGATCAAAACAGAAGACTATTATATCAAGAGAAATATAGGCCTTTAATACACTTAGGTGAGTTGTAAGGGTAAATATGGTAACTGGTGACCTTTAGCATGTTTTCACATAATGAAATGTCTCAGTATTTGCTCTAATGTGCTCAGTATTGCTTTTAAGTCTTTTAAATATCATGATAATTATGAAAAATACAGTACAGCTCACAATACAGTGAGCCATGACACTCATAATCAGTATAATCACCAAGAGCACAAGACAGTAAGGACTCGAGTAGACACAGGATTCAGTCCAGTTTCATCACAAGTCTTTAATGTACCCAGAGCGCAACAAGAAAATAGAAAACAGTATGTTTCATCACTGGGTTTCATCACAGGAAAAAAATAATGCGCACAGTGCAAGTATAACTGATGATACTTGTAATTGTGTCTGACTTTAAACTGCTCTTGCTGCTCCACTTTTCTCGGTTTCAAAACACAATCAGCGAAACACAATCAGGATATTTTAAGATATTCCTCTCAAACGTGGCACTGGGCTGATCCTGAATTTCTTACACTTTTGCCAGTGACAACACAGGAGCACTAATAGGAAATGTGGATTTTCAAGATATTCTTGGCTCGATAAAGGCTTTGTTGAATTTATCCCAGGTTGACAGACTCCAGTGGGACTTCCACGTTCTGTGAAACCATAACCCACTGTCATTTCCTCACTACGAGACCAGACTGAGCGCAGAAAATGGTGTGAAGTTGGTACACATTTAATCAGTCGCCCCTGCCTCACTGCAGATCAGGGAATGGAAATTTAACATTCACACTCTTCTACACACCTGGATAATAATAAGGGTGGTGAGATCTTTTGGCTTCCCAAGCTTCATCATTCCCATGCTCCACTTCTGCTTAATTAATGGCCCAAAAACAAATTCCTCATCATCAGTAGTCTGAGCTGCACCTTCATTTCCAGAATGACTGTCATCAAAACCCTCCAATGTTAAAGAAACTGCTCAAAGATTACAGAAACAATGCTTTTTATCATGTGTGACATTTTCACACCAGCACATTGTTAAAACAAACAGATGGAGGAGTACCATGGAGTTGAGTGCTTAATTGAATGAAATGAAGGAATTGGACAGGTATGCACTGAAGGATTTACATGATATGTTAAAATACATTATGTGACATGAGAGCCACGAGAGTCGCTCCACAATGTGAAAATTCAGTTTTTTAAGCGTCCAAACTGCGTTTCTGTAAAGTATTTCAAGTGATTGTCCTTGTTAATTACATTACAGCACAGGCATGAACGAGCAGAGCAGAGTGCCCACACACAGCACCGTGGACGGAGACCTCATCCCGCAGTCCACAGAGCACCTCTCTGTTTGATATGCCTGGTAATGATGTGACATTTTTGAGAGAACATTACATTTATTGCATGAAAAGTAACTCATTTTGACCCACAGTCGAAGTAGCAGGAGGCGTGCTGAGCAGCATTCATATTATGGCCTCTGCAAATTATTAATAGTGATCAAATTCGTTGCTTAAAGAGGGAAATAAGTTGATGGAATAGTTTAATAATTACGACATATCTCTCCAAAGAACAGAGATCAGCCATAAGCACAATTCTGCAACAGACTGTATGCACATACTCTATTGTACCATTATTTTGACTGAATGATTTTCCTACTTTCTTGTTATACTGACCCAATTATTCGTATGCAGAGCTCTGAGTATTTCTGTAATTGAAGATGTAGGTTAAAGGCTCAGTAATTTACATTAAAATGAAATTTACTTTTAAGTGAACCTATGGTTGAAAGGTCTGAATATACAGTATAAAGTATGCAGATGAAGCTGACTATATCAAAAAGCACCCCCCCCCATTAACGAAAGTGATGGGTGTGGGAGACTATAAAGGCAAAAGTAGTTCCGCTGATGGATTGTTTAATCATTGCTAATGTTTAATTCACCTTACACCTTCAAAAACAGCAGATTGCGGCTATCTGAAAGTGCCGTATATGATAAAGCACAAACGTTAAACCACTTCTAAGTATTGATTAACAGTTTTTTTTTGCTGCACCTCAAACTGACAGAATCCGTATCTAACGTCAGTGGAATTCATGCAAATTAATTTCTTGTAAGTACAGCATGATCTCCAAATTTATACACCACATTGAGTGAAGTGTCGCGGCAGTGGGTCTGCTGGGTTGTATATAATGTCGCCGCACAAGATTCATCGTAGCGTGCCCCCGAATTTAGAGGAGAGCAGTCAGCCTTTTCATTTGCTATCAAAACAATTCAGTTTATATGTGCTGTTAATCAGAATTTTAGGGTCCTCTCATAGAAAATGGAGTGGTCTTGAAAATATGTCTCATATAATGTAAACCTAGGACAGTTTATGCATGATGATGACCCATCACTTTTAACTACTAAGCATTATTTAGAGGATAAACGTAAAAAATCAGGGACTTTCTGTGCTTACCAGACGCCTCATGGGTGTGTCTTTTCCTGATACAGTTTTTGAATGTTTCAATGAAAGCTTTGAGCACAAAGACAATCCCTTGAATGCTTAGTCAGTAGCACACAGTCTGTGATGCGTTTCTTCATGTTTTTGATTGCACGTTTAGAAAACTGCAGCATTTTAATCTTCTTAAAGAGTGAATGCACGTCTCCTCTCAGCAGACGAAATACTGTAACTAAGTTTGGCTGTGAGAGAGAGAGAGACCACACAAGTCCAGGCCACATTTTAAAATGCTAATTAATCAATTTTTGGCATTACTTTCATTCTCTTAGCAAATTTTTTTCTTTCTTTGTTATATTATCCTTTACACTCATTTCCCCTGCCTGTACCAAATACCACCCCCGTAAGAGCTGCACAGTCTGCCGCTTTCATCTCCTCTGTCATGTGTACATACTGTAGCGTAGTGTAGAAGCTTCCAGCAGTCTTTTGTCCTCAAGAAATCGGTTCTATTTTTACTTCACATACATGTATAATTATTTATATAACGGTGAGAAAAGAACTGTGACACTTAATTTATATTGAAAGGTGGTCCCTCTCAATGTAATACATCAAAACTGATGGAAGGTGTTTTTAAAGTCGTGCATTTAAGCTAACGAATCCTCTTCTGTTCCCCACTTGTACCAGAAGAGCACGTGCACTGAAAGAGGAGTAGACCTCTTCTTTGTGGGGTGCTCAAATTCCTCCTCATGTTACACTATAATCAAATCAAACATGTTTTTCCTTTGCTGTATCCTTAAGGATACTGGCAGGAAGGATTTATTTTCATTATCTCTCGGCAAGTGATCACGTTACACCTTTCCTTCCATCTTTCCTACAGCAGAAACTTTGAAGATAAACTGATTTACCTGGAAGCGCCCTACATTTGTTAAAGTACATTTACAGTAATGCACTCTCCAGTGGCTTTTGCTTCATTCATCTCTCACTGTGAAGGGAATTTTGTCACTTGAGTATATATAAAAAAAAAAAAATTGCTTCAGAATTGCTTCCCAAATTAGAGTTGAGACATGCAGAGACGTGAATGCTGAACATGTCGCCTCGTATCTGCACACAGTAGATGTTTGACTCTGAAAACAAAACCTCTGCTGATGACTAAAACTTTTGGTGAAGTTTTCGATAACTTCCTGATCCTGATGCTTTTCTTACCTTTACACCGGCCTCCCACATGGTGCTTCAGGGAAAGTTTCTTATTGGTTTGTTTGGTGAACTGTCTTACACTTAAGTGAGACACCCTGAACATGCAGTGAGGAAAAACAGTCTTTTTGTTACAGTATATATACGATGGCAAACAAATCCCAGAAATGGTGATAGTGGGTCATGCAAGCTGAACTTCGAACAGCTGTTAGATTATTCCTAAAACCAGAGTGCCTAAATCCTTTTCGCTCTCACTTGCAGCGTCTGAAAAGCTGCACAGTAGCAGCCTTATAGGCCAGTTTGTTACGTAATTGGAGTGCATTCACAGCAGAGTACAGTGGGGTCCCTGTTACTCGAGGTTTTCACTCAAGCTCTGTCAAAAATATCTGTTCGGCCAACATGTGGGGATATGAGTATAGAATACTTAGAATGATGAAAGGTACTCTGTTAGGTATGATTATTTAAGCCATCATGTGTACACATCGATGTAATCCTGCTCAGTCAGTGTAGGATGCCAACTTTCTGTCTCCTCTCACTCTGTGATCACTCATGTCGGTACAGTCAATCACACGTATGTAATACAGGAGCTGTCATTAAGCTGTATTTATGTGTATATGCTGTGACACCTTTCTGACAAATGACGTCCTCCAGGGCTCTTGTATGATCGTGTAAGGCTCGCAGGTGTGGCGTTCCTTTTGATTGGTGCAGTTTGTCAAGATCACATGCGATGACATGATCTCATGTTGCAAATCTCAGCTTGCATGTTGAAGATTTGGTGGAACAGGCCCCCGATTAACAGCTGAACAGTAATTGCATGAGAAAATATACCAGCGAGAATAACTAACAGAGTTTGGCTCTGGTGAAACACAGTGCAGGTGACAGTGGAGATCAGGAGGGGACACAACGGAGGTGTCGCCAGCTGAGGTGTGGCAGAGCCTGTATTATCGGCCGTTATTAGCTTATCATGCATACCAGTATCAGCACATACCGTATGTCAGCCAGGATGTATCTTGATCACAACTCTTTAATAAGCAAACTAAAAAGATCCTCAGCAAAAATCTTTAATGCGTTTATGATAAATAAAACTAATTGGCAGATTTAGCGTCATATCTGTCAAATATTAATATCAGTATCTGCCTTAAAACAGCATTACTTGCCTCAATCTATTATGTTGTGGACAAAGCAATCTAAAAACGCTTGGACACCCATTGTTTTCACACGTAAACAGTGTTTTCAAATTCAGCAACACACAAAAGACTCCTCCGGTGGTTTTTAGATGCACCCGGCGTGCACTCTTTGCAGAGTCAATGGTGAGACGCAAACAGTCTAAGATCTAAACCGTCTCATATTCAACGCTGCGTTGAGGGTCGTAGAAAAGCTCCAAGCAATATCCATGTGCGTATGCTCATTACTGCCACTGCTCTGAGTTTCAAGAGGGTGCTTATGCTTATCAAAGAGTGAATTATCAAGCATGACATAAACAGGCATAATTAGACCATCAATCAAGTAAATTAGTTATGGATTATCTCTCTGTAATTGACCCTTTTGTATTGTGGGTTCAAAGTGAAACTTTGCTGAAGGTTTTAAAAGTGGGCTGGGTGGCTGTGATTTATGTTTTCCTTCCTGCCTCTTATTAATATAGTGGAGGGTATCCTTTGTATATGCTCATCAGATTCCAGCAATTACAATGTCTCTTGGCTATGCAGCTGTTGTTATTTTGTCCCCGCTGCACTGGCGATGACGGATACCCTTGAAATGTGTCTCAGGGCTTGCAGAATTGCACAGGAGAGAGAATGGATGTATGCTGGCTTTTTTAAAAAAAAAAAAAGATTTGATCATGAAATGGGGCAGGAGTCGGGTTTAAGTGATGAATCATAGGCTAATACTCAAAGGCAAAGCTTGGCTGTGAGCAGTCTATGCCAATATGGCACTTTCAGGATCCTGGAATGCTTTCTGGCCGGGCTTCTCTGAGATCTCTAAATGAACTTGACGTACTGTATCAGAGGAGATAACAACAAAAGAACTGCCAATGAGAGGCGGTGATTTGCATTGAGGCACTGCTGGGCCCTCTGCTATACCTGAGTGAGCTCTCAGACAGGTTTCCAGACACTCTTTGGTAAAGCAAGCAGCAAGCCGGTGATTGTGATGTCTTGAGATGTTTACTGCGGAGCTGAGCAAGAGGGGGTAGGGCAGCCATGTGTCTCATCCTCTGTATAGCCCCACGAGCCTGTGACTGTTGCTCAAAAAATCATTTGACCAAAAAGACAGGATGAGGCACATGCAGCTCAGTGCATAGACTCTAGGAAAAAAACACATCCATCGTATGTGACATGATCCATAGATTTGTCAAACGGTTAATAAGGATTCTCTGCCTTAGTTGTTACATGGTAAATTGAATATCTTTGGGTTTTAGACTGCCAAACAAGAGGTCACCTTGGGCAAGGGTTAATCAACATAACTGCCAGCAGCCATCACAGCTGAGTGTAATAACAAGAAATGGCTGTCAAGCAAGCACCATGCCAAATATGCCACTCTTTCTACACTAATATCATCTGAATGGAAACGGAGACACTTAAAATGAAGTGGCATTAGCTATTCAGAGCCTACCTTCTGCAAAAAGAACAACAACAACAACAAAAAAAAAACAGTTGACTTTGTATTTCTAGAGAGAAGCTGGAAGTTTTCCCATTCACTTCAAAACAGTTTTATTCAGAGCCAGCCTCTAGCAGCCATCAGGGAGCTGCATCTTAAGGCACTTCCACATTAATTTCAACATTCAGCCATGGTTGTTGGCGCTCTAGGCTCAGTATGGCATCTGTGGACCTTGGCATTTCTTCTTGTCCTTTCACGACTACTGAAAGCTTCCCAAGTTTGGAGTTTAAAAGTTCAGCTTGTGCAAGACTTTTGATAAAATTTCCTCATTTTTATTTCAATCTCTGAATTGTAGTTGCCTTTGTATTGTTTTTGCCAAACGCTCTGCCAGCTTTGTTTTTGCGTGCACCCAGATTTAGACTTTTCGGTGTTGCGTGAGCTCACAGAAACACAAACTATAAGACGACAGATTATCATTGCAGTGAAAAGCGTTCTTATGGTAGTTAGAAACGTTGCACTGGAAGATTTTCTCTGTGTTTGTATGTGGCCTCTTGCTGGTAATTGTGTTGCAAAAAAAATCTACAAATCATATCTAAGCATAACAGCAGATAGTAGCAGCAGGAGCCAAATAAGAAGAAGTGCAAGGCTGCTCTGACAATGGCGACTGTTGTTTTTTAAACAATAGGCTTCTCAGTGGTTGAAAATGTCACCGTCTTAATTAATTTCATTCACTCTGCTTGTCATCTTTTTATTAATGCATGCAGAAAGTAAACTATTCTGCCCCCAAATCAGAAGTTTTCAGCCCTATCACCTCTTACAGATGAGCACTTTCTACATATGAGACACTGACATTCAAAACTAAATGGTGTGAAGATGAAAGTAGGTATTTTGCTGTCATGATGCGTCTGTTTTAGCAAAGCGATCCCACGCATAGATCAGAATTCATGCCTTAAAAAAACCACGTTGAACACATTCCACAGCTGCAAATGGTTGTATAGAAATGCATCCCTTCAGATACAACCAGATAATGACAAGTCTGGTGACACATCAGGAGCCAGAACACACACAAAAAAAACATTATTTTAGACTTTCTTGTTTAAAAGCGTAAATTTCATGGTGTGACCTATTTTCCATTTTTACCGTTGCATTGGCTGTAGCATGAGGTAACTGTGGAGCACCAGTGTCTTCAGTATTGGATAACTGCTGTCCTGTGTTCCAGTTGTCAGCGTCGTGATGGTGAGAGCGTGTGTGTATGTGTGTGAGTGTGTGTGTGTGTGTGTGTTGAGCCTGCAGGGAAGGCCCATGCTGCGGATATCTGTCACTCACATTTTCCAAAGAGCTTATCACAGAGGGAACATTTTCTGCTTCACCAGTTATTTGAATTGAGAATTTTTTTTTTCTGTATGTCTGCATAATACAGATTCTCACAGAATGAAATTGGCAGTGTTAATATGCAACTTTATACTGTCGAGATATTAAATACGAGATGTGCCATTACTTGATGTAGAAATACCAAACTATTTTAAATTCATCTCACACTGATTAAAAGCCTGAAATGAATGGATGGTGTCAGCTGACCTAACTAAAGCAGAAGTGTTTCTAATTTTACACCATTATGATTCTGGAACTCTTCAAATATTAGAATATTTTGAGAGATAAATTCATTTTATTACCATTCTGAGTATTATTATTATGTGACATTCATTTGCATTATTTCGTTCTCATTTACCTCCAGTGCAAAGTGTCAGATCTCTGAGTGAAATGCTTTCTATGCGGTGGTTCTGGGTTCTCACAGTAGGCATGAATGTCAAAGAGATGATGCAGCAGATGGCAAGGAGACGCATCAAGTGAAAGTCCCTTAAAGGCATCTGTTAATAGTTTTTGAAGACGAGCACGTTGCCGCTGTATGCAGGAGCTGTTACGGAGTGTGACATCTTTCTGAGTATGAGTTCATTATCATATCAGATGACCAGCCGTACTTTGTGATCAACATCAAGCCAGTGCAGCTCACACAGTCCTGTGCGTCTAATGCGGCTTTGCACCGTCGCTTTAAGGTCAGGCTTCGTGAAAGTCTGACTGATTTCTGGAGCTCGTCCCAGTGACCCCGAGAGCACAGCAGGATCATGCTTATAAACATGTTGTGAAAGGTTGAGAGAATCTGTCAATTATCTGTAGTAACACAATACTATTTCTATACTTTCTCTATTTTAACATATATAGTTTGTATTCATTGATTATTTCCATTTATTTCTACTCTTTTCTTTTTCTTTTTTTAATTGCTGTTAAAGTAGTCAAGAGAACGTTAGATTTCCTGTGTGGATATTTCACATTAAACGTCTCTCTGGAAAATTAGAGATTGTGCCCTCGGAGACACTGGAAGGCTTTTACTTTGAATTATCTTTGCAGGACGCGCCGAGTTTCCACTGACGTTATCTTAACAGTGATTGAATAACGGCAAAACGAAAGTGACCTGAAATAACTGGTGAATAAAACAATTTCTTTTAAAGAGAAAGTCAGAGAAGCAGGGTGGTGAGCATAACATTAATATAGTCTTGTACTCACGAGTTTACTGCTGTGGAAATGTTGTTGATGCTGAATTTATGAAGACAACAGTTAAACATGGAGCAAGTGCGATGCTTTGCTCGACAGATACAAATCAGCTTTATTATGCTTCTGTAATGCTCCCTGTGTTACGTCCTCTGAGCTCATACAGTATGTCTCTCAGCTTACTTGTCAGATAATCTGAGGTCTAGTCGGTCTCCTTTCAACTTCAAACACACTCAAAATTATCTTAAAATGAATCTTTAATATTAATGAGAGTTCAGCAGATTTCCTCAAATGCATCTTAGCAGTGATGAAATGAGCTGGCTGCCGATCATCACCGCACAAGCGCGTGGAAGAGGTTAAACGGTGTCGATGTGAAAAGTTCACAGGGTCTGGACTTTTTCAACAAATGCCAGATTTAATGTATGTCAATGCAGTGGCAAACAGGATAGATGTTAGGCAAGTAACTTAAAAGAAATATCAAATGATATCCTGACATTCATAATATTTATATTTTATGTGCCACCACTGCTTGAATCCATTGCTTGCCACAAATTGATTTGACTTCTGTGTGCACTGGCAAGCCCCATACTAATTCCTCGAGTAAGATATTCAGCCATTGCCCTTTTTAACAGCCCAAAGTTTCCTGACCAGCTTCACGTTAATAACCAATCAGCCCCAGAGTCCGGCGTTGTGTTGTTGCCTGGAATTTATTTGTCCTCCCATAAATTATTCAGTATTTTGCATCGACTAACTGCCATACGTTTAAGGTTGCGGATCTAAGACCTTGGCACACCTTGCATGTTAATATGGCCAGACTCACAAGGTGAAAGACACTCCCGAAATGACCATGGCTTTAGTAGAGTTATCCTAAGAAGCAGAAGTTTTGTCATGCTACTTTATGGTTCGTCAATGAGATCTGTACATAATTATTTCAGTCCGGTATGTCACGCTTCAATCCCGCTGCTATCTTAACGGCTAAGTAACAGCTTGTTGGGCAGAACGTCAGATTATCGTGCTGTGGAAGGCGTCTCTGTTGTCAGGCCAACATAGTGTGCGGTGTCACGTTCTGTCACCATCAGGATGTCAATGCAGATCCTCAGTCCATCTGTCTGTACGCGTCTACAATGAGGGCACATCCCGTCCCCTCTGACCCTCAATGCAATTACGAGTGCCTGACAGACATGGCAAGATAAAACAGGCTCACAGAGAACCATATTGCTTACATTAGATCTCGCTGCTCGTCAGGAAATGAAGTTGAACCCTTGCATGGCGGTTGTCATGTTGCCGTGGGCACCTCAGATAACCATCATCTGAACTTTTTTCAAAGGTGGAAGGCCACCATAATTTACAAGAGACCCAATAAAATGTTGTGCTCGAGGAGGAGGTAGACTTGAAATTATTTATTAAGATTATAGATTGTTGCGATTCTCATGTGCGCTGTTGTTTTTCATGGTTATAATAAGCTTATACAGTACTAAAGTTTATTAACGCAGGAGTGCCCATGGCAGCCATGTTAAACTGATAAAAGTCAAGAATAGCCCTGTGCCTCTCATGTCCTTTGTTTTGAGAATCAGTGAAAGCAATCACAGATCTGACAGCAAAATTTAATCTGAAAAAAGACAGCAGACTACTTTCCAAGTCAAATAATCATGACACTATTATACTGTTACTGCTGGGTAAAAAATATCAGAAACTCTATGTTGACTTCCACAGAACCTGTAACTTCAATATAATTTAATAATTGGTGTAACATTGTAGAGAATATCATGAATTCATATAAAATACTTCAAAATGTAAACTGTGGTTTTATAAATGAGTATTTCCATAGTGACTGCACACACATTGCAGGAATATTCTGCTCAATGACAAAACAGTGTTTGAGTTTATTATATAAATCTTTTCATTAAGTTAAAGTTTGGACTGTACAGCGTTGATACCCAGTCTGAGCCTGACAGACACACAAATTTAGAAATGATGTACTGGGGGTTTGACTGGGTTTGATCATGTCATGGTGTTTTCAAGTTCTTTTCAAGTGAAAATATAGGCATTGAAAATATGCAGGAAAATCAAAGGTATGGAGGCGTTTCAATTTAGTTGTCAGTGCAGATAATAACAAAGCAGTTGGTTATGTAAAATGTATAACGTGTGGGGTTCTGATTGGATATGACAGCATGAGGACTGGGAACTCAGCCCTGCAGCAACTGCAAACCGTGGACAGAGGATGCAGGATGAGCAGCTGTGTGACAGTGCAGCACAAACTCAGCGCTGTACTCCGTGAACGCCCCGTCCACCTCAATTTAGGTCCTGTAGACTTGACCTGTTAGCTTAAACTAAGAAATCAAATTGAATCGAACAAATTTACTCCAAACAGCTGCTGTGAGCGTTCTGTTGAGGGAAAGCTGGACACCATAAGCTGAAATATTCCTCTTTCACCATCTCCACTCGCACATGCCACGAAGAGGAAATATTCTAGGTCAGAGTAATGTGCTGTTTACTGAGGTCATGTTAGAAAACTGGTAATGAAGACCTTCAAACTTTCAGAAATTGAAATGGCTATCTCCTGCTGCCACCTGGGGCTACCAGAGTGCAACGTTTCCTACTGCAGGTCTTAAGTGATGTAAAGACCTCCTGATCAGCAGGTAATAAGTGCTTCGGAGGAACATTTGCACCTAAGCCTTGGCTGTGAAGGTATGGTGGTGATTGGATAATTGTCCTCATGTGTATGTGCTGGCGTTACAGATGTGCTGTGGGGATGTGAGGTGATAATACAACAAGAGTGGAAGGAACTTTAAGTGTGACTGCAGTTACTCAAGATGCTCAGAATAGAAAACACAGCACGCTAGACAAACAGACAACTGCAGATGACAAGGCTTTGCATTGATCATCAGTGGTCATAAACATTATTCTCTGAACATCTGGTTTATTCTGCCACATTTCTTATATGTGTTAAAACTACTCTGTGTCAGGCAACTGTGCCTGTTCTCCCTCCTAAACCTGCCGTTCCACGTGCAAAAACCCCTGAAATTTTGCACGGTGGTACAGTGGTAACACTGCCGCCTCACAGCTAGAAGGTCCCGGGGTCGATTCCCGCTGTGGGCACTGGGGGCGTATCCTCCACCATGCCTTCGGTGCCTGCTCGAGGAAAGGGGCCTTTCTGTGTAGAGTTTGCATGTTCTCCCCGTGTTCACCTGGGGTATCCTCCATAAAAAACCCCCACTTAAAAAAAACATGCAAGAAGATCACCACCTGACCAATGGTGACGAAAGGAACTGGGTCCCCGGGCGCCGCTGTGGGCCGGCAGCCCACCGCTCCTGGTCTGCCGCGGGGGAAGGACTTTCCAGGATGGGTCAATTGCGGAGAAAAATAATTTCACTAAGCATGGCATGTGTGCAGTCTCCCCCCCTGTAGCATGTGTGTGCAGTGATTAATAAATAAAGTATATCTTCTACTTCTTCTTCTTCAAATTTTGCAAAGCAGTCCAGCCCAGTCCTAAGCAATGGCAAATATGGGGTCTGCTCATAATGACCCCATAGCAACAGTCTCTATAAAATCCTAGAAACTTCATTAAAAATCAGCTTGACGGTGAGAACCAGGAGCATAATTGACATCTTGCCTGAAAATGAGTCATATATATCAAATGAAAGCTCTCGGTGAGCTCTTTCTGTTGCCGTGAGGGCACATGTGAATTCTAAACCAATCCAAAGTTATTAATCAAAAAGCCCGAACACTAAGTAAGTAAGTGCACTTGTGTCCTGTTGGTCCTGAGAAATGTATTACTGGTAAAGCCTGTGAATAGCACTCGAGTCAAAATGAATGACACAGGACACGGAGAATACAGAGAACCAGGCACAGGACACAGACATCACAGGGATATTAATGTTTTAACAAAAACACTTACATTCAGGGAACTAACATGAGAAAAGGATATTTTAAGTTATTGTATTTTATAACAATGGATGACTATTTTTAAGTCAATAATGTAAATCTTTTGTTTATTTCAAAAAGATTTTAAAAAGAAAAGCCAGTGGTGTGCAGTAGTTTTAATACTTTTAATATTTCAGGCAGTATTTTAGTAACGTGTTGGGAGACAGAAGGCTTGTGGTAGCTGCGGCAAATATATTTTTTATTTTTCTTATGTATTTTTTTTTCTTCAATGCAAGTGTCAAATTTCAGATGTGCATCTCTGATCCAAATGATGTGATAAATGAATCATTTTGAACAGTGTTATGTTAATTTTTAAAATGTTTTCCTCATCAATAAAAAATGCTTTCCCTAAATGTCTCATTTAAAATGATGCAGATAAATTACAAGAACAGTTTCTGTGTAGGTGGTTCGAACAACCGTTTGATTGTTTGAAACATTCTGAACAAATGTTCAGACTTTTAAATCCTCTTTTCCCTTCATGATTAGTGACGACTGGTTCCAGTATTGCTGCTCTTGCTGTGATTTTGCTTTGAGTTTCGTTCTGTGAAGCTTGTTTATTAAACGGTACGGTACGTGCTGTTTTCCTCAGTCGACCCTTCGTGTAATAATCCCAGACAAATCACTGTTTCTGTATCAAGAGTTAAAAACATCTTACATCTACCTGGACCTACCTGACATTGATCGTCTCACTGTAAGATGGCCTTGCATGTTTGCATGTTCTCCCCATGTTTGTGTGAGCCTCCTGCGCGTTCTTCGGTTTCCCTCACCATCAAAAACATGTATGTTGGGACACTGTGTAAAACTAGAGTCACCTGTTACCAATGAACCTGTTTACCTGTGGAATGTTCCAAACAGGTGTTTTTGGAGCATTTCCACCACTTTCCCAGTCTTTTGTTGCTCCTTTCCCAACTTGTTTGAAACGTGTTGCTGCATCAAATTAAGAATAAGCAGATATTTGCAAAAATCAATGAAGCTGATGAGGTCAAACATCAATTATATTGTCTTTGTTCTGGTACAGTTGAGTCTATGTCAAAAAGGATTAGCAAATTGTTGCATTGTTTTGTTTATGTTTAACACAATATCCCAATGTTTTAGAAATCAGCGCTGTAGAAATTCCCTCACTACTGCGTATACGTAGGATGGCTTAAATGCAGAGAATTGATTTTACTATAAATCATACTATGCATGATTTGTGTGTATGTGACAATAAATTTGATTTGATTTGATGTTCCCAAAACCAATTCCATCAGTCTCGAGAATGATAGAAGTACTGCGGGTGGCTGTGTGACCACACTGGTGGAAAGGGAATCTCTTGAGAGTATTTTTATTGAACTAGTGAGAGAGTATCCATCTGACCATTTGCAGCCTCAATGTGCTGACATCAGCCCTCTCTCCTCTTTAAACTGCCTTTTAGCTTAGGCACAGCAGTGCTGATGAGGTGGCTGCGAGCAGACCAGCTTTTCCTCACTGAAATTCAGTAAGGGAAGGATTGCTGGCCACACATGCTCACCTGTGGTCGCCTCATACCTCAGATTCAAAACACAACCACATCTGGGAGCTGCCCAGTACAACAGTCTTATACTACTGATCACTGAGCAGCTTCTCTGGAGCGGCTGAAGGTTATGTGCCTTGCTTAAGGGCAGATTTAAGGTAATCATTAAGCAGATTTTCCCAAATGATACATGGATTTGAAGCAGTGACCCTCTGCATTAGTCGTCTGGTGCTTCTGTAGTTTGAACCTGGAAGATTGTGTATGCTGTATCTTGACTTTTCTCATCATGAAGATTGACAAAGTACATGATGCATCATAATCTCCTACAAAAACACTGGCCTTTATTCAACGCTGTAACTCAGGAACAGAAGGGGAGATTGTGACCATATTTCACATTTGGTCAGATGCTGAATAGGTGACACTAATCTTGGGTATCCACCTTGAACCTGTGCTGATCGTATAGATCTTCTGTGCTGCCGGGTTGAAGATG
This sequence comes from Chaetodon trifascialis, assembly GCF_039877785.1. Lineage (NCBI taxonomy): Eukaryota > Metazoa > Chordata > Actinopteri > Chaetodontiformes > Chaetodontidae > Chaetodon > Chaetodon trifascialis. The sequence continues at coordinate 25,103,845 of NC_092064.1, read as the reverse complement.
TGCTTGAAGCATCCACATTTTTTTTAGTTTGTTGCAGCCACAAGAGCTCAGCCTATACCAGCTCTGTATGGAAAGTGTCCTGAGACAACTTTTGTTGTGATTTGGCGCAAAACAAATAAAATTGAATTGAATTGAACATCCGTTTTTGAAGCATTGTAATCCACCACAAGCTCATTGGTTCTGTTGATATTGAGCATCAGGTTATTGTCATTGTACCATGTGATCAAGGTCTCTATTAGTCCTCTGTACTCTGTAAAAACAGTCTGTACATGAAGACAGCATGTTTCTCACTGGAAATTATTCACTTGAATCATGCACATTGTCACTATAGTGATAACTTTAATCTCTCCAAAAAATGCACTTAAGACCTTTTATGGAATTACTTAAGAGTCTTCTCTACATATATTGTGTTACGAGTCTGGACGGACACGGATGTAAATGCAACTTGGTGGGCTGAGATCTATTTTTTATACTTTTCCACATTCATAAATCCCTTGAGGCCTGTATATACAGTATATTCACAGTTCACAATCCGTGTGTCTATGCTTGCTCACCTCTGCATGCCCTGCCTGCTCATTAAATGTGCTTAACAAGATAACCAACAAAATTTGCAAATAATCCCCATGTGGCACAAGAACTCGCCAAAGAATTACACTTACTCAGATAAAAGGAAGTGTCAGAGGAGGCAAGAGGAGGGATTATCAATTCAATCTGATCTCCCACACGCAGTCATTACAGCAATATGTTGTGTGTGCATCCTCCTGCACAGTGCTTCGTAAGAATCACTTAAATTCAGGAAGATAATCATTCTTTGCCAGTTTGGGCATAGAGGCTCTTACTATAAAAGATGATTATCCAGTAGAATGTGACACTTTCAGCAATTAGGAACATTGCAGCTGCTGCAGGGAACCTGGGATCTGCTGGTCTGACACAGCAGGGCTGACAGTTGAACGTGAAATTTCTACATTAAGATTTAAGAACAATTCAGACAACTTGAGAAACTAACTACTCTTTATAAGTACTCAACAAGTTCAGCACTCATTTAAAACATACTTATCCTGGCAAGGTTAAAAGCTTGATGGATTCAAACTCAGACAAATTGCTGCTTTTATTTTGCTCAGCTGTGGATTTGTCATTATGCAGCTTCGGCTGTGAGCGCTGGAGTTTGTGCAGACAAGTGCTGAAGGTTGCTTGAGCAAAGCCCCTTCCACATTCAAACGAAGGACAGGTTTTTGAACGGACTAGACAGGTTTTATTTCTAGAAACGATTATGTCTCTTTGAGTCAAACTGAATTCCAGACATACAGGGGCTGACTTAGCTCTTAAGTGTTAATTAGACTTCCAGTATCATGATACTGTGAACCTTTAAAGGTCCAGTGTGTAGGATTTAGTGGCATCTACTGAGGTTGCAGTTTGAAAGCAACTGAATACCCCTCACTTCAGTCCTTCTCTATAGTGACAGCTGGAAAAGTCTAGAGCCTGTTTGGTTTGTCCATTCTGGGTTACTGTAGAAACATTGCGGTGCAACATGCTGGCCTCTGTGAAAGAGGACCTGCTCTCCCTGTAGCTATGAAGAGCTATGCTAAGGTAACAAAAACACAACAATTCTTATTTTCAGGTGATTATACGGTAATTAAAGCATAATTATGAGTATTATATTCCATTTCTGCTTTGAGATCCCCCTAAAACCTACACACTGGACTTTTTAATGAGTCTCACTGAGCAGATAGGTTACGCCTAATCTTTCTCTATCAACATCTTTTCTGCTTACAAATAGCAAAATTTCTTTTTTAATATATTGTAAAGCATCTGAGGTGAAATTGTGTATGCTTTTTCATGCAATATTCACACTAGTCTGTGCGCTTATTTGAGCTGCAAAGTGATGAGGAGGAGGAGGACAGGTATTTTTCATTTTGGTCATCAAGATGAGAAAAGTTTTTTTTTTTCACAATAAAAGGGTCTCTGAGTACATCTTGCTTTGGTTATTTCAAGTATTTACAGCTGAAAAGCAAGGTGGGAATGAAACTGAGCTGACTGTGTAAAGCAATGGAGCAGCAGTTTATACGCCAGTTTCAGTGCACAAGAGTGAAAAGTTTGTCCAATGTGTGTGCAGAAGGAAGAATGACGGATACCCTCTCACATAATCCTATAAACCGGCTGACCTGGCTGCTGTTTAAGTTAACAATCACAATATTAATTTTCTAAGCTGGTATCCTCGTCCCCTCGAGTATTTCCAGCCATGTTTGAAATTTTTAATCAAATATGTCAAATCGGAGAGTTATTATCTGGGAATCCACAGATGCACAAAATTAATATTTACACCATTCTACCCTACAGTAAAATTGCTGCAGCCATTATTTGGGGTTCAAGTTCAATTTAGTTTAATTTTGGTAACACAATCTGACGTAAAATCAGCGCAGTGTGTAATGCTGTGGCTCACAGCGCAGTCACTCTCTCCATTGGGTTTTATTTGCACTATCAAACTTGTGCTTTTTGTCTGAAAGCCCTGTTAGAGCGAGGGCTGGATTTTTTTACATAGTCCTCGTAGGATATTGTGATAAACTGTGTGATTAAATCATCCCATCCAATGTGTGTAGTGACAGTCAATAAAAATTACTCTGCTCTGAAAAGAAAAAGCATTTCATTTGGGCTACACAATAAACCACATTACTTTATCAAATATTAAAAGGAAGTTCTTCAATGAGTGCAAATGCACTTCCAAATCCTGTTACAGGCTCTAAACTGTCGGCAACATCAAATCAGCCCCCACACACATACTGTACAGCACATACTCAATATAAGACAGTTCATGAAAGCCTGGTTCAGATCTAAGAGTGGGAATAACACTGCAATTTCTGTCACTGAATGTCTGCTCTGTTGACATATTTGCATTAATTTGAATTAATTAAAAATGTATGACTGCGTTTAGCTGAGGAGTTTCATCAATGAAAATATTTTTAGATTTTTCTATATTGCAATCAGTGTCGGCAGATGTTATCAGTTTGGATAATAGCATGTTGCCCTGCGATCGGCTGGCAACCGGTCCAGGGTGTACCCCGCCTCTCGCCCGTTGACAGCCGGCCCCCCCGCGACCCCGAAAGGGATAAGCGGCATAGAAAATGGATGGATGGATGGATAATAGCATGTGATTTTTTTAATTTGTTTGAATTGTTTTTTTCAGAAGTAAAGCTTTAACTATAAAGTCTGAAGCAAAGAAATAGTGTGTGGTGTTTGAGCTGGAAACTCAGGTAAGCTCTGTGAACATATTTATGCTTAAAACAACACTTCTGTGAAATTAGGTCTCATTAGCATTTTGATTTCATATAAATTGTATTATTTCCACAGCCTCCTGTGCATTATACATAATGTAATCAAAATCAGTTTATTTTAGTGGTGATGATGACTGACAGCATTGAATTAAAAGCAAAGTTTGTATGTCTCTAAAGACACTGTTGTGGCAGTGCAATAAACAATTAAATCAGTGTCGAGTTGCTCATTTATTTCATGTCAAAGAGGACCATGTTAAGTGCAAAAGCAGTCAGTCATAATTTGTTGCTGAATAGAAATTCAGATTAAATAAGGCCAAAACAGGAGCGTTTCTAGATAGTGTGTCATGTGTCTACATGCTCCTAAATTTTTATAGAGATAAAATGACAAAGCATTAATATAAATCGGAGTGAAAAATAAAATTGGGAAAGTGGCGGGGGCAAAGTTTCAGTGCGGAAACAGGATGTCAGCATGACGCCAGAGTGTACTGTAGATATGCTGAAACTGCTCGCATAAGCATTTTCTGACCTCACTTCAAATAAACCACAACAACAAATCCATCTTATGCACTTGCCCTGTACAGCGTGGAAATTAAAGGTACAGACTACAGATGGATGCATGTCAAGAAGTCACACCGTGCATCATTAAGGCTGAAGTGGCTGCATTTGCAAGAGGAAATAAAACATTTTTTCTACAGTTTCAGCAGAACTTACACATCCAGCATCATGGATGCAGGAGGTATTTCAAAGTTGTGCGACGTGGAGTGAAACGAGACGCAGACGTGTTTGTGATTCCACAAATTTTTTTGGAGATGTGCTCCCTGGGCTGCAAAGTTTCAGCATGTGCCGAAATGTTTCACAAACTTTTCGCATTGCTCTTCAATATTAAACAGTGGTGTGTATTGGGAGTTACAACAATTTCAAATGAAACAGTCAGCAGCAGGGAGTCACAAAATAACCGCAGACTTATTTGAATTTTTCACTGTAAGACTGTAAGAAGATACAGCACTCAAAGTGATGATTGGGATATGCATCAGTGGTTGCATAGACAAATAATGTTAAAGAAGCTCCTGAAGATCAATCATGAATGCATATGCCTGTTATCAGCTGCTGGAGAAGAAAGTCCTTTGTTATTCTGAATGCAGCAGTGTTGAAGATTACACATTGAAGCCCCGTCTCTTGACTTACAATTCCCCTGTTCAGCTATCAGATAATTGGTTAGTAAACTAGACGCTAATAAACAAGATATTTTTTTCCTCAATTCGTCATGCTTCCTTCTGGTCAAAGTCAACTGAACTGTCAGGAACCTATGAGCTCATTTCCATATTGTTTGCAGTTGTATAATGAGTCAAAATTAGCTTCTAATTAAATCCGAGGAATTCACACTTGAGTACAGACAGTGTGTGTGCGTCTGGATGAGCGTACGTGTGTGTGAGTGTGTTTCTCTGTGTGTGTGTGTGTGTGTGTGTGTGTGTGTGTGTGTGTGTGTGTGTGTGTGTGTGTGTGTGTGTGTGTGTGTGTGTGTGTGTGTGTGTGTGTGTGTGTGTGTGTGTGTGTGGCAGCTCCATCCACTGAACATCATCCAGTAGTTCTTCAGAGGAGCCAGAAAATAATGATGATACACTCAAGAGAAAACACGCCATCGAGGATCAAGTTTATTTTGAGTGACGGTAAATGTTGTTTATGGCCCCTTTCACGCATGCAGTCTGTCCCGGACATGTTCAGGAACGTCTCCTGCATGGAGTCATGTGTGAATGATGCTTTCATGTGGAGCGAGCGAACCAATCACAAGGCTTCACCGACCAGTTTGCGTCCGCGACTTGCTTTCAGTTGCCTCGCCAAGGCTTTTGCGCGTGATATGACAACAAACAAGCAATACAAGTTCAGCTTTTACTTTGCATCTACATTTGGCCGTGCCACATCTTCTTGTGTGAGTTTTATGGCTGTCGGCGTACATATGTAGGTTTGCGCTACTGCCATCTGCTGGACTGTCCTTTGCCACATCTGTTCAAGTCCAGTCTCATTCCCAGCACATCAAATATTCTTTGCACACCAGATTTTCCACAAACTCCTATCTGCAGACTTTCAACCCTCTGGTTTTTACTGGGATTCTCTCGTATTTTACCCTTCTCTTCCAGTTTCCTTCCATTTAAATATTTTCTCATTAATCTCCTGTTTCCTTTTTTACCTCCCTTGAAAAAAGGCCGGCTGCAAGGTTGACGGGAGGCATAACGGTCTATTTGATGTGTTTGTCAGTATGTAGAACACTATCTGTAACATCTAGTGACGACAAGCCATTCAAACGCCACCCACCGATAAAAGGAGGAGGAGAAGAAGAAGAAGTAGATGGATGAAAATGAGAGGGATGGAGATGAAAACGTGTTAGACAGCTGGAGCAGTTTGTTCGAGGTGTCTAATTGGGTTAGTTAGTTGAAAGCTCGGTTCGTCTCATACAGGCGGTAAAGGGTACCTTGGCAGGGGGCGTGACAAAGCGTCAGTATTTGATGCTCTGTGAATGAGAATGGGTTATCTTTTCTGTCATTGCCATCGCATGTGTACAACAGTGCAAGGCAGAAATGTGCCTGAATTTTGCTCCAAGTGTGAATAGTGAAAATCATAGCGGCGCCTGAAGGGTTGTCCCAGTAATTTACCAGGAACCATGTGTGAAAGAGGCTTATGTCAGATGCTGATTTAAGATACAAGAATGGTATTATTTCTTTTGTCAGTTTTTTGTTCAGTCTGATTTGAATGTGACTACTTTAAATGTAGGGGTATTTCAGTGAAACTTCTGTAAGTTCTCCAGAGTACGACAGTGGAATATGTCTTCTACACGTCTGACAGGTCTGCTCTCTAAAACCCTTTAACAAGTTTGACACAAAGAAATTGTGTAGCTTGGTTTTTAGTTGTATTGATCCAGTTAACCGTGTTTCTACACCCACGGCATTTCAAATGTGGTTTTCCTCCACTTTGTCTTATCCTGCCAGCTACTGTGTGGTGCCTGGCCTGAAAAATCACTCATCAATAAATGCTATGTGTTGGTGCATGCTATCAATCAACAAACATGTACACTGCAGCAAAGTAAGTACAGCAATAGTTGGTGTTTTCCTCTCCTGCAAACTATGAACTGCATTCATCACTATTCAACTGGCTTTTGTTGTCCCTTTCAATTCTTGATGTTTGGTAATTGCGCTGTAAGCTCATCTAGGCAATTTGCTAATTTACTGCACAATGTAAGTGCATTCCTGCAAGCTATTCAGCTACTTTGGCTATACAGAGGCAGATGGTTTCATTTGTATGTGGTCGTTAAACCACATGTCCTCCTTGCTGATCGGTTATTTGAATTTGCATTTAAATGTGTTTGACCTTGAGACTTTGCACACTCTGCCTCCTCTTTGTTGCTTCACACCTTTAATTGGCTAATTATTTTGGGTCTTGTGCTCAGCCTGCTTCATTATACGTTGTGTTTGCTTTCGCTTTCTCTTGTGATGCTGGTGAGAGGTGATTAGGCAGGAGATTTGTAAGTGTTGGATTTTCTCACTAATTTTGTTTTTAAGGATTCAGAGTATCATCTTGAAATTTGGGGTGTGAAATGTGTGATGAAGCCATAGGTCCAGTTTCTGTCCTGCTGTAAAAGATCAGTCAGGTTAGAAGATGAGCATCATCTAAATTGACCAACTGGCTGTGAGAAGTTGGTCGGTTGGAATAAAACAAATGTGAAAAACAGTCTCTCAGAAAGTCTGCACAGGGCCCAACAGTGGAGGAGTGCAGTAGACCCAGTGATCTCAGCACAAACACAGTACAGGTGGCAGGTAACAATGTGAGCCAAGACTGAAAATGCTGTGTGAAATTAAGCAAATATTGGACTGTTGTCGCCTGTGTTAACATAGGCTTTTGAAGCTTTGGAGGCTTTAGAGGCTCTCAGCGGCAGAGGTGCTTTACTTGCTCATCAGCAGCACAATAATTTTAAGATTCTCGAGCCTGTCAAGTGTTAGTCATAGTAACTGACAGTTACTGACACACGCTCTGTTCATTTTGTGGTATAGCTCACCTGTAGCTGATGGATGATGGTATCTGTCTTGTGCATTAGGTAGAATTGCTCATGACAAATCCTACAGGAGGACTGTGCAGTGAGAGACGCTTTGCAAGTCTGCAGAAACACAGAAAAAATGGCTCCTAACCTTTAAACGCAGCATTACAGCATTTCTTTCTGAGTAGCAAAGGTAAAGCCATTTTAATGGAGGGAAAAGTTTTTTTTTTTTTCTTAAATCTAAAGCACTGGGATGCTGCATTGGATGTTTGATAAAGCTTACCACTCCATTTTCCAGGTTGATGCTTTGTGTTGTTAGACTGAGTTATGTAAAGCTATTCACTGATGAAGGCTAATTTTACCAGTGGATGGATAAATGTTAATTTAGCTGAAAACATCCTGGCCTGCCCAGCAGTACCCTGGCAGGGGAAAAAAAACAGGGAAATTATTAGCGTGTTGATGCATCTCTGTTTTCTGCAACAAATTACATTTTAATTTGACATCACACAAGGCTTTTCAGTCACCTTGGAGGCGCTCTGGTCCTCCCCGTCAGGAACATTAGCATGCGGTGATGATCCCTGCAGCCTTATATGCTTAATGCCAGAGAGCTGTCGCACCACAATAACAAACTGTCATCTCGCTCAGCCATCCACCTGGGCACAAACCATGGCCACAATGAGGAGTGTTTACATGCCACTAAGCCGATGACACTGATAGGCAAAACCTTTTTTGATGAAGAGGCGCCTAAGCAATTGGGTTCCTTTTAGGTAACATAAATATTCGAAGCAGATGGAAATTGGCCTCTTGAGGATCAGTGATGAAAGCTGCTGCAATGGCTAAGTGCAGTTCAGGAGGAACTGGTCTCTGTCAGATATAGACACGCGTCTCTTTTCATGCCCGTCATATCAGTCTCTCTCTGTAGATGAGATCTAAACACAGATTGTAGGTTTTAGGAGCTTTTCAAACTTCCTGCCCACTTTCATTGGAGCTAATTGCTGCTTGATAGAAGGAAATCCGAACTGTTTTGTTTGAATGCATCTACATGCTGGCAGTGTTCCGAATATTAGCTCATGCACTGTTTCACATCCCAGTTCAGGTGTTAGTTGGGATGTTCCGGAAAAAGACAACACAATCCAGATTTGGCGGGAGTTTAATGAGTAATGCCAACAAAACGGTTTTGTATTCAGGGTGTACGATAAGACGGATGGATGTTTATCCCTGCAACTGGGAACTGGATGGGATCCCTTGAGGCAGCCACAGTTAAGCAGAACACATGGATCAGACTTGACCATCAAACAGATATCAGCATATAATATGCATTTAAATGTGGTCATTTGGAAATGAAAACACTAATAAGCAGTCTTTATGGTGGCCACGGGACAAATGTTAAAACCTTTCCTCGTTCTGTGATGCAAGCCTGGTGAGGAATAACTAAAATTTAAAATGTCAAGGCACCTCTTCATCTTATTTCAGCTTTTATTAGACTTTTATTAGAAATCCATCTCCTGCAGGATGGCAATTTCAAGCTGCATGAAAAGTGCTCTTGATGTTCTCTTTTAGTTTGCTGTGCTTTGGGTTTATCATTCTGATTGTAAAGCACATTGTTGCTTTACCTTTTTAAGGCTTTATGCAATACAGACAATATTTTATCATCGAGCTTAAGGATGCCTTTGATAGATTGGTGGATGCGTTCAGATGGAGCCTCTTCATCTTGTTTACTCTCGATACTTCTCAGTATTTTGATTGCGAACAGGACCATATGGTTGTGTGGAAACACTAACCGGCTTACTTTTCAGCAATACGGGAAGATTTCAGGAGAAAATAATTACAGCTCTCTGAAATTAGTTTCCACACACACCTGACTATTTTCAAAAGTGTCTGTTTTTAGCTCCTAATTACGGCAACATTTAAATTGATGTGCTCACATCCTTTAATCCAATATTTGAGGTGCATGGCCTTAAAATTTATAATAACCTCATAGTTAAGGTGCAAGCAGTTAAAGCAGCACAGTGGAGGATGGCATTTAGTAGCGAGCTCCTCAGTTAAGCAGCAGTGTGATCACGCTGAAAGATGGGGAATATCAAATTAGATTCATTTCTTGTTTCTGATTGTGTGATTTTGTTCAGCATTCATAATTTTTTTTATAGTTATTCAGTGATATTAATCATTGCAGCTACTTGGCCCTGGAGGTGTCATGTTTAATAATATCGCGAGTAGTGTGTTTCTCTCAAAACAGACATCAGATCACCAAATGTTCCACACTTGGAACAAGCACTATTAAGACATGCAATAATGAATGAATGATGGGTGTGTAAGACAAAGCTGATAAACTTGTCACATTTCCATATTTCCATGGAGGAAATGCTCTGTTCGCATTTTTGTTGCAACAAAGGACAATCCTCCTCATCCACGCACCACCTGATTTTGGTTTTGTGTCGTAGTGTTACAACAATAGAACATGCAGGCCATTTACCAGGACTAATGGAGAAGAGCATGACCCTATTCTCAGGGGGCCGTAAATTCCCAAGATCAACAACATGAAAAAAATAATGAGTTCAGCCTCTAAAAAGGCAACCACAGCAGAGTAACATAATGATACAGGAAGCTGGGCCCTGTGTGCATACTGGCTGCTCTTTACGGCCAGCGTCACTCCCCTGCACCCCTCACAGCTCTTTAGAAAAATGGCTGGTGAATGATCAGCAGATGTACAGAGCAATATGATGATGTAACATGTCTTCGGATACACAGGGAAAGACGCCATCCACCCAAATTTCATCATTTTATCGCAGATAATTTTTGTGTTTGATGTGAAGTTGTTGGTTAGCTAATAGTGTCGTCAGGACGTCAGGTTCTGTCTCTTATGTTTTCCCAAATCAGGTTTCTCTGAACGCTGAATAATATAAAATCAACATACTCTGATCTTAGGTTTCCCCTTTATATGTGCTTCCACTTAAACTTTTTGAGTTGCGAAAGCACATTTTTAATGCACACACTGGCACTAGAAACGCTGCCACCTTCACTGGAATTGTGGGGATGATTCCACACAGCAATCATCAAAACCTAAATCCAAAAATTTGGCAGTGAGCACGCTGTACGGGTCTCTGTACTGTCTAAGGATGATTAGACAGAGTATGATGACCAGTTTCATCACAAAGTCTGTTTATCATTGGTTATAGAAATGCGTGAATTTCATTCTGGCCTAGCGCACTTGGACATAATTGTGTTTTCCACTCATGAAACAAAATGTGCACATTTGACTTTGTCAAAATGCAAAATGCAATTAATGGCATTTGAAGCCAACCCAGGAGGATTTCATAGGGTTTCAGAAGGTGAGGGGCTCAAAGGAATTTTCCCAGCCAAATTAAATACAGTTAAAACGTGAAAATTACCCATAAAGTGACTGAGATATTTACTTAATGTCAGTGTTAAACATTACTGAAGCTATTCCCACACATTTTTTTTTCTATCTCACATTTTCTTAACAACTTGTTTCACTTAAGCGTAATTGTTTGACACCTAATTTTCCATGAGATGATGGATGATGAGCTTGGAGATTTTTAAGGCAACAGTGACATCTTGATCAGAGTTGTAGAGCAGTTAAATACCACTATTAGCAGCTTTATTGTGGATCATAAGAGGCTTGATCTTCTATTTCTCCGTTTGTTCTTCCAGCACCTTCCACCTAAACAGTAGTAAACCAATGAACAGTGTAACTTTCTGGTTTGTGTATTGCTTTTAAATTTTTCTGGTACAGAGACACTGAGAACAGCGTAACCAACAGTGTTGAATATATTTCTAGAATTTCTTTGTATTAGAAGTGTCAGAGGTTGAGGCTAGCTAAGTCAGAGCAGGTACTGAAATAGAAATCTGTTGTAGTAATGTGAAATACTGCTTGAACAAAAGGTGGTTGAATAGTTAAAGGGACTTTTACATCAAATGTTCAAAGGGAGGAATTCCCACCTCCATCCTCTCTCGAATTATCCCAGTTATAGTGGATATTTTTGCACAACGCATGCACGTAATTGTATCCTTACAGCTTTGATGGATGATACTGAAGAGTTAAAGTCGTATAGATTTTGTAGGTTTGTGCAGTGTTATTTTAGCAGTCTCTTCCGGCTTTCCCTGTTCTTCTGAGTAGACGGATGAAGGTGGGTATGGGCACAGTGAGGGCAATGGAGTGTGGCTTGCCTCAACCCTGTCACTTTGATAGAGTGAATACATTGTGAGAGATAATGGAAACTTTCTATTCAGCGAGGGCTGGAATAAAGAGAGCCTTCCTACTCATTCATCAACATTGATTACTGTACAGCTCATGGCCTGGAAAGAGCATGGGAGCACTACTTCTCACAAAGACTCTGCTGAATTGCAGGTAGAGGAATCAGAAAACAACAAAAGTGCAATACTGGCCTTTTAAGAAACATCACCCCAATTTGTTTTAAGGTGAAGCCATACAAGATCTGAAACACTGCGCGTTAGGGTTATAAGGAAGGTTGTACTGTATGCAGCTCTGCAACATGCAGTAATTTTGTGGCTGGTGCTGACAGTCTGCAGTAGCTAATATTTTAGCAAATGCACACACACAGTACAAAAGGCCTTAATTAATAATACATAGTGAAACTTTCCATGCAACAGGTGCTCTGCCTGTCTCATGTAAAATTTTACTTTTTTGCCTTCAGGGACAACACTACCCTCTGATGCTGCAGGTATTTTATGCTAATCGAGTCACAGTGAAGACATGACACTCCACCACAGAATGATATTCTGATAGCTGCTCTGCTTTCTTTCACTTTGGGATATTGATAGTAATATTCACATTAAGTTGTTAAGACAGCTGGCCCCAGAGGACATTTTACCACGTCACTCTGTCTTTTCTCTGTAGTAGCTTTTCACACATTAATTTGGAAAAATGACTGATCAAGGTCAGTGCTTGATATCATCATTTGGCAATCTTTTGAGCTTGAAAAAAAAAAAGTTTTCATATTAATTTAGATTATTTATTTTTAATTTCACCCTTTTGGTCGAATCCATTGCTGTAGTTTTTTCTGCCTATGCTGCAAGCAAAGATAAGCTATAACTCATATCTTTGTCAACTGGCCTTTTCAGAGTTTATAACGTCTTTTACCCAAAGATTTAAAATGGCCCACCTTCCAGCTTTGCTAGATTCACCTTCATATAATTAACTTTTTTCATTGTCAGTTCTTTTTTCAATAACAAAAAACAGGTTCCCAAACCTGAGGGAACATCTTCAGATAGCTTGTTCACTTTTTTTCCCCTGTCTAGCAGTCTACGGCACAAAAAGCACAAAATCCTCATATTTGAGAAGCTCAATTCAACAAATATTTGCCATTTTTGCTTGATAAATAAGTGAGTTTATCAAGAGTTGTTTGTGATCATTGAATTGATGCAACGCTATTTTTAGTTTAGAACCATCACAGCTCATTTTTTAATGTAGCTCCTACAGGCCAGAGTCTAAAGGCGCTCCACTTGCTACAACAACCTTTTTTTTTCCACTTCAGTTGTACTCCTTTCAAGCAAATCGGATAAGACAGGGTGTATTCAACATCTGTAGTCGTGTGTGGGTGTGTGTGTGTGTGTGTGTGTGTGTGTGTGCAAGGTTTGCCATCTGAGCTGCTGAATGTGAAGTACTTCAAGTTTCAATTGACAATCAGAAACAATCCTAAAGCATTTTTCCCTGCAGCTTGATGAAGCCAAGGCAGCAGCGATAATTGTTATTATATTATGAGCTGCTCAGTTTGCTTCGACACACTCCGGTGGTGCTTGCTTGTCAATATTTTCCTTCCTCCACCTCCCTGGAGCAGGCACTGTATATCGCTCGCCTTATGGTTGAGCACCTTGTGTTCTGCACCTCATTTAGAATCTGTTCCGTCAGCGTTACTCAGGTGTCATGTCATCTCACACCGTGAATTGGGTTTCACCTTAAAACTGTTTAAGCTAATCAGACCTCGTTCTTTATTCATTTGTTTGGGCCCAAGAATGAGAGAAGCTGACTGCTGGCAAAGCCTGCATCAATGAACTGCCTTCTTCTTCTTCTTCTTTTTCAGTCCATATCCGGTAACATCCAGTGGAGGTGAAAACTGTAGCATGATTTAAGAACAGAAAAAAATCTGAAAAAAGGAAGATAATACCATGTTGGTCCACACATTTACACCACTAAACCCCTAAGCACACAAAGACTCTAAATTAAAGCAGCTTGTAGCAAGCTACAGTCTTAGGAGTAGCTATTTTCTATCAAGTGGCAGTTAGCTTGATAACAAGCCTGGCGTCTTAGCTTAATATCATTTCACTATAGTTGTCTGGAGCACAGTAAAGGCTCTGCTCTGCCACGGCTCTGTGGCCAGAGGCCTGTGATGCATACTTAACAATTTGGAGAGCGACGCTATGAAAATACAAACAGAAATTCTGGCAGAGCTGTGGACTAAAACAAAAGACCGAAGCGCCGTCAGTCCTGACTTTTCAACGTTTTGATATATCAGACATGAAAACTGTCATATGCGCATGTCACATGCACATGGTCCAGTTAGATAAACCAAAGAAATGCTTTGTTATTACAACTCCAGGCTTTGTTTGTGCTGACATTATTTTTCTCACTTACTTGTTCTTGGACAAATTGAGGTACAGTACAGTACTTGTGTTATCATTATGTATAAAGGCCTGTTTACTCTGCCTCAACAGTGTGACACTTGCCTAGACAGATTTAATTATGCACAGCAGACACAGACAAGAATGGATGAAAGTTGGCAAAATCCATTTCTCCCCTCGTGATTCATTGTATGGAGCTAAATTTCAAGTGTTCAGACTCTCCGAGGGGAGAGCTTTCTCGGTGACGTGTCTCAGCAGTAATGCCACCGCAAGAGCTTGTAATCAGAACAATAAGAAATCTTGCTGAATGTGCTGTCAAGTGAGAGCAAGGCCTTTCTGCTTTTCTTGTTTAGGTGGTGTCTTAGCATGAACCTGACCCAAGGAAAACATTCTCAGTTAAATCTGCTCAGGTACTTTTGTTGGTTATTCAGTTGATCACAGCAGCAAAGTTATAAATAATAAGAGCAGCTTTAAATAGGAAACAATTAATCTTTAAATCAATGAATCCTTGATTGATCTGTTACTGCAATTCCTGCTCTAAACTAAAGCCAAGACACCAGTGCAATCCAGCAGCCAGTGCCCTCAGCAGGTAAACAAAGACGTGAATGTGAAAATGAAGAGTGATCTCTGTTACTACAGCTGGTACTTGCATACAGTACATGCATCTGAGGCCTGATTTGTTTGACTGTTTAGCATAATGCAAGTATTGCAAGGTGGCAATTCCTCGGGGTGAAATTGTTTTAGAGGAGATGGCGGCCAGATGTGTCTCAACAAGGATGGCGCATATGCAAAGATTCAAATGCGGCTTTCTGCAAAGTGGGTGCCAGCTCACTTGCATAAGCACTTCCAAACAAACACTGAAATGCGAACAGAAAATTCCCAACATCAGAAGTGCTCTGGCACAAACCTAGTTTTTGCAGAAGTTATTAATCTCATCATACCTTGAGTAAAAACACCAGAAGCAGTCTGGCTTTGTCAACAGTTAAGCCAGATCAGCCGAAATTTCCCTTCAGCACCAGAATACTGTAGAGCTCCTGCCATCCCTGCGATGATGCAGTGATATCAAGACACAGGACCAGAGTGAGATATCTTGCTTCCTCCTCATCTCTACGGCTCATGCTATGATGAACTTATTAAGTCTTATCTGGATCACCAGGATATAGAGATCGACTTGCAGACTCTGGCACTATGACATAAAGAATTGTATTTGACCTTGAAGGTGGAAGAGGCTGGCTCAGTACAATGTAGACTCAAATCCATTGTGGATCAGTCTGAAGTGTTAATGTATATACTGTGTGTCACAAAGCAAAAATGATTGAATTTTAATTTATCTTTGTTTTTGCACAAATGTGTATATTAATCCTCTTATTATCCATGACGAACTGTTTGTTTAAATGGCAGAGAAACTGCATGTTTTCCATTGTAAATGGTGTGCTGCAGTCCATTTTCAGCAGGATGCTGTGGGTTTATTAAACATGTTGGATACTGGGTGGGAAGACAAATATGTCCTTCACACAGAGGATTAGATATTATCAGCTTGTGTTTCCCACAGCGTGCCCAGCCCACTCAGTGTACACCTCAGAACTGCATAGTTAAGCAAACAGAGAAGCCTGGAGTCAGGCGTGGTCGCTGGCAGGCTGATGAGGATGAGCAAGGAAGACTCTGGTAGGCAGGTACAGAGGGCAGGAATAGACCTGTTTATGTAGCTTGTTTTGATTAAGTTCTGCCTGAGTCTCCATTTTGTGTAAGTGTGTGTGTGTGTGTGTGTGTAAAAGGATGAGACACTCTCAGATCATAGCTGTTTTATTGATTAGCTTTTACTTTGAGTGGATCGCTGTTTAATTATTCAGTCACACTGCCACCTTCATTTTTGTCAGTATCATTATGCACATGCTGCTGTCATGGTTTTCTGCTGTAATGCTGGTTTCTTGCCAAGCAGGATGTTGAAAAGAAAAAAAAAACAACAACATCCATTACAAAGATGACTAACTGCATACAGGACGTGGGTCTATTAGTGCTTTCTATATGAAGCAGCAAATGTTGCTAATTTCATCCAAATCTCTTAGCATTTATTTCCAGCTAATGTCAAACATTTGTTGACAAAGCTGCACCACCGCCAACCTCACGGTAGATTTCTTGGTATTTGGTTGGCCAGCAAACAAGGAGCTGTAATTGATGGTGCAGGTCAGCCTATCCTGGTTGCAAGCTGGGCTGCTCTCCATAGATAGCAGCAGCATATGTCAAGTGCTCTGCAGAGTTGCTAATAGCGTTTATTATGAGTAAAAGAGGTTTGCCGGGCTTGGTTGTGCATCGTTGCTGTCATTCTCTCAGGGTTCACGTAATTTCCTCCTTACATTTCCAAGGCAGTGATTGAATGAATGATTTTTTTTTTTTTCTATCTGTGAAAGAGGAAGAAGAGGAGAGAAAAGGCCAAGAATTAGGATTATCAAACCTGGAGCTGCCAGATTCCACATATTGGTTCCACTTCTTCAGCCAGCGACTTAATATAATAACAAAATAATAAGACTGATAATGAAATTATCATCTAGTATTTTTAATGCTGTGTAAAGAGCAATTTGCAGGAGGAAGGGAAAGATTCATTCTTCTGGACCTTTACATGAGCTCTCACTGAATGGCACAAATCGACTTTTCATCGTTCTTTTTTTGCATTTCTGGTCAATTCTGGTTATGTTTGAAATATTGTTACGTGGTCATATCAGGTGGTGCGACGCAGCTGAAGTCTAAGTTTACTGTACTAAAGCTTTGTTTCTGCAGGCATAACACAAAGCACACCACAGCACTTTCTTCCTTTCTAATTAAGTTTGTTTGTTGCATTGGGATCTAGGGCTTGCTTGTCATGACCACCCACTGGAAATGAAACTTGTCATACTTTTCTTCAATGCCACATTCACTTGATGAGATAGAGCAAAAATAGAGCGAACGTAGGTGCAAAGACTTACTAAAATAAATCTGTCTGAACTCTCCCATTATATGCCAAGTGGGACGAAGAGATTAAATCTGCTGTTGACTCGTGGGTTTATCAGCAGTCACATTGCCCTTGGCAAGGCCTCCCGTTGCTTGACTTAAGCACCGCTTGTGGCCATGTTTGTCTTTCTTGAAAAGATATTAGCCTTTATAATTGAGATGGGAGAGTTGGCACCCTGGCCTTGATGTCCCATTTCAAGGCTATTTCTTAGCACTCCACCAAGCAAATTAAGTTAATTTTCTGAATGTAAGATTGCAGCCATGAGCATCATGGGCACTCAGCTCTCAATCTTTGTGTAAACACATAGTCAAGCTGTCATACATATGAAAAGCTGGCAGAAAAAAAGAGGCTATTACATAGTAATTTATTACTAAATGACAATTGTCCCATAATTTAAAAGGCTATGGGTTTGTCAGTTGCCGAAGTTCTCACAGTAGTTTAGATAAATGCATTCAGATTGCCACAGCGTTTGTGTCAACAGGCGTATAAACACAGACTCTGACGGAGTGATTTCAGCTCAGAAAAACTATGCTGAACAGTTTTTGCATTATCAAGTTTCTGTTTTGACCGGCTATGGTCATTTAATCGCAGGAACGATTGTCGTTGATTAGAGTGTAACACTGATTAGTCAGTGGTGGCAGACAACAGATGATCTCTGTATTACCTGATTGTGGGAGGCTTATATAAACGACCCCATTATAATCAGGGAGATTGAGCAAACTTTAGATTTGTGTTGAAGTTTGAAGCTCTGTCTCTATTAAGTGTGCGTTTTGACCTGAAAATCACCAAAAATCATACTTGGAGGACTCTCAGAACAAGCTGCATAATGTCTTATGCAAGTTAAGGAAGGCAGCTCCTCTACAGCTGTGGTGGAGTTGTCATCTTTGTCAATAGAACTAAAAGCAAAAGAAAAGATGAGCTGCATCATTTTGTTATCTTCATTAAAGCCTGTACCTTAATACTGTATAACTGATGGACATTACAGCCTATAAAACAATGCTCGGTACCTTTACTTGAACCAGTAAATATTTCAAGAAATGATTTCAGCTTGAATTGTTTAGTTACCTGAAATATGAGCAATGCAGTGTTGCACAATGACTCTAGACAAAGATGTGTACTCTTTTCTGTACATTCACAGTATTGCATGGTGCAGATTCTTGCACATTTAGGTGACTGTGACTTCAGGATGTCTCATGAAGGTTACTGGTAATCAAGGCTGTTTCTGGTTTTTGTTATGTTCTTTGTTCACAGCATTCCCCCGAGGTGTTAAATTCTTCAGAATTACTTGCTTCCCGCCAAAGTATAAGCAAGCGTGAGAAAGAAAAAGTGAGAAAGGAAAAAAGAGCATGTTGCCAATTTTTGCCTGTTCATTTGCAGGTGTAATAATTAGCATTTTAAAGTATGTATAAGCAGTGATGATAATAATATATAATACGCTTTACTTATGTTGTCTTAACAGACGAGATTAAAAAGTGCTTCAGATAAAACAAAATAAATAAAAATAAAACATAAAAAGAAAGTTAAATTCAAATGTAAAAGATGCCAATGATGGTCCACAGTCACCATTGGTGAATGATCCAAGGTAAGGTGCTTTTTAAGAGCTCCACACTTCGTTCTAACTGTGTCATAACCTCTCCATGACAGTTTCAAGATGCATTATTTTATTGTTTTTGTCATGTAGTTGAGATGAATTATAATGCCCTTATGACGCTCTCAGCCTGTAACTGAGGCACAGTGTTGTTCAGCACAGTGTTATTCATAGTGCTTTGACACAGATCTCAGTGTAAAGAAGTGAGAAATTCTGCTGTAAATCATTTATTTACAAAATGATTTTAGGTTCCTCTGGAGGAACAAAGTAAATACTGTCCCTGGCGCCAATTCAATCTTCCTGATAGAATTAGAGCATTCGTTCATTAATGGGAGCTAAAAGATGAACAAACATTTATTGAAGACGTGTTGCAGTCTGAAGTGTTAATGGATATTTGTACACAACAGATGATATATCAGAGAGTGAGGAAGGAAGCTGCCGAACGTGACTGAAGCTTGAAGAAGTCATCTTCACGTCAGGCTTTGATCCCACGCTGCTTCACGACGTCATCAAGCTGCGTCTTGTGTTCTCATTGTTTCAGCTGAGAGGCCACGCCTGCAGAAGCTACACGCTGTGTGCTCAAGTTGCTTGACAGTTTGCTGGCAGCCCAGTGAAGAAGCAGACGGTTTTGAGATGAAATCACAACACCACTTGATATTTTGAATTCATCAGAATATTTCAGTTTTTCCAACTTTGGCAACATGACATTATCAAGGCAGAGAGTTCAGTGTGTAAGGCTCTGCTGTTTAAAGTGTTTTGCTGTCTGTTTTTATCTATATTTTGCCAGTTTCTAAAACATGTGCCAGAGACAGCATCTGTCTGTACCATTTCAGGTTTGGTGCCAGTGGCTGGCAGTTTAGTTACAAGGGCACTGGAGCTGGCCGGAGTATCACTGCAGTCCTTTTTAGACTAGACAGATGGATATGAGTCATAAGCCAAAGATTACGCCAACCAGTGGTCGATGAAATGGCAGATGGGTGGGAACTTGTGAAGCATCCCATTAACTATGTGGTATAATTGTTATCTTCCTAATTACTTTTTCACTTTGGGATCGTTAGGACTGGATGTCACCATTTTTAGCTGAAGAGGTGATGGGAGAAGATGACTGACTGCTGGAATCAGTGTTTTCTGTAATGCAATTCTATTCTCTGAGACGCTGTTTTAGAAAAATCCATCATGGCCGTAGTGAGCTGCTTGTGGCCTGTCGCACATTACGTTCTCCTCAATTCAAATAAATGAAGTAAACAAATAGAATAATACAGCTCATTATCTGCATTAAACTGATGTATGTTTAAAAATCCTTTTGGATTCCTTATTCAATTATGGCTGAATTGTCAGGGGTGCGGAGAAATGATAGTCCACTGATGTTGAATAATTAGATTAGGACAATAATAGGATTCAATATATTTCTTTGTCCTCTGTGGCTGATATTTTAATAGGAGTTGAGACCCTACCAGGCCATTAGCCAGATGGGTCAGAGCAACTTAATCTCCAAACAATGTCTTCAACGGAGCAAATGACCTAATTAGCTTCATAATACAGGACATACCACACAGTGAGTTGCAAATGAAGAAATTAAATTCTAATTCTCTATTAAGTGCAATTATACATGTTTTAAGTGACAGCAGTAGAACAGACAAGTTGTGAGAAGCACACAGGCTGTCAAACCAAATACTCTAAAATATAATAAAATCGCTCTTCGTTTGGAGGAATATTCTGACTGAGATTTTTTTTCTTTTTACAACTGTTGACCCTTTTGATGAACTCAGAGGCAGCAGTGGATAAAAGCCTCTCTTCTCAAATCTTCTCATAGATTTGAATACAGGAAGACTGATTAAGAGGTGGTAACCTGCTCAGTTAACCTCTCTTCTCTTTGTGAGGTGATTTCTAAAAGGAGTCTTCTCCATAAAGCGTCTCAAACCCCCGTGGGTGCCATGATGGAGTTCTGCTCATCTGGCGACATAACACGGATCATTTGTTTTGAGATACTACTGATTATCTTTTATTTACTGAAATTCAGTCTGCTTTGACAAGCTGCTCTGCTGATACAGGAAGTACAGTGTATTGGGCTCGACACATGGTGGGTGACAGAAGACAAAGCCTGACGAAACACGCCGCCCCCATGTGATGAATCGGCTAGTTGTGCTTGGTGAATGTTTGTTTGAGAAAAGGAAAGTCTCGTATTTGTTTTTAATAGAGGAAAACTAATAAGGAAAGGACAAAATGTGTCATATGATACTGCACACGATGTAAATTTAGATCGGTTGCTTTGTGGTGACACTCGACAGAAGAAAGCAGAGGCAGACACACTCAGTTGTTTCTTCATGTTTTGTGTTAAACACATCCTGCCACTTACTCAAAAGCCTTATTAGTCAGTCAGTATAACCTCTGCTGATGTGTCAATCTCAGGCGGTAATGATCAGAAGTTGAAAAGCTTCCTGCCTTGATAGGTCGCACTGCAAGCCTGCACCATATGCGTCCCAGGCGATGAAGATGCATAAGGCTGAGACTCTTATTTGACAGTGTATGGCGGAAGCTGGCAGGAAACATGCGGAGAGGCAGAGGGGTTAACGTGCAACAGGTCCCTGACTGGATGCACACTGGGGAGGCTGCAGTAACCTGGTATGCACCTTAGCTCACCTTCTTTTGTTCTTTACCCTTGTTTTATTGAAATCAGTGCAGGATAAATAGTGGAAAGGTCTGTCTGACTTCAAGGTAAAGCCTTGACAATATTGCAAATACTGCATACACTTAAACTGGTAATGATTTTTTTTTTTAGTTGGGCCTATTTTTTGGCAGCTAAGATTCGTTTTGCAGCTGCCCCTGTCCACAGCGGTGCATTGTTACTGAAGGTAATACTCTGACAATGCACTTGTACTTCATACAACCCCACTCTATCCCTTTAATGCCCCCTCGAGTTATACATGCCACAGACCTTGTACTCAAGTACTGCCATTTGAAGGCAACATCCTCAAACAACAAACATTTTAATCAAACACAGACAAAGGAGTGAACTTTTTTCCAGATTAGCAAGCAATTTACCATCAGCTGTCATCAAAACGAAGTCAGCTGTAATTCAGCTGCAGTTATCCAATTAGGAAGCTGCGGTTGCTGCAGTATTCACCTGTTCTGTAAATCTCAAGAATGCACATAACCATAAAAAAATAAGCAGCGAGGAAGAAAAGTGTAGGCGCCCATGACCGAGCGTGTGTCTGTGTGTTTGCCGCTAATAATCCAGCAGCACACAATGGCTATGAGACTGACTGACAGTGGCTATCTGTCCCATTTATGAGCATGGGGGATTCTGGGAATTACACACCTTTACACTCATCTAACAACCACCCACAGCCTTGTTTGACATCACCTCATGCAGCCTGCTGGTAGTTATGAAGGAATATGTTTAACTGGGGAAATGGTGGCTACATTTGTGAAACCTTTGTGAAGAAACATTATTGGGCCTCGCAGACAACCTGGATGTCCAGTGACCACCGTGAGATGGTTTGATTGTCTCTGTGGCTGCGGCCGTGGTTTGCCTGTCTGTGTCTTTGCAGTACCAGAACAGCAGCTGTGAAATAACTGAATTGCAAAGTGACATCAGATCATGATATTTTCCTCATGTATTGAAAGCACGTGCGGGTCCCACCCATTGTCTTTGAAGCTAAATGTAAGTGTGACTGATTATCTGTTGAAGCCTTATGATTAACTGTTGAGCCGTCCGTTGTGTTTCCCTGCCTTTTGCACGATGTGTGCTGGGATTGTCTCTGTGACCCTGAATAACAATAAGGGGGTGAATGAATTATTTATTATATATTGTTCATTTTCCCATCTGATTGAAGCAGCGATGTACAGACTAGAGCGTGTTTTGGACGTGATGCATCGTCCTTGCAGTGAATGATGGGGCTTCCCATTAGCAGTGGGTCCATGTCTGATGTGTCCTCAGTTGGCAAGTAAACTTCTTGGATTTTTGTCTGTCCTTTGTCGAGCTTCAGCTGTGCCAGTTCTGTTGTTGGTGCTGTGAGAAATGACACATCTCAATTGTGTGCCAAAAAAACAAGCTGTAGAGGTGTGACCTCAACACTCATCTTTCACACCAAGAGGATCTTCAGCCTTGACACTGATCAAGGTCATTTCTTAAGTCACATATTTCCCTTCTTCAGTGTGAAATCGCACACACAGACAGTAAAGCTGCTGGTTGTTATTAGATAATTCATTTCTTCGTTTGGTATTATTATATTACAGTATATGAGGGTACGTTTACTGTTTGAGTTGCTTTAACAGCAGCACCGGTAAAGGTTATTTTCTACGTAATGTAATCTTGCAGTTTGGGATAATGCCATTATTTCCTCTGCCAAATGCCACTGATGTTTTTTTTCCCATTTTTGCCCAAAAGTAAAATTGCTATGATTGTCACGCTTATGTCTGTTGAGATTCCACAGTTCTTTGTCAATGTTCCTTTTTTTCATTTCATCCGTGGATCATAAGTTGTTTATTTATTATATATTTTGAAAACAAGATCCATTTGTTTTGACAGATGCTTGTTCTGGGGCAGCGGCCAAAGCTCAGCTTGATTTTCTGGATTGTCACGCAAGACTTGTGGTTTATACTTTGTTGTCAGACAAACAAAATTGTTCATTTGGCACATTGGTGAATAATTATCTCTCCTCAAAGAGATGTAATTGTTGAACTTGTTTTGGTTGGTGTGAGGTGGGGGTGTGGAGTGGGGGGACATTGATTTTTGTCTGGAACAGCCAAACTAACAAGTAGGCCAAGGCACTGTCACATAAAGCCCAGATGCAGTTCTAGTGTTGTTTTTAAAATACTGCAAAAGGCTACTGCAGAAAGATGAATTGAGCTGGGATTCCAGGGATGTGTGGATGGTGTAATCACAAGAGTAACAGCAGACATATTTTGAAAGATTGAGGAAGTTTTCATTTGCTTCGGGCGCACTGGTTTAGTTTATGTGTCTGAGCTGATGTTGTGTTTTGAGCAGAAGAATTACTTGTGGGAGATTTAAGCCGGCCGATCAGGATTCCCTTTAGATTTGACAAGTCATGCCCTTCATGCAGTAGCTGTTAATTATGTGTTTAATCATTTAGGATGTCTTTACTTTCAATCTTAATAACTCACCCTTTCCCCTCAAGCACTTAGCAAACGCAGAAGATTAGCAGTCATGTTTGAAGGTATATCTCTAAAGGTGACGCCAATGTCATTTTTCACAGGGCATAAAAACTGGTGCCAGTCAGAGATTTTATGTGGGCTCATAATGGAATCAAAATGCATGTGATTTACAAAGTGGGAAGGGAAGTAGAAACACATCTATTTACTGTTGCTGCGACAGCCCCGAGTGATCAGATTTAATCCTCGCAGGTAGCTAATAAGCTTTTATCACAGAGGAGGTTTGTTCCTTTCTTTGTGTGGAGATGGAGCAGTTAACGAACACACTGCTCTCCTCGCTGACGGGGGTGTGTTTATTCAACTGTTTAACACCAATTCAAAGGTCCTGCCTCCTCTACAAACCTCTTCACAGAGCAACAATGCACAAATGATGCTGGGTTGATTGAGCTTTGAAATTAGACAACTAATTCATATTAATTCCGTGTTTTCGCTATTTTTCTGCAATGAATAATATTCCCCAGAAAAGATGCTTTATTTAGTCGGGAGGTTTTATCCTCTCGCCAGTTTACAAAAATTCAGAGAACATCCAGAAAATGTGTTGCAGTCTTGTTTCTTATCACCGTTCTTTCGGATTGAATGCCGCTTCATCGCTGGAGCTTTATTTTCTTAGCTTTGATAGCGTTGAATTGTAGCAAATCTTTTTATCCACACAGATGTTTGCAGCGGCAGTCAGTAGTTAACAGTTCACACAGCCCTGCTCCGGCAGCTGGCGTTACCTCTGAGGACTGGTTCAATCACAAGAGGCTTTCATGTGTCAAAGAATTTGAATGGTGACCTCTGTGACTCCGTGGCACGCTGGAGATGTGTTCTGCAGGTTGCAACGCTAATCTTGGCTGAAGTCTAAACAGGGAATTTATTAGCACTGCTGCATGCTTGCATAACAAATTCCCATCTCAGCCACATTTTAAAAGCTTTTGAGTATTCTGGAGGTGTCGGCAAGGATATTTGGAGGTGAGTTTAATTAGAGCACAACTCCCCTCTGCAGTGCTGGCAAAAGAATGCATAATAGCTTGAAGACACAAGAAAGCCGCTTTATAAGCTTGCCATGGTTTTGATTTCTTTACTCTTTACTTTATTTTTTACTGTCCTAGAGGATGGGTGTGGAAACTAAAAAAACTTTCTGTTATGAGCAAGACAAGTATTATGGCAGACATTAAATAACCCTTTCACTTCAGATTCTGATGTAGTATAAGTTAACCAAAAACACTCGAAGTACTTCTTACGAAAAAAGATGTCTCTCTCGCTCTCTGTGGCTTGTAGGTAAATGCAGGGTTCAAATATGAGCGAAAGCAATTGATTCTTCTTCTCCTCCGGGAATGAGTCAGCAAGAGTCTGCGGCATGACAACACAAAGGAAGGGTATTGCTGGTCACGTATATCTAGGCCAAACGTTGGCTCCTCAAACGTTGCACTAAGTAATGGAAGTCGGACAAAGAATAATTCAGCATCATGCAGCTGCCAAAGTCAATGCAGCCATGACCTTATAATAATATATAATATATATACAGTATATTTAATATAATATTATGGTTAAAACAGCAGAGAGTCAAATGAAAAAAAATCTAAACAAGGTAATTTCAGTATCTTGGTGTTCAGTGTGTAAGTAGGTGATAATAGGTGGCCGTGTTCCACCTATTTTTCCACACCTTACAGGACACCACCAAAAGCTGATAACTGGGTTAACGGAGTTTTAACATGATCATGAGGAAGATTTCCCCTGTTAAAGACTTTGTGGGGATTGAGCTCACCTGTGAGAGACAGTTTTCAGCTTGAATCTTATTCCCAGATTAGTCAGTGAGGATTAAAAGCAGTGAGCTCTTCCTCTTAGCTCAAATACGGAGATGGCAGCGTGACGGTTCGCGAGAACAGCCTGTTTCTGAACACCTTTCATCGAGATTCAGAGCAGCATGTGTAAGCTCTCTCACGCCGTCCTGATGTTTAAAATATGATTCTGTGCAGATTAATGAAATGCTACAGTCAAGGACGGTAGTTTTCTGCCACCAGCCCCATTTTAGAATATTAAAGGTTCTATGTATGATTTTCAGCCACTAGATGTCACCGGAGAACACCATCATCTCAGACCAAAACTAATGGGCCTCCTCTCACTGCTCTACTATATATCTGAGTGACACCAACGGGGCATAACTGTGTAAAACAAACAGCTGACCACAGTTTTTTGTGCACTCCAAACTCATCTTGGCAGATTGCATGTTTTGATTCTGCAGCCCCCTTTGTGTTGCTATTAGGCTAGCAGACGTCACTTGACCCTCTTGCTGGCTAGGAATTAGCATTTACTATACAGTTAGATCAAACATTTGGAAACCTTAACAAAAGCTTTTTGAAATTAGCGGTGCAAGTAATACTCATTTACATGCAAAAAATAAAATAAAACAAAATAAATAATCCAGCCACAGCCGTTAACCCATGCTAGCGATGTAAAATCCATAAAATGGCAACAAGCGATTGCAACATTTGCAGAACAAATTCATGATAGTATTAATTGCTTGTGAAATATCACGCCCACTCTAGCAGGTCACTAATGAAAGTAGACATGTGATATTATGTACCCATCAAGTTACTTATGCATCGAGGAGAAGAAAAGCCAGGCAAATGGTGACTCTGGACTAATTTCTCTCTTTTCGGAGACCTTTTAGCAAAAGAATGTGGTTTCTTCTGTGGAGAAACTCTGGAAGGTTGCCTTTCGCTGAATGCTTCAGTGCTGTGTGGGAGGTCATGGTCCCTGTCTCTTTATCAACATGGGGAGGGCCAACAGTTTCACAGGGTGGGACCCACATGCGTTAACATGCAGCCGACCCGACTGCCAAAACAAAGAACAGAGAAGCAGAGATGACAACATAGAGGCAGTGTCACTTAAACACTGCCTCTATACCAAGTCTCATATCTTATTATTTTATTGTATCGTGGATTATCTTGAGATACTGTTTGTGGTTAGACACATTGCAGTCTAAGAGTGGAATTTCATTTTTAAATGCTTTAATCAGTACAGCAACAAATATATTCAGCTCCACTGAGTTGGGTTGGCATGAGACGCTTCACTGATATCTCAAAACCTCGGGACATGAAACCAAAAATTCTGCATCTACAAGCCTCCAACATAATTTATGATTTAATTGAACTGACCCTTCAACATTGCTTTTATTTAGCATACAAGGCCTGTATTTTAACTATATATAGCAGTATGAAACCTTTGTTTTTTCAAAATGCATTGTTTGCTACTGTGGAAATTAAAAATAAATAAAAATGAAACAGTGACAGGCAGGCCAGCACCATGCTTACAGCAACTACATGAGGTGAATATAGAACCAGAGTTCCCATTATTCTCTTGTGTTCCTTCCAAGTCTTTGCCTTGCTCGACAGCTTTCCCGGTTTTCTATTTTACATGTAGCTCCTGGAGTTGGGGAGCATTTTGAAGGGGGATTGAGAGCGCCGTTGTTCTCTGTAGTCAACACTCAACATGGAAGCAGAGCAGAGGGGTGACCTCTCTGTCTCTCTCTTGAAGTGGCATTCAGGTATGAATCAGACAGCCAGCTGTGACGGCTGATCATGGAAGCTGTCAGCCAGAGAACTTTTCAAGGCAGTCCAGGTTCATCGCAAACTGCTTCCAAGCAAGATTGATGCCAGAGCTGCATTGAAGG
Organism: Chaetodon trifascialis; assembly: GCF_039877785.1. NCBI lineage: Eukaryota > Metazoa > Chordata > Actinopteri > Chaetodontiformes > Chaetodontidae > Chaetodon > Chaetodon trifascialis. The sequence continues at coordinate 25,076,548 of NC_092064.1, read as the reverse complement.
ATTGCTCTCTGGTGCAGTCATTGGGCACGGAGATTGAGGCTCACCCATGGCAGAGCAATGGTGACATGACTCATCACCGGAGAATTATATGGAGAGAAGGGAGATGGAAAACACAAGGTCCCTATTCAATCAATCCTGTTTACTGGAAATTCACAATGAGCACCAAATTGGAGGATCAGAGTACAGAAGACAGGAAACCTGGAGCTGACTTGCGTTTTATTCACGGTGCTGCCGTTTGGTCGACAGTACATTTTGTTTCTTACCGACTGTTGCTTGATGTGCTGAAGAGCACAGGATCCCAGTGGTTCACAAACAAACCAGCAAAAATAATGGCTTAAACCAACAGCAGAAAAGCCTGAATTCCCCATGCATTTCTCTATTTTGTCAAATGAAGGACGATAGAAACCCCTTGTTAGATTCTGCAGATGGAGGGAAACAAGCAACAGGGGCTTAAAAAGATGCATTTCAGCAGAAATTTCAGTGTAGCTGAAACAGTATCCCGAGTACACAGTTGCTGTCCAGGCTTGTTTAACAGTGCGTGGTGGGGTGGAGTGCTGCGCTGTCATGGTGCCACAAAGAACTGAGAGAGGCTGTGTTAATATTTGGTTATGGTGTATCCATAATGTGGCTCTTGATAAGGAAGACATTTGTATTCTCACTGTCAGACTGATACAGCTTGTTGTGTGACTTTTATTCAATAGCTGTTTTTCATGAAAGATAAAAGCGTGTCGTTCTGTGCCGACATCTTTTTGAAAATGCCATATAACCACATTTCTTGCTTCATTTATTTTTTCATGGTCCATCATTCATGGCTTTCATCCCTTCATCCTTTCATTTGACTTCACAAAAATGAGCCAATGATTTTTATGTATTTTTTTTTAAGTATAGATGGGCTTTCCAGACAATTATTTTACCTGAGTGAACGATTAGCTTTCTAAACAAATTCATCTACCTATTCTCACCAAGGAGAACTGAAGGTCATCCATCTGCCTGGCTCTATTTTTTTTCCTGTGCTTTGTTGTTTAGTTGCTTTTCCAATATGTGAGGAGAGTCATTCCGTTCAATACACCGCCTGCCCCGGCACTACCGCTCGGCACAGTGATAAATCACAACAGAGAGAAACAGAACTTTATTTGCATTCAGTTTCCATCCACTTTTGAAGCCGCGGATTTGGAATTGAATTTTTTTCTCCTCCCAGCTCTCTCTTTCTCTTCAGTAAGAGGCTATGATCTCAGAGCTCTGAGCTATCTACCTTGTTTTTCCAGGGAAACCTGATTCAGCTTGAATCTGTTAAAGCACAATGGATATTTGCATACGCATATACGGTAAATGACACTTGCAGGTTGTTGTCAGCTCAATGGCAGGAAGTCCATATGGGAAAAAATCAGTTCTAGTGGAATAGTCTTTCAATTTAGTGGAAACATTAGAAAATGTGTGGTCATTTATGTCACCATAAGTTATGGTGATTACGGTGAGAGGAGAGAGCGGCGGGGGAAGGCCCAGAGGATGCAACCCGCCACCAGATTTTGGAAGATAAACAGCGGGGCATGTGGCAGGATGTTGACTGGCTCCCTCCTGGCTTTGCAGGCTGCAAAGGGAATCTATCACGTCAAAGAGGCCATAGCCTCCAGCACACTCCAGATTGCTCCCTCTGCATACATACGCACACACATACACACTCACACAACCTGCCTGCTCAAGGGCTGGCCCCTTCCACTTGACCGCTCTCGGTGGCAGAGAGGGTATATACTCCCTGTGACAGTAGCACTCTGTTGTCCTCCTGGAGATGGAGCTCAGCCCCTCCAACCTGCCTCACTGTCGAGAGCTGGCCCACGTCAAGCCTTGTGTGCTGTGACCTTCATGTCCTACAAGCAGAGGTGAAAAGCTGAGCCATCCTGGAACGGCAGCTTCCATCCAGCCTCATGCCGGACGATGTTTCGTCTGTGTGATCGTTCTGAACGAATTAAACATAATTTGTATTCATCTGCGAGTCAAATGAGTCAACAGTGTCGCCGATGTAGAGCCAGGCTAATCTGCTTTGCTCGATCCTGTTTGAAATTGACTGACAGACTGTTGGTAAATCCTAAGCAAATTCAAAACTCAGGCCACTGGTTTGTCTGAAGAGATTGTTCCCCGTGGATTGCATTTCAGTGTGCGTCATCCTTAGTGATCCTCTGTGAAGAATGTGATCTCAAAATATTTTTTTCAACATTTTTTATGTTGTTTTATTATTCAAACTTATGCCAGGGAGTAATACTGAGGATATGTCCTTTAATTCTGAAATGTCATATTCACCCCATGTTAAATAAAAACAAAATTAAGACTCATTTAAACATGTGTTAAACCTCAACAATAACAATCATGTGTATTTTAAGTGTGCTGATGCAGTGACAGACCTGAACTGCACTCTTTGCTGTACATTCTGCCATTTGTAAGCTGCATAAAAAGGGATTTCCCCAATTCTCTTGAGACGTCAATCTTCTAAAACTACACACTTCTGTGGTGGGACTGCACTGTTGACTGCTGATGGTGCTGCATGGATTTGCATTACATCACCATAGTCAAGTGCAGAAAGTTTTACTGCAGTAACGTGTTCCCTTTTCAAGTGAGCATGAAAGTTTCAAGCAAATGTCAAACTTTAGCATACCTGAATGCTGAATATGCAACACATATTCCTATCGAAGGTTTCACAGTATTCCACTGATCGGCAATTATTAGCTGTAAAGAAGAAGGCAATGCAAACATACAGATTCCAAAATATTTAAAAAATCAGCGCTACAAACCTGTGTTTCAGTCACTGCGTCACTATTGGTGGAAAGTTGCTTGGGAACACAGATGTGAATAGGGATTTCCACAACAATTAGCGGTGTTCATTTCCGTTTTAGGTAGGATGTCACAAGATCTTTATAAAGGCAGGGAGTACATATCATTTCATCGAATAACATTGATTTAACATGCACATTTGAGAAGTAACTGCTAGCAGACCTTTAGCTTGACTGACAGAATAACTTCTGTGTAATTAACACTCTGAAAACTTTCTTTGATAGGATTCCACTGTCTCAGCACAGCAGCGCTGGTTATAGGATTTTATCAGGAGTTACTTCAGTCATTAACATCACCACCTCCACATACGTGGTTTTATGCACTGCTGGCCTTAGCACCATTAAATACATTAAGCATGCCGTGATTAGATCTTGAGTGAAGGCATTATGTGAAGAATTGATTTGATCCTTTGAATAATCATTCTAGCCCTCTTTAATATAGTCAATACAGCGGGTAGTAATGAGTAGTATGCAGGATTGCATTAGAGGTCCTTCGACACTTCGCTGGGTCCCAGATTGCTTCAGGCACAGACATCCCTCCTTGCTAGGCCTAATGAAGCATTGTGCACTCCTGTGGCAGCCTACTTAATCTCCCCACCATGGCTGCATTGTTTGAGGAGAAACCCTGTGTTGGGACGTTGAAGGTGTAAGCCCAGCCTCCCACCAGGAGATCAGAGTCGACACAAGATGCCATCTGTTTAGGTGTTACAACTGCGGTTCAGTCGGTTGCTGTTGTTTCGGTGCTTTTAGACTTTATTTGATTGTTGAAGGGTGTGACACATTGAGTTACGTCCACTGATGCTCGAATGTGTATCTTTGTTCTCTGCTGCCGGGATCTTTAACCTATTAAAGGAGCATCAGTAGCAAAAAATGAATGAAAATATTGAAAAGTATTGCTAGTTTTATGTGCTTGGTGGGGCTAGGGTAAATATAAAAAATACATTTCTTATTCTCGTGCATAAAAACAATTTATTTCTGAATAATTCTGTAACTAATCAAAAATGTGTCTATAAGTTGTCAATCAAAAGCACACCATCAAAGGCAAAAAGTTTGCAAAGTCTCTCTATTGTTGCATGGATGCTCTTCTTCTCAAAGGCATTATTTGGAAAATTAATAGTTCCCTGTTTGGGCACTAGCACATAATACAGCAGTTCTTTGAAAAACCACAATTTTACAGTCAAAATAACCATTTACTTTTGTCTAATTTACAATATTTGAGAGGGTTAGAGAGCACCAGTCACAGCACTAGCACTGTTTAACGCAGGAGATGAGATACAGAAGAGAAGGAATTTTTGTTGATGGCTACCACTGTAGGTTGGATCTGCTCACTTGTCACAGTTTGCCACACTGGAAGCCAGCAGCACACATTCAGGAAAAAAAAAAAAAAAAGTTTGACAGCTTCTTTGTCTCAGAAAATGCCGGCGCCCTGACACCGCTGAACGACGACTTGCTTTTCTTCTTTATGATTATAGAGTCAGCGAGTGCTTCACCAGATGTCATCACACTGTTCTGTTTATGTTGGCATGTTGAGGGGTGAAACATTGTTATAGAAATGCATTACCACCCTTCATTAAACTGAGACCAATCGCAGGCAGGATTATGTAAATGAACCCTGATATGAGAATCAGTATGCCCAGGACAGAGAGCCAGCAGTGCCAAGAAGAGCTGGCTGGGAAGCTCTCTCCCGGAGCCAAGAGTCTCTGGCTCCAGCAGTGGAGAGCATGTGTTGGTCTCGATGTTGGAGTTACTTTGCATTTTTGCTCCTGACAGTCTTCATCATCCGTTTGGAAATCGTAGAGGTAATTGGGGAATATGTCAGCACAGAGATAAAAAGGTAGTCATTAACTCTTCTTGGAGAAAGCTTTCTTTCCTTATTGTTCAACAAATTCAGTGTAATGGTCCATTTTTAAGAACAATCACAATGCAAATCAATCAAATAATGACCTTAGCCATCTGTGCTCTCCCTGTTCTTTTATCACATCAGACTGCCTGGTTACAATCTGGCACGCACACATAGGCGCATACATACAGACATGGAGAAGGAGGGTGACACCCAGTCATTAGCAGCATATTTTGGGAGAAATTGCTTCTGTTCTGTTGCTGGAACTGTTGCAATTAATCTACAGTGCTTGTTATTTCACAAAGAAATCTGAGTCTCCATCATAAGCCAGCCACATACTCTGTTAGAATAAAAGAGGGGATAGATTAAATACATACGTTTAGATGGACTGCATCAATTGAAACAGTCTAATGCAGCATTTTACAAAAAACATTAAGTGGTCTCTGCAGACTGAGACTAATCCCGTCAGCTCAGGGAGAGAGCGGTACCTGCACATTAGCTCCAAGTGTCTGCCCGCATCCCCACACAATAGAGATGGACATCCTCCCAAGTGGGCACCACCAGGCACATTTTTAATATTCCTGCCATAAGGAAAAGCCTTCATAAGGAGCATCACCATCGCTGAGTGTGTGGCTGTCCAGGGAAGGAAAGCTCCACAGGGCTGAAGGTAATAGCCATATTGCCTGCAGCTCTACCAAGGGAGGGATGAGTGTTGCCGGAGGCCACTGTCAGGAGAGGAGGGCTGAGCGCAGTACTTGTCACGGCTCCTGTATAAGAACCACTTTGAGATCCCTACCACGACTGAGAGCTTTCCCAGGCACTGATGGAGGAACACCCGCCCTCCCGATATTAACCATTGCTGCAACAAAGCTGTAACGTCTTCTCCGTGAAATGATTAGACGACAGCAGCTTGAAACATGCACCGGTGTGAAAATTAGACCGTATCAATTATTCAAAGACTCACCTGGCTTCTGTGCTCACTTCCTGGCCCTACGATTCTGCGACGCCTCTTCCAAATCTCTTTGGGATGTTCAAGATGTGACAGAGGCTGCTTGTATGAATGGCTGTGTAAAACAAGAACAACATTAACTTTGACTGATGTCCTATGTATCCATAATTAAACTGAACATCATCCCTTGGGCTAGATATATATCAGAAAAGATGAGTCAGGCTATGGGCCTGTGAAACAGCATGAAATAATGCCCTTGGCTTTTAGCACTTTGTCATGGAGCCACAGATCACAATGTGCAGACCCCATGGCACCACAGACCACCACTGGGCAGTGGACATTATTACAGAATGGCCTGTGGTTCTGATGTGATATAGAGTTTACCCTGAGGATGTGCTACACAGAGAGAAGAGCTATTTTTCTTTTATGGTCAGTCTGTCAGTGATGTATTGTACATAATTCAAAATGAGTGGAAATGCGTGGCTTTATTTAATATCCTTTAGCGTCTCACAGTGCAGACTGTTGGTTTACTGATGTCTTTTTAAGTGTGCAGGCTCTTTCACTGTCTTTGATATCAAATTGTGTGTTTGCAGGATTCTGATGAAAGCCTAAATGGATCACAGCACATTTCTAGTCCCCCCCCCCCCCAATGCACTGTGTTCAATATATTTAGGTCATTTGTAGGTAGTATTTACAGTCTGCCTTCACTAGCTGGGGACAGACACCTTGCCTATAGCACAAGAGAGCGGAAAGAGAGAAAATGGGTTCGGTGGATGCATCACTGAGAGCTCCAGAGGACAGTCTGAGCTCTCTGTGGGGGATTATACTGAGGTTAGTGTAAGAGGTGCTTCCCACTTCAGTTAAGCACTTATGAGACCGGGCAAATGTTCTAAGATAGCGTATGTGCAGCACAATACCAGTGATACTGATAAAGGTGCCAGAGCTGTTCTTTTTAGTTTTTGCTTTGCTGTTGTCCAGTTTCATCAAAACGCTACTCATCAAAATCCAAATGAAATGATATACTATAAAGCCCATGGAGTCCACCATTCACAGATATGCCATCCCTTGCATAATCAGTTAACAGAGCATTTGGCTTTGAGACTGACAGCTAAATCTGAGGTCAAAGAGAAGAAGGAAAGGAAGCTGTGAATTTGGTGCAGCTGAACACTGATACTCGATGCCAACGTACTGGGCAGCTCTGGTTGCTCTTTCTGGAAGCCTCCTGGGCCCCTCCGGGAGCAGAAACATGATCAGATTTATAGGGCAACAGCTGCCACCCTGCTTTCTTCAAGCTACTTGACTGCAGGGAGATTTGTTAGTATTCACTCTCATCATTGATAATCTGATACCCATTTCTGACCGAGCGGTATAATGATAATAATTCCTAAGAGTGTCAGCTTATCCTTGACTGCTTCAGTAGACCAGTTAATTTAAGAGTGTGGCTTCCTACCCTCATACAATAGAACGGCGCATGGTGTGGGTGTGTGTGACCGTATGGATATTCTTGACACAGCTGGAGTATTTGAATAGAGGGAGGTGTTGAAGTGGGGTCACGTGTCGTAGCTGTCCTTATGCACATTGATCTGACTGCACAAGGTTCATTGACTACAATCTGCAGTTTTTCAAATGCTCACAATGCACAAGTCTGTTGTAGATTTGCCAAACCTGGGTGGTGTTTTGTTTCAATCAATCCATGTGCTGATATGTCTGAAAGGCGATGAGACATTTCCCATCAAGCTTTGGGAAGACTTGGTGAAGCGATCAGGCTTGACAAATCCTGTAAGTCCACTTCAAAAAACTTATCTTTTGATTCTATTTCCGTCTGTTTGAGTAATAATGTCACAAACTACTTCTCTCTACGTGCTGCAGATGGGTAACATTTGTAAATAATTGTACTTTACAATGCCACCATCCCCTCTTTATTAAAAAAAAAAGCATTACACTTTAGTGTTTACTAGTTGATACTAGTTTCTTTGCAGATTGAGTTTTCACTTGCAAAACATGATCACCTTGTACAATATGATTCATTGCTGTTCATCAAGTACCCAACACTGCATAAAGTCGTTAAAATTTGCTTAATCTTGACTGATTTTAAGATTTAAATGCATGAGTCAACAGCTAAAAATGTAATTTTCTAATAATATAGTTTTGATATTACAAAACCAAACAAAAGAAAATACTTGTAATGAAGCATTTTATATATATATATATATATATGTATAGTAGCAATTCAGATGTTACTTTATTCACATTTTTAAACTTTTTGACGTGGGCCTGTGAGCCATGAGCACTTTGACCAAACAGTGGTGTTCTCTTCTCAGTGATTGTTTCTTTTGAATGGTTTAAGAGGCCTGAAGAGTCGTGTTGGTAATAATTTTGCCACACCTCAAATTTATCATGTGTGGGGGTCCCAACTCTAAGGCTGACTTCTTCCTCCGCTTGGGGAGGCTTGTCGCGTCAGGAGAGGTAACAGGACAAGCAGCTGCAGAAGTAGCACTGGAAACAATCCCTCCAGAAAATACCATCAGCCGCAAGGAGAAGGAGGTCTGAGTGTTGTGCCACACTGACTCCACCATGCAAGTCATCTGAGTGTGTTTGGCTGCAGAGTTGGAGGAGTTGTTGTAGTGAGTTACCGTTGTGAATCCTGGTAAGCCAAGGCTCGATAGTTCCACTGAAAGTGAACGTTCATGCTGAGCCGATGATACAGTCTGCTGGAACTCCGGCGATTTTTGTGCCTCTGTCTTCTGCCTGTGCTTCCTTGCCAAAATTGGATACCGTCCTTCTGTCATGAGTCATTGGTTCTTTTCAATTTGGCTCCTTCTTGTGTGATGATGCCACTGAATGAGCAGAGCGCTTGTAGAAACAGAATAATTTATTACTATTCATGAAACAACATCGGTTTGCCTAAGCGATACTGTAGGTTTATCCCAAGTTACATCTTTTAACTTGTAAACAGAAAGGTGCAACAAAAAAATCTTATTACCCAGATGTGGTTGATTTTTGAATCGTTGATTCTTGAATTTCCTCTTCGAGCCAGCAGACCATGCTTTTACCCTGCCTTGACCCTCCTTAAACACACACACTGACACACACACGCAGTTTCTCCAGTCCAGTAGCATACATAAAGCAGAACCGAGACACTCATTAGTTGTCTTTTTCGGCATGGATCCTGGCCCAGATGCTAATGCTATAGTAGTTCTGTCAGGCCAAGCTGCTGGTGTCAGAAATAATGGCACTGTAGGTGTATGGGTAAGAAAAGTGCGATGAGTGCACTTTCTTTCTCTCTCCAAAAGAGGAATAATGAAGTACATGGTCCGTGTTCCCCATGGGAGGTGTAATTTCGTTTGCGCACCTGACAGTCTGTGATGTGCATTCCTTCCTCAGGAGCAGAGAACATGATTTATTTGCTCTGCTATTTTTGTCTGACCTAATTGGACATTATTCTCACATTCACATCAATGACAGGTGTACACGTACCAAAGGAATATCAGTTATATATTATTCCCCAATGACTGAAAATATAGACATTCAGGCTTTGCAGTGATGTATGAAACGCTTTGTGCTTGCTGTTCTTTGTTAGTGTTATATTTGCAAATTCTGTCAACTTAACCTTGGACGCCAAATCCTGAATTAATTGTGAGGCAAGCAGCGACATAAATATTGTGGTAAATCCAGCCTCATCTGTGGGCCTTTGTTGAGCTAGATTACTTGATCGTGGCACCCCGGCTGTGACCTCATGTGGCTCGATAAACTGATGTTCTTTCACCCATGTCAACAAATCTTTATAAGCCTGTGGTCCATTTTTGATGGTTCTGAAGCTGCTTCAGCCTTCAGTTTTACTGTAGTTCATGTGTAAAATGATGTTTGGGCTGCAATCTGCAGTCTAATATCTGCTGGCCTGTAAAACCAGAGCAATCTCTCCTTGTGGCACTGTTATGGGATGTTCATCTCACAACAGATGTGCCAGTAATGTGGCCCAGATACTGGAGCTGTTGGTATTATAGGCTGGTATAAACCGAGGCCTTGTAAGTCACACTTAACTTCATCAGGGATATCATCTATGACCAGCCCATCTTGAGATGATGATTCAGTTTCACTTAAAAAAATTCACCCTGATATGCCACTGAAGTGCACGGTCCTGGACTTCCAGTCATTAGTTTGCCCGGACATTAACTTTAAAGAGCCATTTTACCTGCATAAGTAAAAGAAAAAGATTGCTTTTTGGTGGAGAGAAGCATCTAAAATGTTTTGATTATCTCAGTGTTTGGAGTTGGGCATTGTGAAGTACCTGCTCACATGTGTTAGCTTTAGCTGATCATCTCTTGTGATCGCAGAGTATCAGAGGTTTTTATTTTGCCTTTTTCACCATACAGTATGGCCAGATTTTGTGCTCTTCAGTAATCCTGTGTTATACTCAGGAAGCGTTGCTCATATCAGCAAGCAGAAAGTTGCTGTTTCATAATTTGAACAGATTTGCTACCAGATTGGATGGCTAACATTCCCTTGCGGTCTGTGTTTTTCGGTCTGTGGCTAGGTTAGTTAAATTCACATGAGTGATTTCATTGGTGTGTCACATTCAATGTCATGAACTCACTGGAAAATGGTAGAAAACAGCATGGAGACAAGTGACAGTATTATGGTGCTTGCTTTTTTCAAAATTTTGAGATGATGACGATGATGAGATGGAGGTGCAACAGGTTGAAAATTTCATCTGATATCAGGCAGTATTTCATGCCAATGTCCAGAGCATCAACACACGCCATCATCCTGCTGGAATAGGGGTGGAAATTAGCGTGTCCACCCAGGTGTTCCCATCACTGCTGATCAGAGCTGGAGCTGACTACTGCAGAGTCATTTGCCCCAAGAGGGAATGCCGATTGTACCCTTTCCCACAGAAGACACAAGCCAGATGTTAGTGGGTATTAATAGGTTTTGTCCGGTGTGACAGAGGCTATATTAACCTGAATCAAATGACTTTGTGAAATGTGAAGTGGATCTCTGTTACCGTTCAATCCAGAGAAAGCATCCCCTTTCCACATCTTTTAGTTCCCTCTTTTGGTTTTACAGCACATTTACTGAATGGTTCAATATCACCACTCACATTTTCAGCAAGCAAAATATGATAACTTTGCCTTTTTAGCTGTGAAGCAGCTCCAGAAAGTGCAGAGTTTAGCAACAGATCGATACTCCTTGTTCTAAAGAAAAAAAAGGATATATACAAACAATCGCTCTGTGCTAGCATAAAGCAGTAGTTGGTTTCATGTCATCCACATTTATAAGTAAAAAAGTTATTAGTTTTAGCTGACTCACAGGCCATATGAATCACAACAAGTAGAAGCCTACAGGGAGGAGTTAATATGCACAGAGAAGTATTAACTCTCAGTGCAGCTGCAGAGAATTCAAATACGTTTCCTCTTTAATCTCAGCTCAAATTCCCATAATATTAATTTTTCATAGTTTTATTTTCAAACAACACAATGGGCCAGGCTATGTAATCATAATCATCTTCATGGGTTTATGCAAATAAACATGATAGACTTTGAGTAACGCTGAACCCTTTGTGGCAGACAGCACCAACTTCACTGATTTCGGTAAACCGACTGAGTGGAGGTTTCCCAGTTTAAGTGCTTCAGATTCGCCTGAGTGGAAGAATTATTTCCACTAATTCTTTTGTAATTTGATTGCTGTTGCTAATCTGACACTGCCTGTAAAAAGAATGTTACCATTGAAATTTTAACAAAGTCGTTAATAAGCATTATCAATAATGTATGAAAACAGAGAAAAATGTGAATTTCTTTGATGCAGGGCATTTAGAAACCGCCTCGCCTGCATTTCCAGCTGCGTGTGTGTGTGGTTGGCACAAGTTCAAGACACGACAGTGATTGCTCGGCTGAAGATGTGAATCCACTCAGACTGCATCCATTAGGAACTTGACAGGCCATCATGTTTGAGCCCATAATCGAACTGGTTTTAATCAGCGATGGGCACGTTACTTTGAAACTGTAATGTATCACATATTAGGAGTCACTTTCATTTGTTTCTTTACAACATTACTGACTGTGTGGAGTAATGCGTTACTGATTATACTGCTTTTGCCAAAATAACCACAGAAGTACAACTAGCATCATATTTGGTTATATTATGCTTAAATTATGATTCTATAGCTGCGGCATAACTGGCCTCTCTGTCTTACCTTATGATTGGTTTTGACAGGAATTTTGCTGACAAGCGTTTTCCCTGCTTGCATGTCTCCTCAACAGATACTCTCTCATTTGTGAAAACTGGCAGTTGTGACATTTGAAAAATAGCAGGGACGAGCTTCTGTTTGACATTTTCCTGGGATCAAACAATAAAGGCAACTTTTAGTCTGCTGAAGTGCGAGCAATCAGAAATCTGTGCCATGTAGTAGCCCAGCTAGAAATTAACATGCATCTCTTTGCTGTCAGTTAGCGTGCATTTGGAAGTCAAAGGAAGCAAATCTGCACATCTCTCAAAGGCTTCAGAGTAAAAAGAGTAAAAACAAAACTGCATTTTTTGTCTCAAACAAAATAAACAAACTGGTTGAATGACTCATTCATGGAAACTGTCATGCATGGGAAAAAATGCACATGGAAAGAAAAACCTTGTTTCATTTGCCTAAAACTCAGTCAAGTTTCAGAATCATTTACTCACTTAGTCCATACACATCATAGATGATTCAGGGCAAGTGATGAAGCTGCTTGTTTGTCATAGTGCAGATAAGGAGATAAACTCTTATACGATTTTTTTTTCTTTTTTTTCTTTTTTTTTCTTTTAGCTGCTCCCGATTGGGGACCACCTTCCTGAGCCTTGTCATTAGTTTTTCTTGTCCTAAAAAGCAAGTTAGCCTTTGTTCTGGCATTTCATTGCATTCAAATGAAGCCGTTCATCTCCAATTTGATTTCAAGTTATCCATTTATGCATAAAACTATCTTTTGATTTTGAGTTCACACCTTCATCATTTTAGCCTTGATAACCTAAATATTCTAATTAGCTTCTCCATATTGATATGAATATCTGTAACACAGATAGAACCTTAAATTTCAGAGCTCACAAGGTTAATCCCTCCCGACAGCCAACTGCGGGCAATCAATCTCTGTGGAGGAAGAGTACTCTCCCTGTCCGTCTTGTAAGGAGTGTGATGGAGGGCTCAACCAGGGACATCACTTAGCCAATACCCCACCTTGACTCTGCCCTCTCTCCAGGGACTGAAATGATACTTCAGCATCGGTGTGTGAACAGCCGCTGCCCACACCATGTATCCATCACTACAGACACATTGCAATCGAGACACATTAAGTCGAAGGTGATTTTATTTTAATTGCAGAGATGTTGCTTGGAGGATGGGTTAATAAAAGCAGGGTGAACGCCACAGCATGCCTTTTCTTTGTGACATGTAGTAAACAAGCGCATGAATAATAGCCTGCACTGAAGAGCGTTTTGTAGTCAAGGGCATTCAGTGTGGCTTGACTGAAATGACTGCTGAACTGACAATGCTGATAAAATTGAAGCTCTTGTTTTTCTGTCAACATGGGGACATGAGCAAATCTGATGATTGTTAGTCTATGAAGGAACTATCAGCAAGACTGTCATAGATATCGGTTATGACAGTTCAAAATTACACATTGCACAGGAGGCAGAGAAGTGAGTGAAAGAGACACTTCTTTGGACACGGGGCTGAGATCAGAACATGTTGAAGTTGTTGCATTGAGAATGGGAGAAGCTTGCTTGGCAACGGCAGTCAATAGTTATGTATTTTCTATTTCCTCAGGAGTGAAGAGTAAAGCCATGAATACATAATTGAACAAAAGCAAAATAGTCCAGTACAAAGAACAACTCCTGCAAGACCCATTAGTATGAGCTGCTTGGACTAAACAAAAAACTAATTCCATTTTCTCGTCAATGTTGCTGCATGGGGAATAAGAACTAGTGGCAACATGAAGTGCTCTTAGAGCAGAAAGTTGCTATTAATACACAATGGCTCAACAGTTTCCATGTGATTGAAGTAATGAACATGCCGTGCCTTATCTTAAAACGGTGTCTTCACCCTTTGACCCTCGCAATTGGTGGATTAGAGTGCTATAATTATCGAACACGATGTGAGAAAATGGTATTTATTGGCATTATCTCAGTTCATGATGTCAGCCTGACTCGATTAACTCCTCCAGTGAAGAGTGAATGAGGTTATGAGCCTTATCAGGTGGGATTGTGCCTGTGAGCTGTGGGCTGTTTGCTGTTTGCCTGTTTGCCTTTGTCAGTCATGAGGACCTTCTTATTGATGGCTGGGGTCCAGGAGGCTAAACCGATATTACAGTTTTTAATGGCAGCCGTGCAGATACTGTGCTCCCTGTGCAGTGCTGTGAAACCTTTGTTCTCCCTGCCTCCAAGCAAACATGCCTTTAATCAACTCCTAGACCTTGTGCTGAAGAGTAGCTTTAGAGATCTGCTAATGAAAGCAATGAAGGAGCACATACCCTGCGTCCATAGGCAAGGATTGACAGTTCAACACATTGTGAAAGATGTTTACAAAGCTATCATCCTAACAGCTTATGTCTCCCCTCGTACTCTTGCCATCATCTGAGGTGGACAGACTGAAATGGTTCAACACAGGCCTGATGACAGACGAGGTGTTTGTTCTTAGCTGAAGATATCTGTGGCCATCTTGGCAAAAACAACAGATTACTCATGATGGATGAACAGCGTTGACTGCCACTTTGAGTGCAGGCTCTGAAAAGTCTAATAAGAGGTTTACTGAATCCTGATGAAATGGATGTCAGCATTCTACTTCTTATCATGGGGTGTGTTATGAAAAACCCCAGCATGTTGAATGCACATTTATAACACCAACACAACCAAACATGAGTGATGCATCAAGGAAGACATGACTTACAAGGGCATAAAAGAAAAAAGAAATCAAAAAGAAAGAAATGCTCAGCAGGTGACTGGTCATTACACAAAATATGGGAATAATCATGAAGGCATGGCAGACGTGGCTCGTTCCTTGTAAGTCTTCTGTATGGAGAGAAGTAAACAAGTGGAATCAGCTGTTGATGCCACGGTTATCTTCATACATATGGATCTCTCAGCTGCTTCTGAGAGCATTGTTCTAGCCCATTTGAATCATCGTCAGCTGCTCCTTCCCATTGATTGGAACGGTTTTGCTCCTGCTCGGAGATAAGAGGAACTTTAGGTTAGTGTGTGGGGACGCGCTTTGAATAAATACATATTCTGCTAATCAACAAAATAAACGTGGATGTGCCCTTGCTGTTAGCCAAGAGAAATTTCTGCTCCTTATTTTCTACAGTCATGGCTTATTAAAAACTATAACCTGGTGTTAAAATGCTTTACAACTTCTGTAATCTGTGGACGGTGCAGTCTCAAGGTGAATGCGTGTCATTTCTCTTTCTATTCGCTGTGACATGTTGCAGGAAGACTGGATGCCCTCAGAGCACAACTTTGATGATAGCTTGTGATGGCCAGCCCAGGTGCGAGAATAACATTAGACCTGCTGGACAGGTGGCAATGCGAGAGAGGAGGGCTTGGAGGCTCAATAATGAGGGGTATGCCAGCTAGACCCCCATCTGTTGCCATGCACAGAACTCTGATCCATTAAATTGCAGCACACTCAAGTTTTGTCACAGATGAGAAAATGTCTGCTCCTTTGCAGTGTGATCGCAGGGTTTCTAGTACCTTGAAGGCATTTAAGTCACATGTTAAAGCACATATTTTAATAGACCATATTTTGTCTTCTAGTCGAATAATATTTGCATTGTTTTTGTTCTCATGAAGAATTCCTTCATTTGAAAGACAGTGCTGAGGATGTTTTTTTTTTTTTTTGACAAAGAGCATATTATATTCTTCTACCTATATTGTACTTGCTCTGTTCCTCTCCACGCAAATCTACAGGGTAGCTATTTTTAAAGAGCCCACTCAGCCTGTGTGCTCACTAATTAGAATATGTGGCAGTGCTCAGAGGAAGATGCCTCATAGGCAGTTAAATGCAGTGAAGCTAAAGATAATAAGTCCTTAAAAACAGTTACTAAAACAGGTAGTCCTTCTTCTCGAACCCATTTTTCTTCTCAGTGGATCAGTTCGCCCAAATTACAATGAGATATATTTTGGAATTGCATTGAATGGAATTTGATTTGTGGTGCTCACAGCTTTGGAAAAGTCCATTCATTGCATTTATGTTTTACAATACCATTATATCATTTAAATGCTTTTAAATTGCACAGAGACGACTCTTTCCAGAATCCCAGCAAGTAAAAGAAAATATGTTGTTTAGGATTTTGATTGAAATGGCCCTTTAAAAATATAGCTAACCATACAGAATACTGTAATGACTGTAATGATCAGAAATCAACAAAAACTTTAGATCCATCTGAAAGAAGGCAAAATGAAATCCAGTTCTCACCTGAAATGTCGACATGGGAAAGTGAAAAGTGACGCGTGGAAATCATGGTGGGAGATTTTGCACTTCTAACTGCATCTCCATGCTCTGTGTTCGCTGCTGTTGTCGCTTTGAAAATCTGCTGTGACAATTACACCGCGGTTGTGTCATGAATAATCCACTGTATCCATAGGGATGAATATGGATAAGTATTGCCTTGTTTGAACCCAAACAGTCTCTTCCTTGCACCATCTTGTTTTTTGTGCCACGCTCTTCTCTCTCTTTCCTCTGCCTATCACTTCCTCTCTCAAACCATGTCCTTTATTGCAGTAAATCCAACAATAAACATAATAGGGCTGCTAAACATGAGGCTTGCGTTTTGTCTCTTTTGTGGCTCAGCTTAGATATTGTGCATTGTTTTAGACGGCAAAGAGAGAGTCTTTAAGGGATTAAGAGTAAATTATGGCACTGGGAACTGAGCTACTGGGAATGACCCTGTCGACGGGGATATTTGCGAGGTGAGCAGTTTCCATGGATTTTCCGCTGTCGGCCAAGTGGCTGCTGTGTTGCCAGAACCTGCGGTGTGCCTGGTGTCAAAGGAAAGCGAATTCCCACATACACTGCCTCAGAACCAGCCTGGGTACTGCACTCAGTGCGTCTTCTGGCTCATTTCCAGCAGACACATCGTCTCATCCACAGCAGGGCGTGTCTCTGGTTGCTGTGGTCATTGCTTCCACCCCTCTCCCCTCATCCCCGTGCTGACTTCAAGGTCCAGATTGCTCTTGACTTGACTGGCCTGCAGCAGTGTGGAGGTTACTGTGAAAAGATAATGGGGGAACCATTTGCTCAGTACAGTGTGTGATCAAAACAGTGACATTATATAATCATCCCAGTTCAGTATTGATCGTACTGCTGGATAATGTGCCAGTCAGTGTCACAACAATAAGGGCTACTTTTGACTGGAGCTGATTCTCGGTCAAAAGGACAGTTGCAGTAACAGTGACACTGTCAATAAAAACAGTAACAGACTTTTATTTCTGACACAGATTGCTTTTTGTCAGCCTAACTCTACAACTACTTCAAACGTTGTAAATTGTATTCCCTAAACCAGATCATTACTGTGTGTGGTAAATACTGGATATTAGTTTGTATTTCATGATTAAATTGCTTCTCCTCATTCACAAACAATAAATAATGCAAAAAAGACAGAATTGACGCAGAAACAAAGGAAACCAAAAGAAAAGAAAAAATCAACCTCCGCTCATAGTAATAATAATAATGACAGGGTTTTTCACTAACTGGATAAATTGATTTTACATTCCCTTTAAAGACAAGAGAAGGCTGCTGAATGCCCAAATCATATGAGTGTATTTTCAGTGCCCACAGAGACTCTGACCAGCTGGCACTGCGCAGTGACTGAGTCTTTCCATGAGCCAAAAAATAAAGGCTCTGTTTGGTCATGCTGATTCATTTTTATCAGTGAATGATTACATATCCCCATCAGCACTCAGCAGGAAATATTCAGACATGAACTCAAAATTGCACTTCAGGCCATCAACAAAGCATCAGGCGAATCGTCTCCAAATAGTGCCACAGAACGCACCAAAGGCACTGCCTTGTACTTCTTTTTTATGTACAGTTTTAAATGTTCTTTCATCTGAATTACTAAATTTAGCGTGTTTCCTTAATTGTGCAACTCAGACTTTCTGACCATGTGTTGCCTTCACTGCCTGGAAGGCATTTGTACGTCATATTGACATGCTTCATATTCACCAATAGCTTATGGAAATATTGGGTAGTAAGATTCAATTACAATAATATCAGAATAGATTGTTGGACCATAAGCATGACTAATGGCTTTTAGACTGGGGCAGCTGTTAATTGTATTACGTTGCTTAATGCCGTAAAGCACTGAATAAGCACATGAATGCAGTTATTAGTTTCACTAGGTTAATTTGTTGTGATGGTCTTGAGCAGCGCCATCTTTCCAACAAGAAGAAACATGGTTTATTACCAATGTCTTAATTCAGAGACACATAGCTTGAACTGGCATGAGATGAGGACTGCTGAACATCTGAACCACAGCATCATTTAGATTTAGCACGATAGGTAATGATTGTAAATTACCTTTGAGCTATCGTGCATGTGAAATTGTTGTGATTTGTTAACAGCGACTTGTTCAGTTCTTGGTTTTGTGCACGCTCATTTTTTGGACCTGGAGAGCAGAGAGCCCAGAGTACAGATTAGTGGATATGAAAGAGAGATAAAAGATTAATGTGGCCTGATAAATATTTTTCCGCTACTTGAGTTTTATACCCATTACTATAAAATAAAACAAATAGAGAAAATGTGATAATAATAAAAATTTGAAATTGCTCTGTTACAATGGTGCCGTGTCCATAAAAAGATTGTTGGGTAGAAAGAAGTTTTGATGGGAGCTGCTGTGGGCGATTTTGTTTCACTTTGCTGAGAGACTGCTCCCGGTTGACTGGTCAGCTTCCCCCTTGCCTTGAGCACCTGGTAGTGTTGGCGGCTGCATCGGACCGGGTACGACCTGCCTTGCTTAACTCCTTTCCAGGAGGCTCTCGGGCTGTCCTTGGGCTGTCCTCCTGTAGTGGTTATGGACAGCACATGGCCATGTCATGCAGAAATTCAACCCTGAAGAGTGGAAACCAAGCACTCTTTGAAAAACACTCCATTAAGATGCAAAATCCCAAAACTGGAGCCACTCGTGCCCTGGATAGCTTGTATTTCAAACAGCAAAGGGGTCTTGGAAGCTGGTGTTTTGAGTAGGGACTTGAGAGGTTACCTTTCATGAGGAAGGCCTCATCGCTGATGAATGGACCCCAGCTCTCAAGCTCCAAGAGTAAGGACGAGTGGTGAAAATCCCAGGTAGCCCTGCTGGTGTCTGTCCAAAGACAGATTCACTGAGTGTAACAGAATCACTCCCCTTGCCACAGGCAAGCAGTGGTTTGCATCTGCATGTGCCAGGAGCATTATGGATAAGCTTGTATTTGAACTAGAGAGCCCTGGGTGTGGTGGAGCCGGGTTATACTGTGGCTTACAGTCACAACACAGCATGAAAACATAACGACGGTTCTTGAATAGTTTCTGACTGGGACGAGGCTTGAATGAGATTCCATTGGCTGGTTTAAAGTTGGCCAGCAAAAGTAGCTGAAAGTGTTAGTTAGCAGGAGCAAAATGTCATGGAAACTCACACTGGAACCATGCAGAAGGCGGAACATGGAGGTGGTGATTATGAGCTTTCCTCATGAAAACATCAGCATGTATAAGGTGTAAGAGGAGGTCAACCACACTTAAATTCCCTCCTCATTATATAGAGTATATGGAAATCACTTCCCTACCCCTGCCCTCAAACTCCTCCTCTCCATGTCAAGAGTGACAGAAGATGGTTGCTGAAAAACACCAAAAAAAGACTGTCACTGAAAAGAGTCATTTCAGTTCAGAAAAGTTTTTCAGTGCCAGTGTTTGCTTTTCTGTCTCAACTTCAGGGTTCAATGGCATTATTCCGTTGTTTCATACCCAATGTTATTGTCAATGCAAAATAGCAAAGTTGCTGTTTTGGGTGCAGTGTTTGTTTGCATTTATTCTTCCACTGCTCAGAGTGTTAAGTGCCACTCATTGTAACATCACCAACACACGATGTCATTCACAACAAGTTTTCAGTTCAGGCGGATGTGTCGTAAAGCGCCATCAGTGTTTGCGAGCCGAGGTGATTTATGAAGCATCTATTTCATATCAAGGTGGAAGCCGATGTCTCCAAAAGGCTTTACAGGTGACACTTTGAGAATGTGAACAGATTCATCAAAGTGGATTATCTTTGCGGCCGAAAGTACTCTCCAGAGGTTGACCTTCTTTCGAATTCCATCACTGCGACATGGAACACAACTGTGAGTGTGTTTTGAAAGATAAGGGACTGATATGCCAGGAGGGTGACGAAGTGAGTGTATGTGCAAGTGCGTCTCACATGTGGTTACGTATAACACAACACTATCCGCAGTTTCACCACACAAAATTTGTATAAATTACGTTTAGTTGAAGAGTTTGTCACCACTGACAATCTCCTCTCTCCCATTTTTCCAGCGTGTTGTGACCTTGGGAAAGTCACCTCCTCGTCATTCTCCATTTCCATGTTGTTGTTTTTTTGTTTGTGTTTCCTTACATCTGAGGCAGGAGCGGTGAACACAGGCCTGACATGACAGACCAGTGATGAATCAGAGTAAAGAAGCTTTACCCAACAGCTCTTTCAATTTATCATTCACCTTCGCCCAACACAATGTCCATAAATAGTGTCAAAACTAATTTTCACTTGGTGAGAAACACTGCATTCAATGGATGTGGCATATATTTGCTCCAAGTGAATAGCATTATCAGTGTTTCACAGCTTCAAATTCTCTTTGCAGAAAACAAGGGCAGAGAGTCTGTTTTACCTTTAAACATTTTCTATGACAACACATTACAGGGCAAAATATCTCAACAACTTGGAACTGGGCCCAAGATACCTAGAGGGCATCATACACAGTTTTAACTTCATGTAAACACTCGAAAATATATCCAAAACTGACTTCCACCCACAAGACAACTGTAAACACTCCATCAATTTTGTGTCAGTCTTTTGTTCCTCTGAACAGCACAAAGTGATGAGAAGATGTAGTACAGCAAAGTATAGTATTTCTTTGCATGTGTCACTCCCTCCTGCTGTTCATCACATCACTCTTCAAATTGCTTTCCTAAATATTAGGTTGCATTTTGAACATACACGGTCTCCTGTGGAACCAATTCCTGACACCACACACTTTTTGCGTAAATATGGTCATGGGGTGTGATTTTTGCAACATTAAAGTCTTGTACTTGTAGTCATCCAGCAAATACTGTAATGCACCCTGCGTATTTCCATCTTAGGACACAATTTGGACTGCATTATTTTACACAGCCCTTCACATCCCGACTGTGCAGTGCCTTAGTCACGGTATAAATCGGTGCTTAGCAAAGAGGGAAAATAATGCAACTTCTCATCTCAGAAATGATTGGAATTTTATTGTTTTATCAAATCAAATGTGAAAACAATGTGCAGGTATTCCTTATTTAAACTTGTGACAAACCTTATTCCCAACATTATTGTTTCACATTGATCGGAAAATTGGGATTTGGAATTATGCATTTCCCTTGTGTGCTATATGGAGATATGAAGCCTGACAGTGTCACCATCATGCTAGACTGAAGCCAGAGGAGAGGAATGGTGTATGTGCACGACTACCATTATCCTGGAGCTCGGAAGATAAAGACTTAGGAGGGTTGAGTCCTGGATTGCCTTAAGCGGGGACCCTCATCTGCATGCAACAAGGTCTCTGCAAGGCATTGGTGCAGCCGCATGATGTCAAGCAATTTTCTGTAACACAAGGAAATTTGATTTCTAGTAGAGTGTGGAGTAGAGATGGACACTCCAGAATCACTTTAAAACATCTCAGTTTATATCAAATACAGCTCAGCTGGACTGAAGCGTATCCTCATGGCATGGTGTCATGCGCCCCGCGGTGTGCACACCATAAACCACCTTGCAGGTAATGCTGAGTGATAGAGGAACTGCAGCCATAGTGGTTGTCTTTGTTGTAGTGTGTTTCCCTTGTCATAACTGGCATAGAAACAGCAGTTTTACCTGTACAATTAAATTCAATATTTTGGTTTATTGTAAGATTTCTGCTCCACACCTTCTTTGTCTGGAGGGTGCAGGCAGTTCAACAACCAGACAGAAGTAAGCGTGTGTCTTTTCATTTCAAATTGCAGGTCTGAATCTTTCATGTTTCTGTATTAAAAGCATCCTATTACAACCTCTGTTGAAAAGGCAATTTTGTGTCTAATGGGCTACTGAAATGGTAAACCTTAAAATGTTGTGCCTCAAGCAAAACAAAGATTTGATTTAAGCATCATGGTAAAGTTCAACGCTGCTATGGCCAGAATGGTTGAGAAGAGAACAAGGAGAAAAATAGGAATCCCAGTCGACCACATCATGGCAAAGGCATGAGCTGCGTCTTGGCATCAATCTGTTTCCTGTCTGAAAGCCTTGACTCCTGTTCTTCCCAGCATGATCAATGGATGCTTACAAGCTACTACTTCAAAACCATGCTCATGAATTAAACAAAGGGCAGGTTTTCCACCATTTCTGTGTGTTTAAACGACTTCTTTAGCAATAATGGGGTGAGTGGGCATGTTTAAGGTGACATGTCTGCTGGCTATTATACTGCCAGTTAAGAAGTCTCATTGTGTAAACGGTGATTAATTATAGTAATATATAATAATAATGTACTAATGGTTTCCAATGATAGGGGTAAAGGAGCGAAAGGAATAGGCCCACTAAGAATATCTTGAGAGACTACTTTTCAAAAACCTCATTTTTTTCTTTGTGTGTGATTGTGGCCACTTTGGGAATCCATCCTTACCTGCAATTCCAGATTTGGATTGCTTGTTGGTTAAAATTAGTCTCGTGGCTGTTATTAGCCTGACGGTCGTCAGATCATTGTACAGCTGCGGGTAGATGTGGCAGAGACTGAACAGCCAAAGTGAAATGAGCAGACAGAAAAGTTCAGCTTCACCTGGCATACACCCAATACAAACCCTGAACCCAAATATGTGACGGAGTGCACTCTGCAAGTTTGCCTTTGTCAAATTTTCATCTTGCCTAAGATGAACCTGGAGTAGTCTTTTTTTTTTTTTTTTGTACTTTATTTTTATAAAAGGAACATACAGAAGAGCATAGAACGAACATTTGGTCACCTATACATTCATTCAGGCATTATACTGATGGAGTTACAAATACATGATGACTCAATGAGCATCTCTTGTGGACATGTACACAATCCATTTTTCCCAATAGTGCAAATATTTAACAGTCTGTAGATTTAACGAGAAGGTCATCCTTTCCATATTTTGAATATTGGTCACAATATCGATCCAGTCTGACTCTGCTGGAGGTGTGGGCTGTAACCAGCTCTGAGTTATGGTTTTCTTACTGGCTGCTAATAAAATTTTCAAAAGATATTTGTCTCGTCCCGGCATATGGGGTGCAATATTCCCCAAGTAGATTGTGGAGAAAGAGCTGTTGATTTCATCACCAAAAATATTTTGTATTACTTGTGTGATCTTTTGCCAATATGGCTGAATAGCTGGGCAGCTCCAAAATATGTGAAAATGGTCTGCTAGCTGTTCACCACAGTTCCTCCATCACAGTCCCCTGGCCGTCTCCCCTGTCTGTGCATATTTCAACTTAGGGGTTATAAAATATCTAACCAGATTCCGCCAGCAGAAATCTCTCCAGAGACCAGAACTAGTAGAAGTTGACCGCACAGAGCAAATATTCAACCAGTCTTCTTCTGAACCTGGAGTAGTCTTACCTGATGAACTGTTTTGGGTTTTTTTTTGTTTGTTTTTGTAGAAATTGTAAAATGGCAAAACAAATTTTACATATCACGTTTTCATGTATTTTCTTTACATTGCAGAACACTTTCAAAAAGGGACCAAGAAGTGACGACTACAATTCAGGTTTTACTGACAGCCTCCATTACTATGTACAAGGATTGCATGTTAATTTTGTTTTTACAATATCGGTGTGACATGAAAAGATGAGTTATTCATCACACAATGGCTTCCTCATGACACTGCCATGTGAAAACAAGTTTTCTCAATTACTCACCGTCTCGTGCTTGTGTTGCTCTAACTGGAGGGACACTCTTAGGCCTTTGCTACTCGTAGTGCTTCGATGGAAACAGTAGAGACAAGATGAGAAAATTGAAGAAGGAATTGGTTTAGGGCGACGTCGGGAGGTACAATATGTGTGCCTGTAATGCTACCTTTCACGGTGCCCTGGAAGTGTGTTTAAACTGTGCTGTTTTCATTGGACCTGCAGCAGAGAGACAAGCCTCTGCAGCAGCATGTGCTGCCCAGAGAAAGGAGAGCATGCCCGTGTTGCTCTGAAGGGAGTCGCTGCTGTTTATGGGGGAGTTGACCCTTTTAATCGGGTAATTCATTCGGTATTATTGCTGTAAAAAGCAGGAGGCACTGACCATTTCTTACAGCTCAACCTCATCAATAATCCACTAAACATTAATTATTCACAGAGCTCTGGACACAGGTGAGAGGATGTAACAGCTGTTGAACTTTACCAGCTGTGTCACCTCATGTTCAGTGGATTTCACTTCCAAAGTTTCTACTTGTCTGGTACCGCTCACAGCTTTGTGTTGACGATGCAATGATTAATTAATTAGTGGACCAACAGAAAACCAAAGGACATGGAAACTCTTCGTCTGTTTCATTCACGTTTCTTTTTTAGCCCCACACTTGAAAAGTAATTTTTGACAGCACAGTTATCTAGCTAGATTGCATTTAGTTAATTTTCTTTGTAAAGTTTGCCATAGTAGTTTGATTGACTTATTTAATTCAATTTTCTTTGAGTTAGCAGTTCCTGGGCGTTGCAGATGTTGGAGTTGTCTGGCTAGCCAAACAAAAATCAAATGAAATAAATGGTGTTGCTTGCCAGATGGACTGCATGATGTTCCTCCTGCATCATGGCGATGGATAGTGTTTCCTAGTTTGATGAACTGTGTCCTCAGTTGATATTAGGCAACCTTATACTGACGTGTTTTGAGATTGCTGTGGTTGGGAAAATGTCTTA
The DNA here is from genome assembly GCF_039877785.1 of Chaetodon trifascialis. Lineage (NCBI taxonomy): Eukaryota > Metazoa > Chordata > Actinopteri > Chaetodontiformes > Chaetodontidae > Chaetodon > Chaetodon trifascialis. The sequence goes on along the minus strand of NC_092064.1, from coordinate 25,051,843 downwards.
CTCTGTCCCCCCGTGTCTCAATGGTCTGATCAGCCACTATATGTTTCCCCCGCGTCTCAGTTAAGTCTTATTACATTGACCTCATTTATGGGCTCAGATTTATTGGACTAATAAAGTGTTTTTGGTACTTTTTTATGTTTTCTATATAAAAAAAGACACATTTTTCAAGCAACCATCTGTGTCTGGTCTTCCAGCTCAGCCCATGACACTTTTTATAATCCATTCATTGTGAAGTCAAACCGAGCTGAAATTGTATAAACTAAACAATGACTCCAAAAATAGACAGATTAGTTGATTATAGAAATAATTGTTATGCAGCCCTGAACCATGAGATTAAAATACATAACTTGCTCCATCTAAAGAGAGAGAATTGCTGATGTTATCACACGCGATTTTGTGTTTTTGAAGCCCAAAATTCAGTTACCTGCTGCCGCTGTTTAAGGGCCGCCATCATGCACAGCTGCCCAGAGCAGCTGTTGAAACTGCCTTGTGATTCCACTTGTGACTGTGCGTGTGTGTGTGTGTGAGCTGAATATGATGAAGTGCTTCACTGCCAAAGGGTTACTTACAGCTGCGTTGTCCCAAGAGAGTTTGTTGTGTGACACTGGCAGGGAGAGCGCAGTGACCCCAGTGATGGCCAGCTGAGGGACAGAGGCCAGCTCTCACTGTGTTAGAGGACAAACCTCTCAGTGGTCGGTTAAACTAATCACCACAGGGACCAGTGACTATTGCCTCGTTACAGACCTGCATCCCCACTTTAGAAATAAGTCTGACAGATAAATGAATGGACTTCATTCTGTTGCACTTTGAGCCTCGCACAATGCAAATGCAGCTAACGAGCAGACTGACTGCTCCAAATTTATGCCTCTGGTGGCCAAACTGGCCAAAGTCCCATCTTTCTGCCTCATTCTGTTTATCTTTTTCTTATTGCTTTCTTATCTCATTGTCATTGATATGCTATTATCCATTTTATTGTCTTTTTTCCGGCACATATTGCACTCATCCGTCTCGTGTTGGATCCCTGTTTATCCCGCAAATGGTTTCGTCCATGTCTTCTCTCAAGGTGGTCTTCACGGAGGTTGCTAGTTAAGCTGCTGTATGTGAGCTATTGTTCGCTGTGCTTTGTTTGTTTGTGTGTGTGGGGTTGTGTAATGTTTTGCATTGTCTTCATTTGTTGATCACTGATATTATTTAAGGCTTGGCTTGCGATATGTGGGGTATGCGTAAACTAGCGTTGTATGCATTTTCGACATGACTTTACCATGAAAACAAGCTCTCACATTGTTTCCAGATTTACTGTTTTTTGTTTTTGTTGCCGTTTTCCTTCTCATGTAAAGTGCATTTTTAAATTTCAATGATGAGGCAGTGAAGCAGTATTGTTAAAAAACCTAGTTTATTGAAGTATATTATTTATTTTTTACGTAATCAGCAATGATGCTAGAGAGGTTTTCCAGGAAGCAAATTAGCAAAATGTCATCAAACTAAGGCAATTAACAATCCTGATTATATTTCCATGATAACTGTGCTAAACTTTAGAGGTGGGCATGAAAACCTGGCAGGTACAGTAGACTTTGCAGTCATAACATTGAGAAACATTGTTTTATCCTCCCTTACATTTTGTGATGAATCATATAATGAGGATTTATGTAGCATATTGTGCTAATTATTTACCGAACAGCCTATACCTTTGAAAACCTGTAGGAGGTTTTCAGTGTTCTTAATTAGCGACTACATTTACATGTTGCCTGTCTTAGCTAATATAACTGAATTAATGTAACTGATGTCACCCTTGCACTGCCTCAGTCATTAATATAGTATAATGTTGTTGATTATGCTAAAAAAAAATCTGAAAATGAATGATGATATGAAATTTCATTTTAATAATAATTGTATAATAAATGATTATATTATGATTCTGCTTCTATACAGAGTCATGTTAGCTTAATGTTATTGTTTTCTTGGAGACAGTCAGTCCTTGCAGTTAAGAAGATACATGTTATCAACAATGTATTGCTGCTGCTTCATTTGTTTAAAATGGAGCAGCTCTCCCTCATTTTCTTACAGCTGTGTTTTTCGTTGATCAAGTTCAGTATTTTTTTTTCATTTTATGACAAAGGCTGTAACTTACTGTCTTCAGGCCACGTAATCATATAAACAAAACAGTTAAGTGTTATTATGCAGTAACTCTATATAGTGTGGGATTTTATAAATGTACTCATGCATTTCACCGTGCGATAAATGCGATAAACACACCGACATTGTTACAGAGAAGTGTTGCTGTGTTCCCTCCTATTGATTTTCAGTGAAAGTCCTCCAAGGAATGTCAAAGCGTTACACTTTTCAGATAGAAAGAATATATTGATATGCTTGCCATGCGCTTGCAAACATTTCCAGTTCACAGCAAGGAGAATCTTATCATGGTGTCTGACTTTGTCAACACTATTAAATTTAGAGGGAGTCAGAGATTAATAACTTCCATGTACGGAGAAAATAGGAAGAGGCGCGGGCTTGGGAGTATACAGAAAGATTAATGAGTGTCAAAAACAATGAATTTTCCAAATGGCATACGTTACTTGTTTGGTCTTCCCAGTTTCCTCATCAGATAAGAGCCTGTTCAAGATCAACAAGAAATGACCCATTTTTATAGATAAACATTTTGTCCTTTCTGCAGAGTTCAGATTAACACTGACCTATTTTTAAGTAAGAAATAGTACTTTTTTCCCTCCCTCCACTCTCAGCTATGGGTATGGCTTGTTAAATTGCAGTACAGTCTTTTAGCCTCAGCTTGCCTAATACTGGAGATACCAACATGTAAACACACACACACACACACACACACACACACACACACACACACACACAATTTTCTTTGCAAACGTGTCATGATGGATGCCCAGCAGTTCACAAATATCAGCAGCAGGGAAACTCATGCATGCAGCATTGATGAGCATGTTGAATACAGATGCAACTTTGAGCAACAGAAAGGTGGTAAGAAGCCAAAAATTATCATTGACAACAACAGAAACAAATGAGGTATGACATTGTGAACAATGTCACCGGCACCTCCAGTTGGAAGGAAGCAGCGGCCTGTTAGCTGTTAGACATTTCAATTAACAGACAAGATGTGTCAGCACACAATGCACTTGTACACCAGAGGTGGAGGAGACATAAATACTACAAGAGGAGCTTATTCTCGAGGAGCGAAGAGGTGCTCTTGTCAGTCAACCTTAGTGTCCACAAGAAACAGCACACCGTGTGACCCCCAGTCAGTGCAGATTTGGTCAAGGCTTTTTTTTTTTTTGGAAAACCCCCAGTTCTGCTTCACCTGCAGCTCTGTCAGAAGCTTCATTCAGGGATTGGAGAAAGAAAAATGGCTTAATGTCAGGCTGCTTTTTCTGTGTGTATCAACGTAATTCATAGTTTGGATAAAAACATTTCTCAAGCGGCCAATTTGTTAAAAGTCCAGGAATTTATCTCTCAAGAGGCTTCTCATGAAGTCTACAGTGCTGCCATGATTTCTTTTTGTGTGTACAAAGACAGACACAAACTTGTTGCCTTTGAGGTTGGTGATTGATCCTCCTCCACCCGTGAATTTCGTCCTTGTGTTAACTGTGTTTTCTGTAGTTTTTCTCTGTGATGCCACACTCTAAAATGACCACCCTCCTTGCTCTGTGTGTTTGACTATCCATGAAATCAAAGATACCCATAAAATTACTGAGTAGTTGCAAGAACCTAATGCAAACAACAATTCATTTTATTCTCATTAAAAAATTGCCAGAAACAAGTAATATTATAATCTTTCCTCCAGGGGAGCAGGTCAGCTGTTTCCTCTTGTGAACACAACCAAATTCTCAGTGTACCTTTGCAATTTAGAAAGCCATTAATGCTTCTATTTCCACACTGTTTTTACCATCACACAGGGCGTACTGGATTAGGTTGGAGGGTGGTATGGGTGGTGTCTGGAACCGGGCATTTTCTGTGGTGTATGCAGCTTTGTCTTATGTTGAGCACACAGCACTTAGCATTCATTGCTGATGTAGCAGTTTATACAATGAGTCCTCAAAATCTGAGGTTTACCGGCAACGCTGCTGTTAATCTCTCCTAGTCTGAAGCCTTTGGTAACAGTGCTCTGTCCTCATTACACTTAACTAAGCGTCTCTACCTGAAAGACAGCTAAGCACCTTCCTGAGTGTAACCACTGCAGACAAACAATGTGCCTGTCTCTCGAGTGATGATGAAAGGAATTTGTTTACCAATCTGCCAAGCTACCATGAGTAGCGTGTAATTTGTACAGGAGGTGAAAGTTGAAACTTATTGAGCAGAATTCTTCCCAGGCACTGTCAGACAGATGAGCCCATATGGTGAAAGCTTTATGAATTTCGTCGCGTAAAACATCTTTACAGCACTTAAACGTTTGGATTATTTGCTATATCCCATGCTACTTTAGCTTTACATAACATTACATGGTGATAATAAGCAGTGTTGTTCCAAAAATAATTGCCCATGACATAGTAATGTTATATAAGCAAAGACTAAGAAAATATTTTTCTAGTTTCTTTAATGATGCATGATGATAAAGTTTCACTTATCACCTTCACTTCAGAACATAAATGGAAAAAAAATGTAGACAATACAAATATAAAACACGGGTTGCTTTTGTGGATGTTGAAGAATTAATAACATACTAAGCTTTTATAGTTGTGATATTTGTATTCATGTTTTCTTGTCTCTTCTGACATCGCATGTCATGACAGGGTATGGTATAAATTAACTATACTACTTGCATTTGCATATTCACCACATTTCATCTTATACTTCCTGTCTCCATGGTTAGAGTAAATAATCATCATGCTATCAGTGTTACTCCATCATACTACCTATCTAACCTGCTGTTTCCTTGCTTTACCCCCTCATGCTATCAGTGGCTGGGACAAAAAGCAAAGCGAAAGGTGAGTTATTGCCTCCATTTTCTTGCTGCATGATTTATGTCGCACACAGTTCCCAATAAACAATGTTTGGATCGCCCTTTTATCTCCCCCGCAAGCCCAGGAAGCATTAACATACACTGCTTGCTGCAAAGTGTTGTGGGCATTTTTTCTTTCTTTTTTTTTTAATTTCTCCAGGAGAGGTTTGCTGAACATGCTTACTCTTTATGAAGTCATATGGGTCTCAATATTAATGAATGCAAACAGAAGGACACACAAATGTAGTTTGTGATGTATATATAAATGACTCTTTCCACAAGAATATTTTTCAGTGCACACAAAAATATGTATCATTGTATATAAATATTAAGAAATGTACGTATAGAAAAGGTTCACAAATACACAAAATATTTCTTGTTTTAAATAAATGCAAGAGGAAAACACAAATACACATGTAGAAGTATTTGCAATTTCCCTCAGAAACATATTTTGATGTTGTTATGTTTATGTATAGACTGTTGAGCATGCATTTACAGTACAAGCTGCTCGTCATGTGTGAATGTCAGTGCATTTGTGTGGGGGTGTTTTGAGACTACCCTGCCACGGCTCAATTCACAAATACATTTTTTCCAGATCATCAGTTGTCTCCAGTCACACGAGTGTAGATTTGAGAGGAACATCATCAAACAGCTGCTGATGGCGCTAGCTAACTCAGTGATGTGGCATTTAACACTAGCATTAGCTAACAAGTTAGCTTTCCAATGCCAACAGACAACCAAGGATCATTAGCTAACTAGCTAGCATTCAGATGTGAAACATACGTAATCATGCACGACGCAGAAGAATTATCTCTTACCTGTTGAGAACAGCTACCAGATGCCATGGTGACCTCCAGCAGCTGTTTGATGTCCATCCTCGTGTTTTAATTCATCACTCAAATTTAACTTATGTGATTGGCTGAAAAGGAAGGAGACATCTGAGAGGCTACAGATAATTTTCTTTAAAAAAAAATGGCATTCGAGAATAAATGTTTTTGAGAAAAATTGCAAATACTGTTAAGTGCATATATTATTTGTTGTTTTCCATTACATTTATTGAAAATAAGAAATATTTATGTGAATCAGAAATGTGTTGGGGTTTGTTTGTTTGTTTCTTTTACATTTATATTCAACACTTTAGATACAAAAAGTATAAACAACTATATTTTGTGTGCATCGAAAGATATTTTTATGGAGAAAGTCATTTGAATGTAAATCATGAATCCTTCTGTGTTGATTTTCATTAATATCAAGACCCATCTGATCCCATAGCTGTTTCTCAGATACAGCCTGATTCACGTATGTGTAGTCTCACATGTTCACACCAGGGAGCTGCCCGCCTCACCCAGTCATGCTTTTCCTCTATTTGGCCACTGTGCAGCTCCAATGGAGCAGCTGGGGGTTGTTCCTGGTTCAAGGACACCTCAGGGAGGAGAGTTTCTCATTTGCTTTCCCAACCCAGATTTTCCAGACATACTGTGCAGCCCTGTGCACTGAGCTTCTGGTCATAAGCCTGCTTCTCTTTATTTTTAGTTTACTGCTACCCTTCAGTAGTTAATGCTTTGTCCTGATATTTGGTGGTCTAAGTATTCACTTCATTGCCCACTGAACCTGATCTGTCGCCTAATAATTTGTCATTTTCAGATTCACTATGCACTGAATGGAGAAATCCAGCACTAACAGTGTTTCTATTTCTTCCTTCTGCCGCTCACCCATGAATACTGCAGTATTTTTGATGATTTACAGGCCGTTTCTCTTTCTTTCAAATTGGTTATGCATTTTCTGCTATTGCTCATCTTCTTGCTGGCTGATGCTATTGTAGCATCTGGACATCAATACCCAGTGTCTCAGTAACTCTGCCTGTATGGTTACTGATGCCACGGTTGCTGTTGTTAGCGACGGTTTCTGTAAAAAATTGTATTTGTCCTTGTTTGTTTGACCCGTTGGAAATTTTAGGAGCCTACCTTTGTCTTTCCTGTCTTCAAATTCTTCTTGTCAAAATCTAGCTCTCTAACATGTCAACAAGTCTCCCCCCCCCCCCTTATTTTGAAAATGCAGTGTTGTCTAATTACAGAAGTAATTAGGGGTCTAGTTTTTAATTAACAGAAGATACACATTCACCATCCGTAACTCCTGATATCTAGTTCAACATTAAGAAGCATTTTTCAATGACACTCTAATTACAGTTAATAACTTTTATTAATAACAATGAAGATAATGAACAGAACTACATGTATCAGTCTTGAATATTGATTAATGGATTTTGTCAGCTTCCCTATCGCATGCTAACAATTGCTATGTCATTCGTGGAGTGACTGTTGAAAAACAAAAGTAAGCTCCAGAAGACAGGATAATAATCAGCCTGGCAGCTGTCATTATAATGGAAAACATACCTCTGGATTTATTTACCAGGACCTTCCAAATACATGTATTTGCTCCCTGAAGGCTCACCTGAGTCTACGCTTTGACCAGGGCCAGTGCAGAGAGTAGGAGAATAATTCATTAAAAGGTAGATATTGTGTAAATAGACTAAAAAGAGGGCAAACTGCTTCATGAGAGAACCGTTCATGGCCACCCCAAATTCATGTTTTTCAGAAATACCAAGGCAACTTTTAATAGTGATTTTTTTTTTTGCCAAGCAAATATGGGACTGTAGTGGTATACCATAATATGGCAGATGTAAAACATAACCCTGTAATAATAAAGGTTGTTTGTGTAATTTTATGTAACTTTAATGAAGGGCATGTTCAGTCAGATTGAATGTGAATTGAACAAATAACCCTTACCCTTTCAAATAAAGTGTGTCTGACAGAAGTTATGTTACGTTTAAAGAGGACGGGGCAAGGATTCTGAGTAGTGATAAAGTTTCATTGAGCATCAGAAACAGCAACACATTTCTGACCACATCATTCAATGGACTCTGTGGAGTGGGAAGATGAATGCATGCATCTCACAGAACAGTCCTTGGAAGTAATGTTTGAAGAGCATGTGGTAACTAGTCTCATTCATTCCCACCTTTCGTCACCTCAACATTTTAAAGGAAATCCATACCTGTGGTTATTGCGAAAATATGCCACATAAATCACAATCAAGCTTGTGTTCCACTGTATTCCCATTGATTAAAGCATTTATCAGTCTGTTAGCAGTCTCGTGAGCTGGGTTGATCACTGTGAGGAGCATTTCTTGTCTCACTGCTGCCATTGTCACTTTGTAGACTCTGTACTCTTAATATACTGCCAGTTCATCAGCGTGGAGCAGAATGCTTGAAAGCACCAGGATTTACCAAAAAAAAAAAAAAAAAACCAACATAATCCCAAAGTTCATTTGAGGCACATCACATGTACTGTCTTGTCTTGTAAGTAACACCAGTTGAACGTGTAATTTCCTGTTTCACGTGGAGACAGTACTGTAGCTCTGACCCACTTTCTGAAGCTGATGTATTACCACTTTCCTCTTTCTTTTCTTGCGCAGCAGAAAAAAAAACACTGCTAAGAGTTTCCCCCAGCTGGGATATTTATTGCCAGTTCTGTTGATTGTCCACCCCCTTCCTTCCCCCTGCATCCCCCACTGTGGCAAATCACAGGGGAAGACTGCGCTCAGTACCACCCCTGAGTCAAGGGAGATTCACTTTTTGCTCAGGTGCTACTCAGTAACAGGCACCAAATGTCCTTTTTGATGGAGGGTAAAGCTGACAGACAGCTCACTCTGTCTTGGTTATTTCCTTTCTAACAGGCTTCATCGGGCTCTGTAACAGCTCAATCAACTGACTGCATCATTTAAGATCACGCTATCGGTGCCGACAATGAATACAATACGGAGCTGATACACGGTGGTTGTGTGGTGGTGGGTCATCGCAGTATGTGCATTGTGCCTGTCTGATCTGCTGTGAACTGCTCTTGTTTACAACTGACAGAAGCACTGTAGAAAACCACTATCATCCCACTGCAGATAACGGATGCATGCAGTTGAATGTGCCCTGATAAGACACCTATTTAATGCAAGAAAGATTTGCATTTGATTCTGCAAAAAGCATCCAGGAGCCATTTGCACCTGGAATTAAAAGAGTAGTTGAGGTAGAAACTACAGCTGGATTGAGTCTGAATGCATTTTAGCTCATGAGTGACCTCCACGTATATTGTGTCCTGTGGCCTCTTTGAATTTGTATTTTATTACCAGATGCGGATGGGGTGTTGGAGAGAGTGACATGGAGTGCATTACTAATCTGGGCAAAAGTAATCACAGCCTTTGCTTTTACCATAATTACATATGGATTTTCTATGACTGAATGAATTGCATATTGGAAAGCCTGTATAGTAAGATTTCAAATGTTCCCTGTTGATTTTAAATTGTGACATTATCTACAGCTGAATATGTTCGCACCAGTAGTTGTACAGTTTTCAAACATGCATCACTTTGGACAGGTAATTTACAGATTAGCTTCAGTTAATGGATCAGATTTAGAGCTAATTAGCTGCTGCCCTTAAATAGTTGCTTAAATCTCTGCAATCAACTAGGCTGATAGCTGTTAAAATGGCACAGCTTATTGAGTGCCTCAGATCAGCAGGTTCACCATAAAACATGAGAAGCATTTCTGCTTAAATTACACTGTCAGTGTAAATGATTGTTTTTGGTGACAGATATGACCTTTCAGTCATTAAAGAAATAAATCACGTGAAATATGCTTTTCATATAGGACTGTTCAGAAAAGGTCAATCAAGGTGAAGACAATCAGATATGATGTGGTTACTTCACGGGCCAGTTGATAAAAGCAGCCTGTTGTATCTACTCTCACAAGCATTCACTTACAGAGCATTTCCTTTATCAGCCCTTACCGTTTAAGGTAGTTAATGAATGTGTCGGCAAGCATATTTTATCCAGATATTATTCAAATGACGGGTGTGGTCATATTCATCATGCTGTGTGCATCACCTCTCTGCAGTCTTATCTTTTAATGTGCCTGTGTGCATGTGTGTAGTTTACATACTGTGCTTAGCTTTTTAATGTTTTACTTTCAAAACACTAAGGTCTTTGTAGCTTCTTGTTCTGTGAAGAAACACATATTTTGCCATTTTGACATAATTTCCTCCCTTGCCCTACTCACATGACCTTCATATGTTTTATCACATGTCCCAAATAAATGCACAATCAGTACCAGCTACTAACAAAGCTATTGCAATCTCAAGACTATTTAAAATTATGACAGATAGTAACCACTGAAGAGTTTGCACCCATTAGTATTCTGCCTTCTTGCAGCATCAAGCCTGAATTTTTTGAAGGGGTCTCATTTGGGCTCTAGTGAATGGAACATGTTGTTTACATGATATGATTCCAAGAGAGTGTTGGTGCACTCCAGTAACATACAGTATGGAATATTAATATGCTGAGAAATTCGCATTTTGCTACTAGCAGATAGAATAGAATCAGGGCTGCCTTTAAAAGCACATTTTGTCAAATACACTTGTGTTATGCACTTGTTATTATAGTAATTTTACTCAATAAAATATGATAAGAATTCGACTTTATTCACACCACAGGCTCAATATAGTTAGATTTTAGTGTAGTCGAGTAGGGATGGCCTAGTTTAGTAGATTCCTTTAACCATTGTGTGAACTGGTTTAAGTGTTTCAGAATGGAGGGTTGCATGTATTCATTTTCAGTAGTCCTCCACAGAAGGGCGTTAATCTAATCCACTTCACTCCCTTTGAAGGAGCAGTGTTGTTAGTGTTGCCAGGAAGACCACACAAATGGTATACTAAGCAATAATATCAATACTACTGTGGAGAACCATGTGACAGGGGGCCATTATCTGGACAGCCCGAGACAGACACTCTCAGGCCGGGTTGTGGCTCTGTCTGAGCTGCTGCATTTGTGGTTGAGAACTACTCTGCCTTCATCAATTTTTGATCACATTTTTACCAGTTTTCTTGTACAGATACACGTAGAGTTATCCTTAGCTCCTGTGAATCTCCTGTGAATGAGTTTCATGTGTGCATTTCTCTCAGAGAGGAATCACTTTTTGGACACAAATTTAAAGCTGCAAAAACAGTCAAACTAAGTCTTTGAAACACTGTAGGAACAGACTGAGGCTATCACTCCTGAATCCAGTGTGGCTCTGACACATGTCTGACAATGCCCTATTGATAATGCTGAATCAAAGTGAAGAGCTCAGGGGATCTGCTGTACATTATTATTTTTTTAATATTATTAGAATTTCAAGTCAGTGCTGTAGAGCAAAGTACACCTATGGTTGACCTAGCAAGTGATACAGATACAAAATGCAGTAGCTAGATTTACTAATCAGCTACAGTTACTTACAGGCAGTACTTATTGTACAAAGGCAAGATTGAAATGGTGCCACGTCACCTGTACGTTCTACTTTCATACCAAAATTAAATCAACATTTTATCTACAAGAGCATACTGTATTTAAACACACTGCTTTAGAGCTGCACTACTTGAACAGTTGGAAAGAATTTGGGCTAAAATAAACATCAGCTCTTCAGTCCAGGGGAATACTGAAACCAATGCTGTGGCACCATTGAAATAAAGATTTTTTTTTTTTTTCAACCATTCTGCACCATCAGCATGATGATATACTCACGGGTGTGCTTTCATGGCATGAATAAAGCTACTCTGAAAAGGTTTGTCCCAATTAGATGGTCCTGGATTGTGCTGTGAAAAATGAGAAGCTGCCAATTTTCAGCTCGTGTGACTGTTGTAAATTCATCCTTGATCAGATTTAAACCTGTTTCATGTTAAAGTTGAAGCTGTTAAATCTGACTGTTAAAGTTAGATTTTCTTCAAACAGAAAGAAACTCCCTTACCTCCATGTTTGCCAGTTAAGCCCAGCATGTTTGCGCTGTTACAGCTCCCAAGGTGCAGATTTTATCACAGAGGCTGGTTTGATTTAAACAGATTCACCTGGATTTCATTATAACTTCACAATACTGTTGTTTGCAGCGATGTGACGATATAAAAGATGAAAACATCCTGAAACATCCTGGTATGTTTGTTATAAAGGAACACCTGAGCGTAACTTGGAAGCATACACACTTTTGGCCTCACAGATTTGAATTTATCTCATGTTAAATTTTCATTGTTCCCTTTGCTCTGCAGTAACCTTATTAGAAGGTATAATAAAAAAAATGAATTAATGCATTAATCTACAATTATTTCCCTTGACATATCTGCTATTTTCAGAGTGGCTTTATTGTAGACCCACACTTAATGTGTTGTGTAACTGTACAGTATTTATTGTTCTAGCATTAGCATTAAAAAAAAGTACTAACAGGTACTTCAGATATTACTACTGACGCAATGAACATTATTTCTGCCGACAGAAGTGGAAAAAGTTCCTGCCACAATAAATGCAACAGAAATAATTAGAATTTCATAAAAGGCTTTTTTGTTCAGATGAGATTTTAGAGGTGATTTTAAAGGATGATGCCGATTCAGTAGTCTGAGCTCGTCTGGCAGGACATTTCGCAGGTGTCCTGACAGTGAAATCCAGTCATCTTTCATCTTGAGCCTAGACTTAGCAACTGCCAAGGGCCCTGCCTGTGGTGTCAAAGCTGCACTCTGACTCATGAGGGGCCAAAAGGTCAGAGACATCGCTGAGGGCAAGGCCTTGACAAGCCATAAAAGCTATCAATACAATCTCGACGACAGTTAAAAAAAATTGAATGAAAAAAATGAGTGGTTGCCAAATGTGGGTGCATTATGGCTCCTTCTCTCAGTCCTGGCCAAAAGCCTTGCTGGATGTTACACTGATTCCCTTCTTGTTTGCTAAAACAGATGAAAGCTGTACAATCTGCACAGCATACAACACTCTCCATCCCTAGACCCTCGATAGAAGACATGGCAGTTGTAAGACAAGAAGATGTATAAGCACATAGGACTCTCTGCATGAGTAGAGCAATTAGATTTTGGCAGGATTACCAGTGCCACCCTACATTTAAGCCTGAACTGAAGATCATAATCAGGTTTGAAAAGCATTGACAAGAACTTCAGATTTTCCAGAGATTGACTACTGAATATTCTGGGATAAGTAGTCCACAACCCCAGCTGAGCTTGTTTTAACTGGCATGCAGTAGCTGCTTATCACTGCCACAAAACAAAACTGGTCCCAGGATTGAACCTTAGTGTATGCCACATATAACTAATCTATAATTATAACTCATCTGGATATGCTCTCATATTACAATTACAATTAGTCCTTTAGCTGACGCTTTTATCCAAAGCAACATACACATGAATTCACACACTGATGACGCAGCATTGGGGGCAGTTTTGGAGTTCAGTATCTTGCCCAAGGATACTTCTGCATGTGGACTGTGGATATATGAAATGATGCCTGAGCAGGATGTTGTCAGTGCTGGAGAAACTGTCAGATTTGAAAATATCTCATTTCCTTGTTTATTTAGGAGCACACGTGTTAGCAAAGTAAATCTAATTTGTCATGAGAAGACTTCCTTTGAAATGATTTTCTCCAGAATCGTTGAGAAAAAAACTAATGATACATAGGTCTTTCTTTCGTGGGGAAGGTTGAGTCAAGGTTAGGAGGCTGTAATGGATTGTAAAGTAACACAACCAATCGTGCAGGAGTTATTTACATCAAAGAGTGGAGATGGTTTTTAACCTGTGAATATGTGCTGGTGGATGTGTCATATGTGACAAAGTGTCTCTTAGTTCTTGAGGAGAAAGTAGCTTAGCTTAGCAAGGGCAAGTCATCACAACACGAGGAGTAACACTGAGAATCCAACAGGATGTTAAGAGCAAAATATAAGCCACGCTTTTACAAACTTCACGCTGAGTCAGAACAGAGAATTGTCTGTATTTGTCTCACATGGGAGACAGCAAGCTCCATTATTTCTTGTTCTCTCCACCAAGGAATATGCACCACAAGAGGCCTCAAGTTTTAATTAAATGGAATATTTATACACTGCGGATGTTCAACTTCCTTCTCTCTCAACATGCTGGCAAATAGGGCACAGAGTTTAGAGTTAGCCAATTAATTACAATTTTGTCAAGTCACAGCAATTTCAGTGATTAATTACTATGTTCTCAAGAGTATATTGTCTGTTTAAATACCTTGTGAGTATTAATGATAGATATTTGATTTTCTATGCCAAACTTTCAGTATTCAGCTTCACGGTATTTACTGTGTACACAAATTGAGGGTTTGTTTTTTTAGATTTGACAATCTTTTGCAGACAGCTGTGAAAATGTGTCATTTTTGACATTCTGGCTTTCTGAGATTCAACATAAATGTTAATCTACTTCAAACAATGGGGAAAAAAAATGTAGATAAAAGTAATTTTAAGTGCTTGTAAATTACACATTACTTGTTCTATTTGCAAGAAAACTTGTCGGACTACTTTGGGGAGGAATGCGTTGAAATCTGTCTTGTATGTGCATGAAACATTGAAACAAGAATTTAAGACTTTCATTTATTCATATTTTTGTCTTACCGTTTAGTTTTAGTGGCATAATTCAAATAATTGTCTTGAAATTATTTTCACAAGTGAGAAATATTCATGTCTGTTATAAATGATAAAATATATGTAGAGTAATGAAGATTGAAAATGACAATGCAACGCCAACAAATCCATTTCAGACAGTTTTCAGAGTTATGTGATTTATAGCGAGCTTGATTGTAGAATTATTATATGGCATTTGTCATTGGGACCCACTATGTGATGTTGCAGTGACTCATTAGCATGCAGAAGGGAGCTCCGCATGTCCAACATCTCTATTTGCAAAGAAGCCCTTGTAAAATCAAGCACCAGAGGTGAACCTGTGGTTTGATAAACTGCCTGGAATTCATCTCATATGAAAATTAATAATCATTATTACTCCGTAATGAATGGAGGCATCGGCTACTTCTTGAACTATTTTCTGAGTTATTTGTTTTCTTTTTATCCCGCCTGCAGTTTACAGTTTATTCTGCAGTGGTGTGCTTGACTGCTCTCCAGCCATTCATCAAGGCACTGCTTTCCATTATTTGGTGCAGTCAGCTGAAACTGAGAAAGGCTTTTGGGGTGGTATGGCTCATTCTTCCTTGCACTAACTCTCTGTTCTCGTCAACAGAGATGTTCCTAGTATTTTTCACCTTACGCCCTGGATCCGTGGTCATTAGACGAGCCAGTGAAATTATATATGCAGCGCGGTTCTCAAATGATTTTTTTCCATCAGACCTGGTTTCCTGTGATTTTCCATGAGTATCATATAGAAACAGAACCAAAAGATTTTCACATCATCAATAATGATAAAGCACTCCACTTGCATTCATCAACTAACCCTATTAATCCTCCTTTTAAGTACAGTCATAAAGATTTCTATCTTCCTCATATTCACATTTTCTAGATACCCAGAAGATTCACAAAATCAATAGCCTAAGTATCATATTCTTGGCTTCTAATATTGTCAGACTCAGATTCCATCAGGCTACGGTCTGAGCTGCAGTCTGATAACAGCTTGAAGAGAGGCTGGTTGAGATGAAATGAAATAGTTTATCGTTAATGCACACTCAACAGCTAGCCACTCTGAACATCTGTATTCATATTTATACTCTACACCTGCTGCACAGACCTTATCTCATGCTAAAAATGTATAGAGACGAAGAGGACACGACGCCTGGCTTGTGCTTTAGCAGATGTCTGTTCCTGTGGTTCCCCTTTAAAATCTAATCATCAAATATTTGTGTTTACAATGAAGAGCCAATCCTCTCTGCCCCATTTACATTTCTACCTAATTTCAGCTGTGCAGGTAAATATTTGATTCATGAGGCAGTGTCACTTGATTCTGCATGAAAGTTAATGTCACAGTGGAGAGATGTGTCAGCAGCATTCTGACTGTGTGAAGCACAGCAAACAACTTGACTAATCTCGTGTGTGCTGACATTGTGACTGATGATCAGTGTGCTGTGGCCCACCTGAATGTGGACCATAATCTCCAAGCTCAGGGTGATATTGCCAGTTTCAGCTTTCACTGGAGTGGGCTCTGCTTCAGCACTAAAAAAAGAAAAGCTCTCAGATCCATGTGACTGTCATAAAAAAAACATTGTGAAAGGGGAAAACACTGCCAAGGGACCTATTACAGCTTTAAGAGTTAGGCTCATAAGCAGGCTGATGTTGGAAATGTTTTGATTAAAAACACATACACTCACAATCAAAAAAATAAATAAATTGAAAGGCTTGGATTTTAATCAATTTAGTCAAATTTTTATGTAAATATTAGTTCATTTTCAGTTTGGTGTTCATCATTCCATGTTTTTATTCTTCACCTTCCTTTCTGAGAAGCTGCAGGGAGTCTGGATTAGAAGAGAGAGAAACACTGAGGCGACCCCTCTCATACTGAATTTTTCCTTTACTATAGCCCTTCATGATATTCATGGATTAAAGGAGGACAGTTGCCAGCCTGAAAAAAGCAAACGCTAATGGTATTCATGTTTCAGACGGTGCCAGCTACTTTCATCAAGATATCTCAGGTTACTCAATCCTCACCTCAACTATTTGCTTTCATGGCAGGCAGGTTGCATGCTGTCTACTGTAAATGTTAAAATGTGCAAGCACTCAATCTGCAGCTGGCCTTGACTGAAAATAAGTAGCTCCCTCTCATTCGGTATAATACATCGAAGCGCTGGAAGAAGAATACAGCAATACCCAGTATCCAAGCCCTTTAACCGACAGAGCTGATACGCTTTGTGTTTAAGGGATGGCCTATCCACCCCTAAGTCATATTGCAAACGTGCAGGTTTACTCCTCATTCCATCACTGCACTTCACTGAGTCATCTTGGATCATCATTGGAGCAGACAACCTTCATACCTCCAGTACATCTCTCAGAACTGTTTGTTCCCTCTCACTGGGTTTGTTTTTATAGGGAAACACAGCGATAGCTCAGCATAATCTGTACTTTTATCTAGAAGCTTTTATTGCATCTTTCCTTACTTACAGTATTTATTGTTTATTTACTGTTAAATCCACTTTTTTATTATTATTCCAATGTCATCATTTTTGCTTCTAGTTAAATAAGACAATGCTAGTGAAAATTTGTGCAGTGTGAGTTAGAAATGCGCAAACAGGAAGTGGTTTTCTGTTTTATTTAAAGCGTCTCTGATTTTATCATTTCTCTGCTTTGTTACCTGCACCAAGTATGTTTTCGGTCCGGTTTGTTAGTTTGCTTGTCTGTTTGTCAGCAGGAATATGGAGAAATTACTGGCCTGATTTTCATGAAGTTTGGTGGAAGGGTGTAGCATGGGCCAAGAAGAACCCTTTTGGGGTGGATTCACACGTTAATGTTCAACATACTATAATGTAGTGCCACTACATCTTCTTCTTTTTTTATTTTGTACAAAAAGTGCCACAAGTCACACAAGTTAATTAAACACGTTGTAGAATATCCCTCCTCGTCACACACCAGAACATGTGCTTCTTTAAAGTGAGGTCACTGTATAGGGTAGCGTCCTTGGAGCAGTTTGTGGTTCAGTGACTTTCTAGAATATTGTTTGGCACTGAACTGTAGAGGTAAGCCTGACCGCCCTCCAATCACCATCTCAAAAAAAATGAAATACACTCTGTAGTTGGCACTGGGGATTATGTTTCCACAAAAAGGACAGCATTTGCCACACTCTAGACTGCTACAGAATGTCAAGACAGTGGAATTTCATGAATGTATTAGGTGAAGCCAGTTAGCTGCAGTGCACACTAACTTGTACTGACACTTCTGAAGCTGTACTTCTGAAGAAGCACATTTGAAGATTTCTGTATTCTCAGTGAAATTAGTCTTTCCGCATACCCCCCATTTACACATACATATCTACTGCATGCATTGAGAGGTAAGAGCACAGTGCAGCACATTTGTAGTAAGTTTGAGTTTCCAGTTCAGTTGGCAGTTTGGCAGAGATAATGATTCCAGCCACCCCTCAGTCACCAGCTCACAGCTGGACCACCCCCTACTGTCAGTGCCGAGGAATCGAACCGGTGACCTTTCGGTTACTGACTGGCCTCTTTAACCTCTGCATCCTGACTCTGACTCTGTGAACACCCTTAATGGCGTGACAGGCATAACTAAAAGCAATTTCAACAACAGCTTATTGCTAAAGCAATCCTGCATATCCAACCAAGGCAGAACCTGAGGGATTCAGAGTTATATTCATTACTGTTGAGATTTCACTTTTTTCATTGCATTTCTGTGAATAGTGAGCTTTATACACCTGAGACAGACAGCAGATACTAGAGAGACAGTGGGGTACATGATGTGACAAAAAAGTTGAAAATTATGCAGGAACTGACAACAACACCTACACATGGTACCCCCCACACAAAGCATCACGTCCATTTCCCTTTTTGTTATGACATGCATTGCTGGTTTTGTTGGTCTGCCTAGCTGCCATCCAGCCAGCTGCATTTGAATTATTGTTATGGTGTTTGTTGATGCGGTGGGTGTAATAAGCAGATAAGTAATGTGCACTGTTTAAATTCCCATTACTATTTATAGTCAGCCTCACCTTCACCTCTTGCTGACAGTGGTCTCCATCAGGACAATCGAGGTCAAGAAAGGTCCATAGACCTTTGGCTGTCCCAGCCTCCTCTGCTTCCCCATTTGAGCTAGACTAATGAGGCAGACAGCTGCTCCCTTAGTTGAAATGTCCCTGTGGTGAACTGTACCTGGGAGAGGCAGAGACAATGTCACCTTCACATTCAGGCACATTACAAGAGGAAAACAAAGCAGACCTGTGAAATCAAGAGAAAACATGCACAAAGATTAGCTTTTGGGCAGTGAAATGCTCCCAGGCAAATATGCCACATCCAGCTTCATGCATGAAGTCAAGGGTTCTAACACAGTTGTTGTTTACTGTTGTTGTTGTCGTCCTTAAAGGGGCTGGTTTGGTCAGGCTCATATTAGCCTACACTTTGTCTTCTGACAAGTCCCCACAATAAGAACATTGGTTTTAGACATCTGTTTCAGAAACTTGGCAGAGTTCAATAAAACACAGGCTGGATAGAAATGCTTCTGCAATGTAATTAGGGGACTTTGCTGAGACGACAAGTACAAATGTGGAATAAGAAGGTAAAATCCAGCAAGGCTGGGTGATTAGGCCTCATTTGGATGTCTTCTGCACACTGTGACGAGCGGCTGTTTCAGGGCAAGGCAGTCGTTCGGATCGAAGGCCCACAGTGTCTAGGATTATGTGTCAATTTACCACACAGCTGCAGCTCTAGACTCTACAGCAGAACATGACTACCTCTAATTAGGCCATGCTACCAATTAGGGCCCTGCAATAAGGCAGTGAGGGAAGCGCTTTGGGAGAGTAAAACCTACCATTGTTTCCACCGTAAAAAAAACCACTGTTTTCTAGCTCCAACAGCTGTCGAACGCTGGAGTCATTGTCAACCTGGCTTCCATTAAGCTATCTTTGGTTTAGTGTGGTGCAATGAAGACATTCATCTAATTGGGCAATAGCACAACAGAACAAGTCTGAATAGTACATTAATGTGATGTGATTCAATGAAAAGGCAGTAATGACCAGTCCAAAACAGCAATCTATTCAAGTGATGACCATGACCTCAAACTCTGTTTCATAATCCCACAGGTAGCCAAGGTCAGTTCCCCATAACTCAGAATGTGACGGTGGTGGAGGGGGCCACAGCCAACATGACCTGTCGTGTGGATTACAATGATAACACTTCCCTCCAGTGGTCAAACCCTGCACAACAGACCCTATTCTTTGGGGACAAGAAAGGTGAGTAATGTTCCCGGGAATAATGGCAATGATAAAACGATGTGATATGATGAAGGTGTCTTGGCCAGATTATATTAATACAAGAGCTTTCTTCATCAGCTTTTCACATTTGCAATGTACAAAATTGTGTCTGCCTGCATGTCCGCCTGCCTGCGAGCTCACAATTTGACTGACTACGAGAAAAAGCCAGGATAAGAGCGAGATGCATTACTTGTAATGTCAAAGCAGACTTGTAATGAATTTATGTCTCCACTGATGTCCCAGGGCACAAACTAAACTGAAATAGACTGTTTTTGAATTGAGCTTTTGTAATCACGCAACACTGACACTGTTGTTTACAACACACTGACGCCTGTGGATTGTGACATGATTGGGTTTAATTAGCATTTTAGCTGCCCTACATTTGTATATCTGTTTGGATGTCACTGAAAAGGAAGCACACTGTTGCAACCTTGTGAAACAAGGCCCGAGCTGGAATGAATTATAATGTGCTCTCAGCAGCCAAATCCAATTTAAAGGTGACAAAAGTCTGGAGTTGATAAATTGGAATTGGGGTGAAAGGGACTATAACAGTGGACGGTCTTGTAAGGGTTGGGATGTTCATCTTTCAGTGTTTCTCACAGCATATTACCCATTTCATTTATGCTGTAGCTGCTAATATAATATCATTGGTTCAGTGATTGAAGATTAACTTTCTCTTTGAATAACAATTGATAGGAGAGAGAGACGCCAGAGTGAACCAGCAGAATGAGAGTCACAGTCTGGTTTGAAGAAATACTTTCTCCCTCGCAAGTGATTGGATTTAGTAATGAAGTCTAAGGTGTTTTATTAGATGAAATTACTTCCAAATACAATTAAACGAAAGTTAACTGAATCTTAAATAGATATTCTTGTGTGAATGGTGTGGATGTGCCCAAAGGATTTAAATTCAAACAAAAGTCATTCAACCAAAACCATTTTTTCTTATTGTTATTTTTTCTGTATTCTCAGGTGTACAATAGATGTAGCTTTTTAATGCTTGACTTTGCAGGACCAGTTTTTTAAAAATCACAAAGTTATATCTGAAAGAAACTCCCAAACTTTCACTTCGTTGTACTTTGAAGAGATGTTAGGCATACTGCCGAAGTTAACTGTGTTTTGCTCACACTTCTCACTTCCTTTGAATACAATCTGTATGCACATGTAAATCCAGAATGCCGTTGCTGTAAGCATGTAAGGAGAGCTTGGAGAGCGCAATATGTACGAGCCACTTTGCCCTCCTTGGGCAGCCATTTATATTGCATGACAGAATCCTTTTCCAGAGCAATACGGATGACAAAATGAATGTAGTCCACTCAGCAGAGGTTGCCAGGGCTAAGTGTGGGAACACTTCCTCTCCATCTCCTTCTAAACAGCCAAATGAAAAGCTTTATTGGCACAACTAATACGATGCCTGTGAGGCCATCAGGAGAAACGGGAGGCGTGGAACAACACAGGCTTCATGCGAGGAAGAGGGTGGGACACCTGGGAAGAAATCTCTGCTGTGCCAAATCACCAGTTAATTGCTTGGCAGAGGGCTGCAACTGTCCTTCTTCTCCTGTTTGTTGTGCCTTCTTGTAGGAGCCAATGAAAAATGTTAGATTCAACCTTATGTTACCTTTCAGTCCAGCAACTAACTGCAGACTGGCTGAGCTTGAGGCAGGCTGTTCTGTCCCTCTGATGAGCAGCTGGTCATAGACTGCTGACACTGAGTGGATTAGATTAATGCAGCTACAGTATGTGGCATTTACTTGTTCTCGGTGTTGAGATGTTTTGGTATCTTTTTTGCCTGTTGTTTAGACAAATCTGTCCCTTTCCCTTTGTTTGTTGTCTCTGTGCATTGTCTCTGTTGTCCACCTCTCTCCTACTACAATCCCCTTGGGTGTCCATGACAGTGTGGCCATATGTTACCATTTGATGTACATGCAAGTTTCCCCCAATCTCTCTTCTCAGAGGTAGTTTGTCATTCTGCATGTGTAGTCCAAAGGAGATTCAGTTTTTGCAGCTTTTATGTGTGATTCTGCATGCTTAACACATACAAGTAATGACGATAAAAATACATCTGCTGTTCTGTCTTAAATTAGACAAAACGCTCTGTGAGGCATTTTTTGAAATCTACTCTCACTGTTTCCCTCAAGCTCTGTATTAAAGATAAGGGCATTTGTCTGGATGTGTTTGGAGTTTGATATAAAATAGTGAGGGAAAAAAAAGAGGATTAAAATGACCTTTTAAATCCTTTTGAGCGGCTATAGTGGAGTAAAGAGAAACATCTGTAAAGAAGCTGGAGTTCCATATTATATCAATTGAGTTTGACAGCTGCTGGGTAAGGTAAGACAAAATCTGATCTTTGCCCTGACTGTAATTTGTTCCATTTTAATTCAAGTCTTACAAATGAGAATATGAAAAAAGCCCCAAAGAGTAGCTTTTACAACCAAGGAGAAAAGGAATCTCTGTGTCTTTCCAGAATTTCAAAGACACTGAAGATCATAAGTCTGCTCCAGACATTAAGAGAAGCAATTGTGTGCCATCAAACACTGTTCATACATGAGTGTCAGTAATATAAGTCCTCATGCTAATACTGTTCGTCTGTGCTTTCCAGAACTGCATTTTCTGGCCTGGTCACCCCATTGCTAAAAGGTTGGGTTAAGTTTAGACCACTTAAACTACCTTGATAAGGTTAAAAACATATTGGAGATGGGTAAAAGGAGTAAACTTTGAGAGTTGGTAGGGGTCGCACAAAATGTCACAAAAACACACACCCATGTCATTTAAAGCATTTGAACAAATGACTGACACTGTTGTTTTTCATGCGAAGCACAATCTCCATTAAGAACAAGACCACTCCAATTAACCTTCTGTTAATTAAATTGCAACATGGAACAGAGGAAGGATCACAATGGCACGCTATTAGATTTAAAACCCATTGGGAGTCTTCAGGTAGGTGGGTAGAACATAATCCCGGCAGTGTGTTCGACAAGTTGTGACCTACAGTTTGTCGACACAGCAATGTCACATCTCATCACAGACCTGGAAGGAGGATAAGACATGTGGTTGCAGGTGTGAAGGAATTAGTGGGCAGGTAACAGCTCAATAGCTTAATGTATCTTTGGTGAGAGTGTAAACGATAAGAAGGACCTCTATCTCATCCTCTCCCATAAGAGGCTCAGTCAAACCTTGCAGAGCTCCAAGAGAGTGTTAACCTTGCTGGATTCCCAAAGCCAATCCATATGGGTTGGACTGTCTCTGCACATTTGTCTAAAGCTGAACACAGCCCTCCTCTTATATCATGCCAGCTGGTTCCTTGGCACGCTCCTCCTCATCCATTATGTATATCTGAGTCTTGGTTGATTGTTGCCACCTCAGAGAGTTCAGACTACACTGTAGCAAAGACCAGCATGAAGATTCTTACGCACTCCCACCACAGACCTGAGACAACAGAGATAGATCCTCTTAATAGCCAGGCCAACATGCAGCATTACATGCTGTGTGATGCAGCCAGGCCTACATTAGGCCAATTAACAGGGACAGTTGAAGGGAACAGCTCTGTGGTGAGCTGCTGCGATGAAGAAATCGATTTGGACCATATGTCTTTTGTACAATTATCCCTTTCATATGTTGCCGGGATTATGAATTATTATTAGTGAGCAGGACAAATGAGAGCAGAGCTGTCCTTTGCTGTCTTCATTATGATTTACTTCACTTTTGGCTTCTGTGGGAAAAGGATAAAACATAAGTGCCGATGCTGTAGAGAATGGTAATGACATTCCTGGAGGCATGCAGGATGGAAGCAGAATCTTTTGTCAGATACGGTGAATATGAATAATGCAATTAATGGGAAGCTACTGCAGGTTCCATGTCAAAGGCAGATAACAAATTGCTCATTTGATCCACAGTCTGTGTTTGTAGCAGAGATATGGAGACATGTACAGCACATACATACATCCACTGACAAATTGTACATCACTTTTCCTCATCTCAATTGCATCTCGCAGAAGTTTATGGTGCATCATTCATGACATTTAATTGGGGCATTCAGCCCAAATCATAAAGGTCACAAAGCAAAATTGATCTTAATTGGCTTGTAGTAATCAAAATGCTGTTATGTGCTAAATGAATGCTCTAATGTGAGCATTAAAACATTCATTAGCTTCAGAGAATGAAGGATAATTACCAAGGATGCAATTAGTGGAGTGAACACCAATGAAAGCACATTTAAACGTCCATTCTAGTAAACACACAACATTTCATGGTGGGTCTGTAAGTACAGTGCATCCCTCCCCCACTGTCTCTGATATCTGTGTGTAAATCTGCTCTCAGTTTGGAATTGACATGAACTACCAATTTCAGATAATAAGGATACGTGTGTCAGAGTTAAGCAGTTGATTTCATAAATAGATGTGCCAGGTCTCTCGCCTTTTCTTCAGATATCTTTGGAAAGTAATCTCACGCCGAAGTGATTGTGTGGAAAATGTCACAAGCCACAAGTTTGTTCTTGCAAGTTTTTTTGTTTACTTTTCAGTGACAGTTAAGGGTCTCATGGCCACAGCTAATGTCTTTCTTCAGGGACTAATGGGCTTTTAAGTGTATTGGGCTACCTCCAGCTTCACTGAAATGTGAATCTACCATTGTGGCACTATACACTTGGCTATTATCACTAATGTGAAGAGCTGCTCTTGTATGTACTACACTAAGCCCTGTGCCACACTGCACACTCATGTATAATGTATATTAGCTCTTTAGAATAATGAAGAATATCTTGTTTTAAAATTCTTTCGAGCTTTGAGCCCTGCCTGTAAAATGTTTAGATCTTTGTTACAGTGGCTAAATCATTATGTGTTGTATTGTAACGTGACTTAAAAACCAACAGAATTATGTAACCCCCTGGCACTTCTTTCAATAAAAATTTGATTTAGAGAGTTCATATGAAAAAATGGACTCAATAGCAGTAAAAATCCCATAGTGTACAATCAAGTTTATGTCAGTGGGCTGAAAAATGGACAGACAAAAATATATTCAGTCTCATTATTCACCACTTGAAGAGGGGATGTAGCGTAGCTGCTGGGAGAATTCCTCCTTCTTTCCTTCCCTTCAAGCACTGAAAATGAGTCCAATTTGAGTAGCATCTGCTCTGTGGGATCTCTGAGAGCACGGGCAGTAACAATGGCCCTCTGGAACAAGGTCCTTTCCTTCTCTTAATTGCAGCCACATGTGTGGTGGGAAAGAGCCCCTGCCTGCACCACTAGCCCTGGAATTCGTCCAGAATCGCCCACACAGTCACTGAGCAAGCACAGCCAGCAGCAAACACACTCTAATTGCAAAGAGTGGAGCCCCTGGCTGGAGAGCGGGGGGGTGCGCCAGGACCCTATGTTCTCGCTGAAGGACAGCTAGTGCTTTCACATTCCAGGACTAGCTCAAAGTGGTTACAGGCCATGCAAAAATGGCCAAATGGGGACACTCGGCATTGCGGATGTAACATATTTTGGCTGAACCCGAGAGCCATCGGCACGTTTCCAAGACTAATGGATAGATGTAAAATGTCCTTTTCTATTTGGACTGTCAGGCGATACTTCATCATTTTGGATTAGAAACATTGGTTAACATCTGTCTGCTGCTCAGCGGAGTGCAGAAGTGAATGCCATGTGATAAGTGCACTTCCAGTTCCTCTGCTTCCAGCTTTATCTGAGGACAGAGGTAATGGAGCTACCAACCAGACTGTCAGCTCTTCTCTTCCACATCAGTTTATTGCTCCGTATTGTAATAAGGTATTTTAACAGCTGTTTCACATGTTGAAACAGGTCCTTGGACATTCAGATACTGTAACTTTTAGCCAAATTGACAGAGGTTGATAAAATTGAATCTGACAAACTAGACCTCAGAGTGGTCTTCCACTGACATGGTTGGTGGTGCAGTCGACTGTCAAGGAAACAAGGCAAACATTACTGAGCATCAGAGGGCCATAGCAACAGTATGCCTTGCCCTGAGGAGGAACTGGGGTGTCAGTTTTACTGATTTGAGACAGCCTTGGTAAGGCCTCCATCACAGGAGATGTACTGCGCATTAAGCTGCCATGCTGCAAGGCTGTAGCATACACAAGGTCAGGGTGCAGATTTATGCTTCCTCCTAAGCAGAATGAACAGCGCGGGAGCTATCTAGGGTTTGGGGGAAATGAACCTTTTCATCACATTGATTTCCTAAAGCACCTGGAAAAAAGCTTTGTCAGCTGCTGGCATTTGGGTCTGATTGTGACGGATCTGCCCACGATCTGGGCCTCTAGCCTGGATTGGATTCTAGTAGTATGGTTTCCTGGCCATATGCTGTTTGAGTAATAGATAACACTTGTCTTTGGGTTATTCAAACCTTTGTACTTCTCATTCTATCAATATGTCACTGATTCACGTGCTGTGTAGTGCCAGTGGCTGTCTAACAAAAACGCATCAATCAAGTCCATCTTTTGTTTAACTGTAAGATGTTTCTCAGCCGTTGCTCAAACTATCTGAATCAGTATTTCAGCTACTGACATTTAAAATTTAGGTCTGTTTTGGTGGTAATGCGATATTATTCAGTAGATAGAAAAAAATAAGGTGCGTCCTACTTAGCACTTTAAATGTCATGTGAAATAATCAGAAGTCTGTACTGTATTTTGTCACTGTTTTGGTATTTAAAGTGAATGATTGCATCTTTAGAGTAATAAGCAATGTTAAAAGGCAAGTTACTTATTTCAGAGAACAGCAGCTGTTGTTGGCTTGAGCTCATGTTAGCTTCAATGGCCTGCACAGATGAACCACTCTGCAGCATAATCCACGTAATACACTCAGTGTCTTCTAAACAGTCATAACTTTGGTGAAATATGGATAAATCTATGGAGTGGTAACGGTGCAGCATGGAAGATCCGGCCATATTTTGTCAAAACATGCTTCCAGATTTTGGGTAGAATATCACTTCAACCAAAAAAATGTCAAAGCCCTCTTAGGAAACAGCCAGACCATTTATCAGCATCTCAGAGGTGTTTATGCTTTGAAGAACAGGGGGTTAAGACGATGATAAGTCTGTCTGCTTCTCCCTGTCTTTTCTCTGTGCGTTGCAGAGATAGGGGGATACGGGCCGAGGGAAGTACAGTATGTCATCTTGTCCGAAGCTTTGATCCTCTCAGCCTGCACTTCCGTATCTTTGAGTCCCTGTATGATGTTTGCTTGGACCCCATCACCTCTCCAATGCATCCATCCACCAAAGGGCTGGCTGTTTTCTGCCAGAGCCTCTGGGCATTTTCAAGCTCTGTAGTCAGGATGCTTAACTACAAAGAACATCAGGCAGCTTTGTTTCAGGATGCAGTTTGCTACAGTAAGACTATCAAATGTTTGTATTAAGCCCCGTAGCACATAATAAGCTGGCTCTGATGGCACAGCTTGTTATTAAATTTTAATTCTGGCTCGAAGATTGTTTTTATTTGCGCTACTCTTTATTCTCGGATAACAAAGACTATCTGAAGAAACTTCTGAGGGCCATCGATATCTTTATAGCCAATCTTTATTTTTCTCTTTTTAGTATGTATGTGATTATAAGATAATGATCATCAAACGATGTCCTGTAATTGAAGCTGAAGAACAGCGTTGTTAAAAATGACCTATGTCTGTGTAAATCTCATAATCATTTCAGCCAATCTAATTTAACCGTGTATCACATGTCCGCCGTGTACGTCTATCGCTGAAATCCAACAAATGGGAACAGAGCAGCTGATTAATGATTTCATAGAGATGTCTTTATCTGACGCCATTTTACTTTGACCACGTTGATTAAATCCTAATCAACACCTGCTTCTGCTGCATTTTGCCAGATTTGCCCCGTGTAGTGCAATCCAATAGAGTTCAAATTACTTCAGATGAAAGAGTGTCCAGGGAGAGAGCTGGCCATGCCTAAAGGGAGCGAGGATTAAGAATGTGTAATTTATTCAATGAAGAGCACTTTCCTTCCTGCCCTCTGTGGTTGGTCGCTTGTAGGAGCAGGTGATTCTGAATTTGAAATTGTATAAGAGATGACAGGTGTGAGATGACCTTTTTCAGCTTAGCTGTGTGCTTTTCTCAGCTTTACGAGGGTGTAGTCACATCTGAATGAGCAGTGGTGAAGCTGTCGGGTATCTTAAACCACAGCTTGAAATATAACTTTTCGATGTTTTCCTAAGCATGCTCATTGTAATGATTATTGTATCATGACTCTTGTTAGTGGCACAGGTAAATATGGCCATAGTGGCTATTTTTCAAATGACTATTAGCTGTATTGTCTTGTTTTTTACCTGAAGTCTTGCACAAGGGCTGGGAGATTTGGTTGGAATCAATGTCACAATATTATAAACAGTGTTTTAACAATACTGATGCATATCACGATGTCTGAAAATGATGAAGAAACTGAATGTAAAATAATGAAATTGAGGGCCAGTACAGTAAAGTGTGAGACACAGTTGTGTATTTACTCATTACAATTTGCTCAAAATCATTAATTTGGTCAACAGACATTTGTAAAACAGTAACACAATATGATTATTCCATTTTGATAGCACATGAACAATACGTGTACTATAGTCTGCTAGTACCTGTGTAATTATTTTCCCCCAGTACCTGTAAGCTAAGTGCTTCTGTATAAGGCCAAGTTAAGGTTTTGGTCTCAATGTTCAAAATGAGAAATGTCACAGATGGAGCCAGCTGCTAAAAGTGTTAAAGCGACTGTAAATCAATATCTGGAATGTAAGTGATTACCTAAATAGATATTGTAATCTAGGACTATAAGCTTTTTCATGCTGCTACGCCTCAGTGCATCGCGCTGATGCCTCCTGTATGCTCACTGTGACTGTGAATAAGACTGTCAGCCTAGAATGCAAATGTAAAGAAAATGTTTCAAACCATTGGCCCCAGTACAGAATGTGTTTGCAGCCTTTGACAACAATTTGAAATAACTGAAAGCACGCTGCATCCGCCTTTGTTCTGCTAAAGGTCATCTGAATTACAAATGGTGCTCCTACAAGTTAATTGCCATGACTGAATTCAGTATGAGTTTTTTTTTGTGCACTCTGTGAGTCTTCATGTTGTCCCTCCTAATACAGCTCTGAGGGACCACAGAATTGAGCTGGTGCGAGCCTCGTGGCAGGAGCTCACCATCAAAATCAGTGACGTCAGCCTGTCAGACGAGGGCCAGTACACCTGCTCGCTCTTCACCATGCCTGTCAAGACCACCAAGGCCTTTCTCACTGTTCTGGGTGAGCATGTCCGTTTTGGCCCGTTCTCCACAGGCCAATTACTTTGAACTAATTCTTCACAGCATGAATACCTGCACAGTGTGAATTAAAGTCTGTTTTTCTTCTGCAAGCGCTTGCTTTGTAGGAAAGTAACATTTCTGCAATGCAGACAACTAGAATAAGCATATTAGTAGTGTTACCATATTTCTGCAGGCAGGACAGCCACAAAAAACTCAACCTTTTCACATCAGTGTTAGACAGATGTGTTGAAGGATATGCAGAAATAAGAGAATATTAAAAGCCAATGCCGACACACTGTCAACATCTCCAATACGTTTATTTAGACTCACATTTCTCTAAGATCACCTACGCCATCTCACAGGAGAAAGCAGTCACAGTAATCTTGATTTGATACTTGGGCTAATTTATATTTAACTTTATTATTATTTATTAAACCACAAACTTCAGTTTTATGTATTTAGTTTCCCATTTATTTGTATAGAATATTTTTTTTTTCTAATAAAGTAAAAAATATAAACATATACACATTTTTGAAAAAATGTACTGTAAAGGTTAAATTTGATCTTGTCACTGACAGAAGAAAATAGCATGAATATATGAAGTGAATTAGTCTACCAGTAAATCATTTTAATTGTCGGAGAAATGCAGCCTATACCACCCACTGAGTCATTACTCAGCTTACCATATACATGTGTCATTTATATTTATATTTCCATGCACCACAGGAGTGCCAGGACGACCGGAGATCACAGGATTCACCAAGCCTGCCATGGAGGGGGACGTGATCACCCTGACGTGCACCACGCTGGGCAGCAAACCAGCTGCCAACATCCGGTGGTTTCGAAATGACAAGGAGGTCCAAGGTAAGCGGATGGTGTGGATTTCTCAGGGCACTGTATCCCCTTTTACCTCTTGTACCATCTCGGAGAGATCATTACTGTCAAGTCATTCAGCTGCTGCATTCCTTTGTGCTCATATTCATGCATTGTTCCACTGGCTGGGGCTTCAGCAGTGCCATGATTCGCCTGGCTCACAGCCAGCATCTCTGCTGTTGTTGGAAGCTGTCCAAGTGTTGCTGGACTGTGGCGTCGCTGTCCACATTTCACTACCTGTCCAAGGTGAAGACGCTTAGGAGTGCCTCTTATTGATTATAAAGTTAAGTGTACATCAAGTACCGCACAGCATTTTGTTTTCACTGTTAGTGGCACCAAAGTAATGATGCACTCAGCTGATTGATTAATAGAAACACAAATCAGTCACACAATGCTAAATGTCATCATCAAAAACAAGAAAATGTCACCTCTAGGGTTTGGTCTTGGGCCCATGTTTTCAATTTACTGTGATGTAAATCGTCACTTATTTAAAAGCTGAAAACAGCGAATATTTGACTTTTTTGGTTGAGAAACCTTTTAATTAAACAATTGACTTATTGTCAGATTAATTTCCTGTTAATCGACTGCTTGACTCTGTGTTAAACTGACAAATCGTTGTAGTGGTCATGTTTTAGAGGAAGGCTATCCCTCCAAAGCTGTCTGAGAGAGGAAGCATGAGCATAAACATATCATGCTTACAGATTGAGACCGGATGTGCGCTTCATCTTTTGTTTTTCACCTAAAAAGAATTTGAGCATCTCTCAAATTCTCTGTACTACGTGTGATGAGTTTATGTCATCCAGTCAGCAACGATTAGATTGGTGAAAAGAGTGAAGGGGATAGAAGAGCGCAGAAGAATGCAAACTCAGAAAGGCCACATAACTGTCTTGCCCAGGCTGAAAAGAAAAACAGTGACAGAGACAATGCATTAGGCAGCAGATGGTGCAGTGTAATGTGTGCTGATCACACTAAACCGGCAGAAGTTTTCTGTGGTTTCACACTGTGTGCCTTACAAGCCTTCACTTTCTTGTGTACCTCTTTCCAAACTGTCTGAAGCTCCGCGCTTTATATTTTTGCAGCTTTTATCACCGAATCATTTCTGCTTTAAAAAAGCACAAAAAAGACAAAAACATAAAAAAATAGGAGCGGAATGTTTTTCCTCAGCTTGATGGCAGAGGTAAACTGTGTGGAGCTCTTTAATGTAATGGAGCCTGCTGCGGAGACTCAGTGTGACAGTTGCTCTTTATTGAAGATTTGCACCAGAGAGCTTTTTCTTGGTGGTTCTGTCTGTGTCTGCCCAACATGGCATGATGATTGATGGGAGAGGGGCTGGGATATGAAGTTTTCTTGTTGAAATGACATGCACGTAGATTCCTGAAAGGCCAGTGGAGAGCTGGCACACAGCATCACAACCAGACTTGCTGTCCATCTCAAGAGGCACCGGGATGATCTCTTTTTTCTTTTATGTCATGAGATATACTTTAAAATAAATCTTTAAAGCTCTAAACTTAATATTCTGCACATATATGAACATAAAAAAAAAATGCCAAAATGTACTTTAACAGAGTTCAAGGGGTGCCACACTTTCACTCATGGCTTCAACATCAATATTTCGTGGATAATAATGAAAATGTAATACCATCATCCCATTTCCAGGTCAGCGGGCGTCGCAAAAATGCTCAAAAGAAAACAAAGAAAAATTCCCTCCATTTAAATGTGACGTATTAATGTGTGATGTCTGAAATGCACATCTCCAAAAAACATCACGTGCCCCAAGTCTGCCCCAACCCGGTGTCTCATATACAAATGTTCTTTTATTAGTTTTACTTGCGTACGGTGGGTTTTATTAAGCCGCTTGGGCAAACAGATCTAGTGTGATGCATCTCCAAGTCAAAGAGAGATAAAGAACAAAGCAGAGACTGGAGGGCTCGACTTATAAACTTCATTTCCATGTCAAAGTGTCAAAGGGGAGGAATGTCAATCAGTGCTCCGGATCCAAGTCTTTTATAGGTGCTGCTTTAAAGCTTTCTTTAGCGAGTATGTGCTGGGAGCAGCATGTTTTGCCATTGGTTCTTCTGTGGTAGATCATTGCCGCTAGTATCTGCTGTCAGTCAAATATATCCCCACTGGGAGACCAGTCTACAAAGCTCCAAGATGACAGCAGGTGTAATAGCAAAAACATGTCATATTTATTTCATGCTCTGATGATTTGTTTTTCAACAATTTATATTAGAAGCACACGGCATTACAAACCTCAAAATGCAACTGCCTTCCAGTGTCAAATCATTTGAAGAGTATAGAGCCATACAAATTACTTGTGTCGCTGAATGACAGCTAGGCGTCAAATTGTAATCTATTGAGGAAAAAAAATCCGCCCACTGTCGCTCTCTTTGCATACGTAAAGTGGCCTATATATTTCTTTCACAGTGACACAAACTCAAACACACAACAGCTCCAACCTGGTGGCTAATTTTATATTCATTTAAGCAAGATATCAAGACGTTTGTGTCTAGACAATAAAATGTAGATGGTGTTATTATTGCTATTATTATTGTGTTTAATCTGTGTGCTCCTTCATTTCGAATCCCATCCTGTTCTGTGATATTAAGTAGAGCAAAGATGAAATACACGTTTTTATTTTCAATAATATTACACCCCTCATTGCACAGCTGTATATTTCTCATGCTCACTCTTACTTGTCACATATGAACAGCAACAAAAAATAGCTAGAACTTTCTCCAGTCAGTGGACATGCTAACAACCAAAGAATCAAATGGGTCCAGCTGATTCATGTTCGCACTACTGTACACGCATTAATCTAAAGAGGTCTGATGATCACAGTGTTTCCCAGACACGGCGTCTGCTATAGCGGAGAGCGGGGGCTGTGGTAAATATTTTGCAGATCAGTGCATCATGTCATCTGACAACCTCTGGCCTTCACGTTGTATCTGAAAAATGTTTGAATCTTTGTGTCACCGTACAGGACTGACAGCTTGTTATTATATAACTTTGTTTTGAATCAATAAAGCAGCTTCCTTCCAAGTAAATATAACCAGCTCTACTCATGTACAGTATGGACCTTCACTTAATCACTTTCAGTATTGTGATCTATTTTTTTATTTGTTTGTCTTCTATCTCGGAGACGATTGCCTAATTTTACTTCACTTCTTCAGGTTTGTATTGCTATTCTCAGATACATCTGGCATAGATATTGTGTGACTTCGTAACAGCTGTACTTTGCTCCAGCATCATCTGCTTTGCACAAAGAAGGAAGAATGTCACCTTCTACTGTGGCTGAAAATATTACAGTCTGATAAAACATTAGATTCATGTGTTTTGAAGAAATGGTCTTTGCCACAATTTTGACAATGTTTTTTTTTTTTTCATGAGCTTTTTCTTTAATTTCATTTTCATTCATATCAAATTGTAGCAGTTTCCACTTGCGCCTTTCTTCTTGTCTTGTAACTACTTTGATGTTTAGTTCAAGTAAGCACTGAAATATAAAAACCTCTGGGGAATTAACCAACTGTTACGATTGCTTTATGAAATTAAAAATATGTCACAAACATGTAATCAAAGCTTCATGGATAACTTGAACAGCACATTATCATGGACAATTCATGCCAGTGAGTGGATTAAAACCACGACTGTGTGAACATATTTAAGCATTGTTCTCCCCACGACCACATTTATTCAAACTGGTTCGCCATCACACACTGGAACCCAACCACAGATTTACAGGCAGTATAGTTGTTAGCTTGTCCCAACTTTACCTTCCAACTAAACCAAACACCAAAAATTGTGCAAGGTTGTTCATTAGGGATAAACAAGCTCCAATGTAAAATCAAACACCCTAACAACTGCTAAATGAGGCATTTATTTTTGCAAGTATGGGTTTTAAAGGCTTTAAACAGCAAATTAATTGAGCAATTGGGTTACAGAATGAAGTGAAATTTCATCAATAACCTGTCAGTCAGCAGGTAGGAGGTCGCAAACTGTGCTGAGCAGGAGGTTCACACATTAAAAGAAGCACCTTTTGAAATAGTTTAAAAGTTAGTAAAAAAATAAAAATAAAGAATGCCTGTGATGCCTTCATAAAATAATGTCTTAAATTGTTATGCAGTTACTTCTTCAAGGCTGTGGACAAATTCGCCCAGTGAACATAATAATAATCTGAAGGGAAGGCACATTTTAAATCTTCTAAACCGTACCTGACCAAACCCAATTTTACTCTTATTAAACTACATTTATGAAAAAATCGAATCCTGCCACAGAGGTTCCGCCTGGTTAAAACAGACGCAGAGGTGCTGATTATAGGAGTGCCCTCAGTTGCCTGAATGCAGATCTGCTTACCTCTTGGGGTTCTAGTTCAAAGCAGGTGCACCTGGGCACATTCACATTCTTATGAAAGCTGCTCTGCGTGCTCTCTGGCGATGCTCGCAGCCGCCTTGAAACAGACTGACAGCTTCTCTATGGCAGCTCTGATGCTGCAGGCGACTTGATGAATGAGAGGAAAAGCTGGAGAGATTTGTGTCTGACGCCACAGAGGTACTTACTATCCCCCCTCTGTACTTCAGGGCAGGCCTTTGACTCTCAAATGTAAGGTCTGTTTGCTCAAATGATGTGTGATGTTTGAAATCAGGTCTCAAAAATAATCTTATTTATGATGCATTAATCAACCCAGTTGTGGTGTCCTGGAGGTCTGTGAGGTTGGATATAAAATGGTGATTTTTTTTATATATATATATATATTTTGGTTGTCTTTTCATCTCCCTCCTCTTGCAGTTATTTTCTTTGTCTTCTTCCTCTCGCTATTTGAAGTTTGACACAAAAGGCAACAGTAATTAATATGAATCAGATCTAGAGAGAAGCAAATACTTTCACAAATTTCTAAGAAGTTAATTAATGAAAAATACAATTTCACATCACTTGCATAATCAGATTTTCAAACTGTCATGTGTACAAAAAATTCCTAAATTACTAATTAAGTTCATGCAATTGTAGCTTACAGCAAAAGACAAATCAAATTAAAGACTAAATAATTAGTTTATCTCGCCTTTTTTCCCTTCTGTTGAGGTGAAGCTATAAAAAACACGAAAATTATCATCTGTACAACAGAATATTTCAGGATTTTGTCAATCCATTTCATGAAAAAGTATTACCATAGTTGTGGTAAGTACAGAGGAAGATTTCATATTGAATCTGTCCTCCTCAATAGCAACAGAAAAATGCAGGTAGCAGCAATTGTAGCAGTAGTAGAAGCAATCTTCATAGTAGCAGTAGTAGTAGAAGTAGAGGTTCCACTGGAAAGTCCAATAAAGAATTAATCCCCTTGCACATGACAAAATCAAAGAGGATCAGTGGAGTGGAACAAATGGGCCAGATCATCCCAAAATGATGATGATATGGGTGATCTGTGTTTCATTGCAAGGGGCTGTTAGTATTTAATAGACCAAGGGATTGAACAATTTGTGTGTGCATGTGTGTGTGTTGATGTGTGCGTGATAGAGAGAGAGAGACGTATGTATTAACTGGCTAAGGTTTGCACTGAACGGCAGAAAGTCCAGAGGAAGAGATGGGGGGTTGGTGGGGGGAGTGCAGGGAGGATCTAAGGGGTGAGGAAGGCAGCAGCTCCAGTCCTTCTGAGACTGTCGTAAAGTGATGCCTTTGTCCTTTTTGCCTTGTTCAGGTGCAGTAGCCTCGGACAGCTGTTTCCACCGAAAAGTGATACTACAACACAAAGCACTGACAAGAGAGCAGCAGAAAATGACAAAGAAATGCTTCCAATTACAAATAAAGAGGAATTTGTGAATGAAAAGATCACAGGGCAGGGAAAAAACAAACATGAATCCAGATCTGAGGCTGTGTGAAGGGTGAATGTTTGGGTATGAAACGAAGAGGAAAGAAAGGAAAGGTGTGACTGCAACTATGGAAATCCAGCCCGCACTGCCGGGAGAGTGTGCGCCTGTTTGTGTTGACTGGGATGTCTGAGAGATGGTCCTGGAGGAGCAAACACACCCAACCAACCGAGTCAACGCTCGTACAGCTCTCCCTTCACTATTCACTCTACTTTGACTTGACTTTCAAAGGCCAAGGATTCTTTCCCTCGAAGGAGATGCAGAGAAAAACAACAACAACAACAACAACAACATCAACACTGCAGCTCTCTGTGTCAGCAAAGCAATGTCTTGAAATACAATTTCATGTTTCTCACGTTTTAGTTAACGCACAAGCTGATTTCTGTTTTTCTCTGCCTCTTTTTTATTTTTTTTTGCATGAGGGGCTTACACAAAATCCTGAACTGTTCCCCAGTAATTGTAATCCACTGGACCCCTGTTCATTTTGTGACTCTTTGCAGGCACTACGAAGATGAATGCCACAGGAAAATCATTCACAGTGTGGAGCAGCCTCCAGTTCCAGGTGGACAGACGGGACGATGGCGTCGCCTACACCTGCAGCGTGGAGCACATATCTCTGTCCAGCCCTTACATGACAACCGAGGTCCTGGAGGTCCACTGTGAGTGTAGTCATACACACTGTGCAAATGGATTAGGTGTAAGATTAGCATTGAGAAGAAATAGAAGGATTGAGATTACATTTATGTCTGCAGGTTTAGCTTTGCATTTGCTCAGGATTAGTGTAGGATTAGTTTGCAGGTAAGGGATTAGTACCAAAGCAGAACAGGGATATGGGCTAAAGCTAAGAGCTGCCCAGTGGGTAAAGAACTAACTACTGTTGTACTTTGTTAGTGTTAGAGTTAAAGCCTCGAACACACAGTACTATCACAGCGTTGGAATTTTTTGTTTCTTCTTCACAGATGCCCCCCATCTGGAGATCACACATTCATTGATTATTCCACAGGAAGGGCAATACCTCAAACTGGAGTGTGTTTCCATAGGCAACCCGATGTAAGTTGGCATTTATTTACAGCTTCAATTTGGTGACAGTTACTAGCATGAAAATAGGCAGCTGTGTGATTCCTCTTCATCACAGCATGTCATTTTTCAGGGGCACTTCTTCAGTTTTTTCGTTATTTCCTTATATTCAGGATGTTATAAGCAGCAAAAGGATAGAAAAGGAACATATTGTCTGTATTTTCTGTCGCAGACCTGAACCGGTGCTGTGGTCTAAAGATGGAGGAGAGCTGCCAGACATCGAGCGCATGATTGTGGAGGGCAGGGAACTAACCATCACCACACTAAACAAAACAGACAATGGCACATACCGCTGCGAGGCCAGCAACCACCTGGGGACCAGCAGTGCCGAATATATACTGTTTGTATATGGTGGGTACAGTAATGGCTAGTCTTGTTGTGGATGATCAGTTTTTGTGTTGCTTTATATTCAAGGCTTTGCAGCACACTGTAACTCAGAGATAGTTGGTCTTCTTCATAAACAAACAAAGCCAGCAGAGCGTTTGTCAGTCTGGCAGTTTAACCTAAAGAGAAATCAAAAGCCTAACAACAAAACAATAATAGCTACCTTAAATATGACAGTAGGAGATCAGCATCACCTGGAATTTCAGTGTGTTAGATTATCTGTCAATCATGATGACTGATGGAGACATGTTTAAAGAACATTTTGAATGACAATTTTTATGACAAATACAATGTGGATAAACTTTCGACTCATCCCCCCATGACCGTGTGAAGATAAGGGGGTATAATGTATGGATATTTATGAAGGCATAAATCAGCAAACTTGTAATTTTGATTACAAATCCACATGCTAGTTCAATTCAGCTCAAACTAGTTTTAAAAGATCTCATTTAAAAGTCTTACAGTTTAGATTTTTTATACCTTTATACTTTTTTGTATGTATGTTCTTACTCTGCAAGGCAGCCTGTGGTTTCCATTCAGTTTCAAAAATATGCAAAATAATCAATCAGTTGAATTCATCAGAGTGAATGTCATGTCTGTGTGCATTTTATCAGCCGTGTGATCATGTCATAACTCAAGCAAAGTAAAATAATAATCATTTTTATATACTGCTGAGAAATGAATGGAAACCAATTGGTTCCTGGAACAATGAAAAGTTTAGCAACAGGACATAGCTCTAAGCCAGAACTTTTCAACCTTAGTAGGAAAAAGTGATTTAAAATTTGTTCATTTGTATACTGATGGCAGCGGTGCATCGGGGTCACACCAAGTGGGGTTCAGTGTGTTGCTCACAAACACTTCCACATGCAGATTGAACCGCCAACCTGTTCTACATCCTTGAACCACAGCTGCCCTGTTTTGGTTTGCAAAATAGGGCATCTGTAATGTGAAGTATGATTTGTAGTGAATGGCACAAAACTGGTAAAACTTCATGGACCTGTGATATAAACCTGTTATATGATTACGTTGCATTTTCTGACGGTGGTAATGCAGGATTGGATGAAATACAGTAAAAGGTGGCTTCCAACATCTGACTACAAATATGAAAATATGGATAAAAAGTTAACTCCCAAGTGTTAAATCTGTAATTCTGTGGTTAAATTAAGACTAATTCCATTTTTGGACCAGCACTGGTAGTGCAGCAAATTGATCTGTAGTCCTGCAGGTCACCAGTTTGCAGACCATTTCCCCAAGAATTCACTTCCAAATCTTGCCTTGGCAATGCGCAGGATAACCGAGTTTACCTCACGGTACTGTACATATCGCTGCACAGGTTTAGCTTTTGGACTCTTCCTATGAGGAAACAGGAAGAAAGTGTTAAGGATGCAGAATTTAGCTTCCGAGTACCGCCTGGAGGAGAGATAAGTTAATCCCGAGACAGTGGAGCGACTGAGAGAATAAAGACAGCATGGTGCAGGAAACGGATCATTAAGGCCTCTGCAGCACATGTTTATAACGTTTATCAAATACAGCCAAGTGAAAATACAAAAACAAGGACAGAATATTAAAATTCGACATGGATTTATTTGTTTCCATTTTTGCCAATTAAACAGTCCTACACGAGAGTGTAGTTTGTTTGGGAGCGACTTATCACAGCTCAGACGCTGGACTTATTCAAGCTCACAAGCAGTTAGAGGATGCACAGCAGCTTCTTTGTTCGATTTTAAAGGCAGAGGCTTTTGAGCAGAGAAAGCCCTTCATTGGGAAAAACTGAAGAAAAAGGAGGACGACACGTTTGTCCTTTCAGCTTTTGTTATCTCTGTCTCTTCTTTCATTGTGAGCATTGAATGAGAGTAGGAAGCCATGTCAGGCTAGTCCGTATCATCCTGTCGTATCTGGGAGCCACGTGCTGGGCCAAAGTCTCAGTGCTTAGATTTCGAGAGATTTTTTTTATTATTATTTCAAATGTAAATCAGAAACATTCAGCTTTATGTAATTCACATGGGTTGTTAAAGTCATACATGTATGTGCCAGGGAGCTGTTAACAGAGGAAATACCAAAGCTTATACCCGACAGCAGCCCTCTCACACTAAATACAAAGGTCCTGGTTACCAGGGAAGGATGAAAAATTGAGCCGAGCAGGTAAAAGATGTGCGAGACGGGTTCATTTCCACTGATGATGACAGTCATTCTTCAGCGCTACGCCGCGTCTAGCTGAATACTTACCGGGTCTCTTCGGATCATCTCAGCCTCTAAGCCTAATTTGCTAATGACAGGAGAGCTGAGAAGCAATGAATGTCATCGCTCCGCCGCAATTTAGCACCGTCTGCAATTATGCTCCTTAATACGCTGTATTAAATAAAGCAAGGAAACAGTGTATATGATAATTACAGCGATGTTAGAGAGATAGTAGTTAAATACAGTTGAGAAATGATTGCATCTGTTTGTGAGGCTGCAGGCCGGCTTCTCATGCTCATACCCTCACATTTCACTCATTCATTCTGCGCTTTCACCTCAACGAGCATGGCATCTGTGTGGCTAATTACCAACCAGCCATCAATTGCTTGAAAAATATTAGATATAAGTAATATCAGTCCTTCATGTATGACCCATCTTTCTCCCAAAGATACTGCTGAAAGATTTTGGTCAGAGCTTGAGTCATTATTTTATCATCTGTGCATTTTATTTCATTATTTTGTCTGCATTCAGAGACCAGAAACAACCCACTGCACCAGCCTCGTGCCGTAATTGATTTGTTTTCTTTGATTTTCCTGTACGTTTTCTCATGTTGAGCCTGTTCCATGCAGAGGGATTTGTTTTTGCTCCCGTTGTTTCTGTTTTCATATAGCAGACGTCATCACCTTAATGCCTCCATCCTCAGCTCCCGACTCCACCTCTAGCCTCTGTTCTTCCAGTCTGCTAATGCTGACATTCCCACATCAGGCGTAGGCAGTCACAGCTGTGTTCGCAGGTACGCTTGCAACCCGTCCATGGCCCCGCCTCAACGCTACATGCACTTACAAACATGACACTGAACACACAGTTGATGATTGATGAGCTAACAACCAGGCTTTGAGCTAGAAAATAGTATTGTTTTAATGGATGAATTCAATACTGTTTCTACCCCCCTTTCCTTTCTGCTTTAATTTTTTTTTAGATACAGCACTGTTACCTGACCAGCATTTTTATTATGGCTGCTGATGAGTTTTTTTATTGCTTGCTGACATTATGCAGATGTTGTAGGAGTAAGTTACCACATTAGGTAGTTACTGTTTGTAAACTGTTGCATAAATTTACATCTTTGCAGAAGCAGAAAATAGAAAACATGACAGTGTTTATACTTTTGTTGGTAGGCTGAATGATTCTGCTATTACAACCAAACAATACAAACACATGCAATTACATTTGAATAATGTTCATCAAAATCACATGCGCCATGTGTTTGCTTCACTTCGCCTCTCCTAATGGAATTACTGTTGTAGTGTGTGTGTATGACTTTGCCATGTTGAGCCTCAAGAGCACTGCAGGTGGAACATGCCTTAACAGTCGAAATAACTTTTGTGTTGTGATGGAGAAAACACAAAGGTTGCTTAGGTTTGGGATGTGCTGCATTTTGCTAATCAGCCCATGGGCCTTAAAGATGCCCTGCGGAGTTCTCCTCTAAACTAACAAAAGTTATGCTGTGCGCTTTTCACCAAAACACATTATGTGTGTCCTTGAGGTCTAGCAAACATTTTGAATGCATTTGCTTTCTCATAAAATATTTGGCTCTTTTTCTTTAATATTTTAAATTGTGCATTGTTTATATCCATGTTCATTAGCTTGCAGCCTCACTGACTGCCCTTGTGAATTGTTGCACAGTCAATCGATGGAAAAGCTTGAAACTGGTGGCAGGAATGCGAAATGCATCAGCTGTGTGCATGTGAATCCTTGTGCACATGCACAATGAAAAACAACATTAAAACATTACCTCATATGACTACTAGAGGTAAAAACAAACCTATGAACTGTAAGGACACAACTTCTCTTTATAATGTTGGGAAAAAATGCAATAGTGGAGTTGAATGACATGTCACCTGATACCTGAATATATTTAAGTATGAAAAGTCTGAAAGGGAATGCTTGCTTGCTATATTAAAGGGTCAGTCCACACAAAGGAAAAAAAAAACCTCATTTACTTTTAGTGTTGTAGGCATACAGATAGTTTTGTTTTTATTTGTCCTGGTTTTGAGATATTTGTCTCTAAGATTTATGCTTCCACTCTAAAATAATGGTGGTTAATGGATTTTCATTTGTGATGCTCAAAACATTAAAAAAAATAACTTGTTTCTGAGACAGTTTATTAGACAGATATCTTTCCTCGTAGGCAAATACCAAAACTATCTGCATGGCTGCACACCATAGATGTGAGAAAATATGTTTCTTTTAATTCTCAGTGAGCTCATAAATTATGGGTGTACATTGCCGATTATTCCCTCAATATCTCAGTATGTACACTTTTGTTCTTCATCTTGTCCCTGTCGACGTATCATGTGACCGTTTCCAGTAACTCCGGTTAAACATGCATTTGGCTCCGACAGCAAGCTTCGCTTTGCGTCACTTCTGCACGCTGTTACAGTAAAAACTCAGAGAAGCAGACCATGTTAATTTCTCATGTTTCCTTTGAACTTTGTGGTCACCTTTTTTATCACGGTGTTGTTCCCCTCGTCTTCCCTTACTGCTGTCACTGTCTGCAACCATGGCAACAGCCAAAGACTTTCCAGGGCCTACAACAGGTAAATATCCCACTAGATGATCATTGCAAGCCAGATTTACAGTGTGTGATGCTGGATCTGGATCTGGGTCAGGACACATCACGACCTCCACACAGCATGAGCCAAACCATCACCATGCATGGATGCTCACTCTGCTGACGCCAGCTGCTTTCTCTCCAGCCATGTCACAGGCTGCATAAGTTATCACACAATATGTTTCTGGGTTGGTTTGTCTTTGCACAATGAAATGGACGGCTCTATCTGTGTGGAGCTGGGCTGGAGATCGGATTTGTGCTGGTGTGTAAATGTTTGATTTCAGGTCATGTGGTTACAGCAGAAATGGAAGGGGAAGTTCAAAATTCTTTGCGGGGAACTCTCTCTCGTGATCACATAGTTCTTGAAAACTATTTCCATTTACCATATTTTCTAGGTTCATGATGTGGACATGGTTGCAGCAATTTAGTGTGATATGTTATTGAAATGATATATATGTGTGTGTGTATTTTAAAGGTTTAAAATACTGAGGCTATTATTTGTTTCTATGTGACATAATGGAAACAGGATTAATGGGGAACTGACTCATTGATATCTCTGTCGGTGTGCCTCTGAAATATCTGTAGTTTTCTTTTTGTGGCTGTGTAGTTTCTTAAGTGTCGTCTTAATATTTCAAGTAAGTTCTAATTTTTGCAACCATCTTTTTTTGACTATTGCCTCTGCAGTTTGTTCGAGGATTGACATAAGCATAATCAGTGTATTTGCACGTGAATTAAAGAATTAGAAAAGGGATAAACACTTAATGGTCATTTACCCATTCTATAAGGTGAAAGCATAAGTAGCAAGTTGTGTTGAGATGACAAGTTCAGCTGCAGACAAGCAAGAGCAGTTCAGCTTGTCTCATTTCTGTGCACCAGCCGCGTGTGATACGAAAACTGCTTATGCCCCTTGCTGACAGTGGAGTCACGGTACAGATCATTATGTCCATCAACATGCAACCAAACTGTTGTACCAAAACAGTTATTGCGTCAAAGTCTGAAGCGCCTGCTTGTGAGTCCCTGACAAAAGAATCGTGGTGGTTCTATTCTGCATGGTGTTCAATAAACTGCATGTTTCACAACTTCATCTTTTTTTTATTTTTAACGCCAACACTTTGGGTTGCTGAAAATGAGGGCTGCATTCCGTTAACGGAGGAGTATAATAAGGTTTGTAGGAACATCCCCGCCGTCATTTCCCAGGGTCACTTTGCAAAACTGAGCACAAGCCATAGCCATTCATCAGTTTGAGATAATGAGAGCACACGAGGTGCACAGTGAAGACGTAGCCACTTACAGTTTATTACAGGACAGACACAAAGACATGCTCCTGCATGGGAAACCTTCAGATCACTCTGCCCGGAGGATGCCTCATGTTAAATAACACTTATTTAAAAAACCTGATCCTCAGCAGCAGAATCTGGCAGCGAGCACGGGGGAAAACACAAAGACTGGCTTCAGTTAGACTTCAACTTTCTTGCAGCACATTGCTGTTGCGAATGCCCATTTTAAATTGTGCAGGGATTTGTGGTATTTCTTACGATTACTTCTTGTATAACTCTATTCAAGCCCTTCAAAGCAGGCATGTCGGGCTTCTCTAAATATGACAGAAGATTTTTTTTTTCAGGATAATTGCAGGAATCAAATATTTTCATTGCCGTTTATTAAATGTCTGCAAAACATCTTGCAGGTGTTAACATTATCTCACCCTTCCCTCCATCTCTGTATCTGCTTTGTTTCAGATCCTAATGCTTTAGGACAACACGGACCTGACCACGCTTTAATCGGCGGTGTAGTTGCAGTCGTGGTCTTCATCACCTTGTGTCTGATAATAGTTCTTGGACGATATCTGGCCAGACATAAAGGTAAAAGCGGTCACTTGAGCTCCCTTGAATAACAATTTTCTGGGTCAGATTGAATGTACACGTCTGGTGCTTTCAGCTTGTGGATAACTTGCTGTATTTCTGTATGTTTACAGGGACGTATCTAACGCA
Source organism: Chaetodon trifascialis (assembly GCF_039877785.1). Classification (NCBI taxonomy): domain Eukaryota; kingdom Metazoa; phylum Chordata; class Actinopteri; order Chaetodontiformes; family Chaetodontidae; genus Chaetodon; species Chaetodon trifascialis. The sequence continues at coordinate 25,007,906 of NC_092064.1, read as the reverse complement.
TGAGGCCAAAGGAGCAGAGGACGCCCCCGATGCAGACACAGCCATCATCAACGCTGAGGGAAACCATGTGCATGCAGAGGAAAAGAAAGAGTACTTCATTTAGACTTCTGTTACTCTTCTCCTTCGTTTCATGACAACTTTTGACAGCAGACATGCAATTTTAAGCTGCCTCAGCGTTACTCCATGATCTGTTTTGCTTCACTTATTGTTCTTTTGTCTTCTCCAGAAAGCTCATGCTTGGATATGCTTGTTTTCAAAGCATTCGCTGACAATATAGCCTTCTCCTTTTGTATTCAATGTAAACCATGTACAATTGGATTATTTCCATTTCAGTTTTACGGTGCCTAACTGCTGTACATTTTTCTGCATTTCTTTCACGGCTTGCATTAACCTTTTTCTCTACTCTCTCTTACTTTACCTGTTACACAACTTTTTGCAGATTTTATAAAATTCAGAAGCAACAAGAAATGCTCTTCAACTCCAGCTGGAGTTAAATCTTAGCTTTTCAGACTGTTTTGCTTTAAGAGCAGAATATGTTAAATACATCAATTTATCAAGTATTGACATCAGAAGAATCTTTTTAGGGATTAAACAGTGGTTTTGGTTGTTTTCTGGAGTTAACCCCATCTGGGCCATACAGCATACAGTCAAAAAATCGTAAAACAGACCAGACAAAACAAAACAGCACAATCTTTGTGATTGTCTCTAGTTGAAATCAGCCCCCTCTTCACACTGTCTGTATATTTCCGCATCGATTTATTTTCAGTTTTGGCTCCTGCTGTTGATTTGTACCAACAGAGAAGAAGTTAGAAAATTAAAGCACAAAGTCTGAGGACTAACATGGAGGGAAAACACATCAACTGTTTCTTGTCTCAGGATTCAATATGAGTCTAGATGAAGAGGTGTCAGACATGTGATGAAGATTTGAGTACACTTGCAGATATCGTCATGGATGAGGAACTTTAATTTTGGTTGCCGATTTGATGTTAGATCCAAACTGAATGAGTGGAACCTTGTGGGGGTTCATTATTTATGGTACGTTGAATTTTATTGAACAACTATGCTCAATGTGTGGATATTGCTGTAACATACTTTGCTAACGTGAATATTGGTGAACAATATTGTTGAATCTTGGGATCCCTGACACATTACAATTTGTATATTAGCATATACAGTATTTAAATTATTCCAAAACTCTTAATTTTTTCCCATTATCTAACAAGAGGTTGCTTTGCCAGATGGCATGTAAATAATGTGTAATTATTCGATTGCAGTAAAAAAAATAAAAATAAACATTGGTTGTAGCTTTTAATTTCAGGTCATATCAGTTCCCGTCACTTTGATGAGATTGTTTTCACACTTTCAAAGATTTTTTCAAACAGGGATTCTAATGAATTGCTTAAAATGTGAAAAAAAAGAAAAAAGAAAAAAATTCTGGTCAAAATATATGTATTTATTATTATGATTGATTGACATTATTATATAATACTATATTGATTGATATTATTGCTGTTACTAAAGTAGTTGTCTGACATTAACTTTTCCATTTTTTAATTCTGTAACTTACCATAAAACACAATACAATGATCACCGTTATGGCCTTTGAGTTTGCTGCAAACAGTACTAATGACATGTTGAGGCATTGGTGAATCAGACATCCCCTCACTGTATATAGTCACTGTATCAAAGACATTGAACCACATTGCCAATGCTCATACATGTTATTTTGTTAGTTCAATATGATGCTATAAATAACTCATTTTGTACAAAGTTTTAATCGCTGTAATTAATTTGCTTTTTATGGGGGATGTGTGAGGTTTGCTTTTTTCTCAGTATTGATATTCATTTTTCAACTATGCCACTGTAAAAAAAAAAAAAAAAAAAAGAGAGAGAGACAAAGTGCAGATTAAAATATGAACAACTTGAAAACTGCCATTTTGTTGTGACTAGGTTTGTACTTTAAATGGACTGAAGAGTGATGCTTTGTGCTCATGAACTACAGCGCTATTACCCACAGTCACAATATCAGTCTGCACAGACTGCACATGTACAGTTACATAAAAGGAGACATATGCTGATGGTCAGTGCTTTGACCAAAGTTACACTGTAATTGTTATTCCATGCAACTGTTGAGTATTACTCGGTCTTTAGTATTAATAATATATGCTAAGTGTTGAAGGATTAAAAAAACATGAAGCTCCTCAGGAAGATTGCCCGAGGCTCTCAGCTCCGCTCATGATTTGTGCATTAATACAGGGTGACAAAAGGAAGACTTGAGTCTCCCCGAATTCCTCCCCATCCCTCTGAAACTGCGTTCGATATGCTTGAAGTGGCTTCTCGAATCGACCCGCAGATGTCAACGCAGCAGGCTGCTGTTGCTCTTGTTTTAACAAACTTGAGAGAGGAAGTAGGCTGGGTGAGGAAAACTGCAGGCAAACCGCTTTGTGATGTGACATTATGGTCAAGGATGTTAGGATGCAGCTGATTGCTTTAATTGGAAGTGAAATGATAACACTTAAGATGAAACTTTATTGATCCCTGTGGGGAAATGAGATCATTAAAGAAGCAAATAATAATAGCGTCTAACAGGGAAAAAGACAAATGGAACAAATGTTCTAAATAGATGACAAAATTTAAAAAAAAAAAAAAAGTAGAATAAAGAGTGAAGCAGCAGTAGAGTAGATAATAAATATAAAATAAATATATGTGGATGTTGCCTTTGTAATGATGCAAAACATGGAAGAGGAGTATGGATCACTTATTTATAGATTGGTACAGGTACTAGCATGCACATCTTCTTAATACTGAAACTAAGGATTACTGCAGGATGAATATGTCCTCTAGATGAGGATTAGTATGCATAAAAATGCAGCCAATGCAAAATCAAATAGTGTGCTCATGAAAATACCATTATAAGAGGCACATATGGGAAGATTCAAAAAGTATTCCAAGAACATTGTGTGCATTATATCCACATTATCTAAACAAGGGTATATGTGTGGACATGAAGTGTAATGATCTGTAGACGAGCATTATAAAACTACACCTCATCAGACTTACATTTGACTAAAGCAAATGTTGATTATAGTATCTCACCTAAAGTAATCTTGATACTACATATACGTCAAACCCTACCAATTTAGAAAAATAAAAGAAAGCACCTTTTATAGCCCATTATCTTTGCTTCAGTGACACAGATTAACTTTTTGAAATTTGAGGATGGATAGAATGGCCTTGTGCAGATTACTGGGCTCATATTAAATATCTCAACATCCTTAAAGGGAGCTCTCGTTCCAGGACACGGGGCCCGAGTCATTATGATCCTCCATTCTTCAGCTCTCATTGACCTTGAGCATAATGTTGCTTCCCAGCAGACTAATGTTGCCATTATCAACACACTGTCCGGCCAACCATCTGCCTGCTTCACACAGCGCCTCGCTCCCCCTCTCCTCTCGCAGAGACAGCTCCCAATGCTCACTTCATAATCATTACTACCAAAAGCCCAACCAGTTCAAATAAACATCAGCTCCCACTATCAGACTCCTTCGTGTTATTAAAAGCTCAGTGCTTCGTTAAGCTATGTAAATTGAGATAGACTGTCTTGAATAATGCCTGGCAGAAAATAATGCTAAGAATTCATCATAATTTAGTAATTGGATATCGAGGGAGGAAACACTCATGCGCAGTCGTAAATAGTGAGTTGGAAAATGGATTTTCTCTTTACCCTTGAAATGTGAGAACCATACCGTGGGCAATGTAACAATCACTGCATGACCTCTGAGGAGGCCTTGTAAGTCTTACTAAACTGAAGAAACTGATCCTCACTGTACCCTGTAGGCAGGGTCCATATCAGTCCTCCAGCTCACAATAAGCTCTTATCAAAGCAGAACAGAAGTCTCTGACAAAATCCTTCAGGGATGAATTGATATCTTAAAAAAAAAAAAAAACATTATTACACTTAAATATATTAGGTCTACAGCACAATTCTGATTTGGCAATCTTGAAAATGTATTCTTGAGCTAATAGTCCTTGCAGTGGAATTTTTAGTGCTGTATAGTTCCATAGTGTTTGCCTTGCTGTCAACATGAAGACTGTGGTAGAAAAGTTTTTTTTACAGTGACTTGGACCAGGCTGTTATCAACACAGTTTGTGTTTTTTCTTCTTCATCCCGCAGTTCTGCTGTAGATTAGTGACAACTGGAGGAGCCTTCGCAAAACTGTGCATGAAAAGCCCTCCAACCCTGACACAAATAGTGATCCTTCTTTTGGATTAACAGCACAACGTTTTGTCCCAAAATAACAGTAATTCCACTTGTTTTCACTATCCAAGCATGTAAATTGCCTTGTGTAATTCACTGGGCGATTTGCTGAGGAAGTAAAAGGATAAAAGGATTTCAAAGATGTAGCGGGATTGCAAAGCGAATTCAGTGTGCTACACAGAACTGATGAAGAAATGTTTGTCCTCTGGATCATGTTTTTAATTACAGATTTAACAGGTATTAGTGACACTGTGAAGTAACCCAATGGTTCTTCCAAACCTTGAGTCAGTGCCGTATTTACCGATAACGATAATCACATGCCCAACTGGAAAAAATCAATCCCAGTATGTTTTTTCTTTGTTTGTTTTTTAAATTTTATCAATATTGTGTCATCTTTCAAATTGCCTGCCAGGCAGAACAAATATTTTGGAAGTGTTTACTCGTAGTCATTGCTCTGTTCCCAAAGATGAAGTGCGAGAAACAGACAGCTGAAGATGAAATTCACAATTTTTCAATATCCTCCTTTTTATTTTCAGAACTTCTGTGTTGGGAGTCTGTTGTTGTTGCCCTTAGAAGCCTGGGTTTGCATTGTTTATGTAAATGGTTTTGTCTTTGATTGACAGCCCATTGTAATAGAAAATTGGGTAGAATAATAACGGCATGTTTACAACATTGCTGCTACCTTGGAAGAGGAGTCATGATGATGCCAACCGGCATTGCAGGTAGACTCTTGGAACAAATTCTCATGAATTTGTGAAAATACCCAGAGATAGAGATTACCTTAAATGGTTTCTTGCTTTTATATATGTTCAAACAGCAGATTTGCATGTAAGGCTAATATAAGTGGAGCAGAGCTGAGCCATCTGTAGCCCCTTTTGACTTACAGCTGCAACAGTCATGCCTCATTTTTATCGCTGCTGAATCCGAGGACTGTGGGATATTATCTTGAGATGTGTTTTGCCTAATCATATTTGATGAGATTAAACAGATCACTCACACTTCCTCTTGTGACAGGGGCGAGTAGAAGTTAGAAGGAGTCAAATGATCTGGAACAAAGAACATGAGCTTGTGTATCCCACCGGATGCATCACCATGCCATTAGTCTAGATGAATGTGTACAGTCAGATACAATTTCCTTGTTTGCTGCATGAGGGCTTCCACTTTGTGAGGCAGCAGCTCCGCTGTTCGAAACAGGCCACTTGCAGGCTCATGGATTGATGATTAAACAGGGCTACCCACTGTATTTTAAACTCATTCATCCAAACTGACTCACATTCTCTGTGGTGCATCTTTAAATAGCCTGTCCTGGGATTGTCTGTCTGCCATTTGATTTATTCTATATTGTATTTTTAGATCTAATTAAAACTAACTTTTCTGTATTGTTTGGCTCAATTTTGAATTGTGCAGGCCCAGGGGAGTACATAAAGGCAAGCCTTGTCTTGGATAGTCATTTGGGGAGGGAAAAAGCTAGTACCTGTGGCATAAGGTATGCAATAAATAGCAGGCCATCTGTTTGGATTTGAGCACTTGAGATTCTTCCAAGGAACTCACCAGAGACTTAATTAAAGTTGGAATATTAGTGAGTGGGAGACTGATGTTTCTCCAATAAAATGACAGCTATAGGAAATCTTTGCATTCGTTTCATAACAGAGTAGTTTATCTTTAGAGTAAACAGACAATGGTGCATTTCTATTAGAGCGTCCATCATTAAAAATGATCAGATATCATTTTGATCTTTTTTCTGGTTGTGATTTGAAGTCGTTCAATCTATTTAAGCTCTGTAACCTTTTAAAAAGCTGGTTTCCATTTATCCTTGTTCGGTCTGCCATGGAACACAGGAAATGATGCGTGTTCACACAGGAACTATCATGTTGAATGTGGAAGCGAATGTGGAATAATTAGTCAGTTAATGAGTGCATAACAAGCCAAAATTTTTGGGAACAATGACATGCCACAAGCTCATTATCATGTTTTACCAGAAGCAACAATGTCTAACTTTTGTTGTATGTACTGTTAGGAAGAACGTGTCATGTTTCTGAAAACTGATAGTTGCAGTTATAAATTTGTGCGCCGAAGGTTTTTTTTCTGGTTAGGGAAACAGTAAATATGATTTAAGGAACTGAAAAAATAAAATAATTACAAGTACATATCCAATGAAAATGACAATATTTTTACCGTGTAGTCTATTTTAGGAATTTCCTTCTCAAATAACAAATACTGTCCAATGCAAACAGAATAATAATGTGTAAACACTGCATCGAAAAGGTTTTGACAAACTGTTGTGCCTGCAGGATGCCAGCTGTCTGAATGTGGGTGGACATCACATGTTGGTATCAGCCTCATTATCATCAAGGTCCTCCTCTCCTGCTAGATCTTTCCTTTTTTTCAGCATGTATATTAATGGTGTACGATGGCGCTCGGTTTAATTGCCTGTGGTTCAAAATAGCATCAGTAACACAACATATGCTTTGAATCAAGGCACTTCTGTTTGCACTGTATTTTCATCTGTTCTGTCAGTAATTACATGCACATATGTGTATCTGACATGTAGACAGCTAATTCTAAGTAGGGATTTCTTTTAACGAAGTTGCACAAGACCAACATTAAACACGTTGTTTGAACGATGGTGCTGAAGGTCGTCACCCTGGTGGTTAAAGGCAGGAATTTTCAACACATTAAGCACAGGTGACTGTTGTTCATTGAAAATAGATTTAGTTGAGCAATGTACCTTGATGTGCAGCTGAGTTTCTTTCTGATATAGTGACTTTCTGGCAGAATTAATAATGAACGCCAAATCATGCACCAGCGTCCCCAAATCCCCCAAAACTAAGTCAGCAAAAAAAAAAAAAACACTTGCATGGTATACAGAAAAATACAAAATGCCTGATCTTTTCTCTTGAAAGTGTTTGAAATAATCACATATAAATCTGCTCTAATGTGATAGCACAAAAATCCCAACATAAATCTATATCTGTATTAAAGCACTTGAAAAGATAAATGGTATTGGTCAAGGGGTGACATAGCGCATTGCAAATAACAAAAAAAATCTTGATTTATAGGGTGAGAGGTGTTAAAGAGCACATACAAAAAGAGGGGAAGGACCGGTGGGATTGCTAAGGCCTGAATACTTCCAGAGCAGCGTGCCAGTCGTCTTTATGATGCCAGTCAGTGTGATAGTGAGCCTCAGGGATTACTCCAGACAGACAGCTCAGTAAGACAACTGATTCAATAGTAGTGAGAAGAGAGAAAATGTTTAATTCAGCCATATTTAGTATTCAAGGGATGGACAGCCATACAAGAGTTCACCTTGAGGGGTCATCAGGAGAGAAAGTCCAGAATCCCAAAGAGCTACCAGGCCAAGTTTCCACAGAGCACTTGGAAACGCAACTGATTGTGTTTTTAATTGCTTTGATTATCGAGTTTACTTTGGCTGAATTGAAAATGGTAATGCGACACACAGCAAATTAGAAGACTGATATGCTGTGAAAAGAAGTTCTGTCGTGCAGCTCTTGTGACATTGTGATAGTTTCAACAACAAAATCAGTGCTGAACTCCAAGTGTTTGATAAATGAATATGTTCCTCATAAGTTCAATTAACGGCATTATAGAGTATCTTACAAAAATGAAAATGAAGTGAAAAACTGTACACATGAGTCGCTGCATTATAGGTTATGTGTCATTATAAAAATTATTAGCTGCTTAAGTCACTGCATTTATTACATCACAGCACAACTAATGCTCCAAAATAACTTGTGGAGCGCTGGAGTACAACTGTGCTACATCTAAGCAAGACATGTTATGATTAATTCTTATCCAGAAGAAGTCTGTACAGTTTTAACTGTGGATTATTTGCATTATTTGCAACAATCTCAAAGAACAATAAATATTGTTCTTACAGGTACAGAATAATGTCAGACGAAGCAATGGTGGAGTAGGGCTCCATCTTTTTCAGGACTTTGAAGATTTCTAGTCGGGAAATTCATCATAATACTATCACAACCTTCTGTTCAGTGTTTGCAGCTTTAAGTAATTCAAAACAATACTATTTATATTAGCTTGGCTCTGTGAAAGAGTGCCAGCTATAGAGACATGATGAAATCCCTGTGTTGAAATACCTCACTGTGACGTTCAAAACTAATTCAATTATATGCATCACCAGTTCAATAGACCTACAGAATTGGGTTATTGTCTGAAATGATGGAAAAAAAGGAAAATACCAGTAAATCATGTGTGGAGTTTAAAGTAAAAATGATTTTCGCAAAGAGTTGCCAGAATGGGCTGCAAGAAGGAAGGATATGATTTCTGCAGTCATTTGCCAAGTTATTTACTCTGCATCAACTCCAGAAGCTATTTCCTCTGCCATCACAGAGGTAGTCCGATAGTGGGGAGATAATATGGGGATAACGCTTTAAGTCCCTTTAATTAACATTTATAAAGAATATACAAACATAATACATGGTTTATAACACACTAAAACGTAGTTGTAACAGATAATTTAAGTGTTTATTAATGTACAGTACTTGTCAGCAATTCTAATTCCTCCTGTGGAGACACATTTTCTACCATTGTCTGTTTACATTAAAGCCTCCACCTACGGGTGTCCATTATTATACGCTTAAATCTGCTTACTACTACATTATGGTGTGTTAAAAACCATCTATCAAATGTTCGTGTTCTGCTTCAATATGCTGCTTCGGGTCAAGTAGGTCAAACAACAGACGAGGTTCAAAAACAGCGGTATGGAAACCCTTTTAAGTCTAAGCCGTGCAGACTGCATCTGTAGCTGCCGTCAGTCATAAAGAGGCCATGCATCATACACTGCTCTAGAGGAAGAAATGTTCAAAAAACATACAGTATTTTTTATGGACTATGTAGGCTGACTCATTTAATCAAGGCTACGTGATCAATAGCTCATTGCGTCAAACATCCAGCGTGAATACATCTGTGGAAAGTCAATATGGATGATAAGCTTCATGATGAGAACCAGGAGACTCCAGAAATATTGTTAGGGGGTCAAAGTCTCCAACGGAAAAGTGAATTGTTTCAGAAACTGATGTGCTTTTTTCCCCTCAGTCTGCCATGAGTCCAACCTCAAATGGACTGTTTATCAGTCAGTAAGTCAGGATGGAAAACACAGAAGCTGCAGGCCAGTGACGAACAAAGAAGATCATATAGCTGCTAAGGAGTGGTCACTTGCCCTGTTATGGTGTTATTGCCCTGCATTGATCAGAGGTAGTGTTAATGACTTGAACTATGGCTGTAGCTGCAGTGCAGGTCAATAACACTGTTCCATTGAGCGGTATACTACAACAAACATGTTTACTATTTTTACATCTAGCAGGTAGATATCAGCAGTGAGCTTTGACTGAGGTATGCTGGCCTTTAGCTCTTCATACTCATACCTCACGGCAGAGATTCATCATGGCTTTAGTTAAAACTACAGCCATTTGTGGTGATGTCAAGATCGTTTACTGGAACATCACAAGTGCCACTCATTAGTTCACTTAGCCAAGCACTGAAGGAAGAGGACATTCACAGCGTGCAACAGTAAGAAAAAGAGCACCAGATGGTTTTAGTGAGCCGTAAGTCAAACAGTCCTCAACACATTTCAAGTCAATCTTTAGGACTGTCCTCTGCTGTTCTGCATGTATGCTGTTAAACACTTACGACAGTGAGGAACTAAAGAGACTCAGTGAAAGAATGAAAGAGAAAATCAATGAAGCATCTTCACAGTCATATGTGCATGGAATGGAGCAACTTAAACATGGAGTAAAAACCACATCCTTTATTGAAAAAAACCTTTACAACTGATTTTTTTTTTTTTTTTTTTTTACAAAAGTTGGCAGTTCATACTCCGTTGGTCATTGCTTTATCAAAGCTATTAAGAAATGAAACAAATTGGTACATTAAATCACAACAGATGATGTTTAAAAGATGCATTCTTCAAGATTCGTGTCAGCTCATTCGCTGGCATATCGAGTGATGTCCAGCTAATCCAAACGCCACACAGATGAGTCCCGAGATGCTCAGCAGTATTACGGCAGAAATACTGATTGACTGAGAAGCTTTGCACATTTTTAATCCAGTAATCAAACCGTCTGAATATTAACTCACTTGTTTGATTCATTTGTGCGTTAAGGTGTTGCTTTATGAACATTTAGTGCTTGTGTTTGATGTATTTTTGCTTAATCTTTTAATTTTTAAGGAATTCCCTGAAATACTGACTGGTTGTTCTGTAGCCTTACTTCAGTGACAAATCTGTCCACAGCTGAGAGGGTGACCAAGTTAGAAGTAAAAATGAACTAAAGCCAGTTTGCATCAATCCTGGCTATTTAGAGGTAGGACCTCTGTTTAGTCATCGCCATACACAGTGCTGTTATGATGAAGGTATCAACCGAGTCAGTCAGAGTCTAAATGAACAAGCGATATTAGACCCACAACCACAGGAGGAGGATGTGGAAGAGGCTGCTCATCCTGATTTAGAGCACTCAAGTCCTGAGGGACACGCTGGAGCTGCACCTGGGGGTCGAGCTCCCCGCGATAAAGACAGATTCCTCCGATGAGTCCTCTGAAGAGGCAGGTTAGAAGTCTGTCTGGAGTCCGTATCTGACAGCAAAGCGAGAACCCGTAACATCAGGAGGGACAGGAGAGAACAGCACCAGGACCACCAGCGGACAAAAAGAGGGACAGGGACTCAAATCAGGAAGAGCAGCCTCGCCTCGTGGCCGTCTCCAGATCTCCAATCAGTTCGCAGTTCTTGGATATGTGGTTTACAAGGCTAAAGCGTTGTTAAAAAGATGCACAAATAGGACAACGTAGAGGACTATATTGTTGTGAAATGTACAAGGTCACAGATATTCTCCTCTGAAAATGTTTAGGACACTTTCATCTGTATTACTGATTCATGAAAATGAAATATTTTCAGAACAAGAGTAATATTCATAGTTGATCCAAATAGGAGTTGAAATTGTTCTTGGCCAAATCACTGATTCAATTTTTTTAATGCAGCTCTTAAACTTGTAAACATGCAGAAATAGCAGGTCACATCTACAGATGTCATACATTCCAACTCTGATTATAGAATGCCATCTGCTGGGCAATGCAGACCAGACACATCTGGAAGGAAATTCACTCCAATGCCTAAAACTACTGAACATTTGTCTTTGGCTTCATCTTCAAGTTACGCAGCCTCGTGAATTCTTTAAATCATATAGCTCTATGCTGACAGTCCTGGTACCAAAAAGTACAATATGCTGATTTTCAGTAGAATCATCAGTTAATTTTTAACATCTGAACTCTGCTGTCTTAAAATGTGATCCATGTTCAATAACAGCATGTTTTAATTGCCAGAGTGTAATCCACAATTATGCACAATTTATCTAAAAACTAATCAGTCAAAGAAAATTGGAGAGAGACTTTCCACGGTTGTTATCTATAATTCATAAGAGGAAAATCAACAGATTTCATAAACAGATATCTCGCATGTTGTTGACTATGTTGTCCAATTATTAATGTGGTATCAGACCTGAAAATCCTTTAATAGCCTGGTAGTAATACACAGTGGTGCCATCTGAGGAAAGAACCACCTAGGGCAAGGTGTGATCTGCGGCACATGCAGGAGTATTAAAATTGCAAATACAACTGAGGTCCTTGAGAAAACTCAAAGAAAAACATCGTTTTAGTGCTTCGTTTTGAAAAATATGCCCATTAGCTAAAACGTGTGAGGACTCTGTTTCTCAAATTGCAGAAATGTTCTTTCTGCCTTTTATTCTAATGAAGGTCTTAAAAAAGTGGTTCATTTACGTCAGTTTTTCAGACACTTGACCATATGCTCACAATACATTTGTGTGCTTGCATGTGAGACAAAGCGAAAAAACAATGTTGAATGGATTTACATTTTTAAGTAAACACTTACAAAGTGACTTCAATGACAAGGCACCAGCTCCCCTATGTATATTTATTCTCTAGGCCTGACCACTACCTCCCTTCAATGCCAAAATAAATCTGAAAGATGTCACAACAGCCTTTTTCATTTAAAAACTGGTAGAGCTGCCCAAGGTCCATGTGATTACCTCTGTTCCCATGGGGGTCAAACATTGCCTCTTCAAAGCCTGTGAATTTGCGCAGGGAGTCTATGCTTTGAACAGCCCGGCTGTCCTCAACCTCACGATCAAGGGGAATATCCTCTCTATGTCGAATCATGATCTTCTTCCATGTCAGAACCTTGACTCTGTGAAATGGGAAAAAGTTTGGAAAATAATAAACCTGGCACCTCAGCAGGCTTCTGGCTGTGACATCAGCTGCTAAAAATAACAACACTTAAGATACCTGGACCAGAACTCCTCGCAGGCAGGCTGAGGCCCTTCCACACACACAATACCAGGCTTCCCAGGCATGCTAAATCCTGACAGGCCCAGCTCCTTGGACCACTCCAAGATGTTCTTCCTCTTCACCTTGTTGTAGATGTGGTGGCTGTAAATCCACAGTCGGCTGAACACTTCCTGTGGCCACGGAGAGGCAGACTCTTTCTTTGGAGCCGGTGCTGCTGATAAGCTCTTATTAATGAAGAGCTGCAGGTTGTCTTTCACCCAATCCACAGCGGAGAGCACACACACTTCCCCCTGGCAGTTTTCCATGAGGTATGCGTTGAGATCTGTGTGGAGCTGTGTCTGCTGGGCCCTGTTCAGACCAGTACACCTAGGGCAGGAATAAAACATGCTGTAAGATGGATTCAAAGAAGATTCAAGGCCTTTGGAACTGGAAGTTTCCATCCTTGGAGGCAAAAACTTCTAGTGGAAATCCTGAAGAAGCGTATTTGCACTATGACATTGCGCAAAATAACCATAACAGATCTTCGGGAGGTTGATCAATATGAATGACTTCAGCCAATACAACATTTTCTAGAAGAAAGTTACAAGGTGAGTTATTTCTTTAGTGCTGCTGCAGTATTTTGCATTGTGATAAGCATATAATCTCTTTGCTGCTACATCTACTATAAGTTTACTTATCTGTATTATGAAAACTAGATTTAATGGTTTGTGTCAGATACAGGCCTCTTAACTTAGGTAGACAGGAGGACAAACCCTTGTTTCCATCTGTATCAGTTGTCTGCTGCTCATCATTAGACCACACCAGCTACACTGTCGTTCTTGGCCTTTCTTTCTGGCTCTTTGCAGCTCAGGCTCCTGCTTCCTGCTGCTGGCTGCATGGAATGAAACGTTGAAATGTCCATGCTTGAGTTATCAGTGTCTGCTTGACATGGAAATTTGGAGGAAATGTTACAGTACTGTAAGCTCTCAAATTGCAGGAGCCGCTTAGACATTTCATTATCGGATGCTATTAACACATGACCCTTAAAATGGAATATTTCTTTTGGGAAAGCCTGCAATAACAACACAGACGAATCTCTACACTGAGTGTGTGTAAAACTTTATATCCAGTCGGTGGTCTCTATTGGCCTCCCTAACATTATATTATATAATCAACCGTGTTGCAGTTTCGCAACACTGCTTTCTAAAATAAAAATTATGTGCACAGTTCATAATTATTATAAAATAAGTAATTTAGTTATGTAAGGTCTTGTTTTGCATATGTTGACAGTTTGTCACCTTCAGCACACATCAAAGATGGATAATGCCTTACCTGACTGTTATCTCTGGTAAGACACTGGGATATTCGGATGGATAAGCACAGGATAAAATGACATCCGTCTGAGTGGAGCAACAAGAAAAGACGGGACAAATAACTAATTTAGGACATACTTAAAATCACAATGACACATCTTGACAACCAGTTGTTCTGTTACCCTCTCCATGCATGAGCTGTCCAGCTTCTGTTTGATGAGAAACTGAGGTCTGGAAGGTGGAGGTCTGTCTGTTGAATCTGAGCACTCCACATAGTCCCTGAGCTCAGCGAGTGCCAGCTGGTCTGTCATCTCCAGCTCTTCCTGGGTGGGAAACATGCTCGTCAGCAGCTCTATCTCTGCAAGCTGAGACTCTGCCCACTCCAAGTAAGACATGCTGCTAAAGGCAAATGCTCTTCGGGAGTGTTACACGTAAACAATCACTGTTTTAAACCGCTTTCTGTCTCCACAGTCAAGGATATTGACGCTTTAAGTTAACGTTAGGCCACATGGCATTTATAATTCGGCTAACGATTGACATACTGTTTGTTTACCAGCTACTAAAATGTAACTCGCTTTAAATCTTCTTAAACGCGTCACATTAATTGGATATATTCAAACAAGCTACACAAAATGAGCTGAAAAGGCAGGACACCCGAATGTCTGAGATACATGCACCGCTGGTGTAGCAGCTTGTCAAGCTTTGTTTCAACTCGGACCGTTTTTAGAGACGCACACAGGAAACACACGTACCGACCAACAGAAACAGCGACACCGCCGTATTCTGTTCCTCTGTTGTCTCCATGTGTCAGCTGGGATTTTTCTGCCAAATCAGCGTAGAGATTTTTTTTTAATTTTGTTTTAATTGAAACTTTGTAGGACCCTTTTCTTACATGAAGTCTGACATTTTACTGCTGCAGTTAGTAAACAAAGTGAATTATGTTTGAATTTGTGAATTCATCCACACCAAGTAAACGAAACTGAAGACAAGAAATTAGGCTTTTTGTGACAGTAAGTTGATTGGACTCTGAGGAGGGTCATAGTTAAATGTTACGTTACTGATTTGCTTCTGGCACTGACTGTACTGCCACTGACTTTACTGGCACTGCATTGTGTTAAAGCAGCATTTAACCTAAGTAGCTATTAGCCGAAGCTAACGTTACTTCAGACTACTGTTAAGTCTGATTTCCATTCATTTGTACCTGTGCTTAATGTTAGGTGGAAATGGGAAAGAAAAGGGGGAAGGACAAGAGCTCCAGAGAGGATGATGAAATTGACCTAACAGGTAAAGAATATATCATTATCTCTATGGCATATGATAACATGTGGATGGCCACTTTGTGTTTTATTTGGATATTTTTTTATCCCTATAGGTCCATCCTGCAGACATATAAAGAAAGGAACAGACCAAACTCTTCTAAAGAAACTGAATTCTGATCGTACGAGTTGTCAGGATTGTAAGCATGAAGAAAATAAAGAAAATATCAGCACCAGTCTGCAGCAGGACCCTGAAGTGGAGCAACAAACAGCAGGGGTGTGGATGTGCTTGAAATGCGGCCATAGAGTGAGTTTATTCAAACCATTTATTGGGTTTTGACAGTGGATGAAGTGACATTTGGTTAAATGACCGTATGCATCTTTTCCAAAAGGGATGCGGACGAAACTCTGAAAACCAGCACGCCATCAAACATTATGAGACTCCACGGTCAGATCCACATTGCCTGGTCATTAGTTTGGACAGCTGGAGTGTGTGGTGAGTACGTTGCTGTGGTGTGTTAATCATTTAGGCCTAAGTTGTGTTTGAAATGAGAAGTAATTTTTCCTTTTGTGTTGCCAAACTTCCAGGTGTTACATATGTGATGATGAGGTCCAGTACTCCAGAACTGGACATTTGGCTCAGCTGGTGAACAACCTAATAAAACAAACCTCTGCAGATTCAATAAAGAGGCCGCAGAAAAGTAGGTCCCATTGGAAAGTTAACTGTGTCTATGTGTATATAGATTTTATTATTTTTTTTAGTTAAACTCTATTACTGGAATTGCATGTCTTTGTAATCATGCTCTGTTCGGTTATGTAGGAGTGAAGGAGGAAGACGGCTTGCTGGAAGTTGAGCAGAAGACAGATTCTGTGAACACAGAGGAGAGTGAGGATAAGGAAAACAAAGAAAACAAGGACTGCCAAAAGAAAAATGGCAAGAAAGAGAGTGTTGGAAAGTCACAGAAGTCTGGCACTTCTGAAAACATTGGTGGCATTTCAGTCAAAGGGCTGAGCAACCTTGGAAACACATGTTTCTTTAATGCAGTCATTCAGGTAGGATTTTAGTCTTGAGTTGGATTGACAGATGTCCCAAATCCTGGAGTTACTATTAATTGCTGTCATTGTCTTTTTCAGAATCTCTCTCAAACACAGCTCTTAAGACAGACTCTCAACAAAGTGACAGAAGAGAAAATGAGTCTTGACATTCAACCTGTTGCCCCATCAGATCTGGTGTGTTGCCATTCTTCTTAAAATGTTTGCTTTTAACTGTAAGGTGGTAGATTTATCCTGCCTTAAATGCACTGTTTATTTCTTAAAAACCTGTTTGTATTATGATTGCAGGAGCCTATTGGAGTGCAGTTGGACCAGCCTGGATCTCTTACTTTGGCTATGTGTCAACTGCTGAATGAGATCCAGGGATCCACGAAGGGTGTGGTAACACCACGGGAATTATTCTCACAAGTTTGTAAGAAGTGAGTGCGACTACAAGTTCAGTTGAAACTGAGCCTAAAGTTGTGCTCAAAATGTACTCCTACCATCACTGCATTAAGCTTTTTTCATTGTCTTGTCTCCTTTCTGCAGGGCTGCCAGGTTCAAAGGATTCCAGCAGCAAGATAGCCAGGAACTGCTGCGCTATCTTCTGGATGGGATGCGAGCTGAGGAGATCAAAGTATGCATTCAGTGTTAAGCAAATCTCTCTGAATACAGTATATCCCACTGGTGAAGGATTTACACTTGAAAAGGACACTCTACCCCTGCAAGTGGCAAATGTGGCGTGGCAGTACACTGTATTGACATCAGAACAGCCAGCTGATTCACAGTTTAGTCCACCATGCACTTACAGAAGATTTCTTATTTCAGGTCCATTGGCAGCAAGTCATTCAGACTCTAAATTTAGTCACAAATTGAGGACATGTTACGTGTGAAATGCAAAGAATCATGGCTAAATAGCCCCCCCCCCCTCATTTAAAGACCTTAGAGATTTTGCTTTCCCAGAAACCTACTTTGATAGGTTGGTTAATTTTCATAGAGCGGAAGTTTTACAAGAACGCAGTGTTAAGAAGCTGAAATGATTGAGATTCTTTGAAAGTGTTGTGCATTTTCTATCTCCAAGATCTCCTCTTCTGGTTTGTCAAAATGTTATTTTTATGACCCACAATTAATGAATGTGTTTGTCTCTACAGAGAGTAAGCTCAGGGATCATGGAGGCATTGAAAGAATCTAGAAAAAGCACAGATGGAGAACAGCTGAAAACACTAGTTAAAGGTCAGTAAACCGACGACAAATGAAACATCTTGTAGTCAGTGTTATGTGAGCAGAAGAAGATGTTGCATCATACTGTAGCATACAATCTTGGCACAGCTGTTCGTAGGACGCGGCGATCTGACAATGAGGTTCTGATTTCAGAGTACGAGAAAAATGGATTTCCAAAAAACTTTGTTGACCACATTTTTGGAGGGGAAATGACCAGCACTATAATGTGTCAGCAGTGTAAAACGGTATGTGCTGATGTCAAACATTTAAGATAATCTGTCAGTTTCGTGTTGCTGTCAAGGTAAATGGCCTCTGCTTTGCACTTACAGGTGTCTGTAGTCACAGAGATGTTTTTGGATCTTTCCCTTCCTGTTGCTGATGAGGTAAAACTCTTATTAGTGTATTTTTGTTTTATTTATTTGTTTTTTTGGGACAATTCATTAGGACATTATTTGTTCATGTTTTATTTGTGTTACATGCATGTGCCCTCTTGTGACCACCTCTTACAGGCATACAGAAAGAAGAACCAGAAAAAAGGAGTTCGTAACACCAGTGAGTCGAGCCAGGATGGCAGAAACAGCCCCGCTCTGACCAACGGAAATGATGACACTCCCTCCATGCCCGGCAGCAAGTACCAGCAGAAAAAAGCAAAAAAGCAGGCAAAGAAACAAGCAAAGGTGAACTGACTGTGTCTAGATGAAGTTGATTTATTTTAGCTTAATTCACCTTTTTGATGGATGGATGGATGGATGGATGGATGGATGGATGTTGAATCATTGTGCAGAATAAATTAAATCATCTGTTTTGTTTACTGGTCTTGGCCTACAGCATCAAAAGAGACAGCAGAAGATTGAGGGCAGAGTCACTTTGGACACTCTCACATCTCCGAGCCACACAGAGAGCCAGCAGACAGATCTTCCTGCAGATGCAAAAGATGGTGAAAATGCCAACAGTGAAATGCCCGAAGAAGCCTCACTGAGTGAAGGAAATCCTGCACAAATAAGTGTGTCTGAACAGAACCTGAAGAACCTTGATGCACTCCAGGATATGAAGGAAAAAGAGGACGAGGATTCAGTGATTGACTGCGACTCATCGGCCACGTCATCGGTCAGCAACCGTTTTACCGTCTTGTCAGAGGAGCAGCACTCAAAGGACAGCATCAGAGACGATGACAAAGCATCTGACGCGGATGAGGAAGGAGAAGAAGACACACAGCTGGTGAGTGAAATGGAGAAAGTAACCCTGGACGACGCCTTCATAGAAGACCCTAATGCTGTGAACCAAGTCATGGAGAGTGAAGATGAGCCACTGGAGGCTAAAGAGTACACTGTAGTGAATCAGGACCCGGAGCTGGCCTTCCGCACCCTGGCAAACAGGACGGCCCCTGAGAAACAGGAGTGTTCAGTGCAGTCATGCCTTTTTCAGTTCACAGAAGTGGAAACCCTGACGCAGAACAACAGCTTGCTTTGTGTCACCTGCACTAAACAGCAGCCAAACAAAGACCAAGCAGGAGGTACGGGGGAAGTTCTCTCCATCATCATATTTGACCTATTGTTGATAAGCTTTTGTTCTTGAAGCGTACAGCCACAACATGTGTGCAACACATCATTATAAATCCAGTAATTTTATCAAGGCAAGAAGCCAATTAAATTGTATATCTTTGGTTGTTTTTCTCATGTTTTGCAACCTCTAAGCAACTCTTTTTTTCATTTGAGGATCAATAAGTATATCATCTTTATTTGTGCTTTCTTTAGGATCCAAGAAGAATGTCTACACTGATGCCTTGAAGCAAATGCTGATTTCCTCTCCGCCACCAGTGCTCACCCTTCATTTGAAGAGATTTCAACAGGTAAAACAGTAGAAGAAAATGTGTGTGTTTTCACACTTCTGATCCAGCTGACTGTCAGCCAAGCTGTTTTCACAGCTGTGAAGCTGCTATTTAAAGAGCAAGAGATGCTGTTTTGTTTTGTGTCTTTTGGAAGGCGATGAAACACTTGTTTCAATGTCAATATATTTTTCCTCCAGAATGGATACAGTATTTGTAAAGTGAACAGACATGTCCAGTTCCCCCTGATACTGGACCTAGCTCCCTATTGTGGGGTTAAATGCAAGGTAATAATAGAATTAAATTATTTTATTGAATATCATTAATCATGTGGGCTTATTTATGAATGTATAATATTTTGTTGTACTAATAAAAAGATGTCTCCACACAGAACATGACAGAGGGAGATACTCAGATTCTGTACACCTTGTACGGTATTGTAGAGCACAGTGGAACAATGAGGTCAGGTCATTACACAGCCTATGTGAAAATACGACCTGAGTGCCCTAAATCCTCATCCAACGGACTTGCAGCAGAAGGTAGGTGTACTCAGGCTTGACAATCAATAAATCAAAAACTTGGTGTTATTTTAAGTGTCTCCACTAACTCATTACTTCCCTTCAGGAGATGCAGGGCCACCCAGAGGATCCTGGTTCCATATCAGTGACACAAGCGTTCAGCCTGTGAGCGAGAGTAAAGTCCAGAGTTGCCAAGCCTACCTCCTCTTCTATGAAAGAATCCTCTAATCAAGCCATCCTCACTACTCAGGAACTCCAAACAACAAACCAACCTGCTGCTGCTTCAGCTTCAAACAGTTGACCAACCTTGGCCCATTTTGACATTGACTCAAACTGGGCTGTGATGAAATTATATTGCTTCTACAGAAGGGACATTTTGACAGTGTTGGCATTTTCACCACAGTGCTGTCACACTTTCGAGTATTAAACAGAACAGCTGTGTGTTTCTCACACATTTGAAAATGGCAAGGTGTGAAAATGGAGAGTCAAGGTGGACATTGAACAGATTGTGATATTGGATTTGTATATATAACAAAAATAATTCCAGGATAAATTAAAGTTGTGGAAAAGTAATTTGTAAAAACTATTTATGTCTATTTTTATCAATATCATGTAATGAAATTCTTCAGAATTAGAAAAGTTTCTCCTGTCATGTGTGCTGGCTTTCTGACTCTCTCGCTGAGCATGCGC
This sequence comes from Chaetodon trifascialis, assembly GCF_039877785.1. Lineage (NCBI taxonomy): Eukaryota > Metazoa > Chordata > Actinopteri > Chaetodontiformes > Chaetodontidae > Chaetodon > Chaetodon trifascialis. The sequence continues at coordinate 24,987,483 of NC_092064.1, read as the reverse complement.
AGTAAGTGCTAGCAGTTCGTCACATGACGACAGGAAAGTCACGCTCCGGATGGCCAGAACCGTCTACACCAAATTTACCAATGGCAGTGTTATCAAGCTGACATAGCAGGTCAGTGAACATTTGGCCTTTTATAATGAATGCTAAAAAGAAAAGCTAATGTTTCTGAATGTGTTAGATGGTGGCAAACTCGCTCGCAACAGTGACAGCTAACGTTAACCGTCTGGCCTAGCTTAAAGCTTTTCCGTATGGACAACATCGACCATTAATGTTACGTTATCACCTCAATAAAATATTATCAGTCTTTAGTATCGTGACGTCTTTGGCTTGAGTTTAGATATTTCTCTTTCACTTTACGCTTCTCCGCCAGGCCCAGTTGGGTAACTTGGCTTAACATGAATCAGCATTTTAAACTTGCCCCCCCCCCCAAGTTAAAGAGCGATCCACCAGATCAGCAACAAACTGGCATTTAACTGTGAGCTGGCTAATAAAATGTTGTCAGTCAGCTGACTAGTTAATCCTTCATCCTACTCAGTAACTTAGTGTTAACATAAATTACTGAACTGAACATGTTTCTGTCTTACGTGAAGTCAGACAGAAGCAATGGAGCATGCTGTACCTGAAGCGGGATGATCAATAGCAATCACCTGTAATAATGATCAGTGACGAAGTTATAATATACTATGTAGCCAACTGTTACCTTATCAATAACTGCCTTTAGTGAGAAGATACAGTCACGGTTTTTGCATAAGGACAGGTCATTTGACTGTCCTGTGGCTTTATCCACTGCTCATAACAATAATATCACTTAAGTAGCTTAAAGTTCCTGAGGTGACAAGACAGTAAAAGAAGTACAATTGCAGTAGTTTTACTTGACCTTTAGCTCCCTTTTTGTATGCTTTGAGGTATTTCAATTATGCCAAGAAGAGCCATCTCAGGTGACTTATTTGAAATGTTCCTCTAGCCCTCGAGGATCAAGATAAAAATGTGCTTGGTGGCCGTATATGGTTGTGTGTTATAGCACTGCAGCGTTGTACCTCCTGCTAAAGATGGACTCCACTAAGGCTGTAACAAGTGACTGATCACTTCATTATTGATTTATCTGTGGATTATTGTGGATTATATCATTTGGTTGAGAAAATCTGTGAAACATGCCTGATGCAAGTCCAAGGTGAGGCCTTCAAATGTCTTGTTTCAACATACCAGCAAGATATTTAGTTTCACTCACTATCATAGAGGAGAAAAGAAAACCAGAAAGCAGGAATGCATGAATTTTTGCCATGCTTGCTCTAAAAATGGCCTATTTTTCCATCAGTTCATGAGGTTTATTTTGACAAACTGCTTTGCGATCGTGATGCGTTTGTGACTTTTTCTTCTTTGACATTATGCTTTTTTCCCTCTGTCACACAGGCCGAGCTTGTAAGAACCATGTCGCTCCAAGCTCCTCGCATGTCAGTGTTTACCTTTCAGTCCGCAGTGCACAGCGCCCACGTTCTCCAGTGTCTGAATGACCAGAGGCAGCAGGACATCCTGTGCGATGTGACGGTGGTAGTGGAAAACAGGAGTTTTCGGGCCCATTGCTCTGTCTTGGCTTCCTGCAGCGAATATTTTCACAGCAGGGTTACCACTGTCACCAGACAGAATCCCATCATCACCTTGTCTGATGAGGTTGGTGTCCTGCTGTTCAGCTGAAGGTTTTTTGGGCAAAAACTGACACTTCAAAATACCTGGTCTGCATGAGTGTGTTGTTAGTTACACTTATATTACCAAGAAAATAGTTACTGTTATGTGCCACTATTGAAGCGCTGTACTTGAACACACTTATCATGTCACATGTAAATTTAGATTAATAATGCACTTTTTGGTATCCTAAAAGAAGGGAGCTCGTCTACAGACGTCCATGTTAATTTTGTGAATGGCTAAAATGTAACATGACACGTAACAAAGCTGCAGTATTTGTACATGTAGCGTATATGTGGAAGACCAGACGCCCAAAAGTTTTTAAACAAAACTAAATTGGGATTTGCAGTGTGAAATGCAGACAGTGCGATTTTTATTTTCCTTCTAGCAGTAGATAACTTTGTGTAGCATGACTGACAGCCCCTGAAATGTGACTCACGCCCGTGCACACATTGTTTCCTCCTTGCATACAAAGCCCTTAATAGGCTATTTCCAAGCTACATTGCTAAATCCCTTGTTCATTATTTGCCTTCAAGAACACTGCAGTCATCTGCTGCTGGTTTATTTGAGGTTGCCAGCAACAGCCAAAAGAAATGTGGGGATGCAGCCTTTGTCAGTTGTCCATCAGTCGTCCAAAGCTCTGGAAAACAGAGAAGCCAGCTTGCTAAATATTTTAAAGACAGCCAAAAACTTATCTCTTCACATTGGCCTTTAACGAGCTATGACTTCCTGTTATAGGCCTGAAACTTTGGTGCTAAGCTTCGTGCTCATGCATTGCTCCAATTCTTTTAAATTGTTGTATTTTACTTGAATTTATGCATTCTGTGCAGTCTGTTTTTACCTATATTTTATTATTTTATTCTGGTTTTATTTTCCATCTCATGTTAAGCATTGTCTTTAGTTTTCATCTTTATTCTATCTTACTTTACTTTTTTAATTTTTCATCCTCCAGCCTCATGTTTCATCCTATTACTATTATTATACCACAAAGTCTGTGACAACAACATGTGTCAGCCATGCAGAGAATAGTATACTATTATGCTATTTCAAGCCTTGTTCAGAAGGATGTATATATACCCACTGAGCTTTATATTGTTGTCTGTCAATACTGTGAGATCTGGATACATCTGGATATCCTATTAGCTGGTCACCGTTCTATCATTGTCATATTATAGTAATTTATGGTGATGTGAGTTTTATTGTACCTCACCAGTTTGTGGTCTCTCTTTTTCCTGCAGGTGACCGTTGAGGGGTTTGAACCTTTGCTTCAGTTTGCCTACACGTCGAAGCTGCCATTCACCAAAGAAAATATTCATGCCATTCACCGCAGTGCTGAGTTTTTAGGATTTCATAACTTGGAGTCCGCGTGCTTTGATTTCCTCATTCCAAAGTTTTCTGAAGGCAAAAGAACTTCACAGGAGGTCAGGCATAGAGCTTGTTGTCAGAGCCAGGATCCGAGTGCCAGATTTGGCTCCAGTGTAGAGAGCAGCCAACCAAAATCATTTGAGTCACACAGCTCAGTGCCTTCAAGTGGTGATGAACGAACTGACTTCCCATCACAGTGTCCTCAGAGCGCACAGGGTCAAGCGAACAGCGGGGAAGAACACTTCTGTTTGCAGAACTGTGGCCCGCAAATGGCCCCCTTATCTCTGGAGCTATCAGCAAATGGTGTATGCTCCATGCTGTCTTTGCCATGTCCAGAATCTGACAAAGCAGACCCCCCCTCTCAGTACTGTGGAAGAGACGTTTTAGAAATAGGAGATGTGTGTAGTCAGAGTGAGCTGAGTTTGGCAGGCTGTGGCTTACCCTGTGAGCTGTCAGCTCCGGGGGATGTGAATACGCCAGAACTCATTGAGCCAGCAGGCAGCGATGTTAAACAGACTGTTGAGACGCTTGGTGCTGAAACCAGCTGTAACCCCCGTTCATGTCCACTCAACACATCAGGGGCGGGAGACTGCAGTGAGTTATTAGAGCAGAGTGAGGTTGGCCTTGAACAGAGGATGGCAGGTGATCTCTCAGACCCAACACTAACTGCTCTAAGCCATGAGGAGGGATTTGGGGAGAGGAGCAGCGTTGAGAGGGAGGTGGCTGAACATCTGGCAAAGGGATTTTGGTCTGACCTATGCCCATCTCAGGCTCAACCACTACCCCTGAATCACATGGACCAAAACAATCTGGGAAAAGCATCAGACTTTCATTGGCTTAAGCAGCTGGACCTGAGCTCCAGTGTAGCAGACTGTCCCTTCCTCAACGAGCTAGAGAGAGGTGATGACCCAGCTCCACGCAATGACAGCCTGTCCCAGTCAGAGAAGAGCCCCTACATGTCTTCCTCACTCAACTCTGGGGACGACTCAGATCTGGACACAGATGGAGATACTGAGGCCAACAACAAAAGAGCAGCAGAGGTCATTGCGATACACAGCTAATGTTTTTTTATTGATGGTTGGAAATGTTGAGGTAAATAGTCTAACTCCTAAAAACCCTGCGATCTACAGATTCAGCTCCCATTCCCAGTGGAGCAGATCACAGCGCTGAGCCGGAGTGCCTTCCAGCAGCTTCTGAGACATCATAACCTGACCCAGGATCAGTTGGAGTTTGTCCATGATGTCCGCCGACGAAGCAAAAACCGTGTCGCCGCACAGCGCTGCCGAAAAAGGAAGCTAGACAGCATACACCAGCTAGAATGTGAAATCAAAAAGCTAGTAAGTTGCCTTTATTTTGTCCTGCATTCCCAACATGTTAAACATGATAGGATTGAATTTACTGTCTCTCCTGAGCTACAAGGACTTTGTGACATTTACTGCCATCTAATGGTGACCAGTGTGAACTGCAGCAAGGTGGATAGAAGGACTTCTATTTTCCTGAACAAGTTTGTGGCACAGCCCCAACCTATCTCTAAAAGGGATTCTTCACAATTCAAAATATTGTAATACAACTTCTTTATCGTTTGCTTTTGGTATGAGAAGAAAATCTTTTAGCATTGTTATAAAATACGCTCGCAGTTGCCACAGGAGTCACAAGGACTCGAAGAAGTGAATAAGCTTTACTGTCATTCTCTCTCCAGAAAAGTGAGAAAGAGCGACTGCTGGACGAACAAACCGAGCTGGAGCAAAACCTGGAGGAGACGCGGCAGAGTCTGTGCGGGTTATGTAAGACTGTCAGCATCGAGTCTGGCTCTGATCAGGACCATTGGCAGCTTCTTGCCAAGCTCTCCTCACCAGACTTGCCCATCTCTTCCACTAGCCTTATGGGTAAAGACGAGGAGTCCCAGATCACCATTGAAATGGTAAGTTCTTCTTCAGAGTGTGACCCAAGAAAGCCGCCTTCAGGCTCAGTTCAAACTGCTGCACCAGAGTCCAGCACACAGACAGAGGAGGCTGGTTCTCCACAGAGCTGCCCTGATCCCGCATCTCTGCTCAACAGCTGTCTGGACATCTACTGTAATCCTCATTTGGGATAGATATGCCTGTCTTTCACTGAATGACTTTCTGCCTGATACCAGTATCTTAAAGTGACACAGGTAAATGTCACATTTTCTTCGCTGTATTTGTATTTCACTGTAGTAAACACAGAATCCAGTATTCATTTTGAAAATGCAGACAGTTTTCAGGTAATTCCAAAATCTTCCCATTTGTAAATTTGGAGGACGTTTCTTAATTTTTTTTCTCAGGGAAACTCATAACCTGACTTTTATGGCTGAAATAATTCCCCATTCACACCCAATGCACTCTCCTCCTCACGCACACGCATACCCACAGTTACGAATGATAATAATTTCTCTTATTTTAAGCTAAGTTGTCAGTCACTGTAATCTTGACTCATACTGTATTATTCCACCACTGTGCTCATTCTTTGATTAAATATGCACAGCACTAACGCAACTTTTTACAGTAGATTATAAGCAATTGCTAGCATCAGTTCTCAACAGCATTATTTGAATGTCAGTGCATAGTTTGAATGAATGTCTGAGGAATGGTTCCAGTGTGTCTGAAGTTTTAGTGAAGAACATCAGATTTATGTTACTTGATGCAAAACGTGCCTTATGCAGTAGTATAGCATGAAAACAGAAAGATAAAGGCAATCTTTGTACAGTATTTTCTTGACTAAAGCACTGTTGCACATTAACCCAGAACCCTTATTGATGGCATTGTCTTACATTTAGGTCTGTCTTCATGTTGAGTATTTCTTCTTAAATGCTTTCGTGGATTACAGATTTAAATAAAGAACGTTTTGGCATTCACTGTTTATTTCAACTAACTGGAAGTCGGAATATTTCCCCCTCTGTTGATGCACAGTACCTCAGTTTGGCCAGTAGATGGAAGTACAGCTCTATTCACTTCACAAGCTATGCTGACCCTTAATTGACGGACTAGGACACTATGACAGATCCTTCTACCTCAGAGCTTGAAGTTACAAAACTTTTGTAAACTTTGGGCCTTAAATTCCAGTAAAAAAAACACGTGGATTATAGCTGACGTAAGACTGTTCAGTCAGCACAGGTGGACACACAATAACACTGAAATGATATTCAGAAAGAAAGTTGGCCCTGAGCTTGAAAGGAGGAACATGGATTTATGAGGTCTACAGTAATCCAGAGTGTCATTCAGAAAACTATAAACTAAATTAGGATTGAAATTGAATGCAGACTTGAGGCTGATAAATGGCTGTGGAAAGAGTGAAGGTACCCAGAGGCTCCACAGGCAGGAAACTGGAAAATGAAAGGTTAGAAGTCTCAATATACTGTAGATTCAGAGAAGAGGCCATCCCAAGCCAAATCAAATCAAATCAAATCAAATCAAAGCATGTTCCACACTTGTAAATCAGTGAAAAATAAAATACACAGTTAAATACTCTGCATTTCTTATATGAAAAATGATTGGGATTGCCATTTGAATAAACGTCTTTGTGCAGCCTCACACATTGCTTTCATTTTTTTTTTTGGAAGTAAAGCATGTCATCGAAAGGACTTTATTTATTCACAACATTCATGTTTAATAGGCTGCAGATTTGGCAAAAGAGAGAAGCTTTTCAGTCATTAAATCAGCTCTACACATAACCTGTGCCACCAAAAGAAAGAAGCCTACACATAAACGGAAAAAATTAATTGCAATTGTAGCGTCATTTGACCACACAAATATCCCCAAAGCAGCAGATATTCCTCATTTTTAAATGGCAGAGATCGACACTTCTGTATTCCTTCATTGCTGCAGACACTTTTGGTACCTGTAGGTGGTGTAGGTATGGCTGCAGGAAGCCTCTTTGTGGTGAAGTGTAGCACAAAGAAGTATGAAATAAATCAGATATACAAGAAAGAAGAGGTTCTGGAGCCCCCGTTTGAAAAAACACTGCTTTAGCCACTAAAATGGCACGTTAGGCTGCTCTCCAAAGACCTCTCAGTGACAGCTGCTGTGAAACAATCTGTATCATCCTCATCAGTTTAAAAAGAATAAAGATCCTCTCACTTGGATCACTGCAGCCTAGTTCTTGTTTTTAGCACATTTAAGTCATCTCAGGTCAAAGCATAAGGTACACAAAGGTAATTACAAACCAGAAAAAATAACTGCTTCATCCTGATGTGTACTAGTTCATTATTTTCCACATTCCTCAACTGATGATTATTTTTGATGCTTATTCTTGTAAACAACTAGCTAAATATATGGAAAATGAATAGCGCTGTAGTCCACAGAGCTATGATATGAACTGACACTGGTCAGAGTGCTCCCTCATAGTAGTGAGGCTCTTCATCAGTGAAGTCAAACAAACAAACAAACAAACAAACAAACAAACAAACAAACAAACAAACAAACAGAGGAACGTTTCAGGAAGCCTCTTAAAAACTGAAGAAGCTAGATGTTTTTGTCTTTGGATATGAATCTTCTGCTCCTCTGAGGTTGAGCAGTGCGTCCCTTGTTCTTTTGTGTCCTTTCAGATAGCCAGTGGAGCACCTGGGGACACTGAGAGAAAAATCAATGGCATTGTTTCCCTCGGAACAGTCCCTAAGGTTAAAGTGGTAATGACACCGCAGCCCTGAGCCGAATAATAAAACTCGTACCTATCTTTGAGAAGTCGGCGCACACACGCTGACACACAAAGCTGCGACTCCAAACTCAACAAGTGGTGTTGCATCTAAAAGTCAAAAGGATTAGATGATGATAATGCCACAGAGATAAGATATCATCTCCCTGTGCTGACACACTTCTGTAGAAAATCCTCACGTCGATACTTGTCAAAACTGGCATCACCTTCAAATACCAAAGCATTATGAATTGGGCCCATTTCTGAAATTCCCTCTCAAAAATTAGGATTCTTCCCCGGTGTTTGTGTCTTTTATGCAGAGTTTGGATTTTGGAGCATTGTAGCGCAAAAAGTAAGATTATCCTCTTTTCCAAGCTACACAGGAAGAGAAACTTGATTTGAGGAGGAAGCAGCTGTGCGGCATGGCAAGGTCAGAGGCCCATAATCCTCGGCCTCATTCATGCGAGATTAAAAACCTGCTCTGAGTTCTGATTAAGAACGCAGGGTTAGAAGATTAAAGACCAGCGAACAAAATGAAAGCAGTTTAAGCCCAATCCTGGAATTCATCAGAATACCAAAACCTTAAACTGTCATTACAACGTGAGATTAATGCAAAGCCCCCTTGAACTCTGTGTCTGTCTTGACATATCTTCTGTGTCAGAGCCTATATTTCCTCTTTTTTTTTAACCAAAAATCTGGCTGATCTCTGACTTTGTTCTGTCATTTCTTCCCACCGCCCTCGTTTTTTTCATTGAAATTATTCTTATAATCAGAATGAAACTTTGGCAGTTTGAATTGGCTGAAGTTACTGTCAATAAAATAACCAGTTCTTTATTTTCATGAATGTATTTATTTTAAAGGTTTATGTATCTCCCTTTCACCTACTTTTCACTGATTCCAGTCATTATCCTCTGACAAACAGACCCCACAGTACTTAGGTAGCAAGGATTAGGAAACCGGAGGTGAGGAGGAAAACAAGGATTAGAAATTAAAACATCTGGAAGTTGATTTGCTAAAGCAGAGGATATGTATGCTATGCTAATAAAACTGACATGATTCAATGTGATACTCATGGAGCTGACTAGACTGACTGATTCTTTTGGTGCCACAGATTCAAACATTATCTCGTAGGTCTTGTTAAACAAGCAGGATTACAGGATTGTGGTTGCTAAAATAACTTTTCCATGTCCACTTTCATTTTTAGACAAACATGAGTTGTCCAAAAAAAAAAAAAAAAAGAAGCACAAAATCCAATTGTTGGAACATCAGAACAGTATAAACTAAAATCCTTGATATGATGATATTGGTCTTCACTTCTGTAAACACCAGATTATAGGCTGACATGTCGATTAGCCTTCAGATTCCTTCTTATGGACTGCAAGAATAAATCATGTTTGATTTAAATAAGGATCGGCACTTCAGTGACTTGTGTCATGGACCCCTGAATGCAGAACTGAGGAGTGGACACCCATATGGTCTAAGAGTTTCTCTGGCAGGGGTCAAAATCCTAGAGAAAGACACAATACTTGTATAATGAATTGCAGCATAAGGTCCACGACCTTCTTGCAACACAACATAAATCTTATAAGCTGTTGAGCTACTGTATCCTAACTGATTACATGCTGCAGTCACTATGAACTTCATTTTGGGGGTAGTGCTGAGAGGGGGCTGTATCCCATTGACAGGATTATATAAATGAAGACCATAATACTGTAATCTCCCAGAGAAATGAGAGAAACCAGGGGACATGCCGACCCCAGCTAGCTAGCACCCTGGTCTGCAACTGTCAGATTAACAAACAGCTGGTTGTACAGTGACAGATTACATTTACACTTGTTTTCTTAACAGTCCTGACTGTGTTGCATTCGTAACACTAAAAGCACAAGGAAAAAGTGCCTTTCAGGACAAGATCTGTCAAAGAAGTCATGCACTATTAGAGAACAACTACTTAAGCAGTCATGGGGAAATAGTCAGAATTTATCATTGTCAGGAGCTAACTGGAAAAGCAAGAATGATGCCTGCATTCTGCCAAGTACATTGGTTTTTAATTAGCTTCGCTGTTGTGAGAGTCAGATTAAGCAGTCAATTTTTTTCAGCTTAGCCGTGCAGAAAAAATGTTTAAAGAAAGCCATCATTCCTCAAACAGTCTTAAAATGTAGGTCAATGGTGCATTTGATGTGTGCTGGTGTCGACAGAGTACAATGGCAATCATTTTGTAATGGTTGTCTACATTATAAGTGGCAGCTGGACAGCGAGAATCCCTCTTGTCCAGAATTAAGTTATATGCTCAGCTGCTGATTCACTTAAGTGCGACATCGGTTACAAAATGTTATCAGTGTCCTCAGTTGTAGTTAAAAAAATCACCAGGTGACTTGTACAATTCAGCTGAAGCACTTCTGCTGGTGTTTGAAAGTGCGACTCTATGAGCAATTTAACATTTTTAGGTTTTTACAAGCATATGGGACTGATCTTTATTAATAAATATATATTAATGAATCAAACATAATTAAAATGAAATTAATTAAAAACTCATTACTCTAGAGAGGTGCAGTGTGTTCCTCTTCTTAAGGTGTGTTTTGTACAGTGAAGGAGCATACTGTGTAATCCTGCCCTGCCCTTTGCTTGGATTTGACATACCCAGGTCCTCCATCACAGCACTGAAAGGAATCAACTGTAAAAAAGGATAGATATTGGACAAAGCTGTAGAAGCAAAGTGTGGTTAAAAAAAGACAACACTGAAAGGTTGTGGTAAAAATCAAGCATCCATTGGACTGAAAAACACATTCACAGTGGAGCTCCAAGTGATTGTAAACTTCTCTGGTCTGATTTTTCTGTATTACACGCTGGTGGTCCCTGAACAGTTCAAGTCTGCACCAGCTGAGTCCTGAATTCATGTCAAAATGAAAGCATCTTTTTTTTGTTGTTGTTGTTGGTGGTGGTGTTGGTGGGCAAGTACGCTCAGTCAGTCTGAATTTAAATCTTACACTCAAGTGTGTAAGAGCTGTGGCAAATAACAGTTAAACCGTCATGTCTGAATATTAAAATCTGTTCTCCAGTGATACAAACGAGCCACAGAAAGCAACAGTGTCATTATGTGCACACTGGTGATGCTTCACTGACTATGAATGCAACACTAACACTGGATTCTCATTAAATATTTGGGCGTTCGTATCCAAATTAGCATCATTTTGGAGCAATGTTCTGTGTATAATGCAAGAAAAATCTCAAAAAGCATCCGTGGGATAATCAGAATCACCTTTTCCATTTGTTAACTGACTCACTGTAGGTATTTATGATGTGGCACTGGACAAACATCTCTTAAAAAAACATAGTGATTATAAATTGAGGTAATGATTGTTGTTTATGAATCCCACTCAACAGTCCTTAGTCATAGGCATAATTATTTCAAACCTGAAATTTTCTCACATCATTTTGAATGTGATGCAAAGTCCTATAATGCAGAGACAAAACAGGCAAGGCTCAGTATTATCTGTCAGATTTGGGGGAAGAAGAATTTCATTACATCTGCAGGATTTTCTAATCTGTGTGACAGGGCCTGCAGACATTTAAACCAGGAGTGTTCGGTATGTGTTTGTAATCCACTATCTAATGAGGATGTTATTTACAAGCCTAAGCCTGAGTGAGGTGACTACGGGCCTGATCAGAGCTGAAAGCAGGCGGAGAGAAAGGTGATTCAGGGATACAAGAAGCTACTGCTGAGCCTGTAGCATTTGTCAGCAGCCAGTGTGATGAATTAAGTAAACACTCGCTTTAACGCTGAATCCAGGGGCCATCTATATCTAAACTGCTCTGTGATTGGTTGCTTTACATTGTAAACCCTTTAAACTAATGGTTTTAAATGCATGACAGAATGCACTGCTTTATATCAGTGGTGAATGAAGACAAAGTGATTTGCAAATGCATAATAGTTGGTTAGTCTGAAGTGCTTAATGCAGGCAACATCTGTGGATGACAAAAATAAGAGTGTGGTGACACACAGTGCAGAATGTAAGCATCTAAAAATGAAGTAGGTTTGCTGTAGAGCAGGCCAACAGCAATGACAAGCAAACCTGAGGTTACTTACTGTAAGTCATAACCTGTGTTCTCTGATAATAACAGAAGCGTCTCATGGAAATGATTTCCCAGAAATAACCAAAGCCAATGATTGAAAGAGAACTCAGAAGTATCACAACAACACAGTTTGAAAGACATGCTAGTCTTACACCTTATATCTCCTTGATGTAACCCAAAAGTTTAGATGAAATCAAAATCTTGTGATGCCGTCTCCATCTAGTGAAGGAAAAGGTTGCGCGTGCAGAGGAAGGGAGCAATCAAAACCAAAACAACCAGAAATAAAAGGTTAAAGTATGTAATGTTCTCTCGTAACTTTAGTCATTCTGAAACAATTCAACATGAAGAAACGTATACATGTTCATGAACTTCATATGATACAAAAAGCAAAAGAAAAAAAAGTAAAGACTGATGGCCTGAGTGTCAAGCAACTTGAATAAAATCTTGAGGGAGAACTCATTCATAAACAAACTGGAAACAACCATAATTGAATAAATCAAGATTCTTTGAAATACATGAGTACATACAAAAGTGGTAAGAAGTAGTGTTGTTATGTCAAAGTTTCTGTGCGCTATAAATATGAAAATGGCAAACATTTTATAACAGAATACCCTCAAACTTACTGCAGTGGTTGAAATTAACATGGCCAACATGCCTCAAAAGATACCACTTACCCACAATATCACGGCATGACAATGACATTTGTTTTCACGCAAAACAGTTTCACAATGTTACAGTTTTTTGCAAAAAACAGCAAGGCCAAGATGGTCAAGTGTCACGATGTCAGAAGTCAGCAACCACACGTCATCGGAAAAATGTACTCTTCCAATTAAGACTAAAATGTTCATGTGCTCTACATCAAAACTACTGAAAACATTAAACTCTGCGTTAAAAAGTATTTCTGTTTTGATTGTAACAATGCAGTTCGACACATTCAGACTCCAAATTTTTGTTGGCCCAGTGATTACTGTAGTCCTCTGAAGACAACAACGACAACGCAAATGTGTAGTAGGTTCGTAACAGTCTTCGTTCGAGTCCCCCTGTATGTTAATACTTATTGTGCCATTCGCACTGACCGACACTCACCTCTTCAATGTCCAAGTTTTTTCTGGATTTGTAAATAAACTCTCCAATTGCGACAAAAACTGAGAGGACTAGTCCAGCTGCCAGCACAATAAAAATTCCCCCTATGTTCTCCACACCCAGAGCACTGGCCTCTTTGCTGTCCTCCTCTGGGCAGCCATTCCCTCTCCACCATTTCTCCTTCATCATGTGCAGCTTCCCCTCCTCCTGAAGCTGCAGGATGGCAATGGTGACCTTGTCTCTGTAAGGGGAGCCTAGAGCAGGGAAACAGCAACAGGATAAAAACCATTATTACTGTCATTACCAGCGACATAACCTCTGGGTTTGTTGTTTCGGAGACAAATAGGGAGCATTTATTGGTTATGCTTCTTGCTCATCTTACCAATCGGGGTTCCCACTCCATAGCCCTTTGAATCTATCAAGCCACCAATCTGTGTGAGGTTGCAGTTACGCTGGCTGATGTATTCGATGCTGGTCGACTCCATCAGAAGAGCGTAGTCTGTGGTTAGAACCCTCTGAATCCCCTCCCGGTTGTTTTTCACCAAAGCCGTGTTTTTCCTGCTGCTCATGAACGCCCACATTTTCTCGTAGGTTGAGATCTTAGATTTCTGTTGGATCAGAATCAGGATTTATGGAAGTTTAAAACAATGTATCTCAATGGTCAATGCCGCAAACAACAACACAGAGGTTTACACCAAGCAGATAATGTTGATGCATGGTCGTATGTGATTGATACATGGTTGATGCTTGTTTCTAATATTTCAGATGGAACAATAGTGGGAGACTATCTGCTGACTGGAGCAATCATCCTGATGCATGGCAGGAGATGGGATGTGAAGTGCGTTCAAATCTGCCCCAGATCGTTCCATTTTCTCTGCACATTCAGATAAACTGGCTGCTGTGCTACAGGCAAAACAATAAATCCTAATCTTTATAGAAAAAATGCCCACAGGTTTTTCCTTAAGATGCATTTATGAGGAAAGTTTCTACGACAGTAACTTTTAACCTTGCTCTTTTTTTGCAGACTCCATTTTCAGCCAACCCGACAGACAGCACGTCATGTTCCTGTAATGACTGAGGACTCCTGGCTCAAGGGTAAAACTTGTCAGGCTAATTAAAATCAAAAATCAATCAAAAATTGTGTTAGCATCCCTTCCCCCGCTGGTGAACGGTTACTTTTCCATTTAGCGAACAGCGTAGAGAGGGTTACCTTAAAAAAGGTCATGGTGGAGCCGTCTCTCACAGCACCATACTCTATTTTGGTTTGCTTGGCCAAGTCATCCGCAGAGTCGATCGGTGAGTCCATTCTCTCCACAGTGAGGAAGGCAGCCAAGTTGGCAGTGTATGAGGAGATTATGATCAGCGTAAAGAACCACCATATTCCACCAACTATTCTCGTAGAGAGGGCCTTAGGCATCAGTTCGGATCCTGTAAGATAACGACACAAGGAACAGAATGAATCCTACAAGCAAACACATCCTGAGTCAACGTCGACAACAGAAACAATTTTCTTCATATGTAGGTGATGGGTGAAGGTGCTTCATGCCAGGTATGAAAACAGCATAAAAACATAATTCAGTCATAACTGCAGTAAGTGTACCTTGCTGCATAAGTGCTCCAACACCAAACCAGACACTGTTTATTAGAGTGAAGTTGTTTTCAACCACATCTGAGTCTGGGTTGCAGGGGTGAGGGTTGTACCACTCATAGGGAGTGAACCTGAAGGTGAGGAATGAAACAGTCACAATTAATAATGAAAACGACAAAATAATACCATATTTATGTGAGTTTATGTGAATGAGTGGCAATGGCTCATATTTACTCATTACTACGTGCATTCATTTTCCAGCACATGTCAATGACATAATGCATAATAATAATAATTCTGACCAAGGACACAAAAACGTAGCTGTGCTCAGTTATCACTGCAGTGTTCAATGAATCTACAGGTTGCTGCTGCAGCCAGAATTAATGGTTGATTGTTCATAAATCCAAATGGCCTATGGCATGCAGGAAGTTTAAATGTTCAAAGTGAACTTTTGGTTTTGCAAAAAATGTTAATAATTAAAGTGCAACCAACATAATGAACGTATAAAGCTAATTGCAACTGAACTTATAGATCAGGATTTCGATACATACATTAAGCCTTCGTTTTGTTAGCATTTTTCTTTATGTTTATTGTATATGTAAAATGAGAAAATGACATCTGCTCAACTTAAACCGCACAACAACTTTAATTTGTAGGAACTGCATTCTTGCTGTTAAGTGGCCTGTTTAGTAAAGCTTATCAAGTATGTTTTTGGCAATACAAATAACTTCTATGAAGTGAGCATCCTTCAAGAGGCTGTTTACCTGGCAATAACAAACAGCACGCAGCTGACGCCGAGGCATGCCAGCAGCACATACATCCAGATGTCAGGAGACAGCGGGTTGAGGAAGGAGAATACTCCGGGGTTGGTGCCGTTGGGTTTGTGGTAGAGGATGCTGATGCCCAGCGTCATGAAGGGCTTGGAGAAATCTATCACCTTTTCCCTCACATAGGTGATGGTGAGAGGGGCCACGGCGAGGTCGGCCACCTAGTCCATAACAAAAACATCAAGCAGAGCCACAGTCAAAGAGATGATCCGGCTGATCACTCACATTTTCTCTCACTTTTAACCTGGATTGGCACTCACGTGGTCGATGAGCTCTCGCACCATGCCGTTCCACTCCCCTTTGTCATTCTGAGCTCCATACTTGCCATCAGACACCAGTTTGACCTCATAGGAAAAGCCCAAAATGTTGGAGAGCTCTTTGAGCAGGTCCAGGCAGTAGCCCTCAAAGCGATCATTTCCATACAGCGGCTTATCAGATTTCTTATACATGACATAAGGATTTTCCTGGAACAAGGCGCATTATAGACTTCATTAGTTTTAGCAAGACACTCCTGATCAAATGCTGGTTGAAAATTTTACTTCAATTCATACCAGAATAGTTGTGACAATGAGGGTCCTGTTGGCCATTGAGTCGGTCACATTTGTAGAAGAGTCCTTGTTGTTTTCTGTTAAATTAAGGCCTGTTTGGGAGTTCCATACGCCAATCTGTCAAAAAGAAAGTATCCAAATAACCACACTGACTGGACATCAAAGATCCAAAGTTGCTCACGTCACCGTCACATGATCAAGGCGTCGAACGCAAAGAAGGGAGAAGAAACAGAGGAAGCAGAAAAACAATGGAAGAACAAAGAGATGAGAGAGAGGGGAAGGGGGAAGAAAGGTAAAGAACATAAAACAGTAAATTATAAAACTAAAAATGCCACGTCCAGTGCAGAAATGTTCAACATTCCTGCACATCAGTTCCTAAAACCTTTCCAGGGGAGACATCACAGAGGGCAGCAGGTAAATTAGTCAACAGTGTCAATATGCCTTTAATCTGCCGGGGCAGTTAAAGTACAGACCTTTTTCCACACTTTATTCAGGCGGTTGTTGCCCGCGATTGTCTTGCAGAAATAATAAAGAGAAAGCATTTTAATCACAGAGCCCAGAACTTAAAGAAAAAAAAACTGAACACAATAAACGATGATGGTGAATTTTGGCTGAGACAAACGTGGAAAATAATAACTCCTGTTGTTGCAGCTCTTATTTTATTTTCATGTCCATCTCTATTTTCTCTACCCAGCTCTGCTTGAATGTCTGCAACCACAGCCTGTACTGACAGCGCAGACACACGTCAGAGAGTTCACCTTCTCCAAGCCATCTTCCTTTAAGCTGATGACATCTAAATCAAATTCTTTCCGCAGGCCGTCCGTCTTGTTTATAATTATTTGTCCCGTCAAGCCGTTCCATTGCGCCTGTAGCAGAGAGAGGGCAGAAAACAAAAGCGATGAATCCCTCAGTTCTTATTGTCATAGACATGCAAAATCAAGAAGGAGCCTGGAAAATGAAAACAATTCTTTTAATTAATAATGAATAATTGTTGAGTGCTATATTAAGCAAAGAACACTGACAAAGGCTAACTGCATCTCAATGGGCATTTTTGCTTTGGTTGGGTCCTCTGTGGAAATATAAAGTGAATAAACATGGTGGATGGTGATGTAAATGGAGCAGGCAGGCATGGCCTCTGTCTGAGCAGAGAGCAGTGGGTGGGCAGCTGAGTTCAGAGATATTTGAATGCAGTTGATAATGAAGTGAGCTCAGCTGAATAACAGTCAGTTTAAATCTCTTTTACAGAGGGCTCACAGAGCTGCATCTCAATTCTGCGCGAGCAGGAGGAAACTCAGAAGCCAGTTTTGTTATGGGAAGATGGCATATCCACAAATCAGTACACCAAATGTAAATTTGCCAGCGTTCAGCTTGTGGCATTTCATGATTTCTAATTTATCTGGCTGCACATCAAAGTGTCCTGAAAATAGAATTTAAGGGGCAGCACCACGTCCTCAGAAACACGTGTAGATCTCCACATTGCAATCTGAGACTGTTGCATTACACCCAAACGAGAAATAATGGAATCACACATTGATGAAAAAGCTTCAGCTGGGGAAACAAAAGCATGCTGCTGCTCCCTCATTTACATATTATCACAGGAAAAACTGGGTTACTTGTGATAATCTACACGACTGAACATTTTATTCCTTGTGCACAGACAGAAGACAGTTGGTGGTCTTAGAGGAGGAAAATAGTCTCAGTGAACGTGACTGATACTCCGAGGGAAGACATAGCTGTTAGGTTTTCAGAAGCTGAAAGCCAAATGCAGTTGGGACATAAATGGGGGAAGAGCCAAGGACTTATTATTAGAGTGAGTGACACAAACTAAAAGCCACTGGGCACACGCTACTGAAACAATCTCACTGAAACTCTCTGAAAGTACTTCTGAGGTGTCTGGAGGTTGTTGTGTCAGACATCAGTTAGAGGTGTATTAACAACACTGAGCATTTGTGTCCCATCACCTCGTTCTTACAGCCTTTAACCAGAAACTTACATCAGCCAGTTAGTGAAAATAATTCTGTGAAACGCAGCAACGCAAAAACTAGATCCAACATTAAACTCGATGGCATCACGAGGCCTGTTATCCCCTTCGTAACGGTTCATCTATGGGAGGTTACAGGGCATCGTTTGGCGAAGTTGCTCTTTGATTAGGCCGATTCACAGTCTTATTGCACACATCTGAGACCTGCTTGACCCCTAAGTCCAGATTTATTCCTGTCATTAAGTCTCCTTTTAAATCCTCACCAATCAAAAGTGTCCCTGTCTTGGCCATGTGTTGGGGTCATTACTGTACATGTAGTGATGACATGGATCTTCTCGGATTGGAGACTCCAGATCATAAAAAGGATAAGAATGAGATTTAAACACACCACTGAAACCTCTGTGAAAATCCATGAACACACTGGACAGGCCATCATTGTGAGAAAATCTCCACTGCTCCCTGAGGCCTCTATGCGCCACCCTCACTAACAAACGTGCTCTGTGTGTGCATTGGTAAATTCAATAAAACAGCCCAAGTGCACAAAGCTGAGGCTAATTTTCTTGCCAATGAAACTGTCTCTGCAGAACTTTTACATTTAGTATCAAATATGTGATACAGCTCTGATTCCTGCGGGGGAAACTGTCTTTTTGCCTTCCCTCCCACACGAGAGCAGAGTGCAGGCTAAGCTATGGAGCCGCACCACTGGATTCAGCGTCTTGCTGAACGGCACCTCAGATAACACAGCTATAAAATTTAATCTTATTGGACCATATCAGTATTTTGCATGTTTTAACCAATTTAACTTAAATTCTTGACACTGTGCGCTGCTGATAATTTTCCAATTGTACCACAGTGTCTTATTTGAATGTGTTTTCCACCACCCAGGCAGCCACTGGTCTCTGCGCAGCATCACATTCACCTCGCAGAGACTGCAGAGAGAAAATCACTTGATATAAGTGATCCACCACCATGACGATCAGTTCTGATTTGATCGTTGTCAAAGTTACACAATTACTGCGTGGTGATGTGCAGACCTTTCAAATCAGTCATACCTGACAACCAGATTGGCACAGAAATAGGGAGAAGGATTATGGGAAATCTGTGTAAACCACTGTAAAAAGTTCAAAATGTGTCACAATCAAGTCACCACTATATCACAAAACACTTGAGAGCAACAAACTTCTCAGACACACAGAAAAACTGTTGTGTTAACTTGCTGCATGCAATGATAACTGATGAAAATGACAGCGAACAAGATGTCCAGCGTGCCAGACTCAAGTCTCACAGCTTGATTTTGACACAACAGTTATATGAATGTGCACAAATTGTTGTGGTTTCTATCAGTTCTGAATTTCAGTGTCAGTACTTTGCCTGTTTGCCTGCCGCTAACCTCTCCTGTCATTTCAGATCCCACCTGGCCGCACACCTGTCCCATCAGACTCCTCAGCATGCAGGCCAGTTTCTCCCAGTTCCCTACCTGATTGTCTTTTCTGACCCTTTTTGCTGTCTAAGAAAAACTAGCATATGCTAAGCTCTGGAAAACATTGGCTGGTAGTTTAAAGCATGGAAAGGAAGCACTCGTATAGTCCTTTTTAAATGAATGCACAATAAAAACAATACTTGAGAAGATATGGGATGTCATGTTTATCGAGTAGAAGACAGAAGGCAGACCAATGCGTTGTTTATCACCGGTGGAAAAGAAGCTCATATCTTACATCTCAGTGTTTTTATGTAAAGTTGCTGATCGCAAGTCTAATCCCAGACGATATCTGCTGAGGCTGTACAAGGAAAGTTCCTCATTTACCCACTGTGCACTCTGGGCTCTTTGTCTGTATCCTTCATTTTCTGTCCCCACTTCTAATTGAAAAGCTCATTTGTCAGAGAAAGATCTAATTAGAGACTGCAATATAGCAGGAGAGCCCATCAAATTCAAATATCGCAGCAGAGCTGAGAAAATCCGCTTCCACAATTAAACTGGGATCACTTCCACCGGACGGACTGCGTGTTTTCCAATCTGTCAGCCTTTGCTTTTAAATGTGCTTCAGTCTCATTATGTTCCCACTCTGCCTGCTGTCAGATCAATATGCAGAATTTAATACTTATTTCCTTCTCAGTTACCTCAGATCTACACCACAGCATCCTTCAAAGCACAAGGATGTAAAGTGACATTCACTTCAAAACAAACATACGAACAAATATATTTTAAAATGAGTATGAAGTTCCTGAATATCTTATCCTGTCCAACGTCTGCGCCTGACATCAGCCCCCATCTCCCGAGAAAAACTTTAAATTTAATTGTGACACACGTGTTCCTCGTTCATCACATCTGATCTCCTAACTCCATTGTTTCTGCGCCTGTACCCAAGGAAATGAGATAGAGGCAGCAGGCTGTGAAACGGATGGATGGGTGGAGGAAGAGGGTGCCACACATTCATAACCCACACTCACGTCTTTGAGCATGTTCATGAAGCGTGATCCGAAGCGCCAGGGTTTGTGCCGGTGGCACTGAAGTGAGCTGACAGTGATCTGGGAGGTGCGTTGCGAGGCGGCAGCCACCATGTAGACGGCGTCGTACATCAGAGCTGCTTCAGTCTGAAAGAGAAACACGGCCGTCGTCATCCGTCAGCAGGGATCACAAATCACGTCGTAAACTAATCACATCCCGACTGTTGACCGTGCACGGTGCCATGTGGTTCCTAAATACCCCAAAATACATTACCTTTCTGATGTACACACAATCAGGAAGCAACAAGGTGGATTGCTGTACTCTGACTGATTAATATACAAATACATACAAAATCATATCAAGTTTTCAACTGCCCTTGCACTCAGTTAACATGAGCATAAAGGTAAACTCACTGTCATCATCCCCTCCATCATTCCAGTCTCAGCTTTGGAGGGGGCCTGCAGTCGCTCCATGGCCCACCTCTCCACCACCGAGGCCACCTGAGGGCTGTCTATGTTGAGCAGTCTGAACCCTGTCATGTTGACCCCACTGTAGCGGTACGGCTCCAGATCGAGGGCGAACAGGTCCTGCAGAAGTGCAACAACATCACCAGTGCAGAATTAATGCGCTTCTGTTTAAAGTACTCAAAAGTAGATGTGACTTACTCAGCAAGGGTAAAGGGACACTTGATTAAAACAGTGGAGCAATATACTGAATAATACCATGGAATTATGCCAAGGGCACTGAAAACATGCAGCAATCTTATTATCAAAACGACCACAGATGTTTTGAGTTCATCTGCATAATCTTTGCATAACAGAATCTCCAAGTGAATACACACATCTATGCTTGCACAGGATAAAAGGACACTTGATTAAGACAATGGAATGATGTGTAATTAAGTGGCATGTTACCAGAATACATATCCATCAATCCAGTCTCAAAGGGAATACGTTGGAAAAAAACAACCTCTGTGTGTTGCTGCAAATGTCCAGAATGTGGCTTCATAAATAGTTTTCTTACCAGTGTTGTGAAGAAGAAGTGGTAATATTCAGTCATCATCCCCATGGACAAGATCTAAACAGGATGAGAGATGAAGGAGCGGTTCACAGTTTTCCTCACACCAGAGTTTCACACCAGCCACAATAAATAAAGTTGTCTTTCCCAAACGCCATCCAGCCATATCTGCATCCTGGGACTCTTGTAAATTACACATTTCATCCATTTTCTGAATCACCTCATTTTGAAATGTTTGCATGGTTCACATAAAATATCCAAGTTAGCATATGTCACAAATTGCTCACGTTAGCGTGTTGTCTGCAATTAGTCTTCGGTGCAGCTTTTGGTTCTAAATGCGTTCGTCTGAATATGAATACGAGCCTCTGCTTGGATTGGGAATGAGCATATGATTTCTGAAGGGGATACACTTTGACTAATCTTTCACATAGTGAATATTAAATGAAAGGCAGTGCAGACTATTCTCCACTGAAAAAGGAAACCCTGAGGACAATGACACCTGCCGAGTGTAGACCTCATGCTGCTGTTGCTCACCTGCTTGAGAACATCAGCTGATGTCTGGTAAGAGCAGTCAAAGATGACGTAGAACTCCTTCCCCTTCTTCATCTCTTTCAACAGAGGACGGGCGTCTTTACTTCCTGTTGGCAGCTGGCGGATCTTGATTTTAATGCTGTATCTGGATGGAGCTTTGATCAACTCTTGCAAACGAATCAGTCCTAAAAATTACAAGACAAGAAGACAAAACCATCATTAGACTCACTCATCACATATTTACAACAAATCCACCTTCTGTAGGCATTTAACTGTAAAGTTAGTGGATATATGGTGTAGTGTCAAAAAGACTGTAATCAAAACATAAGCAGCTTTTGATTGTAATGAAGACAATGGTTAAGTAATATTATTACATAGTTTAAGGTGCTTTTCTGAAGTATGAGACCAGAAAACAGCCAAATTCATCTGATAGTGAGTGTCTTTTTGTTTACCAAACATCCACTATGTCAAAATGTCACTCTTGTCATATCATATTAAGAAGAGCCAGTCCTTTTAATAAATGTAAAATCTGCAGGATCAGATAAAATTAGCATCCCAAAACAGAAAGCATGTGTTTTAGCTATTGGTACACTGTCAAAACCTCATGGAGGCTGCAATTATTGAAGGAAACAGACTTATCATTGTTGTGATTTATTACTTAATAATCTATGATGAGGTGCTTAAATTTATCCGTTGTCATTTAGCCAAACAATATGGAGAGAAAACAGGAAAACAAACCCAGAAAATTAGAGAACTTTTTTTTTTTTTTGCGTCATATTGTTTGACGGAAGTGGTAGCATAAGATGTCACGTCTGTATTGATGCTAGCTTGATGGATTTGATATTGCAGTTCCTCGTTGCGACCACTAGAAGGCAGCACACGATTAAATACATTACATTACAATACAATACAAGAGGCGAAGGTCACATGACAGATGGACGCATCTGGCGTCAGCAAACTAACCTGCCTTGTTAACTTTGCTAACATTACTCATACTGTAAGAGGGTAATCCGTTCCGGTGGACAACCTTACTAGCGCAACGTTACACGTGTCTCTAACTCGAAAACTGTCACCACTAGAGAAGAATAGAGAACATTTGTTTGTTTGTTTTGTTGCGTCATTTGTTTGACGGAAGTGCTAGCATACGATGCCACGTTTGTATTGATGCTAGCTTGATTAATTTGATTTGCAGTTTCCAGTTATGACCACTAGAGGGCAGTACATGATTAAATACGTTGTCAGCAGTCGTCTTCGCAAAGGCGAGCGTGAGGCGAAGGTTACATGACGGATGTACGCAGCCAGCGTCAGCAAGTTAGTTTAATGTAGCCTTGTTAACTTCTTTGTTAACTGGAATCTTTACTAATGCAACATTAGTTGGTCTCTCACTCCAAAACAGTCACCACTTTAGGAAGATTAAGAACTGTTTGTTTTCTGATTGACCGACGGAAGTGCTAGCATAAGAGGCCTTGTCTGTATTGATGCTAGCTTGACAATTTTCATGTTGCAATTCCTCGTTCTGCCCACCCGAGGGCGACAAACGGTAATTTCAAAATACACACAGGTCAGTCGCCATACTGTCATGGCCAACTTTTCTATCCACAGAGATTAACTTTATATCACAGAATCTTTAAATTCTTCGAAAACAGTACAGTATTATACAAGATGTCTGAACTGCTGAACCTTTTCAATGATTTAATATTACTTATTTTTGCCGATGACTCCTTGCCAGTTTCTGACACATTGTACGTTCTTCATGTGCGCACAATGGTTTAGAGTAAACCTGTATTAAACTTATTAACTTGCTTTATTTGTTACGTTTAGGCTATATACGTGTATTATGTTCTTACCTATTGTACCGCTCAATGTTAAATCTCGCACTTGTAGATCAAAAACTTTCACCTTTTATTTCTTCAATATAAAATCACTTCACTGTGTTCACTGCCCTCCAGTGGTCAC
Source organism: Chaetodon trifascialis (assembly GCF_039877785.1). Taxonomy (NCBI): domain Eukaryota; kingdom Metazoa; phylum Chordata; class Actinopteri; order Chaetodontiformes; family Chaetodontidae; genus Chaetodon; species Chaetodon trifascialis. The sequence goes on along the minus strand of NC_092064.1, from coordinate 24,963,742 downwards.
TACGAGGAACTACAAGACATTCGTCAAGCGACGTCAAACGAAAATGAAAATATATCTACAATTCCGGTTTAGACATTCAAAATAAAACGTTCACGTTAGACAGCCATATATACGCACTTTAATGCGGTTTAGAGTTGTTGCGCTCGAATTTTGTGTAAAGTTCGTGCTTGGCAAGTGACTTTGGTGTGTTGCACGCATCGAAACATCATGCCAGAGATATTTCTACTTTGAAAGGTCGTTTCCATGTGGAGTAGTCTTGTTTTCGAGCATCACTGGCATGTGACAGCGGTCATCAGTAATTAGCTAAATTGGCTCGGCACATCTGGTGGATGATGCCAGGAAAAGAAGCCAGAGGAACATGTTGCTGCTGTGGACAGCAGTGCTTGGACTCTGCACTAAAACAATGAACTTATTTTCAACAGCAGGACATGAGACTTCAACAGGCCATGAAACCTGCTGTGACCGCTGGCTGTGTGTCACCTGCTGACAGGACTTCACTCATTCACACGTGAGTCTGCAAACAAAACGTCAAAGAAGAAGCTCGTCTGAAGGTAAGAGACTTCCTCCTCTAGTTGTCTGTCGTGTGCTGCAGTGTTGAGGCTGGATGCTTGTTGTTTGCATGCTCGTCGTGCCTTGTCCTGCTGCTCAGAGGTTTGTGAGGCTGCTGCTGCTGCAGTCATTGATAAGTTTGATGTTATGGGGTGATTGTCATTGTTTCTGTGCAGTCATTGGCTTTAAGCATAACACTGGCCTGCGGTGTGAGTGTCATTTGCACATGGCGCTGTTTCGACTTTTTGTGATGTCTGAAGACATTTGAAGCTGAATTTGGCTTTTCATTATCATGTCCAGTAAATCTGTGGTATGAACTGCAGTGCTTTAGATAGAAACTCAGCCTGTGGGTTAAACTACAGTATTTTCCTTTACTCTAAATCTCTGGTATGCCGTCGTGGTAAATGACTACTTTGTACAGGGAACATTGTCATTTATGGCCTGAGCGGGCAGCAGCAATTTTTCATATCATCAGTTGGTTATTTTTATGATACATTCATTAATAATCCAAAGCATATTTGGAAATAGTAAAAAATGCCTCTTCCAATTTCCCAGAATCCACTCTGTCATCATCAGATTTCTGGTTTTGCACACAAAGACATTCAGTTTGCAAAGATGAAAAGCAGAAAACTCTTACGATTGAGAAACTGAAGGTTTCCTTTGATAAATAACTTGAATGATAATCAGTTTTCAGAACAGTTGCCGAGTCATTTTCTGTCCATCGATTAATCAACTGATTGTTTCACTTAAACCATAACGACAGGAAGTCTATGGTGTAATCTATATTATGTGAGCTGGTTTAATTCACACAACAGAAACACTTCAGTCCATGAAGAGCATCGAGCTGCCAGCTGAGGGATGATAACACCTTTACAGCTCCTTCCTCTTCTGTTTTAGAGAGCACTGCTTTGCAGACAGTGTGTCTGTTAAAAGCCACCGAGGAGCCTTTTAAATGATCAGCTCTACATTTCTAAACATCAACACTGTCGTCTTTAAGGACAGACAGAGTCTCAGCGTCTCTTCTGGCTGCTTCTGTTTCTGTTAAACTTTACAATGTCACACATCAGGCTATTTTCCATCTTTGCTCCTTCTTGTTCTCCTCATATTTTAAGATAACTGAGTCATACTGGTCTGGAAAATTGACTTCTCTTCCCTTTGACCTTAAAAGCATTCGAGCTGCGGATACTTTAACAGCACTGTTCACACAGGCACAGATGTAACAGCCAGCTCCCACATCAGTGTAAATGCACAGTTTTTATGCTTTGCTGCTGCTTTGAGAGTCTCCTGTCGTCAGATCTCATCCCGACTCACCGGTTGCGTCCTCGTAGACGACGGTGACCGTCTTCCACTTGTAGAACTGCACTATGTCCAGCACAGCTCGGCTTATGGAGGTGTATTCAGGGTAGAGGTTAATGTAGAAGCTGTCCTTGTTGTCCACTGAGGGGTGTTTCCAGCGCGTCTGGATGTGAGGGACTTCCAGGGCGTTGCAAATAGACTGGACGGCACTGACAGATGAGCTGTGAGAGGGGCCAAATACGGCCCCGACACCCAGAGCCAGCTGGTCGCAGGCTGAGGCCATGAGACAGGAGAGACGCTGGTTAAAAAACAAACATCTCGTTTCAACACGAAAAGCTTTCCGAGTGAAATGACGTGGTTCTTACCTCGCCTCGAGGCCTCAAAACTGTCGAACAGGTTTATTCTCTGGATGTCGTAGGTCAACGTGGTGTTTGGCATTAAGGTCCGGTTCCTGTTTATGTTGGTTACAGCGAATTTAAAGGCCAGTTCTTCAACGCTGATGGGCTCGTTCTCAAGCGTCTCAAAGATGCCCCCTGGAGCAAGAGAGGAAACACACGGACCCATGAAACCAGTTTTTCCCCCAAATTCTGCATTTTTAAGTGCGTTTTGTTGTCAGAACGAGTGTTTAATCCTGTGGTGGGTGAATATAATTTCAACAGTTCAATAGAAAATATTCAAAATGTCGTGAATATCCATGAATTAGATGTAACGCAGCATTAAACTATTTTTAATCAAGCAGATCTTCTGCAGGACAGCCGCCATATGCAGCTCCAACACACCGGCTTAGCGCGTCTGACGGAGGCGGCTCGCATGTCGGGTAACACAACTAGAGATGGAGTGAGTGTGCGTGTGCGTGTGTGTGTGTGCGCGCGCGTGTGTGTGTGTGTGTGTGTGTGTGTGTGTGTGTGTGTGTGTGTGTGTGTGTGTGTGTGTGTGTGTGTGTGTGTGTGTGTGTGTGTGTGTGTGTTAGAGAGAGACTAAAGCATAGCAGTTTTTTAATGCTGATTCAGTTTCCTTGCTTATAATGTGATAATGATAAATTACACACAGTTCAGACTCCACCTGCATTTTCTGCCATTAAATTCAGAAAAATCAAATAGTTAATTATCATCATTAACTGTTGTCTTAAACAATATATTCCCTTGTTTTTGACGTGTGTATGGCAGCTGCTCTAAAGTTTATTATCAGTGTAAAAGTGTCCATTTAAGCTCAGGTTTCAGCCAATGAGGCCGTGCGTTCGCTGCTGCAGAGGAAGTAAAGTTCCTGTTTCAAACGCCACCACGACGCCTCGCTCAGGTCCGTCATCAGACTGCTCTGCTCTGTTAGCTCTGCAGTGGCTAGTTTCTCGCCATGAGCTCGGCTAGATTAGCCAAAAGAGGCCGAAGCAGCTCTACAGTGAGACGGGTAAAGCTACTGTAGCTGCTAGCATATCACAAGTACGACAACAATATTGTTTTTGCTTGTCTCCATTTGAAGGTTGCGGCCACGGAGTGCCGACAGTTGCATAATGTGGCCCAATTTTCTCTGCACTTCTGCCACATAATGCTACCAAGGGACCTGGTTGAGATGACAGGATTTAATCTCATTCAGAGAAAAAGCCTGACCTTCACTGACTTAACCCTATTTACGTGGCTTAAATTTCACAGGCTGACACAATAGCGAGCGGTTCATTATAGGCCAGCTCCACAGCTAATACGTCCATTAGCGCGTTATCATGGCAGACATTTAAAAGCATCCCAAGTCGTCTGTTTTTCTAACAGCAATTCAGCGCAGTTCAACGGCTGACCTGTCGCACCCATTCACCTCACACAGTCGCATTCCAGTCGTTTTCAGTTTACTGCTTCCTGCCACCTTCCATGAACTTAAACATGTTCTCACCAGCTGGTGATTTATGGTATCACACAGTCAGGATGTAATTTACTGTAAAGAGGTTGAAGAGTTTCTGCTCAGGCTGCCAAACTCTTTCCTCTACATGCTGTTTCAGTTGCCTTCTTTGTCCTGGACTGATGCCTCTGTACCAGATGTTTTACCAGCATGTGACTCTGAAGTGTTCTTTTTTTTTTTTTGGCTATTTGATTAGACCAAAGAGTGCTTTTATTGTGAAATTAGCCGGTCACTCTGCACTCATCCAACATCAAGTGTGAACTACAGTATATAAAAATCTCAGCACCTTTTAAGACCCATAAAACCCACAATGAAAGTGCAAAGCTAACCTCGGTGTTTATAGACAAGCTGCTCCATTGTCGCACTGGAGGAGGAGGAGGAGGAGGAGGAAGACTCAGAGGCCGAATGATGCTGCAGTGGATTAACGTCGTCCGCTCTTCTCATATAGAAAGTGCATATTATATATTCTCAGACTGAACATTTTTCATTTAACAACCAGCCGTGCAGAAGGGATTTCCTCATCACGTCAGCCTCCCCAGTAATTATTCTAAGTACCAACTTGCACCTGAAAGCCTCATAAACTCATCCCAGAGCCCGAGTTAGCTACTTGTTTTTTCCTGCTAACATTTTGTTTGCCCGATAAAACTCGAGCAGTTAGTAGATTATCAAACGTCAGTTATTTTTCTAGATGATTATGGGTGATTGATTCATGGACTGATCATGTCAGCTGATCATTTCAGACTCTCAGAAAATTATGAGCTGCAGATATCAGAGGAATTGAAAAAAGCACCAGACAGCGTTTATCGAGGAAGGAACGACAAACATGCCCAAATATTTTTAACCAGCATGCAACACTGCAAAATGTCTGCTGCCTTTCCGGCCTCCTGCAGTAGGTGCAGTCTGAAAGTTTCGCCTCTCACGGTGACGCACACTGACCGGAGCTTTCAGAAAGACCAAAACTGACAGACTTTAATTTCAAGATACATCTCTCTTTCAAACACAATCACGTTTCAGCTGGCTGTGTGTGTGTGTGTGTGTGTGTGTGTGTGTGTGTGTGTGTGTGTGTGTGTGTGTGTGTGTGTGTGTGTGTGTGTGTGTGTGTGTGTGTGTGTGTGTGTGTGTGTGTGTGTGTGTGTGTGTGTGTGCGCGCCCCGCAGGGAGGGGCTTGTTTCCGACTTGAGAAGCTCATTCTGAAAAGCATCCAACTCTTAATCCACCGCGCTGCTTCAGAAAGATGGCGGTCTGGCGTGCCGCGGCCGGCAATATGGATATAAGTTACTCCAGCCAGGCACGAGAGCTACGTGCAGCGTTTCACATTTCAGTTACATAAAGAGCAGCATGAAAAACATTAGGATTAAGGCCAGAATAATATTGGTTTGTCACTGGATTGTCACCACCTGCATGTAGTGCTCGCAGACTCGTGTGAGATTCAGCATCCTTCCTGATCCCCGCTGAAAATGCCCCTGCACGTCGATCTCGCCAAAGCCTTTTAAAATGTAAATCGTTCCAAACATCTGGGCCTTCAGTGATAGCATTTTTCTGAAATAATACATTCAGAATGAAACGTTTGTTCTCAAGTGCAGACCGAAACAAGGCCAGCTCTGAACAGGAAGTCAGTTCCTCTGGCCTCATTAATGTGAAATTAGCAGCTTCCAGGTTTGCCACACGCAGGATTTCTCCTGCAAACAAAACAAAGGCTGAAGGTATTTTTTAAGTGCTGCAATTTTCAAAGAAATCAATAGCTACATCTGCCATGAACACAAATCATAAAGATGCCGTTTCAGACCTGCAGTGGTTTGCAAATGACCTCACTTCAACACTGAGGCTACAGATGGCAATAGGTCATTGCACTCTCTAACAGGCTTTGAAGAATTGCCTGTGAAATTGTGATTGATTTGGACGGAGAAAGGGCCTTTAAAAAGCTCCCCTTGAGACCTTGATTGTGAATGACCTTTTTCTTTGGTGTAGCATAGCCTCAAACCCCAAACTGAGAGAGCCTTGTCTGGACTCCCTGGTCACTAAGAGCATGCTTGAAAGTGCCAATCCTAATTATGGTCACCAAGCCTCAGTGAGCAGCTGCTAGGACCTGTTAAGGGTCTTAATTCTAGCCACTGGAATATGAAATTTTCAGGTCGAAATCCAATAACCTTTCCCCAGATTTGCCAAGCAAATGTATCCATCGCAGAGTCTTTGATGTGACTTTTCCTCTCGAGGTGTTTTCAGTATAAAAGAGGAAATAAACGGGAGTTTTGACCAGCTGGTCTTCATGTTTGTTTGCTCGGAGTGCACAGGCTGCAGCGACTGTCGTGGCTTTTATTCAGGACTGAACTACGAAATAATCCAAGTGCATCATTTCCAATCAGCGAGTTTGTTCCCCTCACACTTAAAGGGCTGTGAAAAGAGATGTTCCAGTTTGAAAAGCAAAAAAGATAGCTGCTGCTGTTCAGGTTTTCTGATTTGCATTTTTGTAGCTGACCTCTAATCAGGCATAATAAGATGGATCCAATGCTGTGTTCAGGATGCATGCAACCAATGATAGTTTATAAACTCAGCAGTCATCAGTAGCTGTTAATAATATATTGATACTCCATTAAAGCCCAGTCTCTGATATTTACTGCCTCCTCCAGTGAGAAATGACTGTAACCTCATTGGCAGTCCTACAATAAGCTCAATAAAAGTCATGGAGAGAAACAGACGTACAGTGTTAGCATCTGTCGCAGCGGCAGCACGTGTGTTTGGTTGAAAGGTTTTATATTTTGAAAGAGCGCCATAAACTATTTACACACGCAGCTTTTCTTGTCAGCAAAAGACAAATATATCTATTTTACTGCACTTTTCACTTATTCATTTCCTCTTTTGAAGCCTGGTGGAAAGGCACATCCCACGGTGAAAGAAAAAAAAAAACATTTATCTCTCCTCTCAATCCCACCTGGGACAAGATCTTAAATTTCTGTTTAAAGTATAATGAGCTTCTTGATTTGCAGAGAGTCACCCGGGGGAGTCGGTGCGATGGCGGTTTGTCTGCAGTTGAGCATGAAGACTGCTGGTCCAAGCAATCAGTGCTGGTTCACATCAGCAAAACGCCACTGGAAAATATCTCTGCTGCTTAAAGCAGCTGAGCTCTTTGTTTAAAATGTCTTTGTGTAAAACAGATTATTAATATGCCTGAGGTGGTTCTGCGCTGCATCAGGAAGTGACTGATCCATCTGGTCGCCTGGTTATTGTGCAGCAGAGCACTCTGTTATTATCTTACCCATGACCACCGTCAACCATCCAGACATCTGGAGCCTGATGTATAAATGATGTGCATGCACAAAAACCACACACGCGCCTTTTCCCCACCCCTGAGCTGGTGTTCATAAAGCACACGCACACCTCGCACGTACTTCAGACCAGGTGTAAACGTGGTTTTCAGGAGACAGCTGAGGGGACACGAAGAATGAGGTGAAAGATGTTTAGGCTGTTCGCCAATTTCACTGATTTTTGCAGCCTCAGCAGCATCTAAACTTCATTTTCAGTTGTTAATGAGTGATGATTTTTAGCATCATCACTTCCCTGTTAATGATCTTTGGTTTGATCCTGAATTGTTGCCTTGTGAGGCAGCTGGACTCGCGAGATCAGGTGTCAGTTACGCGCTTGTGGCTGAGCCGCAGTGGTCTGAACCAATGACAATGGCAAGAGAAGCGACTGTTTGTTCGACAACAAGAATGCTCGTACAGAGGTTAGCGTGGGTGCAGCTGTAGCATCGGTTAAATCAGAACTGGTGAGTATTTCTTCATTGAAAGAAGCCCAAAGAACGGCACTGAAGGCCTCCCGATGGAAAAGATGTTTTCATTCTCGTCTCGATTTGTTCGATTCACCAACTGGCTGCGCTGGTACCACTTTCCTGCTGTGTGATATGGCTCTTTGATCTGATTGGTTGAAAGTCCCTGATAGCCGGCGTTAGATAGGTGGTTCATCCAATCACCTGCCAAGTATTTTCTGAAAGTGTGTGCTATCTGGCGTGTCAGAGTGTGAAGTCACACGGATCGTCTCTGCCGTTTAACAGCGGTGACTGAGACATAACCGTGAAGATGCTTTCCGGGCTCGTAAGCAGCCACAGCTGTGTGTGATGACAGCTGTTGTGCTGCTGTTTGAGAATGTCGCTGATGAAACACAATTGTTTAAGTTGCTCTTTTTCTTATTTTCCATTCTTCTCACTGACGAGTCCGACGAGCGTGGAGGGTGCGCATGTATTGTCATGCAAACGATTGTTTAAAGACGTTTCTGCACCCATTTAGAGCTAAATGTGGGAGCGAAAATGGAGTTTGTGCATGTGCACCCGTCTCCACAGAGACTGAGTCAGGCGTACGCACCACTTCATAAATCTGACGGGAAGAATGCTTATACATATTTCTGTCTTTGTTCGTACACGTTGTTGTAATTATGAATGTACACAGTTTTATGCATCCGGCTCCTGGAGGGAAGTGGCAACCATCCTCCACTTAAGTTTCAGAAAATTGGTTTAAAATGAGTTTGATAGATTGACGTGGTTGAAGACTGAGGCAGAACATCACAGTCTTATCGCTACATGCATTTTCAATTGGAAGAGCTCACAAAACACTGCGTGCACACCGCCAGGAAAATAATTACACTTTCTTTCACCTCAGGCTGTAAGAACTGTGGTCCAATGAGACGGAGTCAACATGGATGTCTAGAGTGGCATTTAATGATCTCCTCAGCCTTCCAGGCAGCCATTTTTTAAACTGAGCAACGGAAAATCCTGGAATTGTCAAAGATACCTGGACATCAGCCAGCGTTGATCACAGTATTTCAAAGACATCCTTTTCACCACACCTATGATCATTGTTTCAAGCTACAAATGTCGAGCCAAAGTTAAAAACAAACAAACAAAAATGATTTACTGGCTCATGTTCATTCCTTGGGCAATGATATGAACTGAATTGGACGTTTTACATAAACTTGTGAGTGGTCTCAGGATGACAAATGGTGTAATGGTGGCACACGTCTTTGGCATTTCTGTGCTTCAATTTCTAGTTACACATCTTCTGCCGTATATGTAATATATCTTTTCGAAGTTAACATAGGATGATTTATCGGTCTATCACTACTTCAAATGAACAGTAACGATAAAAGAAGAGCCCAGTGCCTCCACTCTTACATACAGAAAATCACCTCATGTCTTAAACATGGTCTATAATTTGTGAAATACAAAAATATATTTTAAATAAATGGATATCTTCTTTGAAGAAACTCATCCTGTCTGGCTTTTGCGCCGTGCTGCTGTGTCCTGTAAACAATCCTGCCCGAACAGAAGCTCTTTAGCAGCGTTGTCCGCCTGCTGTAACTCCAAAAATGGGTCATGGGATCATGGCTCAGAGCATCTTTAGATTCCCCACTTCTACATTTCATGGAGCCGGACAAACCAGTGCTGTAAATTGGATTCGTTTCCAATGCTGACGCAGATAAAATGTGGAATAAGAATCTCACGCTGTCTGTTTGCAGATGACGCATGGCTCAGTGCACTCTCACTCAATAGGCTATTAGCAAGCAAATGAATAAATGGACAAAAGCTGACTGGGACCATTTACACTTCAGCAATTACAAGTCTGACTGCAAGTAAAACTATAAAGTTAGAGCAGAAATCACCTGACAAGCTTGTCTTCAGAGACACTTTGTTGTAAGTAACCAAGAATGCAATCATCCATATTCACTCCTCACAAATAAAATACAATAAACATCTGTGAGTATCTGTATATTAAAGCTTCTTTTGCAGGGAGAACACTGCAGTCCACTTTTTTCTATCAGGACTTTATGACTAATACAATTTCTAAAGAAAGGAGGAATGAAAATGCATGCTGTGGCTACCATTAATTACTTTCCAATATAATTTTCAGGATCACTGAGCTTCCATCTCATCTTTAATAGGCCAGACAATGCTTTGGGTGATGCATGCTAGGAGGTCACAGAAATGAAAGATTTCTGCTTGCGCTGCAGGCATGTGCTGATGAACCCTAAGGCTATGCTTTTCCCAGACTTCTGTTCCTCCTTTCAGTGCAGCGAGCGAGAGAAATAACGGGTCAGGTTCAGGCAGCTGGTCGGACCTTTTTTAATCCAGAACGCCGACGTGAGGGGTTAATGTTAAGAGACCGATCTTTAGATCCTGATTGTCATCTGCGATTTTGTGACACATGAAGGGAAGTCTTTTAGGGCCCAGGAACACAATGACGTAGTGTTTTGCTTTCTCCCCTCTGCCCATCCTGGGCCAGTTCCCAGTGAGAACCCACCCCCACCCCCACCTCAACAACACCACCAGCAGCACTCCAACCTGGGCCCATGCCAGACTGTGAATGAATGAGGAGGTCCTAACCAGTCTACTATCTTCGTTTGATGTGGAGCACTGAGGTTTCTCTGTTTCATAGGATATCTGCTTGCAACCCACCACCAAAACAGTTAGACTGAAAGAATAAGAATCAGGATTATAATCTGTAAGAAATCCAACTAATTTCTAAAACTGCTGGACTAAAACTATGAAACATGGAGATGAATGCTTTAATTACATTTCTGTGGCTGATGGCAGCTAATCACACTTTTCACATCATGTGAGTGGAATCATGAGTAAACAAATCATATTTTACTAATATATACAAGCAAACATGGAAGCAAGAGGAAACAGGAATTGAACAAACAGCACAATAGAGTGGAGGCCAGGCCACAAGCTGCTGCTTCTGTGCTCTCCCCAGTGATGAGATTTGGTTGCTGCCTAAGTACCATATTTGGGGAAGAGACTTTCTGCATAAAGAAGATTAGTGTTAGTTGTTTAAGGGCTTGAGGGAGAAGATTTACCATTATTACCAACCCCAGTGAAAAGAGTGGAAGCCAGTCACAATCTGATGCCAACACTTGCCAAGACAGAGAAATGTTAATTGAACCAAGCCACACACCATATGGGAGAGATTATGATGTGTGCGGCTCATGAGGAGAATGATAAAGATTAGGTGGCCTTGGAGAGTGATATATGATTTAGAGAGATTAACCATATAGAGCACAGATCAGAACTGTTAGATTAGCCTTTAAAGTTATGCAATGCCACAAGTCTGTTTGTTCAAGTCTTTAGAAGCAGAGGAAATTTAGATTCGCTCTGGGCATTGAACGGAGCAGACAGTCCTGAGGACTAAATTGAAAAAGTCATTTTTTTTTTGTGATGCAATCTTCAAACCCATTAGAGGAATGGTGGAGAACCAATGGCAGAGGAGCAGACAGCATTAATTGTCAAGCAAACACCGGCTCATTGTTCCAAAGTTACATCAGAAATCAAAGGGGGGTTGACGGGGCAAGAGCTCTGTTTGTCTAATTAGAAGTGCGGAGCAAAGTTGAAAGCAGAGTTCTCATCAATTCTCTAAGGCTTAACAGACAACTTTGGACTCAGATCTACATTCAGAGATGTCACTGGCCATCAGCATACATGTGCACCACCACTGAATAACTTTTGAGTTTGTCAGGCCGAAGAGAAACCAAATATAACAAAGCCTCGCCGAGACTTCCCACCCTTTATTCTTTAGCTCTGGATCCATGTCACATTCCTGTGTGCCAGAGACATCATCGTGCCAGCAGTGTATGCTGTCAGATGCAGATGAAGGCCAACTTAATCACTCATCTGCTTCTGACCTGCACTGTCAACACGGAGGAACTCTCGTTTAGCAAACCAAAGGGTTGATTTTGCTGCAAACCAAAAAAGAAGTTTCATGCGGACGACGCAGCGCTCTGAAAATCCAGCAGTGTCCAGACATCACATGACAGCATGGAAAGTTTCTACAGGATGAAAGTGTTTTTTCTACTGACACTCAACATCAGCTCACTGTTGAATAACAGGGACACAGCTGCCTGCTGGATATTACAGGATACTGCTTATATGATCAAGTAAAAGAGTGTAAGAGCGACATAGCTATGGATAAAACACATTACCCAAAAAGCATCACAAATGTACCCTGAACACACTTTGACTCCTTATTGTAAGTTTCTGTCGATGGTTCAGGGACTTGAAGGTCCTGCACTCATTACCTTACCTGCAGCATCTGAGTTGTGCACTTGCTATGAATGGAGAGTCCTTGCATGACATCTGCATCTATAATCTCTGCATTTATTATCCCGGCTATCCTTAATGAAATATAATGTTTATTCGGTCGTGTTTTGAAGGATGCAACGGTACATGCTCCATAGGGAGAGATTAAAAATCTAATTATGATAATGCCAGAAAGTCTCTTTTTTTCTCATTATATATACAGAGAGTTGGTTATTAATTTTGAAGGGAGCACAGGTCTTGCAATCATACATTTCAAATATTAAAAAAGCTGATGAGTGTGTAGTAGCAGTGTGGATGTTAATAGTTAACAGGAATGACATTTCAAAAAGCCAAAAACACTGAGCACACTTACCAATTCTCAGGACTTGCTGCGAAGTGAGCCAAAACCCTGCCATAAAGTACAGCAGTGCAAATACCAGTCCCTTCCTTTTCGCCATGGTCCTCCCTCCAGAGTCAAATTTAACATTGATATCAGTTTTTCTGCCCTCGGTAATTCATGCTAATAACTTGCCAGTCCTCGTATCCGTAACGAAAATAAACTGGCATCCGACGCACAGCCATCCCTCACACATTGTGATGAGAAACAGAAAACAAAAAAACAACAACAACAAACACTCCACTCGCAGCTGTCACTGATCAGAAGAACTCCAGTTGTCCCATTCTAAAATCCTCTACATGCCAGTGAGGTTTTGCTTCCCATAGTCACTGTCCAGACATCCCTCTTAACATGTTTTTTTTTTCTGGTGCACACTTGAATTGTAGGCTGCAACTGAGGACGAGGACCATGCGCTGTGCTCCTGCTGTCAAGCTGGAGCGCATGGGAATTAGCATTTCTGGGTATAACTTTCAAAATAAAAGTGCGGCAACGGTAGAGGAAATCAACAGGTTTAAAGAGGAATGGGCTTCATGTGTTTCAGCCACTGGATTTATATTTTAAACAAGGAAAACAAAATGCTAAGAATGAAACACAACACGACCATCCCGGATAATTTCCCATTAAATATTATGATATATTTTTTAATCTATTGAAGTAATGTTGACCTTAAGTTTTATATTTATTTATTTGATCCCATTTTACATCATCCATGCTTTTCTCTACACATTTCTTTTTCCCATATTCATCTAAACGTTATGTTATTTATGATTGTATTCTCAAAATCTCTGAGGCTTCAGTCCTTTAAATATTCTATACAAATGTTTAGCTTGGTTTCTCTGGCACCTCATTTACCCGTTATTCGACTGCTTTCATTGTGAAACCAAGCTTGCCATGTTTCCGGTCTCACTCTCACAGTCTTTGGCTGACTCGACACAGCTGAGCGTCCCTCCCGTGCAGGCGCTCAATTGAGGGCACAGCCAAGCCACTAATCCGCAAACATGGATACGTCCTGAAGATTAACTTCAAATCTGGCAACATTCGACCTCGACAACGTCTTTGCTTTGGTACACCGAGGAATGATTAAATCTTTGCTCCAGTCCTGATGGAAATGCAAATCTAATCTTCAAACTGGTCTGTGACGCTCCCTTGAAGATTAACTACCTCAAACTGTTTATCTGACACAGTCTCATAGTAAAATGGAATGTGCTCACATTACCTTAACCCACTTTGCTTTATTCCTTGAGGAAGAGTCGTTCCTCGTCAAAAGTCCTCTTGGTTGCTCAGTTGATCAGCACCTGGTAATGATGCTCCGAAGTGCATTTCCCCAAACGAGGGCGAAGCTTCAGGGGTGTTTGATGGGCTTGTTTAATTAGTCTAATATCACTACTGTTTCATTCCCCAGAAATTAGCAAAATTAGAGACTGATGGTAGAGAATAATTTCTCAAGTTTATTTTTTAAAAATCCCTGACTGTTGAAAGCTGAAGACTAAAAGAACGCAGTATGATCAGTGTTATCAGCAGTGCCAGTTTGGTCTCCTCTGCAGAACAGAAGTGATCAGTATTCTGTCCTCTGCATTAGCAGTGGCTTTAAACTTTAAGGTCTACAAGTCAAATACTTCTACTGTGCTGCCCTGAGCTGCTAAAACTTCATGGCAGCATCAGCAGCAGCACAGAATGAGCCAGAGCTGTGATGGCCATGCACAATCAACACTTTCTTTATTATAGATAATAAGAGTGTATTATAATGATAATGCCACCATGTGTTTATTTGACTATTTGGCCCAAGCTTAAACCAGGTCTCCAGTTTATTCTCTTAATATGAAGTTGTTCAGCTTCAGTGAATGAAATGCAGTTTCTCCTCAGTAGCATTACTGCTGTGACACTTGTGTTCTCTGGCGTCATCTAGTGGTGAATAATAGCATTGTCTAGGATTGGTTCAGGCCACCATGGTCTTAGCTTTGTCAGGAATCTTAAACAGCCAGCATCCGGTTGCTTTCGTCAAGCGATGAGCACAAGTGTTTGCTGTTGTTGAGCCGAAGCAGATTTAGCTCTCATCTTTGTGTCTGAGAAGGCCCATCCGGACTGTCCCAATCTTTTTTTTTTACAATAATACTTTATATTGTTTGACAGATTTTGAGTTCAGTGCCTTTCTCAGACCAAGAATAGGCTTCAAAGTAACACCTTTACCATTACCATAAATTATTGAGTGACATTTATCCTTTTTAGTTTTGTATTTTCAACATTTTTCTCTGAAATTGATTTATTTTACTTGTTTATTTCTGTGCTGTTCCACAGATAGTCTATCCTAGCAGCAAACGTGGGCAATAATATGCAGGAAACATTCTTAACGGGTTGAAATATTTATAATGATAACCACAGCAAATTTAGAAATAAGATGAACAGATGGTAACAAAGAAGCAAAACATAAGGCTACGTTGTTCCAAACAGATGAGTTCTCATAAATCTATTTTGGAAAAGCAAGCACACACCAGAGCTTCATGAAAACAGCATTATGTCACCTTTATTTACACTCACAACAGCAGTTATGCTCAATCTGCTAATCTTTTTTTTTTAATAATACAAATTAAAAAATAATAACATGTAGGAAAAAGTTTAAAATGCTATTTAGTCTGGGCACCAGGATAATCCTAATGCAAGAGGAGATAACATATTTTACCTTCATCTCACCACTAATGCGTAGGACTTTAAATGAACTTGTGATCATAGACTGTACAATAATAATCCTTTGTGTCTGTAAAGTTTAAGCAGCTACAAAAACTCAAGCATGATTTTTCTTTATATATACACACCAGCACTGCTCCCACTGTGAGACTCTGGTTGAATTCTTGATGCTTTATATCCTATGAAAACAGGAGTGTGTGGAACCGGATGAAAACTAGACTGGAAGGACATAGTGGGATTGCTGGTATAAGTCTGTGAATATGGCGTAGTGTTTTGGCTTATGTACAAGGAGTTTCCTGGCGTATACAGGCTTCCAACATGGTTAGAACCCTGCATAGAAGAATGGTGAGCCATGCCGCCTTGATATAGCAGTGATGCATTTTCAGGCAGACCTGGGTTGTAGACAACATGAGGGTTGAGAAGCGCTCCATCATTTGTCATTACCTGAGGGACATTTTCCAGTGGCGTCGCAAGTCGCTGTCCAACAGAGCCGTTGTCCTGCAGAGAAGGCTGGTATGTGGCGGACCGGAGGCTGGATAGAGTCGAGATGGGATGATACCTCATTAGGGTGGGCTTGCTTTGTGCTGGCTTGTAACTGAGCAAGTTGTCCGGGTGGTACACCGCGAATGAGCCTTTGTTTGAGGGCATGCGGCGGCAGACAAACAGCAGGGCTGAGGCGAAAAGGAAGGCACCAGTCACCCAACCGATGTAGAGCGCCTCTCCCAGCTCCCTCCTCTGAGCATCAATTAGCAAAGGATTGTAAAAATCCCTGATGATGACATGACCCGTCCATGACACAGGGATAAAGACACAAATGCAGGCCATGAACTGCATACAACCTGCAACCATCAGGATGATGGTCTTAGCCCAGTCATTACCCTGAAAACAGGAAACGCAGCGCATTCCTGCCAGAGCCACGAGGAGCCCCAGTCCGGACAAGGCCAGAGAACAGCACATCAGACCCCTGGCTGCCTGTAACTCTGGAGGCAGGAAGAGCAGGGAGTCGTACACCTTACACTGCATCCTGATGTTGGCCTGTCGGTAGCAGTTCATCCACAGACCCTCCCAGCGGGTCTCCATCACGATGATGTTCTCTCCAATGAAAGCTGTCACCTTCCACATGGGCATCCCTGTAGTAGCCGCCGCCCCGATCAGCCCAATCAGCCCGACGCACATTGCGGCTATCTCTGAAACACCTTGAACCATTGTGCTGTGTAGAGGAGTTCGGCTGTGTCCAAGTTCAAAACTAGGTTAGCTCACACTGACGACAAGTTGTGATTCTTCAGTACAACATCTCAGAATCGAAGTTAGAGACGTGTCCAAGGCAGCGAGGATCTTCTCATCTGACACAGTTTGTATACTGTAAGAGGTGGTTTGTTGTGGGAAAGGTGCTGTCCGGTCACCTGATTGGTTCAGAGCAATGGGGGTAAAGAGGATCTCTGCTTATTTTGTGTTTATGGTTCCTCTGGCTGTAGTGGTATATCTCTGCCATCAGCTTCTCCAGCAGTAAACTCCAACAAGACATATCAGGAATACCAGAAACAGCTCACAACTTGAGAAAAGTGTCACTTTTCTTTTTTACTCTCCATAATCTTATGTGATAACAGTTCAGAAGTTAACAAATATACAATGAAGCACACAAGCTCCTGCAGTTCTTCTGGTGTCCACTGGGGAGCATGGTTGACTTTCAGGGTTGTGGAACAGAGATGAAGCTCACTGACAGAGTTCGAATTCATTGTTTGTTCATTTTGGTGTCACCTTAAGCAACAGTGGAAAACATTACCATTGCATCACCACATAATTTCAGTATGAAACAGCAATGAAATGACTTTTACTTTACTTTTACTGTGAGAGACCTTTAGAGACCTTTCTTTCTCTATTGAAAATATAATTACATCTGCTGTATTAGGTGTTGAGATCAAACAGTTGTAGTTTTAATTGCAGCTTGCTTTTGAACTTACTGAAAGTGAAATGAAATGACCTAATAGTTCAAGAACTAATATACAATGCTTGGCTGAACAGAGTTAGAAAGTTTCTCTGTTTCCTCAAACATATGGAGGTGGATTCAACCCGGAAAATGAACCAGACAAGTTTTGGCCTAAAGCTCTCAGTATCCGTATCTATATTCAAAGTGACATGCAGATTCTGATCACATGATCATGCTGTCAGGTAGTCTCCGTCAGGCTTCTCCACAAACAGCTCCGGTTACATCTCTACACCTTTAAATAAGCAGTGTCAAACCTGCATCTCATGTTTTCTTAACCATCTGTTCTGTTGGGTTTCCAGGAGCTCCAGGGCGTCATACCAAACTTAAACAAAGACTCACAATTGTTTTCTGATTAAATAGACACACAAAACATTTTGAGTGCCCCACATAAATGTCAGCCACCAATATAAGTTTTACTGTCCTAAAGGTGATATCTGTAGCACACCTGTCTTGGTTTTATCTGTGTGGATCCTGTGTCTAATACTGGTTAAAACAGGTTAAAACTGGAAACTGAGCAGAAACACCGGAGGACTGTGTGTATGAGGATGACTGGTGCCTGCGAGAGGTTATTTGTGCTGTGATGTGTGATACTCAAACATTTTGCATGCATGTGTGTTTTGTTGATGGATGGGAGTTGTAAATTTGAATTCAAAACTCAGGTGCAGTTAATGTTGAAGGATAAAGTATTCACTGTCTGTATGTGTGTGCGTGAACAGTAAACACAAATACACGTAAACAAAGTTGATAATATACAAAAAATAAGGCTGTTAGTAGTATAAAATTGGATTATACAACAAACATAAAAGTAATAGAAATCATGAATTAGCTTAGACAATTTTCTAATTATGATATAGTTTGATATTGAGATTCTTTAACTACTGTTCTTTCACAAGACTTTATGTCTAGTACTCCCCCAATAAGGTATAAAATGAGTGATTTGAAATGGACATCATATGAATCTAACCCCTCCACAGTAAAATTATTTATTGAAATCTGTCTTTTTTTATATACCTGAAATTCATTTTTGACATTTGAAATGTGTGACAGCCAAACAAACCCCACTTTAAAGGCAAACTCCCTTCTCGTGACCGTTAGTGTGATCATCATTAACTCAGTCAGTGTCAGTGTTCAGAGATAAGCCACCCCGCTGCGTACAGAGGGGTATCTGGAGTGGTAGCTGTAGTTGGTTGATGGCTGTCTTGACAGCATTGGCTGAGGTTGTTGTTGGGGAAATATCATCAGCTGTTGGGGCTGTAGAGGCTGTGGAGGATAGCCCATGTAGTCAGAGGTCCTTGAGTACACGTACCTCTCCGATTTGTTGCCTTCAGACTGCACATTGCAACAAACGAACATGCATCCTCCAAAGAGCAAGAAAGCAGATGCCACCCAGCCAATGTACAGAGCCTCTCCAAGCTCCCTGCGCTGGGCGTCGATCAGCAACGGGTTGTAGAAGTCCCTTATGATGACATGTCCTGTCCAGGACACGGGGATAAGGACGCAGATGCACGCCATTATGATCATGCTTCCTGCAATGATGAGGACCAGCCGCTTAGCCCGATCGTTGTTTTCGATACACGACGTGCACTGAAGCCCCACCAGACTGATCAGCAGACCAAGACCGCCCAGTGCCAGAGCGCAGCACATGAGCCCCCGAGCTGCCTGAAGGTCAGGCGGCAGGGCCAGGAGAGAGTCGTACACCTTACACTGCATTCTGATGTCAGCCTGTCGAAAGCAGTTCATCCACAGACCCTCGTAGCGGGTCTCAAACACAATGATGTTCTCCCCAATGAAGGCTGTGACTCGCCACATTGGCATCCCAGTGCTTGCTGCCGTCCCAATCAGTCCAATTAGGGTCAATAACAGACCCACTATCTCGAGTGCTGAGTTAGCCATCCTGTCCTCCTCTTATTCCTCCAAGCGCATACGTACAATAATGTGCGATGTGGCTGTAGTAGGAAGCCGTAGAATCCCTCTGTTCAGTGGCTTTGGATCCCAGTGGAGGAGGAGGAGGAGGAGCAGGCTGATGTTCAACTGCACTGCCTCCTCCCTGTGGACGGGACACCAGAGTGGGAAGGGTGGGAATAGCAACCTGTTGCGAGGAAACAGAATCTCCCAGGCCTTTTTTTTTTCTTTGTACACCTACCACAGGAGCTGCTGTAAGCTGCCGCTTTGTTTATTCAGAAGTCTCCATTTACATTCTCAGATCACACTTGACAAGGAAGCTTATTTTATGAGGGTGTTTATTAGTAAAGGGACCATTTTTAAAGTTCGACATCTCGTTAGTAGCTGTGTGCATGTAAAAAAGAAAAAGTCTCCATGTTAATAAATAACTTCACATATCATAGAGTTCGATCAGCTCTGGGGCTTAACTTAGTGTTTGTCCTGTTTCAACTCAAATTCATTCACCACTATGTTTCCGGCTAACTGAAATGGGACTGTAGACACAAAATATTGGCAAAAAGAGCGTTCAAAAACTCTCATGTGCCTGCTTGTGTGTGTGTCAGGTAATGCGTGTGTACCCATTTGTTACTGTCAGTATTGGATTTCTTGTCTGGGCCTTTTGTGTCTGTCTGTGCTCAGGAGGAAGCTCGTAGTTGCAGCTCCGGCTGAGATGAAATCTCTTGGTAGGTTTGCATTGTGGGTGGACCGGTGATAGCAGTCTGGTTTTACTGGTTTAGGCACATTTCCACTGAAAACAATGGAGGCAACTTGTCTGAACAACATAACTTTCCATTTACACAACAGTTTTTGAAAGAGGAGTAGTTTCAGTTAGAACCTTTCCCAAAACCAGGAATTTCAGGCAAACTCGAGAGCTTTTGGCGGGAAGCAATAATACTTCTTAGTCAGTTTTGCCTCTTTTAATAAAAATCTTTTGAATTAAAGGCAACGGAAAAATAACAAAATTCACTTTTTTCCTTCACTGAATCCCTTTATTGGAAACCACAATTGACCATGTATTTCGGCCAGCATTTTGAAAAATGTTTATTTACAACAAAAACAACAATGAACACAAATCATTTGGAGGTATATCAACTGAAAAAGGCCTAGTGCATGTTTTGTATCAAAGAGCATGTCAGCAGAGACTGTTAAGACAGTGACACCACCTGTTAAGTATTGTTTCACAAATTAAAAATACTCTGCCTGAAGGGCTGATAAAACATAGAGTAAATTAAGTGTACAGAAACAAACAAAGCAGACAGTAATTCAGCACGGTTCATTATGGTCAAAACACAGTCAGCTCTGTAATGAATTTCAATCTCTGCTAAACTCTTTTCTCACTTTGAGAAAACAATGAAAGATTTAGTCATTTCCGGCGACAGCCTTTCATCACATTAGTCCATTGATTCTCCTCATTTAAATGTACCAAATCTTGGCAAGTTTTTTTTTCTTTAAGGTCCAAAATTGTTGATTTTCGTCTCTAGTACTGACTTGGTGTGTATGCTACAGATCCTGGCGGCGGTGCAGAGTAGGCTGGCTGGTAGGTGTAGGCTGGCTGGTAGGTGTACGGCTGGTAAGCAGGTTGGTAGATATTTCCCCCAGGGTTGTATACAATCCTCTCATCTGCTTCTTGGGTGCGAGGAGCGTGACGGCACAGCAGGATCACTCCAGCTGTGAAAAGCAAAGCTGAGGTCACCCAGCCGATGTACAGAGCCTCGCCAAGCTCCCTGCGCTGGGCATCGATCAGCAGAGGGTTGTAGAAGTCCCTGATGATGACATGGCCGGTCCAGGACACGGGGATTATGGTAGTGATACACCCCATCAGGAACAGACAGCCCCCAGCCACAAGAACAATATGCTTGGTGCGAGCCCGATGGTCCACCACTTTGGTACACTTCATCCCCACTGCTGAAACGATGATGGCGAAGCAGGTCAGGGCCACAGAGCTGCACATCAGGCCCCTAGCAGCCTGGAGGTCCGGGGGCAGAAACAGCAGGGAATCATACACCTTACACTGCATCCTGATGTTGGCTTGTCTGTAGCAGTTCATCCACAAACCCTCCCAGCGAGTCTCCATAACAATTATGTTCTCCTCGATGAAGGCCGTTACCTTCCACATCGGCAGGCCTGTCACGGCTGCCACTCCGATTAGTCCAATGAAACCGATGATGAGGGCCACTACCTCACAGCAGATGGCTTCCCGACGGTCCTTCTTCTCAAGTCTCTTCTTTTCCTCATAAACAGAGTCTTGATAATCTGTATAGGCCTTGGCCTGCTTCTCATCATAGTAAGAGCCAACGTAAGATTGAGGTGGCTTGCTGTAGCCACTGTAAGCAGTGTAAGAGGCCATTGTGGCTATCACACAGCGAGCCAAAGAGAGACCTTTGGCTGCACTCTTACAGTTCAAGAGACAAATCTGAGGAGAGGAGGAAGTCAAGGAACTTATAGACCCACAAAAAAATGGTAACGATGCAATGCAGCCTTACTGGTTGAGCTGCTTTACAGCCTGTTAAATGGGGACACACCAAAGAGAGCTGTTTGTTTTGAATGGAAATGTGACTACCGCTGCTAACAATGAACAATTTAGTCTTGGCATTAACTTAATCAAAACTAATTAAATCACTGGATAAAGTCACAGTTGATCAAAGTATGTTATCTCTGTTTTGAAGTTTACTTATTTACACACAACATTTTTTTTCTAAATCAAAGAACATAATTTTAGACAGCAAAGACCAAAAATGTACTATAAACATGAAAAAGACATTAAAATGTTGTTATTATTGCTGATCTGAACATGTAGCTTAAAATTAACCAATTAAATGTGAGGCCTTTCTTATCTCTAAAAAGATTTCTGAGTATAAAATTGAAACAATTCATATTGGGTACACAATGTAATGTTAAACAAGAAAGCTACACCATGTCTTTCTTTTAATTAGGTAAATTTATATAGTTGGTAGCTGCAATATGGTGTTTGGGATGTGAATCTGTTGTCTCTCTCAAACCGAAAGCTGATAGGACGATCACAGACGTCAAACTGTCTCCTCTTCATATGTAAACAGAGCTGATAAAAAGGTGTGGAGAACAGAAACTTGAGCAGGATTGGTTTCAATGTAGCACAGTGTTGTCCGTTTGCCAGCAGTCTCACCTTGTCACTCCCACACTGAAGCCTTCCTGACCTCTTACGGGAAAACGGTGTGCGTGCACTGAATGGGTTTTTACTGTTCAGCTGCATTTAGTTCTTAGTGAAAGAATAATAATGGTAGAACTGAGGCAAATCTGGAGTTTTATCTGTGGATTGTATGTCATGTTTTTGTTGGAGACATAGTGGAAATGCACTAGAAAAAATTAAACAACAAGTGAATATAGACTCAGACTTTATTGATGAGGTCGATGTGACTACTTTGCCATGAGATTTGACCAAATTAATACGATTAAGAACAACTGTGCAGTTAAAAGTGACAGCTGGTCGTAGAGAAACTCATGACAGCTAAATAAAAGCAGCATACTCATCGTTGAGCACAGTGACTAACAACAAATAAGCACAGTTAAGTACACATAGTTTAATACATACATCAAATATCATTCAAATATTGAAGTGCAACTGTGCGGGATTTGAGTAGATAACACAAATAATGGACATGAGAAACATTTAAAGCGCAATAGGAACACAAAGTACATTAGTCGTTTAAACAGCAACGGTGATTAAAATGTGCACTTACATTTACACACAATTTTAACACTCGACATCATCTTGTGATCTTCTTCAGGTACCATCTTTCAGATTAAACATATACAGTATAGTGGATTTTACACATTAATTTCAGGCAGTACATTTCAGCTTGTCACACATATTCTTGATGCTTGTGAAGGCTGGATGGTTTCCTCTCCAGGTAAACGCTGTCCTCTGTCTTCATGTTCCTCGCTGCCATAAGGTAAGCATCAGTGTAGGGCTCTTCCTCCTTTGATCTACGTTTGCTGTAGCTGAACAGAAGGATGATCCCGGTGATCAGCAGAACACCAGAAGTGGCCCAACCAATGAAGAGCGCCTCCCCCAGCTCCCGTTTCTGCGCATCCAGCACTGTTGGGTTGTAGAAGTTTCTGATGATAGTGTGGCCCACCCAGCTGACGGGGATGAGCGTGGTCAAAAAGGAAAGTATGAACAAACTACCGCCCAAGGCCAGGGTGATGTTCTTGCACTTTATATTGTGTCCACAGCACTTGCTCTTCTCGGTCCCACATCCCGTGATGGACAGGGAGATGACAACCAGGACTATGGAGACGCACATGAGCCCCCTGGCTGCCTGCAGCTCTGGAGGGAGAATCAGCAGCGAGTCATACATCTTGCACTGCATCCTTATGTCAGCTTGTCTGTAGCAGTTCATCCACAAGCCCTCCCAGAGTTCCTCCATGACAATGAGATTGGCACCAATGAAGGCAGAGACCTTCCACATGGGTAGAGCAGTGACAGCTACGGTCCCAAACAGGCCGATGAAGCCCAGGACCAGGGCTAAGATCTCCAACTTTGCTCTCATAGTGCAGAGGGAATGCAGTCGCGTCTCTCATCCGATGCCTACTGAAAAGACTGCTCAACCAGTCTGCTTCGCAGAAATGTAAATCCATGATCATGTCGCTGTGCCTGCAATGTCATCCTACTGGTTTGTGATGACTTGACCTTCGTTCCCAGAAGTGTTCAGGTGCAGCTAAAAAAAAAAAAACTACTCTGCATTTGTTTCGGTAGGCCCTTGTCATCATCACTCATCATGCAGTAATACAAAGAGTGGGACTATGCTGTTATGTCAAAAGCTGGCAAGTTTAAAGTTTACATTATCAGGCCCAAGCCCGCAAGATGTTGGTTAAACTGTATATCTTGGGCTTGTAAAACTGCTTGAAACTCAGTTGGATAAAATCAAAAAAGCTCAAACCTGTGTTTCTTTACTTGTTGCTTTTACTGTAGTGCATTGCCACGCTATGCCCACTTTACTCCTAGAGTGACCAGATTAATATGATGTGACATTTAATTCAGCTATTTACATTCCCTGGAGGACACTGCAGAGAAAACCAGTTTTCAGGTAATTGGCGTGAAGTCAAACTTCTGAATTTTTTTTTTTTTTACCCAGAGGAAAAACTGTCATTTTTTTTGTGCAAGCTGACACGTTGGTGGCATCTTGATGCCGTCAACTCATCGGGATAAGCCATGGTGCTATTTCCAAATGCCATCATGTGTCAGCTTTTTGCAGTTTGCTTCCCAAATCTGCACATGCTGGTCACCGTACTTTGACTGCTTCTTTCTCTTTTGTGCTTGTTCTATGGGCATTAAGTAACGCAACAGTGCTACAGGGTCAGTGTGTATTGCAGTGAAGTCAACATTAATGTGAAATGTGATGTTTCTTTAGAAGGGAGTTTGTGATAGGTCTGAAAACTTCTATATGACTTCAGCATGAGGCTCATTAACTCTCTTCATTTAGGATGGAGAATTGACTTAGTGTTCCTCATTAAAGAAGATTTCGTGTTGGCCATACTCATTAGAAAGACACGAGTAAAAATGAGTCACTTGTCGGTGGATTTAGGGTTTTTCCTTTCAACTGACTTGTAACTTTGAGTATAACAGTTTTGACTTGCTTTAACTATGACTAATAATTCTTTAAATATCACCCGGTAGATGGTCTGATTGCAGATATGGAGGAAATGTTTCCAAACAATGGAAGATTTTGCAGTTCTTAACAAGTGCCACTCCTTTATTCAAATTTCAGTTGGTCTAGTAAAGTTAACCCCCTGCTGGTCACTGTTTCCAAAAAGTAGGAGAGAGGGAAAAGGAAGGAGAGATAGAGATGCAGCAGGAGAGGTCATGAAACACAGAAACTGAAAAGCCTGTTGAACAGGTTTGCTGAGTGATACTGTCGCCTCAGCTGCTGTAAAAGTCAACACATTCACGTGTGCTGAGAAACCCGTCGCTGCGAACTCAAACACATCAAACGTTGTATTTCCTGTAGATTTGTGACCTCTTCGCTGCCGAAGTTTTGGATATTTTTGTAGGATGGATTTGATTTGAAGTCTTGCAAATACCTGAATGGGCAGTGAGGTGTAAATAAGTGCTGGTGCAATGCACAGCATGTCATGTACGTCTACAACATGCACTGTGTGCCACCTGCTGTAAGCAAATGTGACTACACATCCCGGGTCCACAATTAGATTCATATGATGTTTAAAAAGAAATTAATTTCATCTAATTCCCATTTGCTTCTTACTGTCACTTCTAATTTAGTGTTCATTTTTGGATTTAAGATTCAGGAATTATTTGTTCAGACGAAATGTAAAGACAGTCCCATAAATCACAAACGCCGTTTTATCTCTGCTAAACAAAGCATCTGTTCCCTCAAAGCAAAGGCCTCGGCAAAGCAACGCTGCCCCATCTCGGCACTCACTCATTCAGCACTGCAGCAGATACTGTTGCTGCAGATCTACAGCACAATGAAGTCTGAAGTGATCTCTTCCCTTTATCTGAAGGGCCACCAGAGCTTTTATAGTGTGCTGGTGATTGACAAGTGAGATGCGGGGGTTGGTGAAGGGGAATGAGCCTGGGTGACAGGATGTCCACAGAGCTCAGAGACAAAGAAGAGGAGATAGGGCTGTGAGAGCCATAGATTATAGTGTCTAGGGCATGTGCAGCCATGCTATCCCATGTCAGTGTTGATGAAATTGGTCTGTGCCATAACAGGAACAGCTGAAGGGATAAGGAAGTGTCTACAACTCAAAAGAGACATTTCCCTTTTTCTTCTACATGTCAAGTTTTTATTATGGGCAGCATAAGAGAAGAGAAGAGAAGCCATGTTGTTATGTAAATGGCACGGCTTTTTCCTCTGTACAGTTAAAGGACACCTTAGAATTTAGCATTGTCTAGATATGGGGCTGGCTCATCTGTTTTGCTGCTTATGAATTTTACTTGATGAAACCAACAAAGCTGTCTCATGCTTTGTACTTACAATGCCTAAAACACCCTTGTAATTAGAGGAGTGCTGGTGATGAGATGTATTGTTCTTGTTCTTTTAAAAAAAACCAAAAACAAAATGTATTTCAGTTTGTGTGCCCTGGTTGTACCACCTGTGGAACATGGCATCTCTTCTCCGCGTCAGCTGCTCGATTGTCCAGTACCATTTATAAAAAAGAAAAAAAATGGAGGGGGTGGACTATATAAAACACACTTACAACATAATAGCCCTTGAATAAATACCACTTTGGAAAAGCTCATAATGTTGGGCTGTTGCTGAAATTGACGGGAATCTTGATTTAAGCTGATTGTTGTTTGGTTGTGGAACAAATAACCCAATTAGGGTCTTTCAGTCGGTGGCGGTTAGGGTCTGCTTGTGAGCACTGTTCATTTTTGCTCGTTTTTTTGTGATTGGCATCGTGATTTTTGACACTGTTCCCCCATCGCTTTATGTTGCAGATGCATCTCTCAAAAATCACGATGACATTTGCCAGACAATGAAAAAGAGCTTCGGTAAAGAGGAATTCACAGGCAGACCCTCATCAGCACTCACTGAAAGACACTTAATGGGATACAATAGCTGTTAGCACAAAGAATTGTGTTCAGGAATGATCAGAGCGAGATCAGCAATGATCTAAAATATATGTATCTCCATGAGCTTGACCGCATTTTCTGCTATTTATTGTGGGGTTTTGTATTGTATGGTGGTCAGCTCATTCAAAACTCTGCAGCTCAGCTATGAACCAGAACCAAGAGGAGAGAGCACACATTAGCCTGGTTTGAGTTGATCTGCACTTACACTATTTTTAACTTTATTACTGATTTTCAGTTGGTTAAATGGCTGTCTTATGTTATCCATTCACCTTATAAAAGCCTGCGGTGTGTGTTTTTTAACCTCCACAGCACCACATCAGGGGGGTTTAGTTTAGGGCAGCTTTGGGCTCTGACCAGCACAGTTAACACCCACAGTGAGGTTAAACCTGTGGGAAGACGTTCTGGGTGAGGCTGAAATAGGCTTGTTTGGTTAATCAAGACCGGCAGTGAATCTGTATCCACTGGGAAATTGGGAGACTCTGTTTTGCTTGTTCACTTCAGAGGCACTGACTAATAAAAATACTTTGAGTGCTCGTCTATTAAGTCTCAAATTACTGACTGCCATCCTGTAAAAGGAATAAGAGAATTTTGATGCTTCTATTTTCATCCTTTATTATTATCCAGTGGGTTTTATTTTGTATTTTACATTAATTTTATATCCCTGTTTCATTCTATGTATTCTTTATGTGAAGCACTTTAAGATTTTACTTTTCGGTATATAAACACTTCTCAACTGCCTCCTGTTTGCCTGAGCATGGCTTTTATTTCCAATTTTAGACTACATTCCTTTATTCTTTTTGTAATTATAGGGATTTTAGCTCCTTCACCATCATTCAGACACCTTATCAACCACAGCTTGCAAAAACACAAAGTGGCTCTTAGTGTTTTCTGAAGGTTCAGTTTTCTCCCTTTGTTCTGGAACTGCAGTCTGTCTTCGTGGGTTGCATTGAAGCAGGAGAGCATTGATTTGCTGCTTGGTTCAGTCTTTCTAAGGCATATCTGAGCACACTTGGCATTTGTGTCTTTCTCACATCACAAAATTGTTTTGTAGAGATGTC
Source organism: Chaetodon trifascialis (assembly GCF_039877785.1). Lineage (NCBI taxonomy): Eukaryota > Metazoa > Chordata > Actinopteri > Chaetodontiformes > Chaetodontidae > Chaetodon > Chaetodon trifascialis. The sequence goes on along the minus strand of NC_092064.1, from coordinate 24,936,310 downwards.
TGCAGAGCTGCGGGGAATGAGATGGGCTGCTGAGTAAAACCACATGAACCAATGAATAACTAGAGGGAGGGGGGTTGAATTGTAAGTAGGAAACAACTGTATTTATTATGATATCAATACATTTTCTATATACACACAGTAATAAAAATGCAGTCTTAGCACAATGAGCTGTTTACAAGTATGACTTCTTTCACTGTTCGGGCATACTGCAAGTCTTTTCCCTTGATTGCTTGAGCAAATTTGGACTTTCTTTGTGAAAAAAAAAAAATCTTACTCATGTTTTTTGCTAACAAATTAATTTACATATGAATAAATAAAACAACATTGCGTTGTAATCCATTACCAGTAAACAATCGTTTTGAACACACAACACCTTTTAAAATAGCCGATGTGCAAAGTCTCTACAATACAGAGTGCACACACAGTGTTAAGAATGAAATGTAACATTGAGCGTTCTTTAAATGGCAATACTGAAGAGCAAAAAGGAAAAATACAAGAGAATTGTTTCACAGTAAACAAAAACATGAAACAGCAAATTCAAGTAAAACAGGATTATGTTAAGTTAAAACAAATTAAAATCCCCGAGTTTCTGCGACATAGGGGCTATTACATAACGCTGCTATTAAATGTAACGAGAAAACAACCAAAATATTTTCCAGGCTAAAAAGATCAAAATCATATATTACACATAACCAGGAAATCTGTTCCCAAAACATGTCAGTGTATATTCATGTGAAAATGGACAAGTATAGTAAACTATGCAAGACAAGACTGTCCTTTGCAATTATTTATTCTATTTCTTTAAGGACAGATAATATACAGCCCTTAACTATGATAATATCTCTGAGTCACACAGACAAAACAAATATTAATGTTCTCACAATACCCAAATTTGGCAACAGCAGGCAGGACTATAGTATGCTGCCCAAATGTGCAAACCATGCCAATCAAAGCAACTGATTAGATTCCATGATTGTACCATTAATTCATGTCTCAAAGCCTACACTCTGACCTCTGTGTGACAGCATTTGATTTAGGATAAAGCTCCCCCATTCTGGATTCCTGTATTGCTCCACTGATGATCTTACCTGTACAAAAAGCATTCAGCAAAAGTAAGGTAAGGAAGGATATATCTTCTACTAGCTGTGGAATATACGTCAATGCCCATGCATTGTTTGTGAAGACTGATGACTGATCTTTATGGAGCCCATGTAAAGCCATTTAAGACACTTGCTGTCTGCCTGTCGCCTTCAGCTTTTATGTGTCACGGTCTGAGGACGAACTGGATTGCTTCCTTCGTACCCAAACCTCATCCTTCTCCATTTGCTCAACATTGTCGCCGATCACGGCGCTTTGCTTCTCCGTGGTGGACAGCTTTGCATCATCAGGGGTCTCACTGATCGTCGGGGACTTAAGGCTGTCGCTCTCTTCCGTTTCCTCACTTGCCAAGGACAACGCCATGACGGGGGCCTCCAGGTCAACCTCAGCAGACGGCGCTCTGGGCGTCTTGCAGAACTCGTCATCCTCATCACTGAGGATGTCTGTCTCCTTCACCTCTTCCTGGTCCTCGTACTCTTCTAGGTCAAACTGTTCTTCCACCCAGCGGTCTGTGTCACCTGCTAACTCAGGTTGCTGCTGCTGATTTGGTTCGTCGTCCTGTTGCAGCTTATTTGAGTCGGGCTCCTGCGGTGAAGCGAGGTCCTGTTCGGGCTCCCCATCGAATACAATGTCTGTGTCTATGGTGAAACGGTTGCGCACTAACTTCCTCCTGCCGAGAGTCCTGGTTGGGGCTGATGCTGTAAAAAACAGGAGATCAAAAATACATAAATAATGGAAATTAAAAAGTTAACATTTTCAGGGCATTGCTTAAGATTTCGGCAACTAACATTATCATTTGTAATACTTCACATTTTGAGGACTACATGAATAAAAACTTGAGTGATTTATCAACAGTGAGTAATACTGGTGTACAGATTATAACAAGGGTTGTCGCTAAAATATCCAACTTGTGTTGCGAAATACAAAAATTACTTTAGAAACAGTTTGAATAGTTCCAAACTACAAATTGAAGTTAAAAGTTCAACACAAACTTAAAATATTACCTATAGTTAGTTATTAATTAAATCCATAAATGTGGTTAAAACCATAACTCAAAGTCTCAGATTCAACTTTTTTTGTTATAAGCTAAGAAGGAACAAATTCAGAATTAGGACACGTGTAGCTGTAGGGTGAATGCAGCCACAGACTGGCATTTACCCGCTCTATTTATGGCGGGCCGAGCTCCCTTCAGGGCGCAGAGGCGCTTTCCTCCAAAGGGCACATACTGCTGGTTGAGGGGCAAACTCTCTGTTTTCAGGAGCTGTCGGCGGTGCTTTTCCCTCAAGATGGAATGGACCGTCTTCAGAAAGTCTTTTCTACTCTCTGGGGAGCTGAGGGAGATAGAAGGGCACATTATCAGTTTGCCACTCTGTAGATAACAGCAGAAAAGACTGCATCAGTGCAAGCTTCCATCAGCGGCGGAATTCAACCTTCGTTAGAGGAGATCCTCACCTACAGCACAGCTGAAACGTCCTCTCTGGCCTTCCCTCTGATTCTGACTTTGTGTGGACAATCTCACACACAGCCGAGCCCTCGCCATCTGGAGAAGAAAACGCTTGTGATCTTATGTACAGAGCAATCTGGTAAGATTTTCTAAAGTAATCATTTCTAGATATAGCAGAATAAAACACCAGTATTTCAAAACAGTACAGTATGTTATTCATTGAGTCATCTGCAGTACCTGCATTGGCCAAGGACCTGACTTGTAGGGCATCAGTTGGGATCATGTGCCGGAATCGGAAAGGGTCTTTGTCTTCTGAAGACGCAGAGACTCGATGGGAGCCACCCTACAGTCAGTCAAACAAAGAAACTGAGATGAAACCACGCTTGTAAATGAGCCGCATCCAGTTCTAATCTTTCACAGGTGACCCACTGGGCTGATTCTGAAAGTGGCACATGGGCAAAGTAACTTCACAATGCTGTAAAATAAAATAGGTTATATTTTAAATTGGATTTGCTGTTGCAGCCTTCTTCCTTGTGTGAAAACGTACCATTTTCTTTTTCTGCTTGGATCCATCTTTGCATACAAAGACCACTGCTGTTTTGAACACTAAAAAGTAATGAGGAAAAACATCAGACACTTATACTTAAGTCATACTCATTACATAATCGTGGAGTAAAATCATCCCCAACATACCAAAAGTAGCCATCTGGGGCTCTTTCTTCCACTTTCCTAAGGATGCAGGGGGGTTGATCCAGGTCACACTGGTGTGGAGCAGCAGGTCACCCATGGACAGATCAGCAACCTGGCAAAAGCAGCGAAGTATCAGAAGTCACTCCACGTGTACTCTTTAGTTTACAGAATAGAGCCAAGCCACTTTTGTCCAACATACCTCTTTCTTTTCGCCACTCTGCTCAGTGATGAGCTGATCAAACACTGCTCCAAACTCCTCGTGGATCTTCTGCATCTCGTTGATGTGGCTGGCAACTTTGTTCATGGCTTTCATGGCAACTGCGGGCGAACAGAAAACAACAGGGTTGTGACCACATCCATTCAGCCTCATACTCTCCTGTCAAAATGATGGCATCTTCTCAGTAAGCCTTGTGCTCAGGCCTTACCATCCAGGTGGTAGTGCTCCTCGCTGTCTGGGTCTGTGAGCGAGTAGAGCTCCTTCAGCAGGAGGGGATACTTCAGCACCCTCTGGATGGGTTTGATCAGGTATGACTCCAGGGTGGAGGAGTGCTGCTGCTTGGGGTTGCGCTCATCCAGGAAGGCCTTGAAATCAGGATCAGTTTTGGCTGGAATGACCAATAAAGAACGTTTATCGCACAACTTCCAGACATCTTACCCATGTTTGGCTGACTCAGGTAGCTGTGCCATAAACATGTTGATCTTGTGCAAACTCAGACCCAGTTAGTGCTTATAATTTACTTTGCCTTGCATTAGAAATGATCTACATTTCAAAGTCAAAAGAACTGCTTCATGCTTTTTGTAGAAGAGTCAAGAGGCAGATATAAATGGGCAGGAATTATCTATTTACTGCTTTAAAAAACAAACAGCTTTATCCAAATAACACCTCACCAAACTCAGTATGGCCAGTAAGTAGTTGACTCATTGAAAGTAACACAGCAAACAAAGCCACTTGAATGTTAAAAAGGAGTGGGTGTACTAGCAAGAGAACAGGCTGTTCAGCGTGGCTCATTATATATCATATAATGTTGCAGGGCTTTTTCACCCTTAGAGCCACCAGCTTCAAAGTCAGCAGAGGTCAAATGGACAACTGTCTGGCTGACAACTCTGCAGAGCAGATTTATGGAGCCTTGCAGGACATGGCAGATGGTTGATGGATAAATACATCCTCTCCTTTGAGCCAAGAAGGAATGTCGGCCCAAGAGCACATTTACTCACCCTTTACGAGGACCTTAGGGACTTTGGTGTGGCTGGCGCAGAAAGCACTGTAGATTTTAAAACGGTCTGCATAGTACAGGAAAGAGCCTCCCAGAGAGAAGAGGATTTTCTGTGAAAAGGGGACGAGAAGTTACCCAACCAGCTGTTACAAAAGAGTTTATGTGCACTTTAAATTCTTATTACTGGTCATATATTTTGGTGTACACTTCAGAAAAAGAGGCTATACCTTAAACTGATCCACTCTTTCCAGCTTCTCTAGATCTGGAACAAGCCTGGTCCCATCTTCAAGGGTCTTGAGAAATTCAACCTGAAAGTCCACCATTTCCGGCAAGTTCCCAAACAGTACATCCAGCTGAAGGAAAAAGGCATTTGAGCAAAGTCACCATAATTTCCATATATTTTCCAGAATTCTGATATGAATATCTGATATGTTTTTTTGTGATGCATCCAATACTAGTCCCTTGTGACAGTTGCTCAAAATGTAATAAAAAACAAAACAAATAAATGTCATTATTGCAAGTGCATGTAAAACATCTCTTTAATTTGCAAACCACCCCCTTTCATCATCCACCCCTCTTGTCCTTGTACACAGCTACTCTCATGACATGATTATGTAACCCACTTTTCTTAGAACATTTCAACAGTGTTGGCATTTAAAAGCCAACAATCCCTCAAAGGCTTTAACATACCTCATCCTGAGTGAGGAAGGTCTCTTTCTGCAGTGGGGTTAAATATCTCCCGATGAGGCAATTGAGATCCTGCAAGACGAGAGTGAATTATGTTTGATTCAGGATTGTCCATGTCATGTCGTGAAATACAGACATGAAAACACTGCTCTACACAAGGCTTAAATATTCCTCAGAACAAAACAGTGATTAAGGTGCGAGAGTCCCTCAAAGATCAAAGTCAGAGGCGTTATGGATGCCTTTCTGCATCCACTTTAAAGTGAATGGTGCATTATGGAAACCCAATTAAATAAATAACTATGGCAACAGTTACCTAAGCTGAACCGTCGAAAGCCTGGGAGATTAATTAGTATCTCTGCCAAAAGAAAGATGGCAGGCCTCACAAAACATTGCACTTGAATTTACATATTTAATCTCTCTTATTGTCAATCTAAGGATCAACTCACTCACCGTCTTATTAACTTTCTAATTATTGGTCTTAAAGAAGAGGACACTGAAATCCAGATTGTTGAAAGACCAGTATGTAGGATTTAGTGGCATCTAGTCGTGAGGTTGCAGATTGCAACCAACTGAATATCCCTCGACTCACTCACAAAAAAAAATCTCTGACCAAATTGGTCCCAAAAAAGGGAAAAAAACGTTTGAAGTAGTCCTGAAAATCATGACGTGCCAAACTTAAACTGCATCAGCAGTCACAAACTGGAACAAATGAACTAGACTGTGTCGCCTACAGTATTTGGAAAATTTGGCTAACTAGCCAACAACTTATCTTTCAATCCATGTTTCAGTTATTCTGTCTGCATTTACATTCCAATAGATTGAACTACGAAGTCCCACTTCTCCCAAGTGCATGCACAAACACACAAAAGCAACGTCCACGTGACCGTGGGTAATTAGGACAAATAGCCCAAGTGCCAGTTCTATAATACGCCATTTATCCTGCACAATGCGATTTCTATAATAAATATATATATATATGTATATATGTGCCCCCTGTAAAGACGTATAACATTTTAGATTGCCTTGACATTATCCCATTATATACCGTCTCTAACCCAGTTATTCCACTGAGCCAGTTTTATACCGGGCAGAAAAAGATTAGGCAATATCCAAGCAAGGGCACAGCTGTGTCCCCCTCATATCTCCTGGGACACAGAGATAAATATGGATTGGTCATGTGGAATAGGTAATGTGTAGGGCTAAAACAACCCGAGGCATACAGAAAGACAGATCGATGGACAGGAGGCACACATGCACACTCACAAAGACCATCTGCCCCTTACAAGTAAGATGAGTGATACTGACTTTGACATAGGTGCGTTCGGTCTCCACAAGTTCACAAATGACTTTGCGGAGCTTGTCGGCATCTGAGAGCTGTCGGGGAGTTGCAGGAGGTGGGAAGGGCGAGTCCGGGCTTGGCGAAGAGGACACACACTCCGAGGGATTCATGTCATGCAGACTGCGGCAGAAAGCAGCGACTTGCTCTGTACTCTGCAAATTGAAGAGGGAAAGAAAAGTGTGATATGATAAATTATGCAACTCCGACTTGAAGGCAAAGGAAGTAAAATCCATACATCGATCGATCGGCACAGAAGCAGCACCTCAGATATTCCGTTGCAGGTGTTGCTTTCCACCTACTGATGTGCACAGACTCATGACTGTGCAGAGAGTGAGCCTGGAAAGAGGCAGCTCTAAAAAAAATCTTTTGCACTAATTTGATCTATTTTCAGTCTGTCATAACAGTGACTCTCCGCCTCCCTCTCTTTCACTCACATCCCTCTTTTCCCTGGTGTTTTCCACCTACTGATGGATCAGTGGTGTAATGATTCATCTCTTTCACAGAATCAAAATATACGCACGACAGTGTCTGTCCACATACAGTAGGGGTTGCTGTGGAGACCAGTCTTGATGTGCATTACACTATCATTTTGGACAAAAATAGACCCCACTCAACAACAGCCTACATGGTTGAACTAATACGGTTAGTGTGCTCTCAACAGGCTACAGCTACACCAGTCAGACCCACCAAATTTTGGCATTTGACATCAATAGAAGCACAAAACAGAAAGCGCAAACAGAACTGTCTTGATACCCATCAAATCCGTCTTTCATTATATGAAGAAATCATTTCACAGATCAAACTCACACATTGAGGAGACATTAAGATTAACCGAGAAAATTGCAGGGGGCAAGCAGTTATGGCCATGTAACTGCAGCCACTAGCAGTGAGTGCATAACAGAGCTGAGAGGTCTCTGGTTGGGAAGGTAAGAACTTTTATAGGCCAGACAGAAGCAATTTGTCCTGGCAAACCTATAAGCTCCTTTGGGAAATAATAATATAGCCACCGAAAAGCTGCAGAAGATGGAGGATGTTATCACAACTTTGTGTTTTTCATGTTAGATATTACTTTGCATAGGTGTACAAAAGTCCACTGTTCATTTAGCTGTAAAATGCAAAAAAAATGTACAACGAGTAGGTGAAAGGTGGACACAGTCTTAACTTAGATGGTTCAATAAAATATGATTAAAATGGAAATACAAAAGCAAAATATGTACACAATAGAAGAGGAACCTCGTATCACCCAGCGAGAGTCGCTCGGCTTCTGACAATGGTTATCAGCATTGTTATCTAATCAGACAGACGCATCCATATGAGAGGCACGACAGCCGTGTGTCTCTCCTGACAATTTCCCAGAATAATTAGGCAACTCCCAGATCAGCAGATGAACTGGGAAGTGCTATAATGTCTGTGGCTGTAATGTTGCAAATGCAGTTTGCACCAATGCGCTGGTGCTATTTTAGCTAAATCTGTAACGAAGGCTGTTGCAATAGGCATTTTGTCAACTTTGATGTTTTTGCTCATTGAAACATTTTAGTGTGAACACACTCAGAATATGCGCATAAACACAACAGATCAATTGAGATTTTCATTAACATGCATAAAAACATGTTTTGTCACAAGACACTCTTACGCAGCACATCATGTCTGTCTTCATTCCTGCAGTACTTTACAGATGTGGTAAATTCAATTTTGCAGTTGAAAAAAAAAAAAGAAAAAATTGTAAATAAACCTGATCCTTTACTGTCCAATTAGTCAGCTGAGCTCAAGCAGTGTTACTGAGCTTAATAAGACAGTCACAGTCAAGTCATAATCTTCACAATCACATTCTGGGCTAATTAACACCATGGAAGCTTTGGATGCATGGACGGTCATGACATGGCAGAGAGAAGAGAAAGAGCGGGGGCGAGGGGTGTCTTCAATAAAGCCTTCAACATCACATGAAAAGGACAATATGTAGATAAAAGAGCTGTCATGGGTAAATCTGTGAGCTGCCAGAGATGAACATTCCCCCTAGCAAATGAAATATAGATTAAAAACAATTTCAAAGCATGAAAGTACTGAGGATGGAGCAGGGAGAAGAGGACATCTGCCCTCTGAAACTGAGATCACGGCTTGAGGCGCCAAGGAAGAAGACTGCAACAGTCAGAGAGTCCCTGCAACAACGGCCAGGATAGTTTGTCAGACTCAAGTCCAAGTTGTCTGGAGCCAGATCAGTCGAGACTCAGCTCCTACATGCAGTGTTTTAGTTTGGCATCCTGTGGAGCCTTCCAGTGATTACAGGGCAACTCTGCGACACAGCGGTGACTCACAGCTTCCTGTTGCCTGCCTGTAGCAGCCAAGAGGAGGTGTGAAACGAACGCAGAGGAAAGGTGTTTTACTCTCACTGGAATAAGACCACAACAGCATGCCAGGCATCGCAGCAGCAGCAGCGAGAGCTACCCAGGTATGAAAAGGATACAAGGAAGGAATCTCACCAGATGAAGCATGTCATAGATGGAGTCTGAGGAGCGCTTGCTGTGCTTGCTCCACTTCAGGACGGACATAGCCAGGTGCAGGTGGACAGCCAGCGTCTTTTAAAGTGCCAACGGGAAATAGGGTTTGTAAAGAGTCAAGTTCACACTGTGCCTCTCCCACACATCTCTCAGCCCTTTTGTCTTCCCTCTGTTTCAAAAAAGGAGAAGGTGGCGTGGTGCTCGTCATGAAGGATGAGTGAAGCTGCTCAGCCTCCTCCTCTCCGCCCACCAGTGTTTACTCCCCTTCTTTTCGCCTCCAGAGTCTGCTGTAGTTCTGTCACTGATATTCTGCTGTTTTCTCTCTCTCCCTCTCTCTCTTCTCTACAGGCTGGGTAAACTCAGGCACACAGTGTGAGTGTGAAGATCTGGCCAGCTCCAGTAGCATTGTAAATGAGTCTTGATAATCCTCCAGACCGGGGAGAGAGCAAAGGAGAAGGAGGGAAGGAGTCTCCTCCTCAAGGTTGCAGCGGAGCGGGATTGGCTGGGTGAGCCACACCGCAGTAGAATATAAATGCAGGATTTCAGGAATAGGGGGAGCTGCAAAGGAGTAGGCTGCAGAGGAGGGTGACAACAGGAACAACTGGTGTGGGAGGTTTTGCGGGAAGAAAATGAAGAGTGGGAAATGTTCAGGCGTAACAAATATACTTGATGATAAGCAGCAAATCAAGTGAGGTACGAGTTCCTGTGATAGGTTCACAAGCCCAGAAAACATCCATGTTGGGATCAGTAACTGGAAAATACAAGGAAAATACACCTGCAGATAACACACATTGAGATTTCCTCCATCTATGAGTTAATTCCAGGATTTGTGTAACAACCGAGTCTCATGACGAACTTCTGGTGTGTCCTTTTTCCTTGAGTTTGCAATTTCCACAATACTCTGACACAGGGCACAAATTTGTGCATCCAGAGAGTGACAGTGGTAGCGTATAGCAATGTATAGTTGTGACTGTTATTCAGATAATAAATGTCTTGCAACTGCACTGCATGCCTGTCTATTGAGCCCACAGCCAGTGGAGAAAATGGTGTCATTGCTTCTTCAACGGTGAAGTTTCACTTAGTGTAACTGGTGAAAGTCAGCACCAAATGGTGAATCCTTACTCTGAATTTCTGGCACCAGACCCTGACAACTAACCAATGTGACCCATCTAAACATACCCACGAGCAAGTAAAAGGGCAGAGAAACAGGGGAATGGAGGCTATATTGTAAATAAGCTAGGTGTTTTGATGGATTTCTGTCCTTTAGTGCAATGACAAAGTGCTTCTCTCTTCCAAAGCACAAGATAAAAAGAAGCACTTCTGCAGGGCTTAGATTTGGGGTTATCTATCATTTACTCATTTACTCTGACAGTAAGAAATCTCTACAGCCACTGCATCATTTTTGAAAACAAAACGTCCAGCTTGTCAGTGCTGCTGCAAGCTTTCAGTGACCGTTGCATCATTTGCTGTAAATTAACAAACAGGCATCGTGATGTACTCAAGGGGGCACTTGTCAAGCACAGCCAAGAAGCAGATTCGCAAACAGTTGTATGATTTCGCTGTTATTAGTGAGCTTTTGGTGTATTTCCAGACATCATTACCACATTTCAGATACACAGACTGGAGTCTTCACTAATCTCCGAACTTCAATCAGTATAAGACCCTGCACTGGTATTTGAAGATAAAGCATTTAATTACAGGCTTCCTTTGTCTTTGAAAAACGGAGACATCTAGTCTCAAAAGAGAGAGATTTGGAAGAACATTTAAAAAGCAAAAAGTTGAAAAACAACAAAAGGCACAATTTAACAGGACAAAACACCTAAACCACCACTGATGGAATGCTCATATCTTAATACAATATTACTAATTACTATACAGCTAATGAATAGAACTGGTACAATGTTTGATTCATTGTTGCTCATTAAAGAGAGAACAGACTGAACAGTGATCATTGGAGGTACACTGAGAAATGTTGTGGTCATCAGGTGTTTTGATTAGAGATAAACTCACCTAAAGCATATATTTTGACCAAACATCCTTTTAAAGTCAGCTAGTTGCAGAAGGAAAACACCACTGAGGCTCACTTCTTCCTCAGCGTAAGAAGAATTAGTCATCTTGTTAGCCAAAGCACTTCAATCGCACAACAGTAAAAGGCAGCTCTTTGAGGTTTTTTCTTATTGCTTGTTTTGCTAATCCTCTTCTGGGATTTCTGTTGTAATTTATGTCTGAATGTTCATTCAAAGTTAAAATGCATACACCTCCATTTATTACCTGCTCCTCATCACCACACATAATTAAGCAATTAGAAGTCGAGCTTAATCAAAGACCCATCCGTCACTTGACTTTTACATTCAAAGCGAGTATAATGTATAAGATACACTTTGTTCGGCAAAGTTGGCATATATTCATTTTATATCTCTTTGATTTTCATTATGTCAGAAGTTACTAAATACAGTGAAACCAGCTGTGTGCCACAAACCTGACAAAGAAGCATGGGGTTAACACCTGGATAATAGGAATATGAATACTGCTCTCCTAAACAAGACAAAATGAGCCAGTGACAGATGGTTCCTCAAACTGTGGTGAAGGAAACTGTTTTTCAGATGCACTTTCCATAATAATGCAGAGCTGAGTGGGATGCTGTGAAGGACAAGGACAGGAAACAAGCACGGGAGCCAGCACATCACATGAAAGATGTGTTGTCAGATGTTTTCTGCAGTTGCACTCAATCAGACTCCGCAAACAAGTAATGAGCTGTGGCGCTTACCTTTCTGCACTCGTCGAACTCGCTGAAGGTCTCGGAGTCGTCGTCCAGACTGTCTCCTGAGCTCTCGAGCAACAGTCCCACCCCGTCATCCAGGATCTCCTCTGCAAACGAAACGGCCATGTATGAGTTTTGTAAAATGCTGCATCTTGTCATTCTTATTACGATTTAAGACCTTTATGTAGAACATTCCGACCTCATCAAAATTATCCACTCTGCAACACACTGCTGAGAGCCTCCTGTCCTCCCTAATGGAGACTCTGTGGATTCACCATGTTTGCATAACTGAAACTGCTAGTGCCACAAAAGACACTAACAAAAAATATTTTCTGCTCACAATAATCAAACCCTGAGAACTGCCCACTTTTGACTTTCTGGTCCATTTGATATCCTTTGGTATAAAGTAATTACAGGTCAGCTGGGTTGGAAGTATGACCGTACTGTGAGCAATTGATGGTTGTCACACGCTGAAACATGATTTGTTTTGAAGTTCAACTTTTCAGTTACGTCAGCTAATTGAGCCTGTGAGTGTGCCAAGCTGCCTAATGCAGCTCTAAATAAGGAAAGGACACTAAATGTTAAAACAGCTGCATCCAGCTAGCATGTCGGGCTGAATGCTTCTCACCTTGACTCTGGGAGAAGATGTCGGTGTAGAGATCTTCCTCTGCATCTGAGCGGCGTGGGGGCAGGAAGCAGAGCTGTCGGCGGTCCACAGAAGGCAGGGTGTTGACTGTTAAAGCCAATGAGGCTTGAGAAAATGCCGCCTTCATGTCAGAGAAGTTCAGACTGTGAGAGTCTTTTCCGTTCAGCTGAAGTATTTCATCCCCTGCATTTAGACCTGCAAAGTGGGAACACGAACATCAGGTTTGGTTCAATTGACTGTCACACATCCATGCAGTAACTATATCTAATTTTTAGCACTGATCACTGATGCTGAGACGATTATTGTAAGTAGCCAAAACAAAGTAAAAATATTACTTTGAAGACAATTAGTGGTAGATTCATCTCATATGCTGCAGCACAGCATAACTGCATGTACTCCACCTGCACTGCGACCAACTCCAACGTGATATTTTGACATCGCTTAACTCTGCAGTCTAACTTCGTGAGGGACGTTACTGAATAGCACACCTCGCCACAGCTGCTACAAAGGCCAATGAGAGGCAGTGCGATTATGATTATAGTAATCAACACTTGAGAACTGCTGTGTTCTCTGAAACCTTCCCTGTCTACTGAAAACAGGTTCTAATGCATTTCTAAGGAGAGACGGTGTAAATGTTTATTGACCTCTATGTGAGAAAAGAATGATGCAGTTTGAAAATACATGTAAAACAAGGGAGCTAACAACAGCTAGTGCACCCCAGATTGTATCACTTTTTGTTCTCTAGCTGTAACTCATCAGGTTGCAGACACAGACTGAGTGTCTTTGAAAGGAGTTCATTTGACGGAGATGAAGGGTAATGAACCTTTGGCGAAGGCTAATCCGCCCGCCTTCACGTCAGTGATGTAGAGCTGCTGTACTCCATCCTCCTCCACCACTGAAATGGAGAAACCTGGAGGAGGAAAAGGAGAGGCAGAGAGGCGAGAAGAGAGAGAGAGAGAAGGGGGGCTCTTATATAAAACACATCAGAGGGATTTGTGCAGTACAAATGGGAAACGTCTGGAAAAACACACACACACACACACAGGTCATGTATAGGTCAAAGAAAAGCAATTATGCGCAACACAACAGCACCACATATGAATTCTTGGACCCTGATTTACAGCGTCTTAACTGAAACCAAAAATCATACAATAATCGTCAATCGAAAAGAAGCAACACAGGATCATTTAAATGGTTCCTACCGTAACCAATCATGCAGGATTCATCTCTGTCAAACTGGATCTCTTTTGTTATTTTGGAGCAGAGCTCAATTTCTTTGTAAAGCTGCAAAGAACAAAAAGAAGTTATTATATAAATCATGGAACAACGGCCTACTTTGTTCATATTCTGGTGGGTGGGTTAGTGACAGCACCCAAAGACAGCGTTAATTTTCTGTATCCTTAGACAAAGCGGCTCCAGCAGAGTCTTTATGCTGAATGCTCTTTGGCATATCATGATTACATACAAAAATACAAAAGTCACTACAGATAGTGTTTATTAAGGCTCTCCATGAATAGATTTATGTTTTGGCACACAGTTCTCCCAGGCAGGCATTTCTCCGGAGGAAATACACCAAATCGAAAGGATAAAAATATAAAACCTATTAATAATTCACAACAAAGGATGCGCTAAAGGTCTGTTGTTTTCTCCATCTTATGATTCCTCCCACAATCTAATGTAATTACGCCTTTCCTCAAATCATTTTTTTGGACCTGTATAATCTTGAAGTCTGGCGGAGGAGGAGGGATTAGATCGTGTTCAAGCAGGTAGTGACATACCAAGTCGCACACATCCTCTTCTGGTTTGGGAATGTAGAATTGCACTTGGTTTTCGATAAGGAATTTGAGTCGCAAGTAGTGCTTGGTGGGATCGAGCTGGTGAGCCTGTGGGGCGAGGGCAGAAAGACAGGAGGGGGATTGGTTGTTTGATGCCATAAACGTCAGTCATTTTATCATTTTCCTTGACAGAAATAGGAATTACAAAGCTAGTCAGCACTTTTACCCAGCAGCCTCGTCTTGTTACACTGAGATATGAGACAGTTTCTTCTCATCTTTCTGACTCTGCAAGTCTGATTTGTATTTATCTGGTTAAATGATGTTATAAGAGGCCAGACAGTGGCTTTCATTTTAAAAGTGCTTGTGTTTTCAAGTGTCTCTCCATTTTTGTCGCGAAACATCACTGGAGTGAAATGTGAACTGTGAGTCAGGTCGGGTCATTGGAGGCTGGGCGCTGTTACCTTGCAGATGGTTTCCAGAACACACAGCACCGACTCCCCTGGCTGGATGATGGTTAGCACCGGCTGGTCGTTTGGCAGACACACCCACGAGGGGGTGAGGTGGTCAGGGACCCAGATGTCACTTTCTGTGCTGGGCCTCGGAAGGCTTTTCACAGTCCCATCCTCACTTTTCTTTGAATGGAGACATTAAAAGGGGTTTTCAGTCTGCGACTTTAGCACAGATTCATTTTTACTATGTATGCACGTTTTACGACTGAGTTTAATTTGATTAAAATGGCTGATAAATCCACTGGTATGCTTTAATCATTCCTCAAAGTGAACCCCTCCACCAGTACCAGTACCCACAGAGCAGAAGCAATACATTTTTCAAGGATTATAGTAAATCACTGTACACTGGCTCTAACGTGCCTGAGTAGCCGTTATAGTTGTCACCTCTGGGAATCTGCTTTGCTGCTTACTCAGGACACATAGACAGCTAATATTTCATTGACATCAGTGTTGGCTAAAGATTTAGTTGAGGAAATTCCCATGCATGCTTGACCTAAACCTCACTGTCAAATTTATGCAAACAGAGAATGATTGCTCCTTACTGTGTGTTCCTTTGCAGGATCAGCATATATGCCATCTACAGGCTTTTTCACGGTCTCTTCACCATCAGCAAATACCTGCTGGGACAAGAAGAAGGTCAAGTGGGCATAACTCAGCAGAACTGTGGTGGATAAATGCATGAGGGGAAAGGGAAATCTTTGTGTGGCCGAGGCAGTTCTATTGGTCTGAAACTTGAAAATAACTGTAAAACCTCACAGACCTGGTTGATACTTGGATGAGCTTTTGTTTTTTTCTTTGAGGTAGTGTCAAGACCCCAGAGAGAGGAGAACCTGCTCTTGCGCTTGCTGCAGGAGCGAGACATGGCCTGTGTTCGCCGCCTCACTCCGTTCTCTGTGCGAGCTGCCACCTGCAAAAACATAACGACTCGATCAGGGCAACAGGCAGTCTGGGTGACCTCACCTCACATCACATTTCGCAATAATGTGTAGAATCCTTTAGAAAAAGTAGGTTAAGGAGGGCGCACAAAAAAAGAAAAGCCATTAAAAAACAATGTGTGCTTGCACAACAAGACAGTGATTTTTAAATATCTATGAAAAATATTTATATATTTAATACATATAAAATATTTAACTGACTTATCTGGTTTAATTAAATGAGGAGAATTTGTCACAAAGGTCTCTTTATGATAAATAGTTAACATAGAATAAGATAATCTTTTATTGATCCCCCACATGGGAAATTCATGTTACAACAGCACAGGGACAGAGGTAGGTAGAGATAATTAAGCATATATAATAAGAATAGAATTAGAGACAGATATAGAGCATAGAGAGTCATGTCTGTTTCATACATGAGCATCAGGCACATGCAGATTTTCACACAATCTGGCATTTCTAGGCTACTCTGCTAGCCTAGAAATATGCTGAATGAGGCATTAAAAAGCACTGTGCATGCTTAACCTCGGCACTCATTCTGTCTTTTTTAGCACAGTCTTTGCTCTGTCCTTTTTGGACGTAGTGCTGATACAGGTATTCATGGAAGTCAAGATGAGAACTTTACAGAGGAGTGAAACAGTAGGAACGATTAAAAAAAGAGAGGAGAGAGCTAGAGTTAGATAGTGTCTTTTGTTAGATGTCCCACCCTGCCCTCTTGCAGCTCAAACACCCATCTGCTCCACAGCACTGCGTTGGTGGCGAGCGATACAAGTACCTCACTGATCTGCAAACACGTCTCTTAATATTTTCCTGTGCTAGCAGTGCTTTTAGCTGTGGAGTACATAACCAAAGTACAGCAGTGGGAGGCCAAAACGGCACCAAAACCGCCCAAACAGGTGCCCTGCGTGAGACCCAGCCTCCAAAATAGAAGTCATTGTGGAAAAACACAACGCTTTTTAGTTTCCGGAATCAATTGCCCTACGAAGAGAGTCAACTGGTGACAATGTGTATTTTCAGGGAGATGCAGTATTTTGCTCCGCTTGCTTGCAATCCAAGGAA
Organism: Chaetodon trifascialis; assembly: GCF_039877785.1. Lineage (NCBI taxonomy): Eukaryota > Metazoa > Chordata > Actinopteri > Chaetodontiformes > Chaetodontidae > Chaetodon > Chaetodon trifascialis. The sequence continues at coordinate 24,919,658 of NC_092064.1, read as the reverse complement.
CTTCTAAAAATAAGAGCAGTATAGTGTTTTGAGAGATCATCCTACGGCTCAGAGGTTACAGATACAACAGCTACAGCTTGTGTTGCTGAGGTATACTTGAGCCAGACATTGATGCCTCAAGCATTTACTGGTTGTAAGTCACATCTAAGAAGTCTCCAGCTAAATGCATAGAAATGTAAATGTATGTTAAACTTAAACCATATAAAAGCATGTTAAAGAAGTGCTTCATAAAACCAGATTACATAAGAGCATTTAATGAACATGAAGAAACAAAGAGGTGATATTTACCAGTGCATGGAAGGAGGAGACAGAGAATATACCCAGTCGGCCCATTGCTAGCTTGGTGGGGCGTGAGGCAAAGGCCAGGAGACGTTTGGGGTTGGGCAGCTCTCCTCCCTGCAGGCTGGCCAGGTAGCATCTGAAGCGGAATAGATCCATGTGAAACTGCTCCAGGTTCTGCTCCCACAGGAAGATCTGCAGCGAGAGAGGGACACAACAACACATGCAGTTAATTGTTCGCGAAAGCACTTGTTTGTCAACTTCAAATCAAGATGGAGCATCTTCTCTCTGCCCCTGAAGCTCTGTCACCACTTCGCTCGAAGTGTTGCCAACCTGCGCTCTCTGTTCCTAACGGTTTGATGTTCACTGGGGCAGTAGAGCAGGACATTGTGATTATTCACTGGGCCGTCCCCTCCCAGGCACAGTCCTGCACTGGTGTTGGGAAGAGGCGGCCAGCGCCATGGCGGAGGGCTCTGTATCACTGCCAAGTAGCCCAGAGACGAGAAAGAAACAATACTGCACATTCCACTGGCAGATAGAGGCTGGGAGCGTTTCAGCTTTCTAAGGAGCAGGCCTATATCCATTCAGCTCCGCACAATGTGAAACCTGACACTGCCAAACAGGACCGCTCCAACTAGCCACTACCTAACAGACCAAACAAAGGCCATTTGATCTCCCTTCTCTGTAAACAGACCTATTAAAGACAATATGAGCTTTGCAATTAATTGAGAGAATAGCAGGCAATCGACTGGTGCCAACTGCATACCGTGTTAAAAACAAAGAGCAGTCGGGTTCCGATAGGTGTGTAGCATCAGCAGGCTGATGATAGCGGATGATAGCCCTGAGATCTGTTACTTAATCTCCTCATGCCTCTCCCTGCTTCTCTATCCATCTCCTAATTCCTGCATCAGAACTTGGGGATACTGATATTGAATATGTTGTGAAAATAGTATTTGTTATTGTCACTACAACTGTGGAAAAAACATCTCGAGCGCTATAGAAGTTTGGTTCTTCAGTGAAGCTGAAGTTCATCCTGGAGCAAATCTCCTTCTCTTTGAAGCTGTCAGTCAGAGAGAGCAGCAGCAGCAGGAGGTTGATGGCAAGAGCTCTCGTGTTGATGAAATACTCTGCTGCTGCTTTATTAAATCCAGACAAAGCTTGTATGTGACCTTTTATCAGTCCCCCTGGCTTCTTAAGTTGGTTATCAGCTGAGAAAACTTTGAAATAGTTGAACGGGTTGATTTCCACTACAACTGTGACTGCATTTTGTTCCGATACAATACTTCCCAAATCACACACCACTGTGTGACACCTGGGAACAAGCTGAAGTGGAAATGGAGAATGAAACCTACTTGATCCAGGATTGTCTTCCTCTTCTTGGTGTCAGTTACAGCCGACAGCTGCATGTCTCCCATTTTCTTCATCTTCTCATCCATGTCTATCTTCTGCTCCAGCTTCTTGATTTCGGCGCGAAGCAGGCGCACCGTGTCCTCTCTGTGGTGCTGGCGGGCGACGGCGGTGGCACATGCCGAGTGGATGGCCGTGATCCAGTTCTCCAGCTCTGTCTGGCTGCAGGTCTGCATGGGGAGAACAGCAAAAGGTCAGAGGTTAAACAAAAGAACAGCCTCTTGACACTAAGCCCCTCACTTGTTTTTCCTGTGTTGATTCACTAATGATTCTAATCAGAAATTAAACTTTAAAAGACCATGAAAGGAAAGAAAAGTGCATATAGGTCATGGTAATGCTTGTCTATGGAATAATTTATACTTATTCACAGACCAGATGACATTTAAGCATTTCCTTACCTGAAACAGAAAAGCATCTCCCAGGGAGTTGCTGAGGCAGAACACAAAGTCCTTTTTGGGATGCTCTGGTACAGCCTGAACAATACTGTTCTCTACCCAGATGGCATGCTTGGGAATACTGTTGTTGTCGATCCCTGAACGGCCGTCAGTCTCATAGAAGAACAAAGTGCAACCTGGAAAACCAAAATCACCTATTTATTACTTGACAGCACAGGCATTTGCTGGCACAGTCCCTGGGAGAGAATAACAATGATAGTCTCTCAAAAAGCCAGATTTGCTCAAGCTATTTAACTCTGCTCTCCAGTGGCCAACATTAAGAAGTGCAGCATGGCTGACTTATCATTGAGGGAGCATCATGATCATTGGAGTACTGATTTGATTTCAAGCCTGGTCGAGTGCCATCAAATTTGATAATGAGGTTTGCATCCTGCTTGAATTAAAGCTTGTTTTTCTGAGCTTAGTTGGCATTTGAAAGATTAGATTATGCATAAAATACTGTATATGAGCAAAAATCAAAAGCATACTGTGTTGACACTGAGATTATGGAATTAAGTGTAAATGCTATGGAGACGAACCTTTCAGGGAAACCCAGTAACTCTTCCACTTGCGCCTCGTGGCTGACTCCACTTTCTTGTTCTTCTTATGTACGAGGAAGTTCTTGACGGCAAGCCTGCCAGCTTTACGCACCATCCCCTGGGCGACGCTGAGCAGCGGGTCGGACTGGTAGGCGGAGCTCATAGTGCTCTGCTCGTCACTCAGGGCGGAGCCCGCCTCCTCCAAGCTCTCCGTCTGGCAGGAGCTCATCTCCAGCTCCTGACGAAAGTTCTCATACACGCCCTGTACGCACTCGCTGGCCCCGCCGCCGCTGCTGCTGCCGCTGTCGCTGCCAGCGAACATGCTCCTGCCAGCCGCCGAGCACACGGAGAAGGAGGCCGACATGGTCTTGTAGCGTCTGGACTGGTGCTCTGCCTCCACCGTCACCCCGTCGATACCACTGTCCTCATACTCACTGCCCTCCCCTGCTGTGACATCCTGCATTGTGGCGGAAGCACAAGACAGGTGAGACGGCATGGCACCCACGTTTTCTTCATCACTAAGAAGGAAGCCAGTCAATAACTTCTACCCTGACTGACGTCTAAGCCGTCTCTGTAGATACAGGATAGTGCCATTCTCCCAAAGCAAATATGTTGCAAAAACGGTGCCTATCGAGAGTCCATGGGCTGCTTAATCCTGAGGTTGTGCTCAAAATTAATTACTCACAGCAAAGCGTCTGCTGCTGTGTGAGTACAGGCTGCTCTCCCTGTGGCACCACAGGGTCTGCCCTCTCCTACCCACATGGCCAAAGGCTCCTGGGAGATGAAGGGGGTTACACCGAGCTCAGTATCTCCATCTGGTCACGTGACCCAATCATGCGCTCCAGAGCTCCATTCACTAGGGCTGACGGTGCCCCACAGTGACAGGGCCACCATACACGTTTTACTGTTACACTTTTCCACAGACCTCCCCTCATTTTCATAACAAAGACTGAGGCATTTCAAACGGGGAGTGACTTTAAGCTCTGCCCCCTCCATCACAGCCTCATCTTCCAAGAAAAACAACAGTTTCATCAGGAAACGACACATCGCTCCCTGACACAGGCATTCTTTTCACACTTAATCTGTTTTAGCAGCGTATTATCTGTGAGGTGAATGCAGCAGAGGAAACGCTCAAACACAATGGGGGGAAAAAAAATGAATGAAGGGAGCTGTCTTAGTGGTGATGCCACCAGCCTACATTAAGATTCTGCACAGCTTTTCATACTCTGTCCAAGGAGCATAAAGGAGCCATGACACAGCTTCAACAGTTCAGGTCCCTGACATTTCTCTAACTTAAAAGAATATTTAACAGACATGAATACACGGTTTACATTTTCATGGGTGGAGGAAATGCTTTGTTCTGTTTTCTGTGTTCTGTGCCTCATTTTATAAGGGATTATTTGAGCCAAATTAGTGGTGTAAGGGATCAGCACACTGTGGAATTGCTCTGCTCTTACCTGTATAGTCTGCGCCCTCCTGCCCTGCATACTGGCACACATGGCAGCTTGGTGGCTGTTCAAGCCTTCAGACAGGCAGTGGGAACGCCGGCAGGGGAGGGTGTATGCACCGTAGGTGTTCCCATCCTCCTCTGATGGGGAGAGCATCTTATCGTCCTCTCCCTCCCTGATAGCCCGGCTGCCATCGTGCCACTTGGCATAGCGGCGTTGGGGCTGCTTGCGGGCAGGGTTCTTCTGGCTGTAGAGCTCGTCAAGGGAGTTTGCCCTGTCAGCCGAGTCCGTGGGGCTGGACTGCAGGTGGCCTTCGCAGTCAGTGAAGTCCCTCTCATGGGCTGCGTCTATGATCTCCTCCGTGCTGGTCAGGTGCTCTTGGCTGAGGTCAGACAGGGAGAACTCCAGACTGTCATCTCGCCACATGTCTGCAGATTTAGATCTCTTCTTCTTAAAGCTGACGGTCTCCTTGGAGCCATCCTGAGTTTTCTGGAGGTATGTTACCTCGCAAGTGTACAGATCTTCATGCTGCACCTCCTCTGCAGTGGGGCCAGGTAGGGTTATGTGCATCGTATTCATGTGCACAGAGGGATTGGCCAGGTCATTGTGGAAGGACACAGGCCGCAGGTTCATGGCCACACGGTCCACCCAAATGGGGCTTCCAAAGTCTGGGAGAATATTCGTCTCATTGAAGGGCTCCAGGCCATTGTCAGCCAGGGACTGTGGGATACTGGGAGTGCTACTTGAACGCGTGCTCGTCTCAGAGTTCCTGTGCTCTATTTTCCCTGATGAAGCATGTCGAGAGCGTCTGGACTGTTTGTTGGAAATACGAAGAGACCGAGACATGTGCTTGCGTGACAAATAGCCATGTTCGTTACCATAGAGGGCATGGTCCCCGTTCTGGCTCTCGACATTTCCCATGACTCAGAGGCTGAAAAGAAGGGGACATACATCTTAAATAATCTTAAAAAAGAATTTAAAACCAACAGAGAAACATAATGTTTCTTTTCTATGAGAAATGTTTCCGACATCAAATGACCGAACTGTGTCCGGATGTTAGCTTACCTGCAGGATCGGAATGGTTTTTCTGGCATTTTGTTTGTCACTGGATCCTCACACAGTTTGGTCCTTCAGCTGCTGGTACGATCCACAAAGCTCTGAAAAAAAAAGACACCCAGATGAGAAATCATATCAAATGTCTGCCATGTTCAGTTATGTGTTATAGTTAGATACTGGCTTGTGTTTTAAGAAATCTGTGGCTAAAAATTGAACACTGTCATTTTTATGTGTCCATTGTGGCCCTTCTTTGGCTGTATGCAACAGTCAAAAAAGTAAAACAATATATAAGATACAGAGATGTTCAGCTAAGTCAAAGCAAGTTCCAGCATTCATCAAGTAGAATTAAGATTTAGGAAATCACAGCCCTAATTCTGAGGAAAAAGGTCACTGCACGACCGCTGGCCCAAGCGTGTGTGGTGCTGGTCAGTAAATAAAGTCGAGGAGTTTAAATAAGGAAAGCAGGAGTGCAGCAACTGTAAACTCAATCCTTGCTTATTGTGTTGTAGTATCATACACTTTGCAGGAAAAAAGAAGAGATAGTTCTGGTCAAGCTAGCTAGATAACCCCCCCACACACTCTGACAGAGGAGGTGATCCACTCAGCCCCTTTCAGCATGCACAAGGCTTGTGTGAAGTGGAGGGGATGTAATGACAATACGAGCACTGCGACAGCCTGAGTGAACATGAGTTATTCACAGCTGAGGAGAACCATCCATGTAGTGTTGTTGTTTTCTGTTCTCAAGCACTACCTCCTGCATTACAGAGGGTGGGGGTGGGGGTGTTTGGACTCTATCTACCTGCCTGCAGGCTGGACAGCCTGCTCCAAAAAGGTCCTCTTCCCATGCTTGTGACCATCAACAGATGGGATGGAACAGAGGATTAACTAACCATGTTGCGGCTGTTGTTCCTCCTGATGTGCGTTCCCGTCCTTGTAGGACAGACCCTTTGGGGGGTGCAGTGTTTCTTGTGTACAGCCAGCGCAGATGAGTGGGAGCCCAACCCTCTGCTGCTCCATGCACTCAGGCTTACTCTGAAGAGGGGCGTTACGTAAACTGGAGCTGACCCCGTTTTTCTACCTTATGTTTCCCCCTTTCCCCTCTTCATTCTGCTCACTCATCACCCCTCACTGGTACTGCAATGCACAATGTTTGATGCTGATGGAAGTCCATTAATTTTCCCTCTAACCCTGCAGTTTATACAGAAAAGAAAAGGAAGAGGGACAGAACTATGAGACACCACTGCATTCATTACAGGAAACGGGATTCACTGAGGGACACAAACATGCTTACACAATGCCAGCACACGTGTTACACCACGGGCTGCTTCTAGGCTGCTTTTTACCCTTTCCCACACAGCACCCCTGTATTTTTTTCATGCATGTAAGGTGAAAGTTTAATGGCTCAGCACATGTCATCCCTGGAGACAAACAAAATGTCCTGTGTGTTTTAGCCATGATTGCCACTGTGTGAGGCCTACAGGGCTTCATAAAACTGTAAACACAATAAAATAAAGCCCCACAAGAACATTTTGACAGGCCTAACAGTCAGTATTTATGGATGAAGTGTTTGCTATTTATAGGGGAGCTTAATATGTTGCTGTGCTAGATTTGCTAATGTTCTCAGTGGTTTCAATGTTAATATGATGTTTAATTGGCCCAAAATTAATTACGCTGTCTCAAGCTGAGATGAGGGGCTTAAATAACAGATGATGTGCTTTCCTCAGTCAGTACAGTTAAGGCAACACACTGTTCACTGACCTTGGCTTTTACAGCACAACCTAATTTGATCAAAATGTTTGATAAAGGAAAATAGCAGATGAATTCTGCAACACTGTTGGAGTGATTCACTACCTCCTATTATTGTGACTATACATACATTGTCTGCCCTTCCTCTTAAACGGGTAGTCCCATTTAGATTTTAAAAGGCAGCAGCAAAGTCAGTAAAACCAAATTTCACATGAGGATGAGGTCAATTAGTGGTCCAAGTCCTCTCAGCTGCAGTCGAATCAGCACGTTCATGGGGACAAAATATTTCAATCTGAAAGGTATGAACAGCTCCTTGTTCAGTCTTTCACAAGATCATTGATAGTTTGAGCTTAAAAAACGATTACAGCTCTCTTTACAGTAAAATCGTTTTTGCAGTATGCACCTTGATGAATACTTAAGGTAGCAGAGCACTGATTCCATCTGAACAAAGTGATTTCCTGTAAAGGTTTTAAGATTGAAGAACACAGATAGTTAAGCGGCTAACCTGGAAACACTCTTTACATAAAAATGCACAGCACTCATATTCCAAATTTTTCACCGATCGAACGTTTTACTGCATTTGTGTTCCCAGAATATACACAAGGTTAAAATGGCCTCAATTCCCCAACACTACATCCTCTAAAGCTGCGACGCTGCTGGTGCACAAAATCCATCATCAGCTCTTTATTAAAACATGAGGAAGAGACGCCAGGATTTGAAAACATATTCTAGAGCACCAAATCCCCAGGAACAGCCCATGGGTTCTTCTAGAAATACCTGCTAACACACATAATTCAGTGCGCCGCTCTCTGTCTTGTATCCTCGCAATCATCCTTCATACACGAGATAAATAAATGGAAATCAACAATTAGATTGGAAAATGTTACCGGTAATTTGGCCGTGTGACAGAGTGAGGAGCCGAGTAAATGGGTCATTTTCAGCAGACTGCATAAGAGCACAGGACGGCAGACGACTCGGAGGATTCATCTGTTACAAGCCTTTAATGAAATACATAACCACAGGAGATTCCAGCCACCCACACATCACAAAGAAGAATAGTTTTGTTGTGACTCAAGATTAGCAACACAACGGCTTCAGGGAAAAGCGCAGAGATTCACCACAACTAACACCACTGTGGAAAGTTGTATAGCACGTTTGTTTGTGTCATCGATGTTGACACTATCCAGTGTGCGTTACAAGGATACTAATGTCGATCATGTAAATATGAAATGTCTGTTTAATACTGTACAAAATATACATCAAGCTTTTGTTTTTTTTCTCTTCTTTTTCAAGCATCTTGAAGTGAAATTACAGTTTTTGCTCAAAATTCTGCAGATTTAGACTTATAAAATGATACTAGCTTTATATTTCTTCTGTCCTCACAGTGTTACAAACTGCAGTTGGAAAATGTTAAACATACGGGAGGTTTTAGGTTTAGTCTTGGCTCCAGTAGCCACAGTTTGGATTTATGGTAAGAAAGACTTCACGAAAGATTATCCAGAACCTCTCTTTGTATCTGCATGACAGTATTGGAACATAAATGTCACACATTCTGATTTATGCCAGAGTCTACCCATTTCACAACAGTGGGGATGATATGTGAAACTGTTTTGGGAGAGTCGTGTTCATGTTTCCATCCCATGTGCCGTGGCATTTTGTCATCCCTGAAATATGTGACAAGTAGATTTAAGGTCCTTTTGTTATTAAAGACCACTTGAAAGCCCAGCTTATATTTGACAAATTCTTGGGCCTGTTTGAACAGCAACAAGGGAAAACTGTCCTAACACCCACCTGCTCTTCTTCTCCTTCAGATCCCCAAGGACAAAAAATGTCAAGTTGTCTGTATCATTTCAGGAAACAATGAAAATTCTTGCCCCATGGCCAAAATCTGACTTATGGACTTTCAGCAAGGTGGAACCCACTGACAAGTGTGGAACACCTGGTCACACATTCCCTTATTCGTGAGCTCCATGTAGAAAAAATACTGCAATACACCACATAGATCTGAGGACACAAACACAAATTTCGTCACGATCTGATTTTGACTCCGTATGTTGCCCTGACTCTTGCAAATACATTCCTGTCATTTAACACAACTGCATCGGTGAAAAGACAAGAATGCACTGAGCTGACTAGTTACAAGCTCCAACACAAAACCCTGTAATCTGAACACTCCAGTCTCTAGAGATAATAACACAGGTAGTTGCGTGGAGGGGGTTTACCACTGAAAGACTGCACTCAAGACAGCTCACATTGTCCCCGCTGATATACAGTCATATGCTTCTGTGCCAATGGAAGCACCAAACAGCAATCTCCGGTTCTCATGACTCACTTTCTGCTCCTGAGTGTGTTCAACTGTATTTAAGATTCTATTAGGCCAGGGGGAAATTTAGCATCAACAAAAGCTCCCATCCTCTTTCAACTGTTTCATGTCGGACAGAAACATCCGCACCAGACTAGCATTTAGTTGGGATGTCGAACAAAACAAGTACTTCCCCCGGCCTTCATTTAATAGATCAACTGAAAACTATTTACCTCGATCATGTAGCCAGAGAGTATTTTTCTGACTTGGATCTGTAGCCCTAGAAACCCTGAATAGCAAGACAGCAGGAGAAGAGGGCCTCTGGTGATAATGAAAGCCGCAAACTTGTCTTGGAATAGCTTTGTGCCAAGAATGTACTATGGAGCAACGGGCTAGCCAGCATTTGTGACATCCAGCCAAGATTTATACAGCCTTATTGAAAATTTATCTTGAGAAAATACAACAACCAGCAGGCAAAGTAATATTAGTTGTAGCAATTCTACTGCCATTGCTAACAGCGGTCATTTTCAACAGCAACTCTGGCTCTAACAATTGCACTGACGTGGTAGCGGGTGAAGTAACATTACGCTAAAAACAGCACATCTCCGCAAAATAAACAGACAATAAGCCAAACCGCCTAGTTATTTTCACTTGCTGCAGAATGGATTTCATGTTTCAGAGGATGGCGGCAAACGCTGCTGCTGTGAGTAACCTGACCCCATCACGGGAGGCTCAGGTGGTCTTCTGTAAAGGGATTTTGTTAATGTAGCAGCAGCCTTTAGAAGGATGCCAGCGCATGTCAAGCAGAATAATGGCTGACAGTACAGCTGGTGTGAGACCTGGCAAGACAGCGACCAGCGACCACTGGTAAAGGTAGATGAGGTGGGCAGATTTGCAATTTGAGTCCAGAGCGAGACTGTTCGGCACACTGACACCTTTTGTCTGTCAGTGCTGCACACTGGGCTAAGCAGGACATCAGGAACAATCTTGCTGTTACTGTATTATGGCTACAATTAATGTTGGCCAAAACACCTCCTTTTTTTTGCATGACTGTTATCCATGCTAATATATGCTCACACACTTGTGCAATTTCTAATTGGTTGTTTATTATTTTTTAATATAGTGCAAACATTATTTATTATCCATAGGGGCAACAGTATTTTTATAAACTGTACACATACACAGACCCGTGCAATGCTGTGTTCTTTTTACGCAACACCATTTCTCAAGTGCAGTTCAACATATGGCATTGGTAGTTTTTTCTCATCAGAATAATGACAATGGCATGTTATGGGCAGTAGTATTTATGGCAGTTAGTATTTTTATAATCTGTGCAGTTGAATTTTATTCTTTATCCTGTATCCTCCTTATCTCGACCCTTCTATGCCATTGTGTTTGCTGTTTTGCTTTTTAATACTTGCTGGCTGTAATGACTTAATTCCCCCAGCATGGGATCAGTAAAGTTTTATCTTATCTTTTTGCATCCTCATTTGAGTTTACTGAACGTGGTTCTATTTAAGGTGGTACTGCTGTGTTTATCCAAATTGAGGAAAGCAAAACATAAGCTGCAAAAAATGCCTATTTTAATTCCCCGTGATGTGTAATTTTAAAAGTGAGTTACAGTCTTTGCAGGCACTGATTGTGGAGCCTGTTGCTGAACAGCAGCTGGTGTTGTTTAGCCTGGTGGCACCTTTGTCCCTGCCAGTGTTTTCTCTGGGGCACCACTGTGTGCAGAGGTCACTGCTTCTGCTGGTGTTTAAGCTCTGCGGGGTTTGTGTACAGCAGATGCTGCAGGTTTGTTGGGTCAACAGCGAATCTTTTGTCCACTCTATAGGCTTAAGGATGCTTCATAAGCTCCTATGGCCACGGGTAAAATGTTAATTTACTGTGGTTTATTTTAAAAACTATAGATATTTTTGGCCACATTTTTCCAGCAAAATAACCAACTTAATTTTGTTCTTTTATCCGTGGATCTGAGTTATTATGCCCTGGCTGTGGCTGATGATGTATGAAATTAGCACAAAGATAAGATACAAAGAGGGCCAGGTGATATAAAAGCTCACTTAGATGTAATGCTGAGGACAACCACTGTCAACTGTCTTTTTTCTTTTTCACACTGGCTTAAGATAAAAGATTTTGGGATGCCACTTTGTGCCAGAGTAACTATCATCAGTGCCAGCAATTTACTTGTTCAGGAGGCCACAACCAAGGTGCTATCAGACCACATCCTGCTTGTGGCTCTTTAGTTCCCCATTGTCAACCTTTGAAGTCCTTAAACAGCTGTTAATTGGAGGTGTACGTGAGCCACACACCACTGTTATACAAAAGGAGGGGTGGATAACGGCTGTGGTTGTTGTGATTCCTCTGACTACACCTCTATGGGGGAAGGGATCTAAGGTTTTTAATCTGGTAAAGGGAGTGGGGGGATTTCTGTTAAAACAGTGATCTATTATATGCCACTTAAAACTACTGCAGTATCTAAAAATGAGTCTGTACATGTTTTTGAGACATCAGACTACTCCATCAGAGGATAATACTCTACCATGGCTTTCTTATTAACGGACAACTGACAACCCTGTTTGAAACTTGCAGGTTTAGCCACAAATCCATCCCCATTAGTGTGTCACATAGATAAAAGTAAGGCCCCTTTATCGCCTTTGATGAGTTGGATTTGCCACAACAAAGTGCTTCTGTTGAGTAACTGAATTTAAGGAAACATCCTAAGTAAATTAACCTCCCGCTTCTTCTGTCATCTTCCTTGAAATTTCTCTAAATCATAGCCTCAGTGTTCATTACGCAGGACACTATGTCACAGCATCAATAGCCCGTTTTTCTTTCATTCTGGTAGCAGATGCTTTTAGATCTGTACATGTACCGTCAGATATCTGGAAAACTAAGCTCTGCGCTTATTTGAGCTGATGTGGAGGCAAGCAGAAGTGCAAAACTAAATCAGTTGAAAGTCATTCAAACTTAACTCGGTGTGAAGCTTCATATGCTGTTCAATGTGAGATAGTGACAACAGGATTACGTGACAATTCAAGATCAATACTTAACAGCTTATGACAGAAGTTTTCATTGGGGAAGCGCACAGAAAATGCTTCATGTAATGAAAAAGGCTGCAGCCGCTGTGACAAAATATCACAGCCACAACCACCAGAGACTTTCATGAGTTGACCTTCTCATGGCCCGTTACTGTCACTGTCAGTGAAAAGGTCTCCCCTGGCTACACCGAGCATCAACACTACTCGGCCTTTACATGCTTCACATTCCAGACTTTTACAATTCGCTCGTCCACCGCCCGACCCCAACTACACCCAACAATTCTCCCCTCACACTGGGAGCAAATGTGCTTGACAGTTTTATGATTATAGATTTGTGATCAACGGTATCAATTCTGGGACTCAGCGGTTACCAAAACACAGGGTTGCTGTTGCACTGGCACATTGGTGCAGCATGGTGTATATGAGAAACAGCTGGAAAATGAAATGAGATATTAGTGAAAACAACACTGATATACAGTGTAAACTCTGTAACATATCTTCTCCTACTGCTTCACTCATCCTTCTTTCAGCTCAGTAGCAAAGGCAGGGTCAATCCTCAGGTTGCTAATGTAGATGAACAGAAAAACTTAAGTAAATTATATGCAACTATAAAGGCACGCCACTGGAAAAATCATCATTGCGAACATGTAAAAACATGGATAATCACAACTTTGGGAATATATTTTGCAATAGAGAAATTTCACGTCAGCAGGGAATGAAAGCGTTACTCAGTGTGCATGCTCAGTTATAACATCTGAATCTGAAGGGAGTGAACATTTTAGCCTTGGTCAGCACACATCCCTCTGAGCCCAGCTAGTCTCGTGATGTTTGCATTACATGAAATTCTAATCTAAGCGATTGTTCTGCTTATTTTCAGTACGCCAGCAGTACTGCAAAACAGCACTGAATGGATGTTGATGTCTTCAGACTAGAAGCCAGTCCACTGCTGGGTGAGCCATTCACCTGCCAATCTCAGTACAGCAGCTGACTTGTCTTTGCCTGAATGTCCCTTTGCTGGCAGCAGAATAAACACAATGCCAAGGACATAGAGGAGCAGCGATCCTGCATTGGAAATGTGTTTTCTAAATCTGGTTCACTCAGGATCTTCTACCATAGAGGCAATCATTTGCTTTCAGGTCAGTGAGTGGGAATATGAAGCACAGCTTCAGTCGAATGTGTTTCTTTTGTGTGGCATCATAAGTGCAAGCACACAAGCCAAACTACACCCAAAATCGCATCTGGGTTGATGTGCAGGTCCATTTTCATCATTTTGATTGCAATATTAATGAGAAGGGAATCTTTTAGGTCATGTTGCAAACACGTCCTGAAGATGGGAGAGTATGAATAATCCTGGTGGATTAAATGATGAGACTGCATCTTTGAGTTCCTAAACTGAATAAGAGAACAAGTTTCCAAATAACACTCAAAAAGCAAATGTGTGCCCCCCCCGGACTCTTTTGTTCTTTCATCAGTTGCATGTCCAACATTTACGTGCACTGAGGAGATTTGATCTAAATCATATCTGTGGACAAAGCCTGTAAAGAAGTCATCCATGAGCACCACCTCAGCCAGAACACCCCTGGAGCTCCCAGCTCCCTACTGCGTCGCATTGTGCACTCAAGCAGAGCTGAGGTGGATCCTGATACACATGACTACACAAAGCTGGGGAGATGTGTCCTTTTCCTCTAAGCAGCCCTGCTTCCAGTACAGGCCTCTTTTATTGCCCTGTGGTAAAATGTGACTTAGAAAGTTGCATTACAGCTGGAAACCAGTACCTTTGCCCATTTACCAGATTTTGAAAGCCGGTAGTTAACATTACGTTCCTTGCAAACGCATCTAAGCATGAAAATACTGGAATGTAGACACTCCCAACTAATGTTTTGTGGGAAGATGGAAAGTTCTTCTTCTCACTTCTCACTGAATCCCTTAACTGTCCCTTTTCCTTCAACAAGACAACACAAATTTTTTAACTTACAGTTCATGATTTAAATTAACTGTGTAGAGCTTGCTGTCATACAGTCTTGTGTCTGTAGAAGAAAAGGATTATTTCACTGCAGTTTAGGCTACATTTCCCGATAGCTGATACCGCGCACCGACAGAGCTCAGTGGGATGCAAAAGTTATGTCCAACTTGTAAGTCAAAGGTGCACCCTGGTATCCCAGCAGTCTACAGCACATACCACAACTATCACATGGTATATCACAGCATGCTTCTGTCTTTACATTTCCTTGCACTCTACTTTAAAATTAAGGAAAATATATGAAAAATATTAGCTGAAGACCACATTTACCAGTTTGGTGGGAACAGCTTAACAGACAAATTAGAAATCTATACAATAGAAATACACCACAAAAGTGTTTGAGTTGTGTTGCATCAAACAGAGGGACTAGAAAAACGTCATTGTGGAGTTCCATGTACCATCATTTTGCTATAAAGTCTAACTTTTACAATAAGCTAAGTATCTGAAAGACCACCTGATCGCAGATGAACTCTGCTGCTTGTAAATCTACAATATAACCTTTGTTCTACTGCACACTGTGCCTTTCAATTAAGTGAAGCTTATGACACAAGACCATGCAAACCAATCTGTGATCACAATTATTTTCCACCCAGGAAGAGTAATTCTGTTAGGCCGACCCATTTCTTGTGATTTTCGTAAAAAAAACAAAAACAAAACAAAACAAAGAAAAAAAACGCTTTTAAAAATAGCTCAGAGTTGGTGTGTTTTTAAACAAAACAGGAGTCAAAACAGGAGCATTTTCAAGATGTACAAGCCTGAAAGCCAGAGCCTGACCTCCGGTCCTGCTAAGCCTCGAGCAGTCAATACATTTCCATGACTATGACACCAGATGACCATTTCTCGCCCCTCTCCCCACCGCAGGAGTCACACAAGGGGCTTTCAAACACAAAGCCGGGATTTTAAATGAACTCACACATCATAAAGTCCACCAGCCCCCCCTCCAGGATGCGCTCTGGGAATTCTCCTTGACTTTGACCATCTCTCACATTTGCAATTCATCATCTCTCTTTCTCAGCATCACACAACCACCACCACTGCTTTGTCATTACAATCACACGGACACAAGCTGCATTGTTTGTGTCTGGCAGTGAATTGAGAGCAATACAATGGCCCCGCTGCCTGCAGTTGTAGGTGAAATTGTGCCTCACACAGGAGTGCTACAGGTACAAACATGAGGTGGAAACCCCACCCTAAACACAGGCTGTGAAGACCCCAGGATATGGTTACAGCATGCACAAAACACATGAAATTATAGGTTAAGTGTGGAAATGCAAACACTGATGGAAACTAGTGAGAATACTGCATCCAGAGAAGATAAATCCTGACAATATAAACCCTCGAGGCACAATGTGATTCACAAGAGCTTTGGTTGCATCTCACAAATTTAAGTCCACTCTGAAATCCACTGAAACCTATGCTTACTGGCCACACGCTGACTTGTTGGTTTGTGTTAGTGGTGGTGTTATTTAGCACCTCTCTTGGAAAGTGGGAGGTTTGAGTCTGGACTGCCATTTGTCTCTTCTATCCACTAACACAGCCAAGCACACAGTGTTGCAAAGAGGCACAAATATACAGCAGCAAATGCAATGACTTACCTTGCTGTGTACAACCAGGAAGTGTTTTTCTTCCCACAGTAGCCCGGTGAAATCCCACACATCACTCTGAGGGAAATTTCAAGCTCTACATGAGGGGATTATTGATACTCCTTCTGCAAGTCCACAGCAGACTGACTCCTATATGCAAGGATGAGTTGAAGAACTGAGGGAGGGAGGGGGAGTGACCATTTGTAACCCCCCACCCTTCCACCCCCACTGACTCTTTCACACTCTTCACTCCCTCCCTCCCGTCTTGCTCCCTCCTTCGTTCTATAATTCCACCCCCCTAAACTACAAACCTACTGCCAGCAGGAATGTGTTCCCTCCCTCGTCTCCTCTGTAATTGCCCCTCCACTCCCCTATGAGAAGCATTATGTTTACACTACATGTTGCAGCCTTTTTATTTTACAAAAACGATGAGATCAACAGCAGTCAGATGCAGGCCTCCGTTTCTCCGCCTGGATCAGTCACGGCATCAATGTAAAATTTTTTTTGCTCAAAGAAAATAATCCTGCTCTCATCTCTTTTCTTTGAGGTTAAAAAGTAGGATTTGTAATAACAGCTTCCTGGAAAATGAAACAATTGTTCTCTTCCCCTCCAAGGCAACACGGGCTGAAAGGTTGCAGTCTTAATGTGTGTAATGTGCTGTGGTGCATAATTTGGAACATTCGGTGACAGCCCAAAATGGACCTGTGAATGAGACAGGGGCTGGACTTGCTGTTGTCATAGCACCAGTGATGTTGTGTGGCTATCGCGTCAGCAGTGACAGCGGTGCCGGATTCATTTTGAGATGATGGAAGCGGCAGAGGGAACAGGGGAAAGAGAGGAGAGGGGAGGACAGAGGAGTGAGGGAACGGCGACGTCTGTTCAGCTGCAGCCTGCATCATGCGCTCCAGAAGCAGCTTTGCATGCCTGCTGAAAGTAAAACATGCCCGGAGCCAGTCGAGGGTGTAGACACCCTGACAGCCACACAGAGGAGAGGCAGAGAGCACGGAGCTCAGACTGTGTGAACGGAGTCCGGAGATTGGAGGGGTGAATTGCCATGTCTAGACTTTGCGATGACTATGACCAAAATAAAAAGCACTCAGCACCGTGGTCAGACTGGCTTCCTCTCAGTGTATCTTTATGTCCTGCCAAGGTTGTGACCCTGATATTAAACTAAACCACTGGGGTTTTAATAGTAAAGACTGGAATGTCTGGACTGCAGAGGCAACCAGACATAATAACCTGTGTTTTGATCAACTCTTTGAGCCAGATTGCACTTGATATCTGTCAGGATACAGATTCTTTTCAGAGTTTTTGTACCAAAATTGCTACAAATTCCACACACAAAACACAACATGTGCCAGTTTCTTCTTTTCAGTTAGTGAAACAATTTGTTAGGACGTCATCCAATAAAAACAAAAGATTTGGAAGCACATGATACAGCCTGAAAACATGATGTCAAGAGATTATTATTCAGACTGACAGTCTAATTAAAAGCACAGAAAACAACATACTGATGTAATTCTTGGACGGTGTACAGTAATAACTTATAACCAAAATATTAACCTCAGCTGGCTAATGTTGTACTCCCATAGGTGTTTACCTGCAAAGTTAAAAAAAAAAGATGAGATCTTATTTGCATGTCTCAGCCAAAAAAAGACTGGATCAGGCAGCAGTGCAATAAAAGCATCTATCAGTGAAATGTGGGCTAATGCTGAATCCACGTCTGCTCTCACCACAGGCATCCCAGAAATGTAGATTGCTTGCATGGAGCTCAGCTAAATAAAATACTCTGCTTTCTCATCACCGGGACAAGGCTATTAAACCCAGTGCTATCTGCACTCAATTTAGGAGCTGATTGAATTGGACATCCAATACATTGACAGGCTTTCAATACTGCTGGGGCAATTTGGCAGGTGAGACTGCAGTTACAGATCCACGGCAACACTTCAGACTGCTGATGCTGTCCAGGTGTCACAAGCAACTGCAATCACTGCCAATCACCTTCAGCCATAAAAAAAAAAAAAAAAAAAAACAGCTGAAGGCAGAGGGATGACAGAGATCCATTTGGCAGGATACGCAACAAGCTCACTAAATGTGACTCTTTGCAAAAATTACGTTTTTCGCAAATGTTTTTGTTAAAATGAATGAATCTGCATTTTACAAAGATTACTAATAGCCTCTGAACAATTATCTAATTATTATTCCAGTTTTTCCAACAGGATTCAAGTCTAGGTTCACTTATTCCTCCTTTACGTTGCAGGTCTCCCAGCTCACTCCAGTAAAACAACCGATGCTGGCAACATGCTTCAGAGCGGGGATGCTGTTAGACAAGTGATGAGCCGTGCTTTGTCCTCGACAGAAACAGCCTCACTTAAAAAAGGAGATCAGTTGCACCAAAACGAGCTCAGTCCCTGCAAATAGACTGATGAGGAACATTTTATGTTTTTGGCTTTTTTCATTTCTAATACTTTTTTGGTTTGCCATAATTGGGTTACTGCACAGCATCACACATAGATCTGTCACATAAGTTCTTCATTCTTAAGTGAGGCTGTTAACATCCCAAAATGTGGAAAAAGTCAACAGGGTTTAACTCTTTCTCAAAGCACTGGAGCCTAATATGTTACGTCTAACATGCTACAGAGCGGCTCCTAACACCAGCTTAAATAAAGGTCAGTTAAGAACTGACTGTACAGTACTTTAATACAGCGATCCTGGACTGACCACAAGATGACACATCCTTTCAACATGATGTGGCTGTGATATTAAACAGTCCATTGTGTAACGTGTTCATTTGAAGGACTCACTGAGGGATACAATCAACAACACTTGTGACTGAAACAGTCCTCTGCTGCCTCGGTCCCAACTTCTCTGACACATGCTGCTGCATCAAATTCAGAATACGCTTATATTCACAGAATCAACGAAGCTGATGAGATAAAATGCTAAATGTATTGCCTCTGTACTGTTTTCAATTGAGTTTATGTCAAAATGGATTATCAAATCATCACAATCTGTTTTATGATTTACACAGCATCCCAGGTTTTTGAGAATCAGGGATGTACAAAGCCAAAATGCTTCCATGTCTCACACCAATTAAATTCTCAATTAACATACAGGGGATGAGGTTTACCCACAATGATGCATCACGATGTGGATTCAACAGCATCTGTCTGTTGATTCTAACTTCAGAACTGCACACAAAGCCATTCATCTAGAAATACAGCACACTGAAACTGATTTTACTGTTAACCAACAAGGGGTCAGCTGCATGCAGCATTTGGTTCTGCATCACGCTGCTCTGTGAATGTTCAGCTTGACTGGAGAGAACATACATCTACACAAGGGTTCAAGTGTTTATTTTCTTGAAGGTGTCCTCAATCACGCCAAGACATGTCCCCCCAGCGTCCCTCTGAGGAAACAGATGACCCATTGTGCTGAAAAGGAACACTATGTACAACATATATCTAAAGAGAAAAACGCAACTGTTATGCAAGACATGAAAGCAGTAACCCCAGCCCGGGTAGAGATCATTAGCGAAGGATCCAGTGGTCTCCAGCAGTGAGTTGCCTCTCAAGAGTCGACATCAAAGACACCGGTATAGAGAGGGAAATAATTTAAAATGCGGAGAAAAAGATGGAATTGATTGGTGGGGACTGAACCCATACAGTATAGGTAGCCCTCCAATACTGGTTATTAAAAGATGCTTGGTGCATATTAAAGTGCAGCGGTCTTCACTTAGCAAGCTCCGAGACAGTCAACTCTATACTGAGCTATTTACACAAGCATGCAGACCATAGTTTTGCCTCCAAGAATTTGGAAACTGTATAAAAATGGCTGAATAAGCACTGATTTACAGGCCAAAATACGTCTAGACATAAGACTAAAATTGGATTTAATCTGACTGAAAGGATAATCACATATCCATTGGCTTCAACAGACATTCCAATTAGGGCTGCGACTAGCAGCTTTTTATCTTCAATTATTCAATTGTTTCTGTTTTTCTATTAATAGTTCGGTCAAGTTTCACAGCCACCGTAATTGATCGTCCTGTTTGGTTGTTATGGGCCACCGTACGTGGTTTATGGAACCATGGCAATGGCAATGAGTGTGTTTGGCTTCAGTTTAGTTCACAGTCATTTAAGAGGAACTGCTTAGTCTCACATTGTGCCTATTCTTAGTAAACTAGCAGTTATTTCAAGACACGATGATCATTGACTTACAAATATAAGGAACTGTTTTCTACAATTTTCATCCTGTGAAAATCCTGCAGTTTATTTTTTGACAGTTCGTTGGGCGTCGCAGGATCCCAATCCCAGTGCAGTCCTCTACTGCACTTCTCAGGAAGTTACCAAACTCGTTCTCTGTGCCCTGCTGCATGGTTGCTGGAAAAAGGCGATTAGAATTAAATTGCATTTGCTGTTACCACCACTAACTGCTGGTGTCACCAAATCAACCAGGACTGAAATCTTCCAGGCTGCTGCGTTGACTGTACGGATTGTGTCTCATCAACATACCAAAGGCAAAGATATTCAAAGGCAGCAAATCCTCACATTTGAGAGACTGCAACCTGCAAATATTTAGCACCCTGCATAACTCTTTTCACTTTTCTACCAAATTAGCCCAGTTTTAAGACACCACTTGACCTGTATATCAACAAAGAAATGCTTACTGAGAGAGGTTCAAATGCACACCCAGGATGACGGTTTATGCACTTAAAAACACACAAAAAACACACCACACCAGAGTCAAGCTCAAGTAAACAAAAAAAAGCCCTGAGAGGTTCTTGTTCGCAGCAAAGTTAGCCAAACTCCAGCATCCCCAAAGTGACTCATAGCCTCAGCATTTTAGTGCACTTAGTATCTATTATTCATCCTAAACCACAAGGCTCTATCAGCCACGTGAAGCTAACGATCATCACCATGTGCATTTCTGACAGCTGGTCATACGTGCCTGCTCACAGCTCAGAAATAGGAGGAGGAACAGAACTTTGACGAGGCCTTTTAGTGCTCATCTGTCATGTCTTTCCAAACCCCATGACCATTGCGGAGACAAAGCACCAGGGTGCTACTGAATACCATCCACCAGTCTGCATATACACACAGTGGCCTCTCACTTCAAAATAGTAGCCCACTGTAACTGGAAGAGAATCTTTTCAGAAATCACTTTTCGCAGGCTACCACAACCTCAAAGGAGGCTTTGAAGCTCGAGTCAATACTCAACGGCGCGGGCGAGTCGACTTCATTTGTGGTGAGCACTTGTTTGCTTATTTCTAAAGGTGCAAGCCACAGCATAGGGCTGATTAGTTTTGACTTCGATAAGAATATTCATTTAGGCTTGTGAAAATTCATGAGAGAAACCACCCTTTTCTCACATTATAAGGAGCGCATCTTAGCCCCTCTTAAATGTAGCACTGCTTGAAGGGTAGTCCTCTGGAAAGCATCTGGGATCAGATCTTGGCAAGCCATCTAGGTGCTTTTCCAGATTATGCTGACTGTCAGCACATCATGAATTCATCATATATGACCTCACTCTGTCACATGCTGGAGTATGTGGCAACTTCCAGTCCTCTGCACTTGCTAATAAACAGGAAAAAATGCAAGCTTTATTTAAATGCACGCGAAATACTGATGTAGGGTTCAGATATTCAGCTAATCACCTACTTAGCAGCACATTGTCCAGAACAAAACGATACTACACTCTCAGATATGTACAATGTGGCTAATTGTGGAGGACAATAGGATTCCTCCTTTCAACTGTCCGAATATGGTGGAAGACTGATAAAGCAGCACATCTCCTCTCTAATGGAGACAGATGTCCTGTCAGGGGGAACAAGGGAAGGACGAGCTCTTGTCTGAAACCCAATACAACATGGATGTAAACAGGGGCAGAAAGGGAAGCATGGTTGTCCTTCATTCATCAATTGGGGCTGGAAAGGGAACAAAGCTACTTGATTTGGAAAAGAAAACAATCCAATAACCTCCTAATGTGATTATCTGATATGTATGTTGTGGAAAAAATGATACGACAGACACTTCTTGCATATGGCTGGAACATGAAGTCTGTCTTGCTCGGATATAACGAATCTGTTGTTCTGTGCAGAAACAGAGCAGATAATCCTCACAAGACAAATTTGGCAATCAGCCTGTGCAGACTGCATTCAACACAAGAGTCTGGGCACAGAGGACCACTCACAGCTGCAACATCAACACTGTTACACAATGTGGCTGCTCCGTTACACGTTACACGTTACATTGTGTGGGAGAGGGGCATTGGTGCATTAAAACTGTTAAACAGAGCGATTCAAGTTGTCATTTTTCAACTGTAATACAGGAGAAAGTGAATTATCTGTTCTGCAAAATGCAGCCTATAAACATTTTAAGACAAATTTACAATTTCTTTTTTTGTTTTCATCTTTGAGTCATTTCCAGATTTTTTCGCCTTATTGTTTCATGTGTAAAATTACAATTATAAACATGCACATCATAATTTCCTACAGGCCAAGATAAGATCTGCAGATTGCTTAGTTTCTCTTTCAGTGACATAAAGGAGCAAATCCTCATTTAATAAGCTTAAACCAGCAAATCTGATGCTTAATCAATGACTTAAATGGTGCATCTGTTATCAGAATTGTTGTTGATCATTTTTTCTGTCAATCAACTAATCCATTAATCTACAAAAATATTTTGAGGCTATGAATTAATGAAAAAAAACTGAATTGCCTTTAACAGTTTCTGGTCAAAATATTCAGAAATACAAACATCAGTGGAGAGTTTTTTCAAATACTACTTAATATTAAGTAGACAGGCTGAATATCGGCTGTTAAGACAGTATTTTCCTACCCCATGTGGAGATATGTGTGCAGACCACTGAGGCTTTCGCTCAGCTCAGTACTCCCATCGTAATACCTACATCAGCCACTCAGCAGAATGACAGAGGTTTCCTGGTGGGAAAGATTTCCAGCTTTGTGGTTGTGGTCTAACTTGTGTATTTAATTTTTCCACAACACAACTCCTCTTCTTATTCGAAGTCAGACATCATGTAAAAACACACTGTTGTTGTGGCGCTAAGAATAAAACCTTCGATTTAAAAATTTCTAAACCACCGCGAGTAATACTGTGGTTGGTGGTGAGTTTGTGTGAGAATGGTCTGTTCGCATGATCACACAGGGTTCAGTATGTGATTCACTTGGCACTAAGCAAAACACTCGACTGTCTTCAGTATTTACTTTGCACCACTGTGCAAAGCAATGAAGAGTTATGTGCAAGTGGGACGGAAATGAATAATTCACAAAGAGCACTTGTGAGGGTTAAATTATGCGCATTTCAAGAAATCAACTGTGGTAATACATTGCTGTACACGAATAAAGAACAAAGTCGCGGATTGTACGAAAAGCCAACAAATCACCATATGAATGTAAAGGCATTCTTTCATGTGTGGCTACGTCAGGCGCTGCACTGCCTCGAGTTGGTCTAACGTTTGAGATCTCTGAGATGGAGACTTACAGAGTGTGGACACAAGCCAGAGGGGAGCAAAACTAGTCCCAAGTCAACCACACAAAGACAGACAGAGGGTGAGGTCTCTGTGTGCAGGCATGTCACACAGGTGGGCTCAGGTTACCACCCCGGGGCCATGTCACAGCAGAAGCCACTCTGCTGGATGCTCCACAGCATGGTCCTTTTCTCCCATGGTTCTCCACCACAGACAAAGTATTCAGGCTGCTGTTTGGGTTATGCAGAGGTTCTGGGTTCTGTAACCACTGAGGAGAACTCCTTCCACAGGTTGATTATTGCCTCTGCCAGGCTAACCCGGGCCTACTTTTAGGTCATCCACTGAAACAGTTAGCACCCAATATAACAAACCAAACTCCAAACAGGTTAATCCGCTCAAACTCTACAGCAACGTTTTAGCACATGCAGCAAACTTACTGTTTGGATATATTTTAACTAAACAATGACTGGAGGGATCAATGGAGGAAATGTAAATTAGCAGGTATTCAAATGGAAAAAAAATGCATCAAAAGACTGCAAGTGTTTTCAGGTTTCAGGTATCTGTTGAGAAAAAAATAGAGTTTGAGTAATAAACCCATGAGTTTGAAGACTTATCAGATGCCAAAACAGAAAAGTTCAACAGCAACGATCATTTTTTTCACTGCTAAAAAGTACAATTATGTCGTTCATGGCTTCTGAGAAATAGTTGTACATGTCTGATGACTGTTGAAAATCATGGAATATGGATTGTCTGATACCCAAAGACTGGGATGGTACCACTTTACAGTAAGTGGTGTCATAACCACAGCTCCTTACAGATCATCGCTCCGTTTCATTTCACAATATTATTTTAACTAATCATGAGAATCGGCCGGATCTGTTACTCTTTCTGCTCTGTCAGTAAAGATACTAGCTTTACTTTGGTGTCCAAATCCCCCCAATCGATGCATTCACTGTGGCTTGTTTGTGCACCAGTTTGGTCATACTGGACTCACCCTAAACACAAGCTGTTGACTAAGAAAAAACTCCACTTTGGTGGGATTTATTGAACACAACTATTTCTCTTGGCAGCAATTGCAGAAAACACATCTGCCTAGTATTAAAAATCTAGCCAGCTTCACACATTAGTGTATGAATGGAAAAACAATAAATAAATAAAAACAATATAATGTCATTGAGTGCCATGAGTGCCTTAACCTGCGACATTAAGACCACACAGTCTCATCTTACAGTCACCTGTGCATCGGCCAGTTTAGGATGATGATCACAGCCACACAGCAATGAGACAGGAAGACACCACTCTGAGCAGCAGGCTATGGCAGTGACGCTGCAACAAACTTGACACCCTGAGGTCACTGGTGTGAAGCAGCTGCACAAATGAGCTATCGCCTTCCCGTTGAGTCACCTGCACATGATCTGCTTCCTAAAGCCAGGTGTAAATACAGCAGCACCAACAGCGCTGCATCATCTGTTCAACGACGAACGGAGATGCAGCGACTCCGATTCAATGACCGACTCATGCAACAATTTACCGCACCGAGGCCACGCGCGGCTTCTCCTTCCCCAAACACCTGCAAGGTATCACGGCGGCCAGGTTACCACGTCTGTTTTTCTCTGCGTGTCTCATTAGAACAACATCCTCCCGCTGACAGACAGAAAGCGACGTTTGCCAGCAGAGCTGATGTGCATTCACGCACTGGGATTGAAATTGAAATGCGTGGACATGCACATTAACCCCGCTGTATGCCCGCCGTCATTCGTGCGGCATGGCTGTTTTACCCCGAAATCACTGATGTCTGACTGGGTGAATCGACAACAGCTGCGCGGCACCCCGTGTACAAAAACACGGACTGTGGGCCTTGTCCACCGGACCGCACCGGCCGCCTGCGGCAGGTCCGTCATCTCCGATAAACTTGTATGATTGAGTGACGCGGTCATGCTTGGGGACGGCGCTAGGACCACGCGGAAGCATGATCGGACATCGAGCATATTATCCTTGTCATGTTTAGGACCGCATGCTTCCCGGTCTCCTTACATACCTGTCACCGCCACCGTCGGGATCTGGCTGCTTCCGTCCTGACACTGAAATCGTCATGTTTCATACGCCGGTGATGCCCATCTGCGTCTGACTCCAAGGCGCCTCTCCAAGGTCTGCCTGGCCACGGACCATGCGTGTCGTTTCCACACCGCTGACAGGGGCGGAGCCCACCTTCCTTGGAGACGGCGTGCAAGTGGATTATAAGAATGCCACTTACTCCCTCCCTGAGCCAATCAGCTGCGGCTCACCTCGAATCGGCACTCGGCGCCTGTGTGAAATGCACAGGAGCAGCTCAAGTGTTTAGTTTAATCAGCATGTGAGCAAACAGAGAAATAATCTTTCTTCTTAACCTTAATGCATTATTTCAGTTCTCACTGGTGCAGTCTGTCAGAGCATCCATCTCCTGCACATACAGATGCATTATCATCAATGTAAATTGCAAATAAATGCGGCAAAAATTACAGACTGAAATCTGCACTGACTTCTATTTAAACAATCTAAAACAAAAAAAAAAGGATAATAGTTTCTATAATACCCCATATCATTATCTGGATCCCATAATTAAACCTGTGAAATCACGAGCACACAGTGAGAGGTGGGTATGCTGCAGATTCAACCCGTCCTCTGGCAGATTGCTCTTTCTGTGTATTTTTCACACAAACTCTGTTTTGTGCCATGTTTAAAACTGACAGTGACCTCACATGCAGGACAATTTATCAACCCAGCTCAGTTTTCTGAAAAAGATTTTTTTTTAAAAAGTCAGCTTGCTCAACACAAATGAAACGACCTGATCAAATGGTAGTGCCTCTTTTTAATATTCACCTGGTCCCACAAGGTGTGACCTTAATGTGCAGAGATTGGCTGTGGTAACAGAGTTTACACTACCCTCTACTGGCAGGACATGAAATCCTCTTCTGCTTCAAATGAAATCCAAATGCTCTGAAGAAGAATTAAACATCAGCGTGGTACAAAGGCATTTTACTAAAAACAAAATACCTCAAATGTATCAATTATAGATTTTTACAGTCATCTTTCATACACAAAAACTGGGCTCAAAAATACAGACTTTGCCTTTGTTTTTACCTTCAACTACCAGGATTACAGGCAAACATAAACGACACAATTTCAAATATACAAAAAGATAGCAAACAGCTACAAGCACATAGAGTATTTACAGCAATGAGTGTCTTCTCTGGTGACCTTGAAGGAACACGGACCACATTCAGAACACCATGTCTTGTTTTTCCAGTTTATTTGACACTAGGAAAAGGTTCTGGTTGCATAAAAAGTCTTAACACAAGTTTCTGCACCCTCAGTTGTTCACAGCAGTCCTTGTCGAACAGGATGTCCTGATATTTATTAGTATCTCTCACAGTGGTTCAGCATCCTCTTCCCTCAGGTCCATCTTTCAGCCAACATCTACCACCCTCCTCTGTGGAAGGGTGGGCACCCAAATCCTGGCCTCCCGTTTCGGAAATGCCTCCCTTCTCTGTCATCTATGCCCTCTGGTCCCATAGAAGGATGTCGATGGAAAGGAGTGCCACGAGGAGGAAAGGGCAAGGGTATTCTGAACCTCTCAGGTGGAAACATGGGTCCTCCAGCCATTATTTGTGGCGGCATGTGTGGCATGTTTGGCGGTGAGAGGAATGGAGGTAGGTGCGGATTCGGCATGCCAGGAGGAGGCTGCAGAGGTGGCATGGGCGGTCTGTGACCATGCATGACTCCCGGGCCTGGCAGGGTCATCACCGGTGCTGCAGGAGACCCCAGCTGGTTGTCCGTAGACCCATCTGAAAGTGTTCCTATGTCTGCTTTAGAATCATTGATGGACTCTGGAGGGTTTACACTTCCAGCTGCAACAGAGCATAAGATAAGGTTTTATTTATTCCCAGAGGGAAATTAACAGACCAGAGAGGAAAGGTTTCAAGAAAAAGTAAGCCAAAAGTAGTGACAACACTGCAACAGAGATCCGTTCATATTATACGAAGACTGCACTCCCATCTCCATTTAAGATGGTAGTTCAAAAGTCAGTGCTACTTCCTCTGTATCAGTGTCTCACCTGGTGCCAGATTTACATGGTCAAACTCTGCGGAGATGAAAGCAGCTCCTCCTGGAGGCATGGATGTGGGGGACAGCATGATGGGGCCAGGAAAAGCAAGTGGACTTCCGATGGGTGCTGCCTGTTCAACCGGTGGCACCTGAAAGACAAAGAAACACAAGTTCATCGTTATTAAAATGAAAGTAAAATGAGCAAGAGACCCCTCTGGAAGCTGTGAACAGAAAGAAGAAACTGTGTTAAAAACTTCTAATTCCACTACATGAAGCACTTTTTTGATAGCACCCCATATTTGTCACACACTTGATGAGGAAACAATCTCATCAAAGTATTTTTGTACAGCATTTCTTCCCTAATCAGAACACAATGTTATAAACCGCCATATTCTAAAGCTGTAGACTGCACTCTAGAATACACCTAGAACACAACTGAGCGTCATCACACAGATCAAAAGAGGAGGCAAACACACTCTTAAGTTGTAAGAGCAGTGACTGCAAGCTTTGTATGATACAACTATCTTTATTCATTTGATAGAAGCTGCAACAATCTGTCGTGAGGAAACAGTAAAAACATGACAACTCAGCTTTAAACACGCTGAGGAAATGCAACATGGACACTCATTGTGCCATTGCACAAAAATATCAGTAGGGAGTTAAGAGCAAAGTTGCAGTCTGATGAATTTTGGGGGCTGCTCTGTGATGGACTAAAGGACACTTTGCAATGTCTCAGAGGCTCCACTGTGAGATGTATTTAAACAAGCAGGAAACACTTGGTGGCGTCCTCTCAGTATGGCTTAAATAGTAAGTATAAGCAATAGATTGCTGCTCCAACATCAAGATGGTTAAATTCACATACACTGCCTTTGAGCTGTGCAGCATGTGAGAGGGGATTCTCAGATCCCAACATAATGAGAACCAAGTCTCGTCTGTCACACACTCGTCTCTCAGGCCTGACTCACATATACCTGTCAAAGATGACAACAGAGACATTTGACAGCTAATCTGAGAGTCAACCATAGACTGGGAGATCTATGGGAGGACGTTTGCCATTACTGAGGCTGACTGTGACAGGAAAGTTGGCGTTTTAATTGCTGGAGACCGCTGAGGGAGGCTGACACCTGAGGTACGTCATTAAACCTAAAGGCATTCAAAGGGTGCAAATCACCACCCCGACAACGCTGGACAACTCACTTATTTCCTACCACCCAACCCACAAAATGCTAAAATGAAATTGAAATTTCTTGTCTCTGCAGGATTTCACAAGTTCTCCATTAGTTTGAGAGTTCCAGCGAACACTGTGGCTTTGCTTTAAGGTCAAGTTAAGAGAGCTGAGCAGGGAAAGGTTTTATATGCCTGAGAGGGTAAAGTACTCACATACTTGCTAACTAGGAAAGGAAAACAAACATGCACAATGAACTGAACCAAGCTACCACTAACTACCACTCTGTGATGGAGGTCGAGGGCTCCTGTTTATGATCATTGTTCTAATATCAATGAACTGCCACAAACATTTTTAATCTACACTGCACAGACATACCAATGACTTCTTTTTATCAATGACATAACTATTCTTGTATATTTCTATTGACTGTATGTATAACTTGTTGATAATGACTTGAGTACAATTATTAAAAATATTCATAAAGCATGAAGCAATGCAGTCAGCGTCTTCCCAGCCTTAGCTGAGATGATTATAATTATTCTACAGCAGAGAAATCAAGGTTTACTCACTCAAGTTAAACATAAGAATAGTTTATGGGTATATGAAAGAGCATCAAACGTATATGTTGCATAGTAAATACATAATCCATAATCCAATCCATAATAATAATAAATGAGAAGTTAATGTTTTGCAAATAAAGGTTAAACTGTAGTTAGGAAATCATAGTTAGTTGACATGACTTAAGTTAGTAATAACATCACTGTGATGCTATATCCATCCATCCATCCATCCATCCATTTTCTATGCCGCTTATCCCTTTCGGGGTCGCAGGGGGGCCGGAGCCTATCTCGGCTGTCAACGGGCGGGAGGCGGGGTACACCCTGGACCGGTTGCCAGCCGATCGCAGGGTGTGATGTTATATCGAACATTGTAAATGATATCTTGATCAAGTTCTATTGTAAAAGTCAGAGTATCTAAAATAACAAAAATAAAATAAATTCCACATGCCACATGTGCTGTACTGGTTATTACATGAATGCACTCTAGGGGAATGCAATTTGATAAGAGGTATAACTAGTAAGACACGTTAAATGTAAACATTTATGTCAGACCTTTGAGGCATTAATTAAACTCAAATTGCTCATTACAATAATGAAGTCAAGTGGCATGCATTAAACCTACAACCCTAAATCTATTATAAGCACAAATTACATTTCTCTCAATGAATGCATGATATCTGCTGGTCACTGAGTCTCCGGGCTTATGAAGCTGAAACTCCTACCAGATGCTACAAGGTGATCAACTACAGGTTCTGCGTCCACATTCTCTCCTGCGTTCCTAAGCTGGCTGTGGGCAAACATGCTGCGGAGCAGTCTACCTAGAAATCTTGTTATATATCGTAGTATACCGTTTCTTCAAAATGTGACTGTCTGACCTCACAGTGCAAAACATCAAGACCGCAAATGCATAAAAATATCCCTTTTGATTCATGTGTTCAAAAACAAGCACTAACAACAGATTTGTCACATCTGCAGGTCAAAAAATCTTCTCAGATGGAAAGCACCCCCCCACCCACCCACCCCTTAACTAATTTATGTAGTGGGAAGAAATGATAGAAGCCTTTCTGCACAGATGAGTGACAGATTAATCAGTAATCATACATCAAATGCTTTTCACAAGGTCTGAAAGGTTTTCCAGCCAGATCATTCAGAAATAACTACACACATTAAAGCCAGTGAAGGCAACGTTCAGAAGTGTGTTTGTAACATCTGGAGGAAATCAATTTTCATCTGGACTATTATAAACAAACCAAAGTCTGGTGACTGAAGCTATCCAAGGATCTATAATGAGCTACTCCCCCATCATAAGTGAATCTGAATTTAGACAGCCAATCAGGAGGTATGTCCACTGCTGTCATACATGCATGTACACACATCAAACTAATATTCTACCCTGCAAATTGAACATGTATATTTGAATTTGATTAAGTATAAATTCAAATAATTGGAAAAAAAAAATCCCACACACACAAATACACTCCACTGGTATTGTATATGTACTGTACACACACACACACACACACACACACACACACACACACACATAAAAAATCATTTTTCTACAAACCAAACAATTGCTATCATACCAATTTGACAGAGGATGCTATAAATAACAAAAACATGCTGCCCTTAGTGGTCGTCTTGTCTTTGTCCCGCACATAAGATGTGTGAAAGAGCAAAAATAGGGACACACAACATACTTACTTTGTGTTTCAAGAGAGAATATGGGGATTTCCCAGAGATTTCAATAATCATTTTTTCTGGATACACCATCTAGTGGCCATCAGAGGAAGTGCAGGTCAGGGCACTTCTGCTCTGGATTCACAATTTCTCAGAGGCTGGTTACTGCTCGATTCACCAAGAGCCAAATTCAGGTCAATAAGTCAACTGCTTCTGATAGATGAAGCTTTGCCATCTCCATGGGTTAAAAAAAATTCAAACATAACTATAAAAAGTGTCTTTGCTTAAATGCCTACTACTGGGTGGTAGTATGCATTTCTATCACTGTCAATATTGATGCCTCCATTAGGGGGCACCATATCAGACATGTTCAAAACCTCCACGTTGTTCCTTTAAGTTTACACTTGCACATGCTTGAACATCATTTGGCTGGTTAAAGCACTGAAGGACGGTGTACATTTCTTTTTTTTTTTTTTTTAATTTGTTTTCCTTTTTTTTTTTCAAAAGTTGATCTTTAAAACCACAATTCACATTTTTTGTGATAAATGACATTAGCTTGATGGATAAGAAATCTCTCTCTCTCTCTCTCACACACACACACACACACACACACACACACACACACACACACACACACACACACACACACACACGTACGTCTGAAGTGGAATACAGAGGTGAGGGAATATAATGATGGATAATAAATGGGAATGCTCTTTCATTCTGCTTAACAATTATTCAGATACTACTGAAGAAAAGAAAAAATTCATTAGTAAAAATAACCACGATGCAGTCAGCACTCTGGGGGCAGCAACGGGGGGGTCTGCTGTGACTCTGGTATTTCACTCCATCAGCAGAAAATACGGGATACCTGCTGCTCCATTTTTCCACTGGGGAATCCCCTCGAGCCAGACAGCAGGGCATTAGATCCTTGATCAAGACTCGCGTCCCTGACAGATATCATCCCAGTGCTTTCATACTCATCAGCATAAGTCCTTTGTTCTTTGTTTATACCTGCTACTTATTAGACACGTGAGAAGACGACAGTGAGCGTCATTATCGTCTTTTCACATCTTGTAAGCATATATAAACTTGACTTGATATCTTAGATTATTCATGAGTGAAAACAAATGTCATGGAAAAATTCAAAAGTCCATTTTATGATGAATGAACCGGTCATTACCTTCCAACCAGTCCACAGTATCATCCATGAGTGGGCATCCCAATATCCACAGACCATTTGTATAACACTCACCTTTGTGAGGCCTCATGAGAGTCTGATGTTCTCCACACATGGATCTAGACCACTGTTGTACTACTTGATGTAACTGAAGAATTTCTCCTCTTTCCTTGAAATGTCACCTCACTTGAACATGACTGAAAGGAGAAGACTGCTGAGATTTTACATTATAATCCATGTTAATGACTGAGCTACCTGAACCTATTCAGTGTATATGAGAATGATCCAGAGTGCTGAGGGTCAGACCTGTGATGTCTACAACATGTAGAATACGGAGCTTTTTCATGCATGAAATCATTAATAATAACAGTAACAAAGGACAGATAGCAGCACGGTGTTTTCCAGCGTGACACCACCACATTCTGAATCTCTCGTCTCTCTCGCTCACATTCACAAATACTTTATTTCTATCCTAAGCAAAGGCTCGAGGATGTTAAACAAGCAAAACCTTTGAACCGAACGTGTGTTTACTGTGATTGAGAATAGTTTTAGTTCAAGCATAAACTCATATTTAGCAAAACTTCAAGGGATTTGAAACATTTATAAAATGTCACAAAACATTTTAACAAAAGTCCTTTTAACTCACGTTCATCCAAAAACACATGGGGGGAATTTTCTCATCATATTTCTGCAGTCATTTCTTAGAAAGAAACAATGTAATTTTCATATTTTCCATAAATTTCATTTAAAACTTAAAACCTGACAACTAGAAAAACATATTCTTTAATATTTTAAAGATACAGGGTTTTCACACATCAAGTGTGAAAAGGCTAAATGTCCCAGAGAGAACTGCAGGACTAATTCATGCAGTTTTTTTTACTGACTGCTGCATTTTGGAAGTTTTCATTACTATTATTTTACATTCTGTATGTCAAGTGATGGTAAATTACACGTGTTCGCAGTGTTCTTTGATAATATTTGGTTGCTGATTATTGCCTGTTTTGTTAGGACACTTTCCATTCATGTATATGATTTTTCTCGCATTTTCTTTTTACTACAAAATTGTGTAGAAAAGAAGAAATAGATTTCAAAAGAAGTGGCAGGCCATTTGATCACAGAGGGTGACATTTTGAAATGTTCCCTGTGTAAACTGCATACAATTCATCTTTGCACTCTTTGCACTTGAAGCATGGTTTATTGTGTCCACTGTATTCCAAGAGCTGCAGTTACATGCATTACTCACTGCACTGCCCTGTCTCATAAAGGTTAAAAAGCCCCATAAAATACATTTGAAAGAGGAAATTCTGAGTTTCCACCTTCACACAAGACCTAAGTACTGGTGATATTAGGCATCTGTCATAAGATTTGGCAACATATGAAGTTACAAACTGTATGCAAGATTAGAGATCATTCATTTGACCTTACGGGGAAGAGCTCAAGTTCATTCTACAAACAGGTGTAATGAAAAAGGCATCTGCATTTTACCTTTTTAACATGTAAATGGAGCATCCTGATGAAAATATTAAATAGAGGAAAAGACACTGTTTAATTTTGTTTGAAAAAAAAAAAAAATCATCTACATGTTCAAGTGCACTGTTTCTTCTATCTGGCACTGCTTATCCATGTGCCTCTTTCCTGCCACTTTTTCTATCTCAACCACTTCTCTCCTCCTCTCTGCTGCACTAGCAGATGGCTGACAGTGAATCTCCATCCTGTTAGCACAACATACACTGGCCACATCGCATCGGTTGACATGCATCATTTGACGCCTGTACCACAAACCAAACGCTGCATAAAGACAGAAGAGCCGGTCAACGTACAGTAGACGAGAAGTGCCGATCCAGGGAGCAAATGTGACGAAACTGCAGCTTTTCTGGAGAGCTGACGCGCATTGACGTTGGAAAAAAGGACAGTACTGTGCCCCGACACATACATGTGTACCAAGACACCTGCAGTGTGTGTGTGATTTCAGAGACATTGACATAGAAAATAATAGAATGGGTGTTAAGATGCAGACAGAACAAACGTTAAGTGTCACTGGACCAAACAAAGCTAAAAATAGCTGCTTTTAATTAGAAATTGATTTGGACAGGATAATGTTATAAGTAGCAATGTGACAGAAAACAAAAGGGTGATCCTTAGTTTAGATTAAAATCTGAGTGCCCAAATATTGTCAAGTAATCCTTATTACAAATTTGCCTGTGATTTGTGCAGACAGATGACCAAACACTTATGCAGAGGAAAAACTCTACATGACTCAAAATGGCAAATTCACTAAACGGTTGTAGTTTGTAGTTTGCAGGTATTGAAAGCAGCCAACTTGAGAGGAGCAATTTGTCAAAAGCCATGAATCCAAAGACACAGGTGCATTCCCTTTAAAGAAAATTCTACCATGATGTGGGTTTGTGAGATGCCTGCACAGCACTTTTTGGACTAACTGGACAGGAATAACAGTGGTACTGATTCAGAGGATTCAGAAGGCACACAAGTGCTTAACATCACAAGAATTAACTGCCACTCATTTTCAAATTCACATTTTCTTTGTTTTCCCAAAAGAAAATGGCTCTCATTACTCATAACTGGAAAGGAAATATGGCCTCTCTTTACCAGCCCCTCTCATCCACGAAAAAAAAGCTGCACTCAAGCATTAAGAAGAGTGAATGCATCTCATCCTCCTGACAGGACACTCCCTGTCGGTGCCCTGATGAAACTCAGTTATATATGATGGCTGGCCAGATGTGGCTTTCACTTAACAACTCAAATTTTTCAAATGTATTCAGAACAGCAATAAGCAAGAGCTTTGTTAAGATGAATCTTTAATCATTAGCTTCCAGGTCTATTTCCTACTCGTTTGAATAATGTGACAGTAAAAAGGCTGAGTGCAGACGTGAGGGCGCAGCATGTAGTCTGCTGTGTGTCATGTTGTATGTTATTTTTTTGCAGATATTTGAGGCAAAAAACAAACATGCAACTGTGCCTGACAATTATGAATCTTCCATTACATTTTTAATGCAGGTCCAAACTCTACCTATTCAAAGTGGAGCACACAGCAAAAGTGTTCAGACCCATAAAGACGATTGCTTTTTCCAATAATTGAAATTTGAGTCCCTGCTGCTCAATAAGCAACAAATATGTCAAGGTTTGGAAAATGTCACACAATTAAGTATCTCTGATCACTAACTGCCCCTAATTTGCATCTTGCCAAGAAAGGCACTACCATAAAATAACAACAAGGGTCAATGCATGCATCTTTCACAGCTTCTAGGCCCAGTTTAGACCTGAATGCAATACAGCTGACTGTGCAAGATTTGTACATTTGGACATACATCCCCATTTGGCCAACAACTAAGGATTATAAAACTGACTTATTTGATTCATGTTGTGTTGTCTTTGGTAGAGAGCATTACATTTTAAGGTAATTTTCTTCAAACAGTAGGTCTAGGTGAGCAAACTAGAGCCAATATTTTTCATGATGTGACAGAGGGAGTCATAGCCTAACAATGAGTCAATGAACAAACCATCAGGTCCTTGTTTGATGTCAATGCAAAGTGGTCATTCAATATGCATAATGTGATAGCGCCTCATTCTGTTAAACTGGAAAAGGTCTAAACATTCTCGTCATGCCAGATGGCTGAACGATGTACCATTTCAATTAAAACTGGTTCAAACACCCCCTGGGGGAAGTAAATCCAAATTCTACCAGACCCTTTTTGAACTACTTTGATCACTTGAAAGATATAAATGACTGAGATGGCCAGCTAGAAAACAGGTTACTCCTCTAGATTGATATAGTCTTCTTTTCTGTAAAAGGTGCACTGCATAATGTCCGTTTGTTTAAATTGTTTTACTATATTTTTTTCCTCTCTTTATATGTAACCACAACATGATGTTAGGGTTGGTTGGTTGTGGGTTAGGTAAGGATTTCTTTTGTTGTGTACTTGTTGTCTGTTAAATAGCAACAAAATTTAAATAAAAAAAAAAACTTTTGAGATAGAGATAAGCATGTAAAATGGTGAATTCAGTAATAAATTAGTGCAATTAATGACTGCAGGATTAAGTAAGCACACAAAGGGATACCTGAGATTCACTCAGGTCTCAGACTATGACACGGGTAGTTTTGTTGTTAAGGATTAAGGAGTTTTTCCCTAATAATCAATCAATCAATGGCACATGCTCCAGCGCCAAGCCCAGTATAAAGAAAAGCACAGATGGCTGAAAGTGAAACCTGCTGTATGTATTGTACTACATGGACAGTGGGTATGAAATAGACTAAAATTCTGATGTAAACGTTCTTCAGGACAGCAGATGTGATTCAATTTTAAGATGCCAGTCCAGATACCCCTTCCTGGACTCAGGCCTTAGTTTGATGCACAATATTCCCATTGCAAAAAACATCTGGACATTTCCAAGATATTTCCTGTCCAGTTTTCATTGGCGGGTTTAGTGCAACATTTAGAAGAAGTTGCTAACGGTGTTGTCGGCTTACCTTGTCTCCCACTTGGCCACTCTTCCTCCCAATCGGGCCTTTAAGTCCCACCGCAGCCAACAGTCAGATATTCTCGACCTCAAAACTTTTGAAAAACCTTTCTTCACAGTGAGGTGTGCAGTTTGGTAGTAGTTGGTAGTATGTATGTATGTATTTGATAGTAGTACAGTAGGTTGCAGACAGCCCAGCTTGTTTACCATTTATTAAGCATGTGGTCATGAGGACTTTTTCAAATTAGTTTTAAAATTTTAACAAAAATGCTACTTAAAACTTAAACTCTGACTTCGCGTTGGATGACCACCTGAACTGCCAAAAATAACATTTTTCACATTTATTTTGCTGCTTTGAGTTATTGCAAGCTCATAATCAGTCTGTATAATCATTAGTGTTCACACCGATTGCAACCAAAACACACACAATTTTCTCACCAAGAAGCTGATTCATGTTTTCAGCTATTTAAATATTTCTGTTGTCATTCAACCACTGGTGGATGGTTAGGAAGACATTTTTGTAATTAGATGTGCAAATGTATCTTTTTGTAAACAATAATAACAATGATAACGTTGCCAAAGCCAGACATTCTGGATAAGCTTAATTACTGAAAAGAGAGAAAGGATAACAGAAATTCTTCCCCCTACACATACCACAGTTTTTTGTAATTCCCACACTTTATTTGAATAAGTTATGCTGCACAGTACAAGGTTACTGAATGAAGATGGAAATATTTTGCAAAGAAAAAGGAGAAACCGATGAATAAGCATTGAATTTAATGCTTATCAGCAGAGGAGCTTATCTGAATTTGTGTAAAAAAAAGTGCATTAAAATCACCAAATTAGATTTTTCTGCTTATTTGGTGATTCTGAGACAACCCTTACAATGCAAGAAAAGACACGAGTGACATGCTGACAACCCCTCTTAAAGGATCAATAATCTCATGTTCATTTACGACAGAAACATGAAAATTTCTCTTTTAATAACAGTTTAATGATCAGTTTTATCACATCCCACATCTGCTGTACATACCTGAACCGAAAGGGTTTTCTAAAGGCAGGAAGTTGTGAAATGCAGCCATTACAGGCTGTCTGACTCTTCTGAGAAACTTTTAAGACTAGCATCGAGCTCTGTTCAACGCCAAGTAAAGACTACACAATGAGAAGAACGGAGTGCTCCCGAACTCGCTTAGAAAGTTGAGCTGCTCAAAGCTCCAATATGTTTAGTCTGAACATCAAAGGGCAACAATTTTATGGGGTCAATTTTTATTTTGTAATGGGTTTCTAATAAATGCCATGATATTTCAGCCTCAAGCATTCAAGGTTTTAAACATGGCACAAATAATGAACCTCCGCAGGAAATGTTGCAAATGTCCACAGTCAGCCTTCAGTTGTGTGGTGGTGACACATGGCGCTCACAAGCCCACATTCATACAATAACCCAGACTTACCAACAAATGAATCTGTTGGCCAGTATTTGATCAACAAGTAAGTTTTGCATCCTTTTTTCACAAAGTCTGCTGTTGCTGCTGGCCTCGAGATCAGCAACCTATTTACCATTGGCCTCGCGTAAACCAAACTAGACAGCATAAATAACTCACAGTGAAAAAGTGTAGATGCCATCAGTGTTGACCATGCCCATGGGTAACTGCATTACTACTGACTAAAGCCAAAAACACACCACCACCGCCACAGCACGTCGTTTGACACACATCAAGTGCCGCCCCTCGCACCAACAGGAAGCGCTACACTGCAGTGCAACAACAGAAGGAGCACACACAGCACAGGACGGAGAAATGCCATAACAGAGCTACAGATATTGGCACAGAGAGGCCACGCCTGCTAATGCATGTGTGTCTATGAAGGCAAGCAGTCACCCCACAATTAAAATGATCAGAATTTAAAGAAATTTCACATGATTTTTAAGCATTTTGGTTTGTTACAAATTGCAGACATGCATTTATGATGCAGGCTACTTGTTTAAATTTAAAATGTGAGTTTTCATGCCGAGGATGCTTTATCTTATGTGGACAGTAACAAGAATAGTTCTATAATATTTAAGATTAAGTGTCCTTATGCAATTACTTTCTACAAATATGAAATGAAAATAAATGCAAAATCAGAGGTAAAATGTTTCGATCGATATAATATTAAGTTTTGACACGGAAACAGTTTATTCTGTCGCTGGTGCAGAAAGTGTCCAGAAAAGATTTAAGCAGACAACAGTTACACAAAGGATCCTTTTGTCAAGACATGTCTGCTGATAGACCCCAGTTGCGTAGCTGTGCAGCTTCCCATATTTGTTTGTGGAAATCACTAATAAGAGAACAAACACTTGATAGTGTACACAGATGTATACAGTATGGTCAATATGAATTTAATATAAATTACACTGTATATACAATTACTTTGTACTGATGTGTACTCTGTCAGATTCGTATTGCTCATTTGAAGCGCAATATATGGATGTTTTGTACAGCAAGGGGGTTGTATCCCTGCTATTTACCATTATGGGCAAATAAAGAAAATGTTTGATAACAGTTCTTGTTAAGGTTGGATGATGTCTTATTTGCAACTTCAATGTCCTTCACCAGTCACACGCCTGAGTACATGATGAACTGCATGACTTGCGGTGGT
Source organism: Chaetodon trifascialis (assembly GCF_039877785.1). NCBI lineage: Eukaryota > Metazoa > Chordata > Actinopteri > Chaetodontiformes > Chaetodontidae > Chaetodon > Chaetodon trifascialis. The sequence goes on along the minus strand of NC_092064.1, from coordinate 24,880,531 downwards.
TTTTAGAGATGGTAATAGATGTTTTATACTTTCCAACCTCTGTAGCACCAGTGCTATGTGCAAAAAACGCTAACATTAAGCCCTGCATAACCCTATAAATAGCCTAACGTTAACCTCAACAACTGTCTCTTCTCATCCTCTGTTCTTCACACGTCAGACAGCGACAGTAAGAGGTGAGGAGAGGTCGAGCAGAGCAGAGCAGGAGCACTGCGACAGAAGCCAGGATGAAGGGATCAGTGGTTTAGGAAGTGTTCCTGAGCCCATGCAGTAATGACCTTTATACCTTTATACAATCACATGATCAACCCCCATCTTTGCTTGTGAATGACTGAGCCTTTCAAGGATGCCCCTGTCATATCCAATCATGAAACTGTCACCTGTTACCAACGAACATGTTTACCTGTGGGTTGTTCCAAACTGGTGTTTTTGGAGCATTCCACAACTTTCCAGTGTTTTGTTGCCCCTCTCCCAAATAAGACGTGTTGATGACATCAAATTCAGAATAAGCATACATTTACAAATATCAATGAAGCTGCTGGGGTTAAACAGTAAATACACTGTTTTCAATTGAGCATATGTCAAAAAGCGTAAATTATCTTTTTATTTATGTTTTACACAGCATCACAACTTTTAAAATTGCATTGAGTACAATGCAGCTTTTTCTGTGGGGAAAAAAAAACTGCGTTTCTTCAGGTGTCGGTGAGCCTGGAAATATTACAGCGGCGTTAAGTGTCGCTGTGTGGTGCATCAACGAGTTCTGGTGCACACCTAGCCACTGCCAGTGTGGGGTTGAACATAGAAAATAACAGGGTTGGCTTATTGTGACGCATGCGTGTGGCGGTGGCGTATTTTGACCTTTACAAGCAACAGTTAATTTGTGTTCTTTGCACGTTGCCAAGTATTTTCTTTCATACCAGGGCTGAAAATCATCTTCACTTTGAAATTTATTTTGGCTCCCACGCTGAGTATCTTAGTTTGATATGTCAATTAAGTTAAGTAAGCATTAGAAAGGTGCCATGAGTACACCTTGCTTTTCAGGGTATTTCACACTAGTCTTACATACAGCATTTCATGCAGCAGTACATCGGAGAGCACAGTATATTACTGATTAAATGTGGTCATTCACCTGGGTAGTTTCTTTAAATTTATATTAGTAGTGACAGAGAAAATGAAAGCATGATTCAGATAAGCTCCACTACTCATACGCAACAATGATTTATTTTCCTTACATTGTTCACAAGAAAGATTGTGAAGTCAGTCTCCAACACCAGGGCCATTAAACCAATACAATAACAGAACATGTAACATTAAAAAGGAGGTGTTTAAAGACTGTATTATCATTACCTGAATGTGAGCAGTGATGGTTCCATCTGCTGGTACACTGTGCAGCGCTCCGTTGACAGCTGCCAGCTTATTGATGTTAATGGCATTATTCCACTCTGTGTGAAAAATGAAATGAAAAATACAATGACAACATTAGTGAAATGTTTTCTAAGAGCTTGCAGTTGATAAGTCTAGCCAACCTAAAAGAAAAGCTCAGTGTACCTGGATGTAGTGTCTCTGGGTCCAGCATACCCCCTTCCCGATAGCTCTCCAACTCCTCAACCTTGACTTTGCTCCAGGGAATGTAGGTAACTCCACGCTCCACATCCCAGAACTTTTTGTGCGCTGATTTTATACCTTTGTTTAAAGCCCAAGCAATCTAGGAAAGAATGACATTAGCTATAATCATCAAGTCAACAATTGATGATAAAACAAGTTATACAGAAACAATATAAAACTGAAAATCTCTGTAAGAGTTTATGTACCTTAACAGGTTTCTGATTGACTTTGTATAACCCCCTACTTAGTTTCTTCAGGGCTGTATAGGCATCTTGTCTGTGAACCATAACAATATAAGCGCAACCCCTCGGAGGAATCATCTGGACAGAGAGAAAGCAAAGGGTAACGGTGAAATACTTGATAACATTATCTTAACATCACAGAGGATTACAAGTATCTCTGACATGAATCGTACAAACTTACATTGATGGATTCAATCTGCCCAAACTCTTCCAAAAGGGACATCACGTCAGACTGCTGAGTTTTCTTGTCTAGTTGTCCAACCCAAAGTGTAGTGCTGCAAACTAAAAGCAAAATGAGATTAGCAACTGCTTGGAGGATGGAGGACATTTAGGTTGTGTTCAACTTTACAGTTTGTTTAAATGTGAATGCATGTTTATATGGCACGTATCCATAATCAGTGTATTACCTACAGCAAAATGGCAGTCACAAAAAGCAGAGAGTAGTACTTGTACTGAGAAAGCGTAATGTGCTGCTATGCCAGTGATACACACCAAAACATATTTTATCCACCTACAAAAAGCCCCATCTAAAATAATCAATATCAATATGTAGCAACCTTCTGACCCAAGCAGCTAACCTGAGGTGTAATACGGTGCGCTTGTGCGTAGGAATACAGGAAGTACTACAGTTGAGAAAATTTAGTGCCAAAGGAAAGGGCTGGTTGATGGCAAGGTAATGCACTGGACATATTGCAAATATAACATAACCTTAAACTGATCATGAATGTGACTATTGATAAGTACCTCATAACACACACACACACACACACACACACACACACACACACACACACACACACACACACACACACACACACAAACATAAAGTTGCACAACATAAATACAAATTAACTATGCTTTCTGTTGCACAAGGAATTAAAATCCATTCAATAAACCATCTCAGAGACATAATGCAGGTTGAGCTTATCAAACCATCACACATGATGATCCAAGTCAATCAATGAAAATATAGGTGAGGTGGGCTCTGGTAGCTTTGACTAGCACTCCTCTGTATAGACCAAACTATTAACTGATTACTCAAAAAATAAACAAATTAACTGATAATGACAATTGTTTGTTGCAGTCCTCTATAAATAAACAGCAATGTTTCAAATTACTAGAATAATCTCTTGTAAAATCAAAGAGGCTCCTGTCAAAAGTGTTGGACAAGGCAGACACTGTACTGTGGCTGCAGCTGTGGCTGGCATGTACAAGTGATTCCAGCAGTTCTGTGTACTATAAATATCATAAATGACATTCAGAGTTTGTTTGTTTCTGTTGCAGCACATACCACTGAGGGTCTGGCTCTTTATGCTGGGAAGACCTTTCTGTCGGCGCTCTCCGTCCTCTCTTTCATTCCTGTCCTGAGAATGAGACCGAGATTTCCAGTGCCATTCTCTGGAACGAGAACGAGAGCGTCGATGCCTCGACCTTCTTGAATGGGATGAAGATCTTGATCTTCTTCTCCTGGGAGATCTGAAACACAAAAGATTGAACCAGCTGAACATGGTGTCACCAAATAATGCCGTTCCTCAGAGGAAAGTTATCTTCTTCACCATCAGCTGAGTGGAAAAAGGATTACTTGAACACAGAGTTCTGGGAATCCTAATTGCTCTGCATTCTCTGACACCTTTCAGGATTTACTGACTACAGTAACAGACCAAAAATAATTTCTTAACCCACTATAAAATTACCAATAGTCACAAAATAGGCTTTGGCAAGTATAACATGCCCCAATAAAAGCTATGACAAATGAAATGTATTTGAAAACATGTCACTGAAATCTACAGTACAACACAGTCTCAGGTGTGATGAGTGCTGCCTCTTACCTGGAACCAGATCTGGATCTTGATCTCCTGCCATAGCCTCTGTGTCTGCCCTCCCGCCTCACTGGTGAGTACTGTCTTGCATTTTCCTATCAGACAATGATGACATGACAATGTTATTTTTCCCCAAATCGCAGGGTTTTCCATAAGGATATGGAGTAGCCAGTAGGGCTTCAAGTTCCATTATATCATATTTTATTTTTAAAACATGATTTGGGGCATTGGTTAATGCATCTTAGGGATTGTATGTTGGAGCAGGACTGAGAAGGAAAGAATGGCACATTTCTCTAACATCATGTTTACATTGTTTTGAAGCGGAGGCTAGTGATCATGAAGTCTACACACAAAGAGAATCGCAATGAGAAACACTAACTTATGGAAAAAAGTTGACATTCATGTGCTGCGGAACTTGAGATGTTCAACCAGATTAAACTGACATGGGTTTGAAGATTTACCCGTGATTGTGTATAAGCCTCGTTTATGGCACAGTATCCATCTGGCATCATATGATGTTCAGTATGACTCATTGCTCCACCGTGCTGAAGAATGAAGAACAAAGAAACAGCCACAGGAGATGGTTAAAAATCAAGCTGGTGTACTAGAGTTGCTATATTTGAGTTAGTTGAGTTATTGTGTAATTCAGTAAGAACTGGATACCTGTATACCACCAATCTGTCCCATCATATGTGGATGAACATTGTCGGTGTTGGGCATCTGACCAGGAAACTGGCTAAACACATTTTCAGGAATGCCTCTGTCACGACAAAATATACAGATAGTGAGTGTGGGTATTACAAACCTACAAACAACAAAACAACTTAAAAATAAACACCAAAACAATTGTAATTGGAGGCCTTTTCCACAGCAGATATTTTGGCATGTCATAGAAAGCACAGATGTGGTTAACAAGGTCTGCATTCAGTTTGGGATTCCAGCTTGACAACCTTGGCGTTTGTACAGGCTCTGTAGCATAATTTAATGAAACATGTTAATCTGGACTGCAACTGACAATTATTTTAATTGTCAATTAATCTGTAGGTTATTTTCTTGATTAAATTGACAGTTGTTTAGCCTATAAAATGTTGAAAATGGTTAAAAACCCTAGATGACACCCTCAAATGTTCCGTTTTGTCCAAAACACAAAGCTACTCAGTTGACTGTCACAGGGTAGTGAAGAAACCAGAAAATAACTAATATAATTTAAGAAGAAAGAGAATTTTCAAATTCAATTTTTTTTAAATGACAAACCAATTAATCGATTATCAATTTATTATCTATTTAATAGCTGTTAACTAATCAATTGCTGCAGCTTCAGTGTTAATATAACCAATTAATAAATAATGTTCTTAGTATCACCTGTGCTTTTAATGCTGTGACAAGCAATATCTGCAGACAAATGGCCCATTACCACTAACTGATTTCCTTCAACTTGTTTTCTGCACATTGAATATGTATATAACACAATGGGAATGAGGGAAAAAAATGTTCACTGCAATGGCACAAAATGTATAACTTGGCACAAAATTTCTAAATTATGACACTGTGGGTAATGTTCTGCTTATCTGTCCCTCTGACCATTCTCTTAAAAAGGTCCCTTCAAGACATGTTTTTCGACATATGGTACAAGACTCAACTTGAAATAACAATTAGTGTTTGATATGATCTGATCCTTCTCTCTCATTCCAGAATGTATGAATATGCAAAATACTGATCATTGATTCACACATTGAACTACTGGACACAAGATGTCTCCAACTTGACTCCAAGTCCATTTTCAGTCTCATTTCTCATTCAGTCTCGTATTTTCTCAGTCTCATATCTATTGACATTGAATTTGAAAGTCAAGGCAATTTTCTGGCGCCCCACCCTGGTCTCTCCCACCACCCTTACCACTGTCCACATACCCCTTACATTTAGACAAGTGTACACACAGTGAATCCTAAAATCAATTTGCTTGCTTTAAAATGTCAGAGCAACAAGGATTAAGTTCACTTAACGACTTTCACATTAAGTGACTATAATCAGCTGGTCACAATCAGTTACCTGGTTCGAAGTGAAATGCTGCCATTTTGAGAGAGGCGACTGACAATTTGTAGGAGAGGGTGATTACGAAAATGGATGGAATAGAAATGCAGGGGTTGGCAGAGGATAGTTTCTGTACTTTTGCGTGCTTTTGTTTGGCAGAGCTGTTGCTTTTCCCTCAGTGTGATACACTCTAATCTGTGTGGCATAGTTTAGAAAAGCATGACTGACTGAAGCTTCCTCTTCTGCTTCTCACCCTGTCTTGGACTGGCTGTTGTGCCATTAAGATAGAGCTGTGTACTTCCTCATTTCAAAATATATTCAGCAAAGTAAATAAACAATTTCACGTTTCCCACGGTCTCTGTCACCATGCTGGACATCTACAGCAGTGCAGGTTTCTCCCACTCTGTAAACATTGACAGCTGTCCCGCAAGCTAACAACTGACATTATGTGATCAGCACAAGCCTAATAATGCCTTTCTATAATATCTCCTGTTTCTGTCAGTTGCTGTGCGTCTACAGTGTATGAAGTGATGCTTATGACATTCTGTTTCATTTATGTTTTACACAAAGTCTGAACATTTTTGGTAGACGAATCTCGTACATACAAAGCTTGAAGCGAGATTTGAGAAGAGCATAGAAGTGAAGAAACAATAAGCAAAACACATTTTTGAGTGGAGGGAGTCAAAAGTGAAATACTTGCGATGGTGTTATACTGTATGCAACATGCCTTGAGGTATAACCTAAAAAACAGGTTGTGCTGTAGTTGTGCCTGCACTTTCATTCAAAACATTAACAAATGTATCAGCATATATAAATTTTATGAAACTCACTGTGGCTGGGCACTGCCTTCTTGAGCCATTATATCCTCAGGTTCATCGTCATAGTCAAACCGGTCAAGGAGTTTCTGAGGAAATATATATCATATACAGACAGCATGTATTACACAATTAAATAAATGAGAAAAGTGATTTGTATGGGATCACAGCAGGTAATGTTGTGACAGAGCTATGCGATTACCTCAGCTAAAGAGCTTTTCTTTTCTGTGTGCACACTGTAAAGCTGGGCCACAGGCATCTGGGGTGGGTTTTGTATGTTGTTGGCGATGGTGGCTGCCAGACTCTTATCTGCCTGCTGGAAGTTCTGGAGCATCCTCTGCAGCTAGAGGAGAGAGAAAGGAGTCATTCAGAATTTTACAATTCTTCACCTGCCATGATCCAGAACTGTTGGAGCACCAATTTATTGCTGACCTCTTGACCATGAGGGGACTGAAACAGCTGAGCCACAGCAGCTAACGCATCTGGATTGGGTAGCTGGGGCACAGTGGGCACAACCGAGGCACCAGTGACAGAAGGCTGTGTCTCTGGTTGGGGGTCAGTGGGAACTGTTCAAATTCAAGAAAAAGATTAATGTGTTTGCATAATATCATTGAATGCAGTTCATCAAAGAGTGGACAAATTCTAACCTTTAATCTCAGGTAACACTCAAGTACATTGTTACAAACACTGCCCAAAGAGAAATCTATTAATATCATTACCTTCCAGTGCAGAGGCAGGTACAATGGCTCCATTTGCCATATCCATCAGAGGCTGAATGATGTCCATGTCAAACACACCATTCTTCTGCCACAGGTTTAGTACGCGGACAATTTTGCTCTGATTAAGGGCAAAAAAAACCCACCCATGAGATATTTCTTACTATCACTCATTGTAATTATATAAAAACTAAAAGCACAAAAAAGGGCACCTTGTCATCCTCTGGGCAGCGGTAAAGGTTCTGAAAGGTATCCGTGAAGTTCTTCAAGAATCTGGGCCCAAACACATCCTTGTCAACACCAAACTGATGCCGTGACTGTCGAACAATGGAATCAACCACATACAACCCGGGGACTTTTAATTCTGGCTTGCACTGAAAAAAATAAAGACAATTAAATGTCATTATGCTATGACAAATTACATTTGTAAAATTTGAACTCAAATATTTAATCTATCTCTTATCTACAGTAAAATGCTCTGCAGTACATACCTTCTTGATGAACTTCTCAACAATCTGGACAACATGTTTGTAAAGCTAATAAAAGACAAAAATTGCCATTAGTCACAGCATACTAGACAACATTTTAATCAGGCAAGAGGTCAGGAACAGCAAAGAAAAATTCTCCTTGACTACATGACTTCTGTAATCAGCATTACTTTGCCAAATGAAATATTATCCTGCAATCTTTAATTTAGTGGTTGGTAGACTTCAAAAGTACTATACATATGCACCATATCTCATCATATTCAACACCATTTCCATTATGGGAGAAGAGGTGAAGGTAGTGGTGAGCTACAAATGCCTGCGAGTTCACCTTGACAAAAGATTGGACTAGAATTGTAACACTGAGGCTGTCTACAGGGAGGGATGGGGCACACTTTATTTCTTGAGGAAGCTTAGGTCATTTAATGTGTGCAGCAAGATGTTGCAGATCTTTTACCAGTCTGCTGTTGCAAGTGCGAGCCACTGACACTAAGAAATTGAATAAGCTGATAAAGATGGCTGGCTCTGTGATGGGGACTGCTCTGGAGACCCTAGAGTTGGTTGCTGAGAGAAGGATGTTGCACAAAATGCTCAAGATAATGGAAAACACTTCATATCCCCTGCATAAGCTACTGATACTAGTACAGACCACTACAGAAAGTGATTCCTGCCCACTGCTTTAAAGTTATACAATGACTTCTCTGTGAAAGGAGAGGAGACTTATCTTCTGAGGGACTCTGGACATTCAACTTTATTTTTCTAACTGACTTTGCTCATTCAACTGTAAGTTGCACTGTGAGAGCTCCACCTTATCTTAATTTTTCCAGAATTCATTGCAGTCCATCTGTAGTTTGTCACAGGGCAGCAGAACTGCTGGAGCAAGACTGCTTAGCTGTTTGTCACTCATTTCTCAGTCAGTTGCAGCCACAGAAATATATGTACCTCCTCATTTAAACTTTTACATTCCACTATCCGCACATCCAGAAGTGAATAACTGATGTGAAAATATAATTTATAGATATTGCACTCATTTAGGTAATGCATATCAATCTATGGAAATATAGACTACAGCATGAAAAACTAATGAGGTAAACTGTAATCTTTCTGTTATTTACTGCATGTGTCAAAACCCATAGTGGGTCAAATCAAAAAGTCAAGGAGATCCCAGCTTGCATTAGCCATTCCTTAATATGAAAGTACAATTGATACAGTATTCACTTTACCTTGATAGCTTTGATGGCTGATTTTGTTACAGACATCATCTTAGCACGGGATATTGGTGGCTTCATGTCAATCATGGAGAACAACTGATTGGTTTTCAAAAAAGAATGCCATGAGTTCATTTTAAAAGGAAAGAAAAACACGGCTATAACAACATTGGAAAACATTCATATTATGCATATCTAAAACATGTTTTAACAAAGGCAGCATAGACGCCACTAGCCTAAAGCAACATAGAGCCATTTCCCCCTGTTCATAACAGTAAATTCATTGACAGCAAACAATCTCTGAATATACATACTTACATACCCATACATATGCACAGACTACTTGACATGGGTAAATAAAGAAGGTCATATAACACTTAAGTAAAATGTGACATTTCTAGTGCACCGCTCAACTATTCCATTAATAAAAACCCACCATCACATAAACATAGATTCAATAAACAAAAGAAGGCATGGCGACAGTCCTGTGTCCTCTGGTTGCAACAACAAAATAACTCGTATTTAACAAAAATGGTATGCTTAATGGCGTGAGATCTGCTGTGCCTTAATAACGATGGACTAGTGGAGTTAGTTCATTTGAACTTCCTCAAAACAAACAACGTACATAGGTGGCAGTGCTAACGTCACCTGGTGATTCCAAGGTAACGCTAGCTAGCTAACGACAGCTTTACTTCAAAAAATGATAATAGGACAAATAACTCATTCTACGGGAGAGGGTATAAAATTACAGAAGCTATTGTTAGATTCTATGTACATTTATACTGACTTTTCATCGTGGCCTCAGTGGTGTAAGTTAAAAATTAGCTAGACATGGAATTTACAGGCCTCACAAGACTGACGTAGCTATCACAAGCCTTGTACTCGACTTAAGATAAGACGCCAACAAATCCAATCAAGCCATGTTAACGACCACGTTAAACTGAACATACGTTTACATACATCCAAAATAATCAAACTCAGCTTATGCTGTTTAATGTAATTACTATAAGGGCAGTTTTCAAACAAATCAGCTAGCATTAACTAAGACCAACGGACATTAGTTAGCGTTAGCCTTCGTGTTTGCTCTTTGGACTGGGGCAGAACACAACAAACTTTACCTCCACGTTGAACGCGTTCACTGCATCCATGATGGCTCGTTATTTTAAAGACCACTTGACGAACGTGTCTACCCTATCCAGTCATAACCATGTGTAGTTATATCGCTAACAAAATAACTACGCTGAAAAGCTATATGGTTCTGACGCGGTCACACTGCTAGCCAAAGCTCTACTGTGCTAGGAATTACTACTAGCTTCGCGGTTCCACCCCGTGCGTGTCGAACACGTATGTGGGTACGTCTGATGTCACGAGGTGCCTTCAAAATTTCGGAAAATAGAACTACCCAGAAAAATTGGAAATCCATGTTTCAGTCAAACCATTGTTTTGGTATTTTTAAATAGAATTTACATTTATGTATTATGTAACTTTTGTATTTCACATTTTATGGTTTCTTACATTTTATTTGATCATCAGCATCAATTTCTCAAATACCCTTGAGCTGATATTGCATGTTTAACAGCCCAGTTTAATAATAATAATAATAATAATAATAATAATAATAATAATAATAATAATAATAATAATAATAATAATAATAATCAGGGATTATTCCCCAAACCCCAAAGGTGCTGAACACTTTCTACCGTAACACAGTAGTGATGTGTCGGTCGTGTGTCGGTTTGAAGTAAACGATTGGAGCCAGAGAGCGAGCCGCTTTGGGCTTTTTTGTTTTGGTTTGTTTTTTTCTTGACTTTTTTCCGTTCAAGCCGCACGTGATTGGTCAAATACTCTGTGTGTGTGTGTGTGTGTGTGTGTGTGTGTGTGTGTGTGTGTGTGTGTGTGTGTGTGTGTGTGTGTGTGTGTGTGTGTGTGCGATGCGATGCAATTCAATATTGGCGAAGTGGTGATCAAGCCCGCCCAGACTTAAGGCAAGGCAAGGCAAGGCAAATTTATTTGTATAGCACAATTCATACACTAGGCAATTCAAAGTGCTTTACAGAAGCATAAAAATACATTAAAATCATACATTTCAAAGAAAGAAAGAAAGAGAGTAGAAGAGAATAGAAAAATAAAAATAAAATACAATTAAAGGAAAATTAAAAACAGCCAGTAAAAGACAATAATTTAGCATTTAGAATGATTAAAACCATTGAGCAAATACATTTACTTTAAGTAAAAGCTGTAGCAAATAATAATGTTTTCAACCCTGATTTAAATGAGCTGAGACTTGGTGCAGACCTCAGGTGTGCAGGGAGAATGTTCCACAGGTGAGGAGCATAATAACTGAAAGCTGCTTCACTTTGTCTGGATACCTCATATAGAGTTAATAAATCTAGAATATATTTTGGTCCTAGACCATTTAATGCTTTGTAGACCAACAGTGAGAATTTAAAGTCTATTCTTTGACTCACAGGAAGCCAATGTAGTGATCTGAGGATTGGTGTGATATGGTCCATTTTTCTGGTGTTTTTAAGGACTCGTGCAGCAGCATTTTGAATCAGCTGTAGCTCCATTGCAATAGTCCAACCTACTGAAAATGAATGCGTGAACAAGTTTTTCCATGACTTCTTTTGACGGGCATTCCTTGATTCTGGTTATATTTTTCAGGTGGTAGTAGGCTGATTTGGTAATCAGCTTTAAATGGTTGTTAAAATTCAGGTCCGGATCAATAATTACACCAAGATTTCTGGCTTTATCTGTTGTTGTCAGTGACATGGAGTTAAGTTGAGCACTGATCTTTGACCTTTCATTTTTGGGGCCAAAAACAATCACTTCTGTTTTATCTGCATTAAGTTGAAGAAAATTCTGGCACATCCACTCATTGATTTGATGAATACACTCACTCAGTGAAAGTAAGGGACTGTAGTCATGTGATGACACAGAAATATAAAGTTGTGTATCATCTGCGTAAGTATGATAAGAAATATTATGATGCTCCATAATCTGAGCTAGGGGCAACATGTAGATATTGAAAAGAAGTGGTCCGAGAATGGACCCTTGTGGCACCCCACACATCATCTTTTTTCGTTCAGACACATGCTCACCAACTGACACAAAGTAGTCTCTATCTTGTAAATAGGATTTGAACCAGTGTAGTACAGTGCCAGTAAGTCCCACCCACTTTTCCAGTCTGTCAAGAAGTATGTCCTGATCAACTGTATCAACGGCAGCACTGAGATCTAATAATACTAAGACTGAGGTTTTGGAAGCATCATTATTCAGATGTATGTCATTTAAAACTTTGATAAGTACAGTCTCAGTGCTGTGGTGTGGACAAAATCCAGACTGAAATGCATTAAAAAGATTGTTCTGCATCATGAAAGCATGTGTTTGTTGAAAAACAACCCTTTCAATAATTTTTCCTAGAAAGGGAAGATTTGATATTGGCCTGTAGTTACTTATTACTGAAGTATCCAGATTAGTCTTTTTTTAGGAGAGGTTTTATTACTGCAGTTTTCAAGGCCTGGGGAAACTGACCGGACTGAAGAGAATTATTTATTATCTGCAACACATCTGGAACTATGCAATTTAAAACATTTTTAAAAAACTTTGTTGGCAGAGTATCAAGGCAGCATGTTGTGGATTTTAACTGTGATACAGTTGCTGTCAGCCTTGTATGATCTAGAAGGTTGAAATGTGCTAGATTAACTGGAGAACAAGAAGGCACAGATGGACTTATCATTTTGCCTGAGCTGGTGCTGCACACTGTTTGTCTTATCCTTGAAATTTTATATGTAAAAAAGGCTGCAAAATCATTGCATGACTTGTTGGACAGCAGCTCAGGAGGGACTGATGCTGTGGGGTTTGTCAGTCTATCCACAACAGAAAACAAAGTGTTGGCATTATTACAGTTTCTGTTGATAATCTCTGAGAAGAATGCTTGCCTTGCCTTCTTTAGTTCATGGTTATAGGTGTGGAGACTGTTTTTGTAAATTTCATAGTGAACCTGGAGTTTGGTTTTTCGCCACCTGTGCTCTGCCTGTCTGCAGACTCTTTTCTGGACTTTGACCAGTGTGGTGTTTCTCCAAGGTGCCTTTTTCCTTCCTGACTCTTTGCTCTTAATTGGGGCAATGGAGTCAATAATTGTCATAACTTTGGAACTGAAATTATTTACGAGGTACATCAGTTGAAGCTGAGGGCGGTGTTGGTGATGGTGTAAAAGACTGAGTGAAGACTGCACAGGTATTATCATTAATATAATGCTTTTTGATTACCTCTGTTCCACTTTTGTTGCGAATAGCAGATGTGGCCATTTTAAATGACACACAGTAATGATCAGAAAGAGCAACATCTGTCACCACAACCTCAGAGATATTAAGCCCTTTGGAGATAACCAAATCTAATATATGCCCTTTGTTATGTGTTGAATGTGTTACGTGCTGAGATAGGCCAAAATGATCCTGGATGTTTAAAAGTTCTTTAGCACATCCATCTTTGAGATTATCAACATGAATGTTGAAGTCACCCACTAACACAACACAGTCAAAATCAATACAAACAACAGACAGTAGATTGGCAAACTCATCAGAAAACTTTGCATTGTATTTTGGGGGCTTGTAGATGGTTACGAAGACTGATCGACAGGGAGACTTTGATTGAATGGCAACATATTCAAAAGATTCAAAGTGACCATAAGAGACTCTCTTGCATTGAATGCTATCATTAAACAAAATGGCAACTCCGCCTCCTCTCTTATGCATTCTTACTTCACTTATGAAACTGAAATTCGGAGGGGCTGACTCATTGAAAACTGCTGCGCTGTTATCTTGTCCTAACCAAGTTTCAGTTAAAAACATAAAATCAAGCTTGTGCTTGATGATAAAGTCATTGATTAAGAATGATTTGCCTGCCAAAGACCTAACATTTAAAAGAGCTAACTTAAATGTGCTAAAAAGTCTAACATCCCCATGTTTTAGAACATACTGTGGCTGACATGGAATACATGTTAAATTCGATGATGTGATGTTTCTGGAGAGATGGACCGATCTTCTCCTCAAACACAGCGAAGGAAAAGCCAAATTTGGCACAAAATAGGCAAATTTGTTGTACTTTTAACATCCGACCATGCAGGCTGATTTCAGTCTTCATTTACATATTTGAATTCATTTATTTACCTGAAAAAACACATCCAATCATGAGCATCATTTTTACAGGCTGTTGGGCATTTATCTAAACCATCTGGGTTTATGGTTATGCTTCCATAGCACACTGTAGGAAATCATGGAGCAAGTTCACTCTGACCTAAATGTGACCTATCAGAGGTCTGTTTTCGTCTCATAGACAAATAGGCCTGATTGAGTGCATATTGTGCATACAGTAGATTTTAATAATACAATGACTATGCAGTGCTTATAAGTTTCAATAAGTGCTGTTGCTGTTGCTCAGCCAGCTGCAGCTGTAGTCTTGATAGTGGACTGAGGAGGGGACACGGGTCAGCTGCTAGGGAGCAACAGCTTTCAACACCACCTCACCTGACTGCATTACATTATGTTGCAGACACATATTTGTATTCTGGGAAAAAATTTCTTGATTGTTATTTTTTTTTTTTTTTCTCGTTTGTTTGTTTCATCTCTTGTTCAATGCAGGTGGAGTGAAAACTATAGCATCTGATTTTTCTTCTTGCCCTGAATGATGATAAACACACACACACATAATAAGCTGTTATATATGCTGTTCTTTTTTATATATATATTTATAAGAGAGATTTTTGATCACTCTTTTAAGGTGATACAACTGAAATTGCTTCCTTATTTTTATTTTATTTGGCCATACCCAACTGCCACCTATAGGCCCACTCGTTAATTGCAAACTGAGCACTGAGACAAAACATTAGATATTTTCATTGTCGTGTTACCCTTTCCAATTCTATTTCTGTTTCCCTGAACCTTTTCTTGCACCGTGTTGAATGGCTCTATACTGGACTCCTGTGGCCAAACCAGCACACTGCATACATCTTCTGCACCATACAGATAAAACTGCCTAGAAGGGAAAAAAATCTGGAGTGGAGCAGACAAACACACGTGTGGGTGAGGATTGGAGGGAGTTCTCTACAGGCATGCTGAAACATGCACAGGATCAACTTTTGACATCTGTATGAAACAACGTCAATTTAGCTTTTTACCTTAGCTCAATAGCTATCATTTTTTCTATACCAACTTTTTGGGATGAGAGACCATTACTTCTCTCCCATAATGAGACAATGGCTTTAATGGAGAACTCAACCATCACTGTTCACTATGAATGGGAATACTATTATGATTATCTTGATCCTGTAATTGTGGATGAGACCAAGCTGAAATACAATAAATGTAAGTCTTTATGATTTCCACTTTTTTTTTTTTTGGATTTGTCTTCTTGTGAAGATAACACCAATTTTCCTCCTTTCTTTCAGACTCAATTGTTATAATATTTTGGCTCATCCTGGCTGCTTTTGTGGTATCCCTCTTTCTCAGTTTGAATCTAATGTCTCACAGTG
Source organism: Chaetodon trifascialis (assembly GCF_039877785.1). Taxonomy (NCBI): domain Eukaryota; kingdom Metazoa; phylum Chordata; class Actinopteri; order Chaetodontiformes; family Chaetodontidae; genus Chaetodon; species Chaetodon trifascialis. The sequence goes on along the minus strand of NC_092064.1, from coordinate 24,865,077 downwards.
GAAACTTGCCTTGGTAAGTGTGATGCATAATCTTTCAAAGTCTCACTGCCGTCGGTGGAGGTACAGTAGAGGGAAGTAGATTTACTTACAAAAACACTTTATCCTATAAATATCGCTTGGCGGCTTGTGGCTACATGCCTGGTCTCCGATAATCTGTTTGTCTAAATCTATCAAGAATCTGTGCAATCCTGTCTCTAACTCTTTAAGGCAATTTAAACCTGAATCAAGACGATTTTGATCCACAGTTTCTCTTAACATTGTGGATAGCACAGCGCTTGTGGCTGTAGACAGAGATGAAGGATTTATGGGCCTACTAGGCATCTGACATACAGGCCTGGCTGGATATCAACATGTCCAACATCTTTCAACTCTTGGTACATCTTGGCAAGACAGATCATGCCTCTTAAACATGCCAAAGCATCCCTTTGTGAGGATCATTCAGTGGTTACAAAGAAGGTACTCTCCCAGTTACTGGAAAAGCAGAAAAAATTCTACAAAGAGATGTTACCTCAGCAGCAGGATAACCTCAAACCCTTTATTCAGCTAATCATGGATGGAACCAACAAAAGACTGGATGGTGTTTTTAGAGATGTACAGGAGCTGACGACCAGCTTGGCACTCAGTTAAGATAAGTCTGAAGAGATGATAGTGGGATATAAGGAGACTGAAAGAAAGAAAAAGAAACAACACAATGAACTTAAAGCAGGAAATAGATGGAATGTTTTACAAAAGAAGATAAGTGGAGCAAATCAGAGAAGGACTATATGGCACAAATACTGATGCTGAGCACGCCCAGAGAAGCTGAGGAGGAAAGAGCTGCCTATTATATATTTTTTGTATTGTGTATTCATGTGTTGTGTCATGTGTCTTTATATTTGGTATATATTGGATTTTCTGGTCTTGATGTTGTGACTAAATCCTTGTGATATGCTAAATTAGTCTCTAACTTTTAAAAAATCTTATTGTTATTGCAGGTGTCACAGACCCAAAATCAGAGGGAGTCACAGAACATCAACTATTTGACTTGAGGCTGAAGCTAACTGCGAGCACATGTTATGGTTGTGAAGAAAAATGTTAAATATTGAGATGATGGACACAAATTAAAAATCAGAATGATGGAAATGCAGCTGTGGAAATGTGTTGGGGAGACAAAAATCTGAGATTAGTGGTTTTGAGGCTGTGTGTAAGAACGAGTAGCCAATGATTCTGCTTTCTTTCCATTTCACTGAATACGTGCAAAGTGCAAAGATATTCTTGTTATTATCAATAAAAAAAATCTATGTGCACATGTGGCCTAGATGTTAAAAGTACAAGGAGAGCATGGGTGTATTAGTGTGCTTTGTCAAGAAGGCAGCTTTTTCCATGGGCATTAGGGTCATGGCAGATCTATTTCAGGAAAGTTTTCCCATGTCTTTTCTGCAACTCCCAAACTCAGTGCCCTGAATCTTTGGGACTGAACTGAATAACTCCTCCTATTTCATTTCTTCCTGCTTCTCCTTTATTCTGTTCACCAATTCAGCAATCCATACAGTACATGGAGGACGGCTGGAGAAGCTTCTCGGTTCATCCTCTAAAAATGTGTAATTTCCCTTTCTGAGATTTAAATTGCTCGATAAATTATTGCTTCTGTTAAAATGGAGCCAGGAAATCCCTCCTAATGTCATTTTTGGTAAAAAGAGATATGTAATTCACTAGCACATGCGAGGATCAGCGCTTTGCTTAATCAGTCATTTCTGAACATTTGGAAGCCACTCATAGACTCCCTCCCTGTAGAGAGTATTAATTTATCGTCAGAGGGATTTTCTTTCTTGACCTGAAAACCTTCAGGGTGGAATACTGCACAGCCTTGTTTTGTTGTTTTATCTTCACTATTTATGTATGATGTGCTGTATGATGTGATACTTCTTTCACAGTATTTAAAAAATAATAAAATTGTTTGTGAAAAAAATAAGGAGGCTTTACTGCATTGAATCAAACATATTTAATTTAGTCCACAAAAGCTTTTGTGTTCCAAAACCCAAAATGTTCACATACAATCACAACAGAGTTTTACAAAATATTTTTTACAAGAAACAAACAAAGCAGCAAAAGACTACAAGTTTTCGTATTTGAAAGAACACAGCAGTGTTCAGATGTCAAATCTAACTCGTCATGGTGATGATGTCTTTACAGATGGCTCTGATGGCAGTCTGAGTCAGTGATGTTTTGGCGGCTTTTTGTCCCTTATGCTTGGCTCTGGTCACCAATCTGACATGAGACAGGAACAGCTCTGCTGACGTGGCTCCACTCCACAGCTCATTAATGTAGAGCGACAACAGAAACAGGCCTGCTTCTGGAAAGGAGGAAACAAGAAGCTTCATTAATATACACTTCAACAGCCATCTTCCTTAAGGACACTCTCACAGGATTATCTGTCTTTTTCCAAATATTGACAGAGAAAAAATTAACATGTATCTATGCTTCTGTTTTTAATATTTTAGTTGGTGTTCTTTGTACTGCATGAGTCAAATAAGGTTAATAATTTAAGACCATTAAAAAATATCTAAATTATCCTTATCTGGTAAGCATATCCTCGGTGACAGTCATGCCTGAGAGCCAGTCAAAATCAAGTTTCTTCCATGTTTATTGGAAATGTGCTCTGTAATTAATGAGATTTCTGCTAATGTGTTTAGCAACACAGCTGAATTGTTTAGTATAAGCGCCATCATCACATTTGATGCGAATGATAATAAATGTTGAAAAACACAATGTCTTTATCCACTTTCACAGTCCACTAATGAAAAGGAAAATAAATGTTTTTTTAAAAAAGTTATCTATCTTAAAAAAGGAAAAGAAAGAAAAAAAAATCAACCTGCACCTGGATCTGTACCAAAATGCACATATTGATAATCAGTTATGGTGGGACACTGATATATAATATTTTTTGTATGCACGTGAGCAGTCACAAACAGAGACTGAATGAGGCAGCAGGCTCTTACCATGTCTTGACTGATCATGTGTGGCTTCTGGCAGGCAGGCAGAGACCACTGCCTGATGCAGCTCTGGAAGGTGGCCTTGGGCCTCTAGCAGGCATACCATAATGTTGGTAAATAGCTGGATGGTTTCCACTCTTGCTGAAATGCTGGAGTGACTCTGATCTTCAAAGGCCTGATGGTGGAGTCGAAGGAGGTCAGCTTTCAAGCCGGGATCGAGTAACACAACATCCACAATTTCTCTGTGTTTTATCACAGCCTTTTTGACCCAGCACAAAAATTCCTTTGCTCTTTTTTCATCATATGAGTCCTCCACCAAGCACCTAAGGGACCACTTGGTGAGCAGGTGCGCAGTATCACCAGCCAACCGACTGGGAACCAGTTTGTGTGGAGCCTGCTGGGGTTCAGCGCTGGGAAACACAGGCTCCCAGTGAACAAAGACACTGCCAAGGTAAGATTTACATTCTCTCAGGAGGCTGTCTTCTTGTTTTTCATTCTCAGCATCCTCTGCCAGGTTGTCTTTTGGCACACGGGCCTTGGAAAAGGAACTTTTACCTCGGGTCTTATCCTTCCCCATCCCTGAGGAGGAAGACGAACAAAACTGTTTATGCCATTAAGGAAACAAGGAATGATTTAGACGCTGTGAAACAGAACAAAGATCTAAATTGTCCACTGCCTGTAATGGAAACCGATGACAGAGGCCAGCATGTCATGCCATCACATGTAACAATGTTTTTAAGCTTCATTTCTATTAATTTCCCCACAGAGAAGAGAACACAGGGTCAGCCAGAGAGCAGCCACCCTGGAGCAGGTATTGACTGGAGCTGGTCTTGTTACCGTCTTGCAGGGTGCAAACTTTCGAACGTGGGCTTGGCTTCATTGTTAGCCTGAAAGCCTAATATTAAATAGGAGTCATAATTTGTGGGAATAAATGTTTTTTTTGGCTGTGTTTTTTCTGTTTAACTGTTCAGATGCCTCATGGGGTCAACAGAGCAGGGCTTAAACAGAAGGGGATTAATTGCAAACCAAGACTTGCTGCCTGGATATAAATTAGAAATTAGAAAACATAGTTTTTCAATCTGCAGTATCTGCAATCTATAGTTAGCAAGTTATGTAATTATTGAAGTCACACAAAAGACCTGTTTGAGCAACAGTGTAGACAAAATAACTAATTAATGAAAAACATTAATTTTGTGGTAATTAAACCTCAACTACAAACAACCCATTATGTCCAACCACTGCAGCAACATTAATAACAGTACAAGTGTACAACCATGACAACATTTGTAGCTTTGTTTACAGCTTCTCAGTGTTATCGAATTTGTTGAACGATATGCTTAATGGCACTCACCCAGCAATTCCTTCATTTTGTGTTTTGTAGACAAGGCTTGTATTTGGCTAAGGAGCGCTGTGTTGCGGGACAGGGAGGCCCAGCAGAGAAGCAGAGCCAGGACTTCGGTACAAGAGAGAGGCTGCGGGTGGAGTGTTAGCCGGTCAGCCTCTCTGTTTAAAGTGAGAGCTGTCCCACGATGCTGCAGTATGGAGCAAAGAGTCTGCAGAAACAGGCTGAGCTGAGCGGCCTTCACACACAACCTGACAGGAGGAGATCAAAGAAACACTGACGTCCTTGACCAAAAGACAGTTGACATTTATTACATATGGTTTCGGCAAACATCTTGAATTTGTCAGCAGCACAGCGTATGATTAAAAGGTTTTGGGTCAAGGACCTGAAGAGTTTTACCTGAGGTGTCTGCTGATAGTTGTTGCCACACACAGGAATTCACTGATGAGTGGAAGTGGGAGACACTTCACTGAGCTCTGAGGTTTCTCCTCTGTAGAGGAGGAGGAGGAGGAGGTAGTCTTGGCTCCATCCACCTGCTTCTCCTTCTGCCCAAGGTTAGTAAACCACAGCACATGGAGCAGATCTATGATGGCACTCAGCAGCTGCTGGTCTAGATTCCTGAGGAGGATAATAAGTAAGTATAGACTAAGAAAGAAGTAAGAAAATATGAAACTGACTGAAGAGATTACTATAGTAATATAAATGATAATATCAAAATAAAGAGCAAAAATTAAGACTGGGCATTATTCTCAAGCTTACCTTTTTTCAAGCACCTGTATTATCCAGCACAGGAGCCCACAGCTCTTGGTGAGGTTATAAGCTGCTCTGGTCACGCGGGCGGCCTGGCATAACACCCTGATAATGTGTGCCTAAAGAGAGACACGTGGAATAAATGCACATTAGACAGAACTCTATTGATTTGTTTTTCGTATGAAGTGCATGTCAGTCTGTTAGTATTCATGTTTAATGTCAAACTGTTCTGGTCTGAATTTATCCCTCTCCTCACAGACTGTCATGACTTGACTGCTAATGTTTTGCATCACTGAGATTCCAACACTGTACCTGGCAGCGTTCATCGCACAGGGGGCTGCTGCTGAAGCCTAAAAGGCTCTGAAAGATGCCTTGTTTGTCACATAATTCATAGCAGTACACATCACTTATCCCGTCCTCCAGCACACTCAAGATCCACTCACGTTCTGTTCTGTGCTGCAGGAAAAAAACAGACAAATCCGTCATGGTTCCTCACGGTTAACACGTCAGAAAAACAGATAACATGAGTCTAAAAAAAGGCCTGAGCTTCGCAAAAACAAACAGATGAAGGTTAGATGCTGTTGACACAAGCAGTGTTTATTTGGCCTGTCATTTGTTTTTTTTTTCGAGGGTAGAATGCACCAATCATGATTAATCACTTGCAGTACAAGAAAACAATGTTTTCAGTGTATCTATGTTTCATTACCTCCAAGTCAAAGCCGTAGAATAGCTTAAAGAACTCAGGGACTCTTCTGAAGTCCAAACTCTGATGAGACAGCAGGAACCGGTTTAACACCACATACATGTGGTCCTCTGAAAAATCAAGAAAAACAAGGAAAAAGGTCAAAGATCCTGTCGGCAAACTTGGTTATGCAGCAGACAACAGTAAAATAAATACCAGAGATAGCTAGGAGATACAGCTACAACAAATAGAGCAAACAAAAAAGATTTCAATTTCAACGTGCTGAGCTTCTTATTGGTTTAAAACAGTCTCAATGTGTTACACACCAGGTTTGAGCATCAGCTGAGCCACTTTGGTGATGTAAGTGGTCAGGACAAATGGAAGTCTTTGATTCTGCTGTTGGATTCCATTCTTCACCATGTCCATCAAGTACAGCAGCTATGTGATGAAAACGAGCTGATCAGTGTTTGTAGAGGAGACTGTCATATTTAAATACTCACACACCACCTCCCCAACACTTTACCTGTCTCCTCTCTCTGAATCGAGCACCCTCCAGGTGTTGGTAGAAACAGCTCAGCACGTGACACGCTGCCGCTCTCATTTTTGGATCATAGCTGCTTAGAGCCATCACCGTCACTCCGAGGGCATGGCTGGATACAAACTTGGGGCAGTCAATGACGCACTCTATCAGACAGGAAAGGGGGAAAATGTAAGAATAACAAAGCAGTGATAACCTTAACTGGTTAGGGGCAATGACAACAGCAACTGAATATACGGACCTGGCTGCAGTATCGTGCTGAACAGAGGCAGAAGAAAACAGGGATCATACAAATTCCCAAGGTCCTTTACTGCATTGCTACTGTACAGCAGCTCCTTACCATCCTATTACAGAAGAAATAGATATAAAAGGTCTATCCAAATAACAAAAAGCTAATTTTCTCACTTATCCCTTTAGATCTGCAGCCACTCGATCACAAAGCATTGAAAAAAAATGCATCAAACATTTTCCTCTGTGGACTTATAACACATTCTGCATGCATATCACCAGAGGAATTTGAGAAAACAAGGTAACCTCTGATTTTAATGCTGTTCTGGAAAGTAAATCTGAAATAAAATGTCAACCTGCAGGATGACTCTGCGTTGTTGGGGAAAGTGTGCAATAGTTTGGAGCATCTTGTCGGTTTTCAGCAGGGCCAACAGGTCGTCTGAGCTCGCCTGCTTCCACAGAGAAGCTCCCAGGCTTTTTCTGGTCTTGTGGTGCTCCACCGCTGCGGGGCCCCACAAGAAGGATCTGCAGTGGAAAACACACATTCAGTTTTTGCAAATAACAAGCCTACTTGTTGCATGTACAGCTTACATGTATGAAGGAACTTACTGAAATTTCAGCAGACTGACATTGTTTCGTTCATATTCCTGAAGAAGCAGTAATAGTTTCTGGTCTGCAAACCAAAACAAGATGTAAGAGGGAGGAAAGATAACAAACACACATGAAAAAAAAAACTCACTTTTCCCGTTTTACCTGAAGTACTCAGTGTAACTCCATATGCTCCCAAAAGTACAACAAAGTGATTGATGTTACAGACTGCTGGGCATTTCTTCACCAAACAGAGAAGAAGAGACACTAATGCTTCTGAAATGACAACAAAATAAGAATAAAATAGAGTTGAAGGATAAAGCTTGAGGTGTGTAATTTCAGATTTTTCCTCATTCTATTCTGCTCCATACGTACCTTTAGCCTGACATGTGCTAAGCTCTTCACTGGCGTCCAACATGGTGGGCAGGAACAGAGAATGGCTGCTGGTCATCATGTGAAGGGTAGATAAAGGTATCAGATCCTTCTGGACTTCACTGCTGCTGTACATCAGTTCCAACAGGTTACTCAGTGTGTCCAGAAAGTGATGATCTCTGTAGCGATATCTAAAGGAGACGACTGTCTTTCAGGTCATTGATTAAAAACAATAATCTGATGTGTTGCTCCTGAACCGACATCTGACAGAGAGGATGTAGACGAACATCTTACTTCAGTCCATTCTTGACAAAACTGTTCCATTCAGATGCACTGACGTCTTCAGCTGACGTCTGTGGAAAGGGGATAAATTATGAAATGCATGAGGTAAAAACAAAACATGTATGTGTGAGGAACATCAACCCACCAGGAGTCGTTGTAGTCTTTCCAGGATGCTCTTCTCCTGCTCTGACGAGGAAGCAGTCTGATCCTTACAGTGACTGTAAGCGGCAATGAGACACCTGAGGGCAGCATTGGTGACAGACTTCCTCCAGGTTTCTTGTTCTTCTGGGCAATCAGCCACTTTATCAGTGATAACATCTACTAGTTGCCATCTGGAAGAGAAAACAGCATTTAGCGAACAACTTGTGATACTGATCATTTATTTATAGCATTAAGACTTCAGTAATACCTTTCAAAACTGTCCACTTTTTGAAGAGCACTGGGAAGCTTGTTAATCAGGTCCCTGGTGTCCTTGATGTTTGCAGAGAGCTTGATCAGGCTGGCAACTGTTCCAGCAAGCTGGGCTCCAGAGTCCTCTGTCAGGTTTCCCAAAACACTTTGGGACAATTTTCCAAGCAGCGCTTGCTTCAAGGCCTTTAAGACTTCTTTTTGCACTATAAAAACACAGCAAATGAGCATAGCTAAATTTATGTACAAGTGATAATGTGAGAAAAAAGAGTGACATAAATCCTGTGTGCTTTAAGACAATAGAGAGCTTATTTTAGAACAAACCATCACTGGGCTTGGCCGGATCCTCTCTACTTGCCACCTGTAGGTAAGTGTTAATTAGCGGAAGGAATGTTTCTGTGTGGTCTGAGAGCTTCTCCATGTTTGCTGGCTCGAGGCACCACACCTCAAAGCAGAGGCGGTGTGTGGAGCAGTTCTGCAGCAGCAGAGAGCTGATGGCCTGAGTGTCTGGGTGAGGCCACTGAAGGCAGTGTAGCAGCACTTTTGTGTGGATGAGCTTGGCGGTGCCTGGCTCACTCGACAGAGTGTGCAGCAGGAAGGCCTCCAGCGCAGGGCTGGAGCAGGACAGCAGCAGGGTCCCCAGGCCGTGGATGTGCGCCTGAGACAGAAAGATGCTGTGGTCCTGGGATGAGTTAGCTTTAGCCTCTGTGAGGATCTGCACTGCTGCATGACCGTAGACACTAAGCTCAGCTTGTGTGCCCTTACTGCTGGAGGAGATTAGGCTCTCCTGGGGGAGGAGTAGCAACTTGGAGACCACCTCCCTCAGACTACAAAAGTCCATGTAGCTGTGCAGAGACAGGAGGGCCTGGAAAGCTCTGGACTGTTTTGTTGCTGCCTGGGAGCCCTTCTCTATCAGTTCTTTGAGCACAGCTTTCTCTACAGCACTCATGTAGCTACAAATAAACTCCAGGTGACCCAGATCACGGAGAGTGGGGGCGCTGGTCTTCAGTAACGCCAGAATGTCATCATTCAGCTGAGCACACATGCGCTTTAGTCTGACCGGGTTCAGCGTGTGAGGAGGCAAAGCTGCCAGCTCCAGAGCCAGAAACCACTGCTCCAAACATGGATGCTTGAAGATGGAGCCAAGTGCAGAAAGAAGGATCTAAACACAGAGGGTGCCAATATTAGAATCAGCAATTCTAAAAATAGCAGTATTAAACTTGATAATATTGTCCAAGGGTTGAAGAAGAAAAAAAATCCATCAAATAAAAGTCACTATAAAAGCTGAATTTATTCCCAACCTGCTCTTTATTTGCTTCTACTGTGGACGGCTGGTTGATTTCCAGGAAGAGGTCTGATCCTTCTTGGGAGTTCTCGGCTGCTGGCTCAGGGTTTGTGGTCTCCTGAAAGCCTTGTAACTTGGTCAACAAATCCTGGAGTATTCCCATTAATATCTTCAGAAGGGCAGTTCCTGTGTCTTTGGAGAACTGTGCAGAAGGAAACGATGTGTTGTGTATGTTTTTAACTTAGTAACTGTAGCAACTGTGAAGCGTCTTTTGTGTTCTTACCGTGCCAAAGTTTTCCACTGCTGATTTTATGTAGAGTAAGACCTGCTTGATTGCTACTGGAAACTCAGCCATCAACATGGAAGCTAGAGTTCCTTCCACATTATTCCTGAGGGCGTCCTCGAGCAAAGCGCTCACTCCTTGGCTATACGCAGTTTTCATCAGTGCAGTGAATGAAGTGGGTGTTGACAATCCCGCTGAATGGCATTCAGAGGACTTGAACTGCAAGAAGAATGATCCGTTATGTTCTACATAAATAAATGAGAAGTACGCCACCCTTTCAGGTAAAGAAACTCTTGTTCCATTAAAAACTGACCAGCTCTTCCCGGCACTGTGGTGGGAGCCATGTGGAGTAATACTGATGAAGATGTATGATGGAGGGATGAGGAGAAGCAGAGAGCTCTGAGGACACGAGCTCTTTATCATACTGCAGCAGAGCCAGACAGAGGGGGAGCGGCTCTCTCTGACAGTGCAACACATCTGAAAGCACCGCAGACAAGTACTCAAATATCATCCCTGAGGAAAGAAAAGACGAGACTGGTTAACATCACATAAATAGTTTTGAAATGAGTACAGAGAAAACAAGCGGTTAATTAGCATTTTACTATTAGTCCTAATTAAGGTAGACAAGCTTCACCTTTGTCTGCTGGCAGCTTGTTTCGGGCCTCCAGGGCAGCAGGTACCACGACACTGAAGGGGAAAGTCTGGATAATGAGGTCTTCACTCAGAGATGGCCCGAACTCCTCCATCTCACTTTCATTCCCCTCCATAATGACATCCAGCATGTCTATGACATCTAGAAGACAGAGTCAGACACCTCAGATTGTAAAATAAGTTTCACAGTCATGCTTACAGCGGGAAGATGAATTAACTTCACCACTTTCTCTTGACTGCGGTCTTTCAATGCTCACCATCGATGTGTGAGACTGGGATACTGGCAGCGTCGCCGTCCTGGCTGCTCAGGTTGCTTTGCAGATAAGCTGCCTCCTGGACCAGGCTGGCGACCTTATCTGTGTATGTGTGAGAATTGCACACAAGCTTCACCAACACCTGGAGTAAGAGACCATGAGTTTACTCTCAATTATAACTGTAGTCATGATCGAAAATGTCTTATTTTGTTGAAACAAAGATGTGACGCAGATGGGCTCACCCTCTCTAAGAACTGGATGACAGCCTCGTGTTGGTCTGGCTCTACTCTGGTCAGCTGGTCGAGCCAGAGCTCAAGCTCATTCCAGGTGTACTCAAACACCCCACTGTCCTTAAGCACCTGGAAACGAGGCAGGAAATACAAAACAGCCGTTAGTTTTTTTTTTTCCCCCTAAGACTGAGTTTCAGTTCTACTGCTGGAAGAAATTTGGTGAAGTTTACATGAAACTTTTGGAGTTAAATATTAATGTAGAGACTTCTGCATATGCTGCTCTCATTTCATAATATGTACTTTTACCACAGAATCATTATGCATGAGGCTCTTTCAAATATATGGAAGCTACTTTTCTTAACTGTGAATGCTGAACTGCTCCCTGATGTAGCTGAAGAACTGCTAACATCCCCTCTGGAAATGATGCTGTGCCATCAGATGAAATAACACATTCTCCAAGGTGTACTTTTACTCTTGGCAACTACTGGGGGATGTGCTAACGTATTCAAAAAGTGCATTTGAGTTTTTCTTCTATTTATCTCAAGTTGATGAAGAGTCTTCCTAACATATAGAGAAAAAAACACTTCACACAAGTGAACTATAAAAACAATTATCAAGTCTCAGGTCTGCCTGGTTGGAAGATTTGAAGTTACTTAACATATCAATAAACTGCATCTATGTGTCTCATATATAGCACAAGCTGAAAGCAAAAGTAGAGAGGAAAAGAAGAAATGCTGCTTACTTTCAGAACCAGCATCCGGGTGGAGGTTTTCAGGTGGTTGCTGCTGCTGCTGACAAACATCTTGAGAAGCAGGTAAAGTACCGACTTCTCTCCAGATGTCGACTCTGTGTCTGCAACATCCTGGGAAGGAAAGCAATACGTATTAGAAACAATGCTGATTATAAAGCAACACCGTCCACCCAGAAAACACACGTCTAAGCCGTGAAATCAAACCAGCAGTGCAGCAGCTTCACCTGTATGCGGAACCAGGAGAACTTGCTTGCAGGGAGATCTAAGGCCAGCTGCAGTATCTGATACTGCAAAACTGGAGGAACTTCTTCCCTTATTCCCTTCTCTGACACAATCCCTGGAGAGGTGAAAAAAAAATAGTTGAAGAACCATTAGCATCATACTGGAAAAATTTAACTTCTATATGAACTCAATGATAAAAAAAATAAGCATCACCTTTTAAGAGCTTGCTGAAGTCAAATTTGCACTGGTTCACCAGATGTGGCACTACTTTCTGGTAAAGACATATGACCTGAAGAATCAGAGCCTTCAGCAGGATTACCTCAGCTGTCTCAGCAACTGCTCAACATAAAAAGAAACACAGTCAAGTGTCTTTGCTGGTCATCCCTGTTGTTTTACTGGACTGATTAGCATAAATAATACACATGCTCTGTAAATGTCAATACCTGGGATTTCGTTTTTATCATCTCTCTGTGCTGCACTCTCTTCAGTTTTGGTCTTTTTCTCTTCATCATCTGTCTTTTCTTTCTTGCTAAGAGACTGCCACTTTGCAACTATACTCGTCATATCGGGCAAAATCTGGAACAGAGAATGAAAAGTGGAGACTTGAGTTGTCTAACGGCGCATCATTACTGCTTGTGGGTATTAAGACAGCACTTTCCTGAGCTTACCTTGCTGAGCGTCTCCCTGTACTGCTGAACCAATTCCCCCATTGCATCAAGAGTGTACAGACCTGAGCTGTGGCACTTCTCCAAAAGGTACTCTATATTCTTATTGGCTCTTTTCAAGATGAAATTTATCATGGACAGAGTTGTGAGCTGCACTGCTGTGTTGGCTAGCTGTTCAAGACAAGAGGAGATATTTGGAAAATAAATGACAAAGTACTGCACATTTTTTAGTGTTTTGTTGTAATGCAGCTGCAGCACAGATGAATTTCTTCTTTCTGAATATCACTTACATTGAGGCCCTGTGTGAAGAAGGCCTTGTTGCAGACCGGGGGAAGAGATATCACCATCATCATGGAAAGCAGGCGAGGGAGAGGGATGACCTCAGAAGTCTGGAAGACTGTGGACATCTCTGGCTGGGCTTCATAGATCTGACAAATAAATTCAAATAGGATCATTATTTTTCAAAATAGACAAGCTAGACATAAGCCTCATAAAAATCAAATATACTAGCAAGCATTACCTTTTTAAGTAACTTCACATTGTCCTGCCAGGCACTTTTGGGCCGGGGGGTGTATGAATACTGAGTCTCCTGAAAGTATCTGGCCAGAATGTCGGGGCTAACTTTCAGCACATTCACCACCAGCTCCGCCACCAACCCATCCTCTGTGGCCTGCTTCAGCCCCACCAAGAACTGAAGCAGGACAATGTTACCAGGTCTGTAAAAAAGCAAAATCCTACGATCAGCCTGACGAGCTTCCAGAAGCGTACAAAGTAAACTTGACGCATTGATTACTTACCTGCCAGCCGTGCCAAAGCTAGCATCATGAAAGCTGATACCATGCTTACGAGAGCAGCACAGGTCAAGAAGGAAACTGTGCACAAGTTTGCGGACGGCAGATATCCCAGCATGCTCGGACTCCTCTTGCATCTTGGAGAAAATAAATAAAATTCAGATCTGCAGGTTGAAAAGCAAATCTGGATAACAGAGTCTTTGTTTCAACTGAAGAACTCACTGTGTGATCATCAGTGGTTGCATCCACGATCCCGTTCCACTTATACAGAGATGCTATGTTGGCCAACACGGCAGGTGTGAAAAAACGCACCTTCTGTGTTTTACTTAAGCCCTTGTTCAGTACAACCTGCGGCAAGACAAGCAACAACAAATATAATTATCAAATCCATAAATTTGAAAAGGAGAGTGTGACCTGCTGAGCACTTACTCTGGTCCTCAGTGTGGACAGAATCAGACTGACTATGGACATCCTGTCCTCCCTCACACCTGTGCTCAGGATCTCTGGCAGCAGTTCTGACACAGACCAAATGAACGTGTCATGCACAACACACATAAGAGCACACTGTGTATATTTTAATCCTTATCTAATCACTACCTTTGGTTTCTAATATTTGTCCGACTGCTGCATTATCTCCAGACACCAAAAACGACAGCGCAAACTGGATAAAAGCCATGCGAATGTCAGGTGCCCCCTGGAGAAATACAGAGAAGACTGTAAACATATGATACTGATCTCCACACGCTGAAAACTGAAAACCACAAATGCTGCAGAGCACCTTCTTATTCTTTCTCTTTGCCAGTCCAGACAGAGCTTTATTGATGTGAATGTGACTTAGGACCTCTCTGGCAGCTTCTGGACCCTGAGACACCAAGGCGGACAGGAGACCAAGGCACTGACGGACAAACCTGCGCACAACAGAACAGAGCAGCGGGGGTAAGTCGATGGAAAGGAATTTAATCGCCAACTCTTTTGAAAATCTACCAATGGTCATTTTTCAAGCAAAACTGTCAAACATTTGCAGGCTCCAGCTTTGCCAATGTCAGGATTTTATGCGATTCTTAGTCATTCATCATAGTAATAAAGAGACTTTGGGTTTTGGACTGTTGGTTGAACAAAAGAAGCAGAATGAGTGTTTTTCACAATTTCTTGACATTTTATAGATGAAACGATCAATCAGCACACTGATTGATGGTGAAAATAATGGTTAGTTGCAACCCTACAACAGAAAACACAACATTAGGGCTATGAGCAGGAGGCAAATATTAAACTGCTGAGGACTGACATTTGGTGAGCTGATTTACACCAACCTGTGATTTTCTGAATGGAAAGATCCCTGCAGAAGTTTCATGTAGCTTGAAACAGTCTTTTTCACAATGGCATTGCCAACCATGTTGAAATGGGACAGGTCACTGGCTGTCCTCAGAAGGATCATCTCCAGGCTCTCAAAGATCAGCATCATCTGGACAGAGGAGAGATCTGATTAGGACTTGACCTGGTAAAGAACAGGCAGTGAGTCCCATCCACTGAGGAAACCAGCTCACCTCACTCTCCACATGCTTTTCTCCCTCCAGCAGTTTGAATATTTCGGCACACTCCAGGGATATTTTAATATAACCTTCAACCACATCGTACAGGTCCGAGCATGGCAGCTTCTTGGCGGTGGATATGAATGTCCGCAGTCCTGCAGGCGATTAAAAGTAAGAATGAACCAGAGCAGAGGAGCAGAGCCCTGCAGATACTACGGCAAGAAAGATGGTGGTCAAATACTGACTGCACAAAACTGGATGAATGAACGATTAATGAATGGATGAATCGCTAATATGGCTTGGTGTCAGTTATGACAGGCGTGTGTAAAAAATCTCTACATATACCCTCACCCTTCATGGCTGTGCTGGGCTCCTTCAGCATGGCTTTAAAAGTGGTCCCATTGAACTCCGGAGCTTTCTCCTTTTTCCCCGGAGTGTTTGACTCCGCCGACTCTTCGCTGTGGCGCTTTCGACCCATTTTAATATGAGTAAAAACAGATATGAGTAACTTTTGGTTTTAATTAATCCCCTGCCATGAAAGTTCTGTCACAGTGTCCCACGTTGTGGTGTAAACAGACGGTTGTCCGGCGAAACTGTCATCCGGTCGGAAACATTTGCTGCTGAACTTAAGTTCCGCTTAGGCTGCTGCAAAGGAAACCTGCTCCTGCGCCACCCTTTACAGCCCTAAAGCTAAGGCTGCATCAGCCCTGCACAGATGATGTAGGTCTGGTAGGAAGTCTCACAAGAAGGCATTTATATTTTTATATGTATTATTTGTGCTTTATGCTCGAATGTTATGACAAATGAGCCTTTTTACACTGTATCAGAGATAACACCACTATTTTCTAGAAACCTGGAGTTTACTAAGTATTGAATAAATCTAGTTTATTTTTTAAGTTTTGACAAAACACATCCTGATCTAAGTGCAGTTTTTGGTTTGTACACTTCAGTTTTCAACATGCCTTGTTTTAGTTTTCACTCAATTACAGCATAATTTTGGGAAAACACACATTTTGCTGAAACCATGGAGACATAGTTGTGGTTGAGCTTTGTAGCTTATTTGAAGGGTGTGTGGTTTACAACCAAAGTGCAGCCTCTTCCCAACAAAACTTCTCAGGCACTGCCTTACCAATTCTCAAAGCTGATGTCAAAGTCCAGTTCAGTCCAGTTCAACGTTTGACTTTTCTCTAATGTAACATCCACTTTGTCATTTTGTCCTTCAGTAATCATTTATATGTCAGTTCTTCATGAAATGGGAAAATCAAGAAGCTCATCTGGCAAATGCACTCAATGCTGAATTAGAAAGTTTTGCTTTATAAAGCAGGCTGCATCATGTCGACGGCAGCTTTTCAAAGCGACGCACATCTGCTTTTAATGGTTGCTGTGAAAGACAATGATATTATTGAGTGGAGTGACCTTGGATGACGTAACACGCTTTTCCACTGTAAAAGGAATTGCAGAAAAAAAAAAAAAACCTGTGCAGTTTTGTGTTCTTTCAATAAATTTTCTCTTTCAGTTGTCATTCAGTTGGATGGCCTCCAGGGGTCACCTTTGCTTGGTTTGAGAACTTGGGAGGGCTGCACAAACTTTGCTTTGACTTGCAGGTAGATTGTTATACAGCAGCTGTCCAGATTTTTCAAGAAGCTCAAATAAGCAACATGATGCAATATGTTGTAAGTTGTAAGGTAGTTTATTGTGAGGGGCTTCCATATTCACTGTTTCAAGACAGAAGATCCACTGTGAGGCCGGGCCTGCAGGCAGTCTGCTATTGTTTTACTTGGGATTCTGGTGATTTTGATTACAGCTCGCTGTGCATGCTATAAAACACATCTGCCTGTGGTGCAGAAACCACCAGAAACTACTTTACAGAATTTTTAGAAATGAGGTCCTAAATTGGGCAAATATGGCTCCGCCTGTGATACAATGCAGTCAAAACTATCTGCAATATTACAGGGTGTAAACTGAAAAGCTCCTGCTAATATGCTGTTTACCAGACTGTTTTTGGGGACATACAGTGCAAGTAGATTGGAGCCCATTTATTAAATCCTAAACTCCTTAGTGTAATGGAGCTTTTAATGTTTGATTTTTGCTGATAGGGAAGAATGACACCCATACATGTCTTGTTTCAAGCCTCATGCTTAACCTGAAGGTGCACAAAATTCAATTGTGACATAATTCTTATAAAAAATTGATTGCTGAAACTTTATAGCCCAAAGGTTATGATGCAATTTAGCCAAAGTGTCAGTGGTAGCTCATTGACAGCTACTGACTGAACAGAATATTTAGTGAATGAATGCCTGCAAGGCATGGCAAAACAGATTCAAATATATCTTTAATCACAGCACGTAAAGAGAGAATTAAAAGGGAAAATGAGCAAAATATGATGCTGAAACTGAAATCTCTGAAATCATTCGTGCACAGCTAAAACTAGACAACATGACACTGGTAAATAATTTGACTTGACAGTCAAACCTGATGACAATGAGTCTGAATTTTTATGTTTTTCATACAAAAGCAGATTTTAAATTTATTTACAGCTGGTATCATAATTCCTGCTAATACCATCCCTGTAACTGTGTTTATACAATGAGAGATGTATTCTAATACCAATTATCATGTCTGGCTTACTCTTTGATCCTAGAATTGCAGAGATGTTCAGGTTGAACACATAATTTCTTTCATTTTGATGAATCGTCTAGTTCCTGCAGCTGTCCAGGGCGCCGCCCAGTCCCATAAATGAGGAACCCCCTGTCACCCACCACCTTCACCTGAGGTCTGGCTGAGAGGGACTTTGGGCCAAAACAAGCCTGACATGGCAGTAATTCCATATATTTTCCTGTATTTTTAAATGCATGACAACAGCAGAAAAAAATGACAGTAGCAAATTGACTTTCTGATCAGATTTCAGGGATTTTCGGAGCAGTTATGTTTGGTAATATGGGTTTACCCTTTGTTGATACACAGCAAGCTGGGATTTGTTTTCATAGTGAGTGCAGGATTATTTTGCAGGATTTTTGTTTATCTTACAATTTTTTCCTTGTCTTCTCAGAGTTTGGGCTGGGTCAGGAACTGTTACTCTTGTCTGTAAAAGGAGAAGGACATGTACACTCAACCCCGATGAAGGAAGAACATTTAAGCTGCTCATTACCAAAATGTCACCCTTTCTTAGGGGATGCTGTTCCTAGTAGTATGTCCACCCTGATGAGACTGGGGTCTGTCCAGTGTGTTAATGCTGTTGGATATATGCTCTAAACCCCAAGGCATGAGCATTCAATAACAATAAAGAAAAAAATCTCCCATGCTGCCTTGTTGGGAGCTGCTGCTGAAATGCTCTTGCAGTGGGACCAAGCTATGCTGGATGAGAGAGGAAGCAGGAGTGGCACAGCAATGTGAAGCCTTTTCCGGTCCATAAATGCCATGTTTATTTTTGAAGTTCTGGCCTGGTGTGCACCACTTCTCTTTTAAACAAAATGGTGGGTGTATAAAGCCTGTCATAACGATGACAGGGATGGTAAGGCCTTTATAGCCCTGGGCTGTAGGAACAGGATGCTCAGCAGTTCAAAGAGGTTGTAGCCACGTGTGGCTCAGGCAGAGTGATCATGTCAGCAGAAGGGCAGACTTCTTCCCTTTTTTGCAGTGGAAAAGAAGAAAAAGAAGATTATTTAAGACTTTGCTGTCCTCCATGTCACAATGTGTTACACTAATCAGTGCTGATATATCATGGAAAAAGCATTTCAGAGTAAAAATTTAGCAAAGCATAATTTCGTTGAACACATTAACATGTACGTTTTTACGAGTTATAATTTTTTACGTTTTTATTGCAAAGTTTCATTTCTTTCATATAAAAACACACTCAAAGGTTACACACTTTTCTCTTTCCTTTCGGTGCAACTGTAAATCACAAGGTTATATATTATATTTATGTGTTTACTTCCACTATTACGATGCCAGTAGCGCAACTGGGTCTGGATAGAGATGCTGGGTGGTTTCCAAAGAGTTCTTTTCCACAGCTGAAGCCACTTTACCATGCCTGTTTTCACCGCAGTGCACCACAGGGCCTTCTGTGAGGTTGCTGTGCTTCCGTTGTGTGCCTCTCAGAGCCTCTCGAGTCCTCCTCACGATAACACTACAGCCAACGCTGTCGAAGGATCAAAGATCACCCCACGCTTAACAAACAGCTAGACACTTGGCCTATCAGAAACATCTGGGAGTGGTTGGCTGCAGCTGTTGGTGCATGCCCACACCCCTGAAACAATCAGGGCTCAGGCCAGATGTGGAGATCATCTCACGTAAAGTACAGATGTTTCTGTTCCTCAGAGTCACTCACCACAAGGAGAAGTAGGATGCTTTCTGAAGTCCTATTAAATTTAGACTGTTTGTGCTGCACCCATATTGGGTTCAGTGCCTTGGGACATGCCACCAGCCTGTGGGTTGTCACTATTCAGCAAGCTGATTGAAAACAGTGCTGCTTGCAAAGTGCTTTTGGAAAACAGTGCAAAAAAATGTTGTTTTTTCCAAATGCGTGAGTGTGAACCACTAAATATCACCTTGGCTGACCCTACTGATGATATAGAAGTGAGAATGTTGCACAACTTTTTCATACATTTTACATAATTAGCAGTTATGTTGCAATTCTAGAAATAAGCTGCCTAAATTTGCTGCTTGTAAAAGTAATTTTATGTGTACCGCAGGACACTTCATAACATCCCATATCCTCTCAATGTGAAATCCCAGCAGCTGTTCCACTAAATTATTGCTGTGACCCTCCTACTGTATGTGGAAGAAATATTCAAATCATGTGATGAAGTAAAAGTAGCAAAACCACAGCAGAAAGAAAAGCTCAACTGCAAGTGACAGTCCAAAAACACTATGTGAGTAAAAGTAAATGTGAATATTGAAAGTACTCATTATCAAGAATGGCCCCTTTCTTTATGTTACATTCTCATGCATTAAAGTATCAGCTGGTGCAGCCAGTCCTGTTTTTGAATTAATTAGTTTAAATAGTGTAATTAAGTCAAGGGCAATGCATCATCTCTTATGAGCAGATATGTTTTTTATGTTAAATATTTATCTGCAAAGTGAATAAGTACATCCTTCAAAAGCAGTGGAGTAAGAAGTACAATGTGGAGTAGAGTTTCATAGCTGATATTCAGAAATGTATCAGCTTTGGTTTTACAAGAGAGGGTATTAGCTCTCATTTCTTTGGTTCTGAAAGATGATTTTCTATACGACTTGACTGTATTTGATCTGAGCTAATCTGATCTTCATTGCTCAAAAGTTATTCTGCTCTTACACTTAATAAGCTTTGTTGTTTGAAAAAACTCTTTTCAGGCACAGCACAATATCCAGTGAGAGATTACGGAACATAAAAATGCAAGTGGCTCTGCGTCAGTGTCCAGTCTTGTACATTATGCACTAGGATCCACTGTGGAGATGTAAAGTTAATGATACATAGACATGAAGACACCTATTAGTGATTGCAGAGTTGACATATTAATGCACTGGATTTAATGTTAATGCCAGACCTGGGATGGTCTGGAGAGTCTTCCGCTCCTGCAGGCTCCCTGTGGTGATTAGAAAAACACTTTGGTGGATATTACACCCTGTTATTGTATCCTTCTGCTGTCTCTGCCTGTTCCCTCTCTCCGCACCCCATTAAAACAACATCTTTGGCCCAGGCTCACCGAGCATGACATCGGAAGTGAAGTTTAGTGAGGTACCCTCACCGTGACCCCCCCTCCCCATTCTCATGAATGAAATGGTTTTGTTCTGTGCATCAAAGGGAGGTCTTTTTGTTTATATTGGCTTTTATTTTCTGTATATCTCTTCCTCAAGTTTTCCCCCGCAGTGTAAGGATGATGAATTCATGTCTTCTTATAAGACTTGTGGGCCGTGATAACATCAGTGCGTGTTTGTTTGTAGTCTCGAATTTAGATGATTTCCCATTGTTGAAGTCCCATGTCTGCACTACTTCTTCTGTCTCTCCGTCATCAGTCTGTCCTCTAGCTGCCTGGTGGTCTTTAAAGTGGAACCATGCCCAAAACCAAAGGCCATTAATTCTGAGGAGATGGTTGCCCGTCAGAAAGTGTCACTGTGGAGTGCCAGTTGAATCCTGTCATTACTCGTATGGTCCTTATTCCACATATAAGACAGTAGAATGGTGTAGGGCAGCGTGAGCAGGTAAATGAGGAGAGGTTACAGGGTTTTCTTGTACCTCAGTCAGAAGATGTGATACAGCAGCTCTTTCCGAGAGGCTTTTCTGTCAGAGCAAAATGTGAATTATTAACCAATCTCCTGGTTCAGCAGAGGTCATAAGGAGAATTATCATTTGAATGTGAGCCATACTTTTTAAAATGACTTTAGAGTTATTTCTTCTTTCCATTAATTACTATTCCACTTGGAGTGTGAGGTTCATTTTCACTAACGATGAAATCTAGAAGTTTTCATGATACACATAGCTCCCATTTTCAGTTTTTTAATTTTCTTTCAGTTATATTGAAGTTTAAGAATCACTGGTTGGAGCTTTTATGTGTTTCACATCTTTCTTGTAAATGCATACCTCTGCAATGGAACCTAAAGGTTGGGCACCTGCTATGGAGGCCCCCGGATTCCCTCCCTTTCTTAGTAGATGTTTTGGGTAGAACCAGCTATTAAGAGACCACAGAGGAGACCCTGACAGGATCACATCATTTAGCTGGTTTCCACTACAGCAGGTTTAATGAAATGTCAGGTAAGTTTAGCATATCTTCTTTGTCCAATGTGCACAGGAGCTGGACCGGAAGAAAAGTCTAAACTTGAAGCTGGTATGGGGTTCTGGGATTCTGGGGTCTTGGGAAGAAGAAGAGGGAGCAGTGAATTTTAATATGACTCAGCATTTCAGTCTTTCGTATTCTTACCAATAATTCAGTGAGAATCCCCTATCTGACTTGCATTTTGTTTGACTGTGGGGGATGTGGTGGACAGTGCATGCATGTGAATCAGTTAAAAAAAACTGAGCTTTAACTCAACACGAAACATGTTGAAAGATTAGTTTTGTTTGTCATGCTTTCAGCTGAATTGGAAAAAACCCTGGAAAGGTTTCAGCCTTTGAAATGCTGATTCTGCACTGGCACCCGGTCTCTGACCTTACTGACATGTAGAAGCCATGAGCTGTCTCCCATCCTGCATCCTGAGCCTCTCCCACCCTTCTTTGATCATACAACTATTCTATCTCTTACGACAGCCTCACCATTTGTTAATTATTTGGCTACAGGCGTTGGCTGTAGGTTCCTGAACCGATGAGTCAGAGAACAGAATGACTCCCTGTGCTTCAGGCAGAGGATTTGGGTTCAAAACCTCAGCAAATCATCAAAGGGTACAAACGGGATGTGGTTATTTACTATATCTGAGGTTATAAAATAATTTCTTTCACCATTAAAATGATTATACCGGTATATTTATCCCTAATTTCTAATGTGAAACCTTGCCTGTGTATTTTTAGCTGTGGGCTCAGTAGCTGGTTTATAGAGAGCTACTGATTATAGTGTTTGTGCAAACCAAAGCACATATGGCTTTGACAGTATCGTAGCAGCTCTCTTCTAGAACATCTGTGCGTGACTAACACTGAAACATGACATACTGATGTAGGATCTTCCGAAGGGGCCATATCTTAGATTTACTCCCCATCACTTTTATACTGCATCCCTAAGTGTGCACTATTTAGCTTTGTTCTTCAACTCCTGACAGCCATTTCTTATGTTTCCCAAGATGGGCTATTTTACACAACAGACCGTGTTGCATGCTATAGCAGTTCTCACTTGGGTCATAGATCATGACTGACCAGCTGTCCGGACTTGAGAAAAATGAATGTACGTGGTCACAGCTGTGGGTTATTGCCCTTTGATGTCACTGTATTCCTGAGATTCTCACAGTATAAATATGAGGGAAGATTCCTCGATTCAGCAGCTGAGTCTGGCCTTTACAAAATCTAAGTCTTTATAATTTGAAGGCTTTGCCCCAAGGACAAATACAGCAGGGACACTCAAGCTCATAGAAAGTTGTTTTCACATTTATCACCCAAGAGATTGAAAGAGCCAAGTAAGATGCCAGCCTGATTTCTTTTTTAGAAAGTAAATCTTGTTGCTCTGTAAATATTTCTATTTGCTGGATGTTAGCTTTTGTAATCCCCTCACGTGAAGCAAAATGAGACTTGATTATCAAAGGTAATATGATTAATATTTTCATTATAGTCAGAATTACAATATGACACTGCCAAATAGGCTGTGGTATTCTATACGCATGATGTAAAATATAGAAATCTGAATTAAATATAATCTGTTCATCCTCTATGTTATACACACTTTTATTGCAGCATGATTTTTGTATGATTTTTGATTTTTATTGCTCATGATTTTTGTATTTAATACAAATGAGAACCTGTGAGCAAGTGCAAATTTGAGACTTGTGGAATGTGAATTAGTGGAAATTTATGACAGCCAAAGGATGAGCAGACACACAGTAAGTGTATCAGACCATAGAATAGGATGTTGACTTTACCAGGCAACATCCTACTCTGTGGTCTGAGGATGACTGTAGCCCTCATGGCCAGCAGGTTTCAGACAGCTTTCCTCCCTTTCCATCATCACTGCTGGCAGCTGGTGGGGGATTGCTTTTACTTAATTGTCCAAAAAGACGGCTGTTTCCAGCATGCACTTCCTCAGAAAAATGGCCAGACTCACTTGACCTCTTATCCCATAATCCTGTTGGAGCTTTGGCTCATAGCTGAATGATTATGACAATAGCACTTCCCTCAGTAGCTGTGCACCTAAAAGTTGAGTTTTGTGAATTATTTGGAGGGTTTTGCTGGGGTTTTTTTTATTTGTTTTTGGGGTTTTTTTGGAAAAAAAAATCCCAATTTGGCCTCAATATAGTCTTCATACTTAATTGTGCCATCATTACGAAAACAAATAATTAACCATGGCTATTAAAATGAACAACAAAACTGTAAGAACATGAAGAAACCATCCATCCATCCATTATCTATACCGCCTATCCCTTTCGGGGTTGCGGGGGGCTGGAGCCTATCCCAGTTACAATGGGCGAGAGGCGGGGTACACCCTGAACCGGTCGCCAGCCGATTGCAGGGCCACATGTAATGACAAACAAACATTCACACTCACACCTACGGACAATTTAGAGTCATCAATTAACCTAATGAGCATGTTTTTGGTCTGTGGGAGGAAGCCGGAGTACCCGGAGAGAACCCACGCATGCACGGGAAGAACATGCAAACTTCACACAGAAAGGCCCCGCCTGACCCGGGGATCGAACCGGCAACCTTCTTGCTGTGAGGCACGCACACTACCTGCTGCGCCACCGTGCAGCCCATGAAGAAACCATCAAAGGTATTTGGCAAGTTAATTAATGCATCATACATTTAAAGGGATGCTGAAAGCAGACAACCACAAATTCTACAAAACACTTCATTGAGGCAACTGTGGTTTCCGACTTGCAACCCTGCAAAATAACACGACTATCTGCAGCTTCCACGCTGCTGTTGATGAGACTAAAAATACGATAGGAAAACGTGTAAATCCTCGGTTTTATGTGTTGAGCTACTTAATGCACGACATTCAAAGAACTGTTTTGCATTTGCATCTTCATAAGGAATTGCTAACTGTTCTTAGTCTTCAGTTCTGGTCCTTGTTATGTTGTCTCCTGAGCATGAACACAGGGATCATGTGACCCTCGGACAAATTGTTGGTGCAGTTTGCAGCCTTGAGGACTCATGCCTTACCCCTAAATATATAACTGGTGAAACAACAATCTTTGCAGACATATCCTTTCTTTTTGAAAGCATAACAACAGTGTAACATAAAAATAATCTCACTGATATCTTTAAGAAATATGTGCTCGGACCATCAGTGTAATAACATTGCTCAGTGGAACCCTGGCAACCTCTGGTACATGCGGAGCATAATGAGACTGACACTCGCTCTGGCCACTGTGTGCATTAAGCCTGGTTCAGCATATGGACCTGATTTAAAGGGGTTAATTATACATGGACATTCATAATTTTGTTTTTTTTCCCCCTGTTAACTCAGCAGGGTCGGTGACTACTTGTAGCAAATCATTATTATCTTTTCACTATTGATTATTTTATGTGTTGATGTTGATTGACAAGTTCAGGGGAAATTGTGAAATAAGATGACTTTTGCTCGCCTGCTATGAATACAGGAATATAATTTATTGGTGATTGGAGGGTGTGGGTCATTTATGTTTCCTGTGGAACCAAATGAAAGCTTCATATCTGCCAAAGAAAATTATCACAGCAACTGACTCATGGCACAGAAAAATAGTTTCCATGGTTATATATTATTTCAGTTCGTTCTGTCACTCCATCTGCATGAAGCTTTGAAAGAGCTCCCCTCTTTAGTCTTGCTGGTTGTGTGGTCAGAGGAAGAGTTCAGTGAAGCTGCTTTGATGGAGAGATGAAGGAATTCACCCATCTTACTCTGTGCTGACCCTGATGGCGATTGTTCATTTCAATGCCAAGGCTTATTGCTATGGTGTGTTTCAAAATGAGTCAACAGTTTCTAAACTAAACTTTCTCAAGTGACAGCATTGTGAAGTGTGGAGTAATGGGATTAGAGGCTTTTTTTCCTTACGCGTTTGCTTGAACAATTTAATTGTTTTGGGAATTCCAGGGCATCACTCTCAATGCTCTGCATTCCTTTCCTGCACAACAGAACACATTCCTGGGAAAAAAGTGATCTCCATCAGAATTAGTTAGACTCCCTACAATGTCTGAGGAATTTCGTCCAGCAGGAGAACGACATGCCAGACTGTGTGATTGATAGTGTATTAATTAGAAAGCATTCACAGTGGACAGCCCAAAAGATCTGGTTTTTCTGATGTGGGTGTCATTGTTATAAGGCAGACTGCTGTTAACTAAGGAAGAGCCTGAGGCAGGTCTGATCTGTGCAGTATGTAGAAGCAATGAAATGAAGAATAAAGATTATTACATATTAATATATTTGTATGTTTGCTGTTAATACAAATACTTGTTTGGAATAATTGAATACATGTATATTCACTGAAATTGCAGAAGGAACCAAGGTTTAATTGCAAAATCAGATCAGAGTTTCGTCTTCTAGCAAGAGAAATCCGTATGCTGCCGTGCTGAATTATTCTCATGCTTGGTAGACTTTTTCAGCAGAGTTCAGTTCCACTCCTGTAGTTACAAGAAGAGCTCTTTGCTGCATGGCTCTGGGAAAGAAAAAGCCAAATTTATTGATTTTCTTCTCTTTATATATATATTTTTTTACTTCTCCTGAGACGGCTGTGAAAAACTTCATATATGGAGTAACTCTCATTTACTGTAGCTGTTCATATGATCCTATTTGGCCATCCAGTGAGGCTCCTCATGTCTGACTATTGTCTGGTTGGTTATTCAGTATCATGTCCAAATCTCAGAGACTCATGTGATGACAACGCCACTTGCCAGCCTTTAAATCGTGTAATAACAGAGCCTTTACACATTACAGCTGTAAAAAAAAACATAAAAGAAAACATGAAAACCACCATTGAATATTCTTACTTGTTTTCTGTTTTTCCTTATTCTTAGTCACTGGTCTAATTGGTGTTGAAGTGTACCCGCTTGATCTCAAAAAGCCTTTTACTTGTACTCCTTGGACTGAAATGAATGGTTTTCTAAATGTCTTTTGACAACCCGTGTCTCAACAGGATGTGAAGTTCACCAAGGTTGAACAGTGAAATGCAGGAATTATAAACGATACATCAACAAACAACAAAATGGGCCCAGAAATACAGCGTGCATGGCCCATAGCTGTTTTGCAGCAGCATTAAACTGTGCAAAGGTGGATTTTTTTCTGTATTCCTCAGTAGATGGACGGATTTGGCCAGTCCACATACAATATGTAGGAGAAAAACAAGAGTCACAGGCAACTTACTGGCTTTGTCGTCAGAGAAGGCATGAGAAACACAATACTGTTGTGGTTAGTCAGACTGTTTTTTTTAGCCTTTTTAATCCACACAATCATTTGCAGAGCTGACTGGGGTTTTGTCAGCAGAGCCTGGCTTTGTATTTATATAGTCACACAGATTCACACCTGGGACTTACCGAGCACAATCACAGCTTTCCTCAAGGGCCCTTCTGCACTAACTGTCGAGGAAGAGCACAACCTTACCAGAGCTGATATGCTTCCAGTACGTTTCCTCCAGTGAACACTCGGTAGGCTCTTTTCTGTTTTACAATGACAATACAATCTCTTCCCTCTGTCTTCTGTTACTTTGTAAACCACAAGACCATAGTTTGTAATTCAAAGAGAGCTGGGATAACAAATTAAATCAATAAGAAATATCCATGGTACGCTACATACAAAGAGTAGTTGTTTGATGAACACTTGTTAGAGTGAAGACAACACATATGTTCTTTCAGGTTTGTGTTTTAGAAACTGTTAATCTACTAAAATGTCCCTCAACAAACTGCAACAAACAGAGAATTTATAGTGTGCATCACTATAAACTGTATTATCTCACAATAAACCACCATGGTTGCATGGAGACTGACTGTTTTTCTACCTACACTAAATGTAGATTACTGATTTTTTCAAATATAATGAATCTGTAAGCCTTAATTTCAGAGTCCACATGACAAAGAATTCAGACTGATTTTCTTTACACAAGAGAATAAATGTCATAATGTTTGGAGTCAGGAAGCAGCGGTACCACTAAACAGAAATCAGTGAAAGATCTTTTACATCATGATTAAAGATGACAAAGAACTGGTACTCCAAGAATGTTTCTTGACCAAATGAAAACCACCTGTGCACGCAGTATCTAATATCCTTTGGAAGGGATCATGCATTGTAGGTTTATGTAAAGTATGCAGACACATACAATACACACACGCAGCACACAGGGATATACGGTATGCAGCGCGCTTCAGTGAAGTACAGCTGAAAATACTCTTTAACTTGATCAGGAACTGATCTCTGTTCTTCTCATTCATCAAGTGTGTAAAGCACATTCTTTTAGAAGCAACATAAAAAAGACAAAACTCAGATTTCTGCACAGCGATCATGAGGAAATGGTCCACTAGTGCTTCTGGTTAGTGTTTTGCCTCAATAAAAGTCTACATTAGACCGCTGCTCAAGCACATGCCAAAGCCCCCAAAACACCACTGCAGTTTGTCCATCACCAGTATTCCACACAGTCCACCTTAAAAACATAGATAATCAAAGCCTATAAGCTGTAGAAGAGCAACAAGGTGCAATCAGTGTCTGTACTGAGGTGTGCTTTACAGAATCTAAACATTTACGAAACATAAATTGATTCCGAATTTTGCTGCAGTGAGAAAGTATGTTGAGAAATGAAGTACACGCTTTTTCGGTTTTGGCAAAAAGAAATGTGAAGAAGTTCTATTTCATGTAGAAATGCTAATGTTTTAACAGTTTTGTGTCTACTATGAGAAAAAGAAGTGAAAATAACAGATGCAGATGTTCAAGTTGTGCTTAAGTTTAATCATCCTTCTTCCACCTTTACTTTCTTGATGAATAACAATACCTTTCTTCACCAAATATTTTCACTGTATGTTGAATCTGCACAGTTTGTCTGCCCTGTTTGTGTAACTGCTTTCCTAAATCTTGACAGAATTCACATTAGTATTCATATATGCTTTTAAAAGCAAACATTTAAAGCCCCCTTTAGTTACTGAAGGCACACTTGCAATGCAAACAATAAAAACCTTGAGAGTGTAACAAACATAACACAGCTTTTACTATCTGTCAGTCAGCTGCTGTACATAAGCAAAATACAAATTTAATGAAGGGAAAAAAGATCATATGTAGTATTTACTATCTCATAACGCAAGGCAGGAAGATGCCACTGAATCCTGCAGTATTCATTGCCACTGTATTAATACTGCATGCTCAGCAGTAGCCTGTTTAATGTCTTGGTATGACGTTGTGTGTATCAGGTTTGATGCACCTTTGTTCTGGTTGGAATGAATTCCTCGAGCAAAGCAGCCTGTCACACACTTAACTTTAATCTTGATTAAACTCGATCTATTTATTATTTCTTCTATGGACTTTCAGCACAGCTACAGGAGCCAGGCTCTGTGGTTTCCCTTCTAATCCATGGTCAAATGTCACTAAAATAGCCATCACAGAAAAATTACTAAGACCACAACCTTGTGATGTGGACACCAGCTAACCTCAAAGTAGAATTGCAGATTTATCCACCATCGCAGCACCTTGTTTTTTTTTTGAAATTCATGGTCTCTGATGACTCATAGGAGCAGTCCAGATCCTCTCAACCAGTGAGGAAGAGGCGGTGAACTCAGTGGATTCTGCTCGCCGGATAGTCTTATGCAAGTAAAAACGTCATGAGAAATGAACTGAAAGCGGGAGGTGACCTTGGGTAAAAGTCAGGCAGATTAATTCTTATGACAAAATGAATGAAAACTGTTCTTGAAACCAAAGTTTTGTATGGAACTAAAGTGCAGATGCCAAATGAGCAACAGATGCTGCTCTGATGTTTTGACAGTATAATCCCCGATCTGCTTGTTTTTTTGTTTTTTTTTCAAAACATAAACAAATGCCTCAGGTTGACATTTTTACATTTAGCCTTTACATTTTTTCATCTTTCATCACTTATCAGACTCAGAATAGACAATTCTGTCGAGCAAACATTTGTCTGATTGGTGTGCTGTCAACAGGACATTGGACAATCCATTGTCTTCTCAAAAGACAGTGTTTAGGACATTTATCTTACATGATGCACAAATATAAAAAAAAAAGATATTTGCAATGACAGCACATCTTCATTATACTTCATTTTGTTTGTTGAACAAACACACAGTGACTATACAGATAGTGAGTCCAAGTCATAATTTGATAATAAGAAACAGCCCAACACCTTATCTAAAAAAGAAACAGAAACATTAAAAAAGCTTTTTTTTTCTTTACAGCTGCGATACATTTTAGCGCTCTGACATTCATGAGATACCTTTATGACTCTACATCTTTGCCTTCTGAGCTCATCTCTTGCAATCTCTAAACATAATTTTGCGTACTATTTAACTTCCTGTTTCCTCACTCTTCTTTTTCTTTGCGCTCTACATCGCCACCATCTTTGGCACAAAGAACAGAAGCGAGCCCAGCGTCATTTTAATTGGCCTGTTTCTCCAGAGTGACATTAAAACATACAGGGGACAGAGAGTGCAGATGACATGTCCCTGTAGAAGCAAAGCTGTAGGCTATTCTGACTTAGCGAAACAATGTCACCTGATTTTGTGCGTGTGTGTGTGTGTGTGTGTGTGTGCGTGTGTGTGTGTCCGTGTGAATGTACATGTATGTGTGTGAATGTCTGTTTGAGTTTGCCTCCTCTTCCCTGCTGTCACGGTAATAATGAGTTGCTGCCAGCTCTGGAACTCATTCCACTTGGTGATATAGCAGTTCACAGAGTGAGGGAAGGGAGAAATAACTAGGTTGCTTGGAGGGAAAAAAAAAAAACAGTTTAGCCAGCAAAAATGTTGAACTGTTGTAGAGATGACACTGACCAAACTTTTGTTCCCAAAAGTTTAGTTTTTCTTAATGAGGACAAACACAATGAAACAGCTATATCAGTACTATTCATACTGTCACTAAATGCTGCCAAAGTATTCCAGTTATGATGTTATCATAAATTATATGACTTTAATTTGTCTCGCCAAGGGTGAGTCTGTTGTTAAAAGATGTTTCTTTAATGATGATAACAACAAAAATCCATAAATTATATATATAAAAAAAAAAACTGCGAATGAAAGCAAGATGATGAGTTGCAAGCACTCATCGCACTTATGTCAACTGTTTCTCTGCAATAAATATGATTGTTGACACAGCAGGGCCCCTCTGTTGTCCTCTTGTTTATAAGCTCTAAATACAAAGTGACAAGGGTTTAATAACTTTCAGATCGTTCAGTGATTGACAAGAAAGTGAAGCAGGGTTATGGCTCCAGCACTATTAGAGATAAAAGTGCAGCTTCTCTTGGGAGTTGGCTGGTGATGGAGGCTGTGTGCCTTTAAAGAGTCACAAGATGTGAGGAAAAGTTAGGGGCACTGACTTTTCTCTTGACTTACAGATGAAAAACACCCCCGGGAGATTTCCTGACTTCCAGCATCTGAAGGAAAACAGTGTCTTTATGATCGCTTGGGGTGCTTTGGTTGTGTTGAGGTTGTTTTTTCAAGGTATTGCGTGGAGGTGAATCCTCACTATGGCATCTGAGAGCCTGAAAGTGTAAGTAATTGAATATAATAAATGTATATTTTTGAAGATTTTGCTGAAAATTTTGATCATGATATGGCCCTGATATTCAGTGAAAGTTACAGTTGCCTTCAATCTCTTACTTATGTCAAAATCAGTCTGTATGTTGCTGTATTCTTTAGTAGTGTTATTCAAAAAGAACCTTATGGGGAAATAAAAGATATTTTAAAATGTGAATATTGCAACTGTTTTTCCAAAATCTGATGCTTCACATTTCAGTGGTCCACCCCACCCACTTTAAACCCACAGAAACATGTTACCATATTGCAAATGCACGGCACACTTTTGGACAATATGTAAACTTTTCCAACTTGATCCCATTATTCCAGATTGTTTAGACTTGTGTAGCAGCTCTGTAAGAAGCCATGTGGATCACAGCAAGCTCTGCCGCTGATTTACACTTCCCTTTTGCATAGGATGGTGGCACCAAAGTTCAGCAGTAACCTGGCTCGCCTCTCTGCAGTCGGTGTGGCTCCTTGTGGCAGCCGCAGCAGCATGAGCACCAAAGACGCGAGGAGCAGGAGGTTGCACTCCGTCACGTGTTGAATAAATTAGATTTGGAGAGGGGCGTCCGCCGCTCGGCCCCACACTGTTTGGTTCCAGTCAGCGTGCTGCAGCAGTGTGCCTGCGCCCCGACAGCGGATGCCGATAGGTTGATATTTGAAGAGGACGCAAGAAAAGTTTTTTTTTTAAGTTGCAATTTTACTTTTAACAGAAATTGGAAAGAACTAAACAGGAATTCTGCGAAGAGACAAATTGCGCGCAGCGGAGGGGAATCTACAGTCGCCGGCAAAGGACGCACGTTTTTCAAGTCCTGAAATGGATGTAACTTTCACTTCGGGCTTCATAAGGGAATACTGAGAAGAATCTGGATATCTTAAAACTCGGCTTGGCTTCTCTGAAACACAGCAAGGCAACAGATGAATGTGAGTAACCATCACAGCGTGCCACAGATCCTCTCACTCGATAAGTAGACTGATGCCATGAAGCTGACCATCAGTGCAGTTTGTCCATAAGTGCACTTTTCTTCTCACCTGTGTGATGTTTAACACACTTTACCCTCAGCCTGCAGCATAGCCTACTCTTTAGTGCGAGAATATGTTAAACTCATACATGATTTAAGAGGTTGGCTACTTTTTTTTGCAACCGGTTTCCAGCTCTTTCATGCTCAGACTTTATACAGCGGTAATAGAAATAGTGCATGTTGCAGCCTCGCTTGTTAACCTTTAAAAGACTCGCCTTTAAATGCAAAAAGTGCTCATAGAAGATAGAACGATTTGAATATATAATGATGTTCTTTCACGTTTGTATTAAATGTGACTGCAGTGTTTTTGAGAGGAGCACTGCACAGTCCACTCTTTGCAGACAGCCAAATATTTGAACTGCATGTCATGTCGCACTCTTTTTAACCGCTCTGGTACACTCCTTTCCAACTGCTTAACCTATGGAGTTATTTTGTTGTGCGCCCGGCGCTGAGCCTTTGTGCCTCCCTCTTACTCCAGTTGAGCACATACCAAATGATTATCCACATGTCGGCACAGTTATTGTGCTGGCAGACTTGTGTTCAATGACCGTAAGAAGGTGTTCTTTTCCCTCAATTAATGAATTAATTAAGTCTCCACTGGGTTCCATCACCGCGCACTTAGTTGTGAGAGTGATGGTTGCCATGGTGCAGCTGAGTAATTATGCAGTCCTTTTTTTTTTTGACTTTAGACACAACAAGGAGTTCAGGCTCCTCCTTTCGTTTTTTTTTTCTCTCACAATCAGCATGAGGAGGACAGAATCCTAGTTTTGCTTTCATTTGAGTGCCACCTCTGCTGTTCTTAAATGAAGGGATGTTCGGTGACATTGTTTCTGGCAGTCTATGATTGAATACTTGATAGTTATAATAAAAAGGCTAATTGACCAGACCATGACAGAATCCATACCACTAAGCCTTTTTTAAACTTTTCACCCATCCACCCGTACATATATCCATGCATTCATTTTAAAATCCATGCAATGATTCCCATCAGTTACTCTGGGAGGTATACAAAACATTATTCTACCGTGTGCCACTTTTAAAACTAGGTTGCGTTATAATGCATAACTTGCAGAGAAAACAAACAAACAGAAAAAGCAGCAGTGATGGATAAAACCAAAATGTGGACCTCCAAGGCTTTTATAACAATCCAGGCATTATGTCATCAACCCTCGGCACAGTGCATGAAGTAATCACTAGTCTCGTCTTTGTAGCTTTCATATGCTGTTGATGAAGCTGGAGTTCCAGACTCCTAAAAAGAAATAAAAAACACAAAATATGTTTCTCCCAGGATGGCCACACCGGCAACACCCAGAGAATTACTTGCTGCCTTACATTTCTTGAAATGCCTGGCTGTAGTCACTGCGGTTTTACTCATCTCCTTGCAGTGGCGTCATCAGTAAAATAAGTCAACCGTACATCAATCGTGGCCTTTGAAGGTGTCTTGCCAGAACGCGGTCACCTCTTATTACCAGATTCTCTCCCCTTAAATTAATAATCGATGGTGAAAGCAGGGAACTTTTGTGAACACCCTCATTTTATTAAAAAAAAATCCTAATTAGTCCTGACCTCTTAAAAATCTTTGTGACTGTTAGCATATTATGTGAACTTTGACCTTGGTTGTATTGATGTTGTCCAAACACTGCCTGCACCCCTGCTACTGTAACTCGATGCACATGTGTTTTTAATGACGCAACCGCTAGTACTGCCCAGGCAATATCAGATGGTGTCATCTTCAAAGACATAAGGTGTGTTTTTTTTTATCCTGAACATCTTACACAAACAGCTGAACTAACCCATGCTGCTCTTGCTGTGGGAAAGAGATCCTTCTTGTCAGGACCCTCAGAAACCCTTAGCTCATTGTGAAAAAGGAGCTGGTGTGTTTTCCCAATACCGTGCTTGTTATGGCCGAGGAACACATGCGTATCCGAGCCCTGTGATGGCTTTTCCTGCCCTTTTTACATGCACGGGAACTGACGTTTCAAAGACTAACGCAGGGCACAGAAACGCGGCACTTGTGAGAGGCAATAGTCTGGAAAACAATCAGAGCTTTTTAGTTTGCTTTGAGCTAAGCCTGTCATCCTCATGTCCAGTCAATCTGCAGTGTGGTTTCCATTATGGCTCCACTGAGCCTCAGGCAGCCTGGCATGTTCTCGAAGCGACAGAAGTTTTCTTAGAGTTAAGTGGAATCATGGCAAGGAATTAGAAGCTCATTTTACGAGTCTGTCACTGTAGTTGTCCCTCTTGGCCTGATGGTGGTGGAAATGGTTTGGTTGTGTTAATTAAAGTGGCTCAGCTGAAGTGCTGTATTTGGGATTACGTCTTTGATGAACTGGGATACATTTTAACCAGTATTTGGGTTGTATTCCTGCAGATCTGATACTCTGGTAAGATCAAGAAAGAACCAAATTTTATTCACAGGCATCTCAAATATTGTGTGTGATTTTAGTTTATGATGTTAGTTTAAGAGAAGTATAGGAGAATTATTCAATATCCCTAAGATACTACTTCTCAGATGACATGATATGACTTGGCCAGTTTGATCTTTGCCAAATCCACTGTATTAATTATGATGTTTAACAGTGTCATAACTCTACATGGTTAAAAATAATTTCATGTCATGAGTTGTTTGGCATTCTTCTACAGTATGTAATGTAGGTATTGGCTCATGGAGGGTGAAAGCAGTGTTTGCTCAGATGTATTGTCTGTTCTGAGTTTTGCCAAACCAAAGGTCTGGATGTCTTGATCTTGTAGTGAAAGAAACACAAATAGTACTTCACAGAAAATTGAAAAACGAAAAATAAATAAGCAAATGCATTTTCAGCTATGATGAAAAATGAATATTTGACATGTTTTGCTAAACATGATCTAGACCACAGTGGAGAGCTAGAATTGCAGCCCCGATGTTCACAACATTCGCCGTTGCCAGGGATTCTGATGCTGATTCCAGTCATGCTAGCAAAGTGCCCAGAATGATATCCACTGTATTCAAACAGAGGTTTCGCTCTGCATGTAAATCCCAGAATTCTTGGATTTTGGTCGGTTGAATTGGTTCAGGGGATTCAAAAGAAAGTGGGTCAATACTATAGTTACTAGCAATGAAAAGTACATGATGTGTTACACACACATGCTGTTTATAGAAAAAAATAACCACAGTGAAGCTTTTGTGCAAACATCTTAGTCTTTGCTGAGGGTGCATGGGGGTTAATCCTCCAGCAGTTACATCATCTTAATGAAACTCTTCACTAAGGTTCAACTACCAGCAAGAGGAACTCACCATGATCAAGGACAATGATGCAAGGAAAACATCTGAATCCAAGCCACAATGGGATTGGCTTACTAAATGCAACAGCTTTCAACCATCAGCAGCTATTTTGAACACTTTTTTTTCCAGATTGTTTTCCCTGAAGCCCTACAGACAAATAGGCTGTTACCTTTTATATCCTGACTGCTAACTGGCCTCTAACTTTTAGACATGAAAGTCTCAAGGATGTGGGCTTGGGTGGTCGGGTGGGTGACTGTATTTGCTATGCATTTGGTGAACGTGTTAAAGTGCAGAAATTTCTTTTAAACTTCATGCAGAATCTTTTAAAACCATATGTCCTTTTTAACCTGGTATTGTGCAATTAGCCTTGCTGACTGTGTCTGTTATATCCATTCAGGCTCTGCAGAGGTCCTCCACTGTAGCTCAACCAGAGAATGCATTATTTCAGTTGTGGCATTTGGACAAAGATTCTGGCCTTGAAAAGCTACCCTTTGTGCTTTGGAGAAAGCTTTGTAAAATGCATCCCCAGTGTTGCAGTAAAGTAAATCAATACTGAGACTTTAAAGTTCAAGTGCTGTCAAGATTTTCAGGCTGTCATGAATGTGCTTATGTTTTGGCCAAGAACAGAAGAACAGTTCTCAGAAAGCAACCCAGAGTATTATATGTAATATTGAGTTTGTAGTGTTTACCATTATGGTACTGTTACTTACAATTATTATGATCTCTGTGATTAATAAAAAATTGGTATGCATGTAGCAGATTGATCCAGAATTTGTTTTTATTCCCTAAACTATTAACTAATCTTGAACTAGTAACACAGAAGTGATTTTCATTTCATGTTTCAACCAGGAATTCTCACTCCTCACAATTTAAACCAATTTATGACATTAAAGTTAGCATCTTCAGTGTTGCGGGCTCCGTATCACGGCAGACTGAAATTAGCCCTGGAATCTGTGCTTATGGCCAGTTTCCAGCAGCCCTCAATTACAATGCTGCAAAGCCAGAAAAGAGGGGAGAGGTAGACTGCATGGAGCCCTTCAACTCTGCTGTACTGCTCTGTCACTCAAACGCACTGTCACCACCACGGCTGAGACAGATCTCCATACTGTGTTCAGGGACGCATAAGAGGCATTTAGTGCACACACACAGATGTTTTGTGAATGTTTCCTTGCAGATATCAGTTAAACCACTGGGGGGAGCCTTGAAGAGCTTTCACTAGACGCTCAATTCCTCAAAATGTAATACAATTTAATGTACATCTGTATATATTTCCTCCAAATTAAAGCTAAATTTACTTTGCAGGCACGTCAAACCTTAAATTCAATGAATTTAGACACCAGTGCAGACATTTGGAAGCTGTTGTCTTTATTTAATGAAACCGAGACAATAATTTCTTGTGTGCCAGACAGATGGTGACAGCCTTGTTGAAGAACTTGCACATTGATCCAAAGTGTCTCTCAGTCTCAGTTACAGATCCTCTGCTGTTGGCTGGGTCCATTGTTAGACTGTGTTTATTGTCTATGCAAGGACTTCCAACATCATTGCTCCTTTAAAATATCAATATTTGAAGGTTTTCTGCCTTGATTTTACACTCACACTCTGAATTCTCACGAGTATTGAAAGACTGGGGAGGGTTAAGTATTTGAAATGGTTCTTGGACAAGTCTTTCAGAACTGCTCAGTCCATAGAGGCTAACTGTGGTAGCACACTTAAATATTAAGTCCAGGACCTCACCTCCCAGACTTACATGAGAGGGTGCTGCTACACACTGGGTCAGACACACTGGGTAGCAATTCCTGCACCTTTTTAATTAGAGTTGAATAGCCACAGCCAAAGGCCTTGTCTGTATGGTAGTATGCTGTGGCCTGTGGTTTTGATGTTTCTTTAGCAAAGGAAAACTTTCTGGAATGTAGGAGGAACAAGGTGTTGACTTAGTAAGTGAAATAAGAAGTGTAGGAAAATGTTATGTGCAGGGTCTATTGTATGTGCTGCGGTTTGGAACGGAGCCCATAAAACATATGGGAAAGTGTTTAAGGCATATACATATTTCTCTTAAACTAACTTACTCTGTATTTTGACGCAGAAATAATACAAGTTTTCTGAGTTTCTGCTGTTGTTGGGTTTTGATATTGCTCAGCTTTTCCTCTTTGTGTGTCTCCAGGTTTAAAAAGAAGGAGCCAAAATGAAGACAGCTGCCAAGGGTTTTGGGAAGTCTATAATGGACCCTTTGCACCGTGAGGGTTGGTGGAACAGAAGAATAGTGCTAATGGTGTATGTGGCCTTGGAGCTTGTAACAGTGCATTCGCCCATGGTCCTGGGGACCCTTGAGCTACAGTTAGATGAGGAACAGCCAGCAGGCACAATTGTAGGGGACATCAGTGCAGGACTTCCTCCTGGCATCACAGCATCCCTGTACTTCATCTCAGACTATGAGGGCACAGGTGTGGGTAGTGATTTGGACATAGATGAGAGCACAGGCATTATTAAAACTGCTAAAGTTCTGGACAGGGAACTTAGGGATAGATACAACTTCATTGCAGTCACCATGACAGGCGTGACTGTAGAGGTGACTATCAAGGTGAATGACATAAATGACCATGCGCCGATGTTCCCGAGAAAACGAGCCACATTTAAAATCCCTGAGCAGACAGCCATCGGCACCAGGTTTCTTCTTGAGCCAGCTATTGATGCTGATAAAGGCCAGTTCACAACACAGGGTTACCTTATCAAGGATGGAAATGTTGGCCAAGCATTCACCTTGGAGACCAGGAGGGGAAGCAGTGAGGTTCTCTATTTGGACTTGGTGGTCAATGCCCTTCTAGACAGAGAGAAAAGATCCACCTATACTTTATCTCTTGAGGCCTTTGATGGTGGTTCCCCCAAAAGGACAGATCAGATGACATTAGATATTACCGTACAAGACATTAATGACAACGCTCCTGTTTTCAACCAGAGCCGCTACCATGCCATAATATCTGAGAACCTCCAGCCAGGAAGCAACATCCTGCAGGTGTTTGCCACAGACGTTGATGAAGGAGATAATGGGATGGTGCTGTATGAAATCAACAGGAGACAAAGCGACCTGGACCGCTACTTTGTCATTGACTCTCGCACCGGCATCATCACACTCAACAAGCCACTGGATTTTGAGATGCGGAGAGTCCATGAGCTGGTGGTCCAGGCACAAGATAACGCAACCCAGCCAGAGGTGACCAATGCCTTCGTCACCATCCACGTCAGAGACTACAACGACAACCAGCCCACCATGACCATCATCTTTCTCAGTGAGGATGGGTCTCCCAGAATCTCAGAAGGTGCACAGCCAGGGCAGTATGTAGCCAGGATCTCGGTCACTGACCCAGACTATGGAGAGTACGCCAATGTCAATGTGTCGCTAGAAGGAGGAGATGGAAAATTTGCCTTGACCACTAAAGATAGCATCATCTATTTGATCTGTGTCGACAAGATTCTTGACCGGGAGGAGAGAGACACCTACGAGCTGAGGGTGATGGCGACAGACTCCGGCACGCCTCCTCTCAGGGCCGAGTCCTCCTTCATCATCCAGGTGACTGACATCAATGACAACCCTCCTCTGTTCGACCAGCCGGTGTACAGGCAGGTCATTCCTGAAGTGGTGTTTCCTGGAAGCTTTGTGTTACAGGTGACAGCGAGAGACAAAGACCAGGGGCCGAATGGGGACATTAACTATAGCATCCTGCAAGATCAAGGTGCTTACTTCAACTGGTTCAGTATAGACTCTGTTACGGGGATTATCACCACTCTCTCACAGCTGGATTATGAAAAGAACCCCAAACCCAGTATAACGGTGGTGGCCACAGATGGAGGGAGACCACCCTTGTCCTCCACTGCTGTGGTAAACATTGTGCTTCAGGATATAAATGACAACGAGCCTGTTTTTGAGAGAAACTACTACAATGCGTCCATCAAGGAAAACGCAGCTCCAGGAACTTGCATTCTTGAGGTAGGACATTTCATTAAAAAAGTTTGGAATTGATTGATTTTGCAAACACACTTCCACACTTAAACACTGAGCTCACGTAAGGGTCTGAACTCAACTTGGGGGCAATTTTGAAGAGCAGACCAAATGGAAATTTATTAGATAAATAGGAGAGAAATTTGTCAGACTTTGCTGACTCCTTTCATTCCTCTATGAAGAGTTATTTTTTAATGTTAAAGCTGTTTAAATTGGACTGCCTTAGTGAGGATTTACCTGCAGTTTTAGGCCAAGATGATCTCCTCTTTGGCTGTCCTCCCTTTCACCTCTCAAAAGGTTTCCAGGGTAACAGAGGCAGTGTAAAGTCCTCTGTCAGGCCAGGCACAAAGGGGTTTTTCACATATTCACAGGCAGAGACAAATTCAGGGCTTTATCCAAAGAAATAGATGTCACTTCACTCTCAAAAGGCACCTTAATTAGGCTAGTTGAGCGTGAGAAAAAATAGCTATAGACGACAAGAAGAATTAAAGTTTAGACAAATTACAGCACCCCCAGTGACTGCAGTCCTGTTTCACTAAAACATATCTTTTGGTCAGATTGTTTTTGGCCATCTCGTTTAAAACACAGCCCATCAATTGCTTTTATCTTTCAAGTAATTTCTCAAGTATGGACATTCACACAAATTCTATTCCACAAGAATCTGCTGTAGTATTGCATGGATCAAGGATTTGGATACAGAGTGCAGTCCAGACAGAGGGCCCAGCAGACGGGATCTTGGCCCAGGGTTTGGCCTTGGGAGAGGGAGGGGTGAGGGGAGACGCAGGCCTTACCGCGACTTCTGGCTTGACTGCAGAAATAGAAGCTGCAAGAGCTTCTTGTGGGAGGTCCCCTAATTATAAATCACAGGGACCACAAGGATGAGGAGAAAGGAGAAGGTACTGAAATTGATTATGGAATTTTGAAGCAAAACCAGAGAATAATTAAAAAATGTATGTTTTGGAGTACCGTAAAGCTCTACGATCACTCTTTCCAATGTGGGCTGAAGTTCATGTTCTGTGAAAATATCTGAAAACCCAGATTTTGTTTTCTTTCAAAGTAGAGATGGTCAAAGTTTTGTCTTTCCCCCTTACTGCCTCCAAAAGCATTACTACCTGCTCTCTAACAACTCTCAGAGTATGACATGTTTGATCAGGGCCTCGCTGGGTCCAAGTATGAAGTAGTTCTTTAAAGCCACTGCTCTCTGGCCTCTCTTGAGCCTGCCTGGATGCTGTAGACGTGTGTTTGGCAGGGCATGTGAGAACAGACTGCTCTTACTCAGGGTGCCAGCTCTACATCCAAACATCTCAGCAAGACATCTGATGACTGCCTTTTTTTCTCTGCAGATGAAATTCCCAATGTCCCCTTTTTCCGTACACGTTGCTCTCCAAAAAACCATTACAATAAGGATATTGTGATCATTAATTCAGATTTTTGAAGTGGCTTGATTTTTTCCTCTGCAGGTCACCAGCACAGCCGTTGATGATTAATCTAATTTGGTGTGGCTCCACAGTGCTGCGCCTGTAATATTTTGTCACTTTATGCTATACGTCAATTGGTTTATGGATGACTTTAGAATTAGATATGTGGGGGAAAAAAGATAACTAAAAATAAGGACTTAAGCCTATTTACAGCAATCAGTCTTGTAATTTCATATGCAAGATCTACTGCAAAGAAAATAGGTCATCCTTGAGAGTGGAAATGAAATACGACATGAAAAACAACATTTAAAAAAAAAACCACAAGCTGCATTGTGGAGCATGTTTCATGAGCCATTACTAATTCTATTCTCCATTATTAGTTTTCAAACTGTGTCCAATTTTGCAAGTTTTCTGGATGTATAGAAGTCAAACAGAACTCTTACACCACAGATCTGATGCTATAAACGAACCACAATACCAAAAAAGCTTGCTATACTCTTGGCATACATCTACTGTATTTGATCCCTTTATGTGGTGAATGATGTTCTCTTGAACTATTTTATATCTCCATTCTACACTGTGCATTGTAAGCATGCATTCAGTCAGTCAGGATTGTTGCACTGTGCTCTGCCACTGTGCATTTTATTACAAATGTCTGAAGTCTTTCAATAATCGGAAAGTTAACAAGATGAAACAACAGTTACTTCAAGGTCATTTAATTAGGTCATTAAGCAAAGAGGCTTTTGATTCCTGACTTGATGAAGAGTAATATAGGATGTCACTGGAGATAATGAGGCACATCAGCCAGCCTTAATATCTCCAAATTCTGTAAGCGAAGCCTGGTTGGCTTTGACAGTTATTTCCCATTAATTCTTCAATGTGTTATTTTCTGAAGTAATGAAGCTTTCCAGTCAGTGTCAGAATCTCGCATTGGGGAATCATTTGCACCTCATATTATTTTGGCTTTTGGTTGGTTTGGAGTGTATTTCTGCAAGAATTTCCCCTCTGTCTGTTTTTGGGGGGTCGTTCTGGCGCTGATAGAAAGGCGAGAGGGGGTCTTCAGGCAGATGAGGAGGAAATGAGCCCTGACAAGTGCTGGCTTGAATGGCGGAGGTGACATGAGCAGGGGGGCTTCCTCGTCTGTCCGTTGGTCTGTCCCTCTCCAAATTCTTATCTGATCTCACTTCATATGTCATTAACTGGGTGTGAGGATAGGCCAAACCTTATTTTCAAACCCGCCTCCACCATGTTCATGACAGAATGGGCTGCTTGTCATTGCTGGAGCCTCCTTGGCAACATGAGACAACCACTGATTGCTGTGAGAGGAACATTTTGCCTTTTTTTTTTCAGTGCCTTTTTTTCAGTTGCTTTGCTGCCCAATGTGCTTCCTGTCTCAGTGATGTCTTGGCAACTTTTTGACTAAACACATCACTTCCCTTGAAAAAAAAAAACCATCAGGATTGCTAATGCTTTGGGTAGGATTTCTTCTGTGCAACAAAAATATGAGCCTGCTTGTTACCTACAGATTGCTCGTCTTATAAAACAGTGTATCATAACACTCAACTCATTCATTATTTCGCTGAATTCTTTCAAGGCAGTCTAGTTGAAAGAGGTACCTCAATGAAGTGGTGCTCTGAATCTTTTCTCCATTCCTGCCAACATAAAAGCAAGTCTGTGGGGAAAAGGAATACTCATAATTGCCCTGGAGAAAACATATGAATGATTGAAAGAATGTCTTTCTTTCACACGAGTCCCTGACAGTTTCTTTTTGTACTCTTGTGACCACCTATTGGTGACCACCTGGCAGGTGCCAGTAACACTTTTTCCAGTACCTTGAGTCATGTCGCCCTTGAGCTGTATTAACTGGTGAAAAATGTCGCTACTGTGGTGGTCAGTGTAATTATTGTTTTAATCCAGGCACATTCATAATGCTCTCTGCAGTACAGTCAGGATAATGATCCGCAGTTCACCGTTTAATTGCAAGAGATGCTTTTGTTCTAGCTTCCTCAGGGGACTTCGGTAAGCCTGCATTATTGAAGTACATCTTGCTTTTCACAATCTCTGCCTTTATTCTCTATCTTTGTGCGCAGGAATACCTACATCCCTTGTAGAACAGGCTTATATTAAGACTATATTAAGAAAATATTTAAAAAGTTACTGTCTGACAGTAAATTGATAATGCTGACAAGTGCAAGTGGCATTTGGGCTTTTTGAGAAGTTAGTTTGTTGTCATCTGGTTTATTTAAACAATAAGCTCCATTTTTAAAATGCTAGCAGTTATGTCTTCTTGCTCCCTGCTTCTCCACAAAAACATTATGTCTCTAAGTGTTTTAGCTGCTAGCCTTAAATGCTGACCTCATTTGCCAGTGGAGAGCATAAGAATAGTTCATTCTGACTTTCACTCAAACTAAAGTTCTGCAGAGCAGCCATGTAAAATGCAATGATTTTGTGACTGAGAGAGACACCTGACTTGCTCAATCACTCACTTTACATTGCCACATTTTCTATCTGTAATAAACTTTGCTAACTTCATAAGTAACACTTTTTCAGAGCATCCAAGTGAGACTAACTAAGGAGATACGTTAAATTGCCAGTTTCAGAGCTCAGACTAGTATTTTGGTACACAAACCATGCAATCAATTCTTACCAGACATTTTTCTGGAAATGCTTTGTGTCAAATAAAACATTCACTTGTCTGTTTTAATACCAGACTGGCCTGTCTCCCTGTGAGATTGGTTCTGCTTGAGGCGAGCTGACTGTTTCTTTTTCCTCCAGCTAACTACCAAGTTTCGCTGTGGCTCTGCGGTATAACAGTATTTTCAGGGAATGGTAAAATTGCAGGAAACTGGATGTGCTACTTAATGTGTTTGCAAATGTAATACTTCCTTGAACACTTACTCCTGGGCCTAGCAGGGGCACTGAAGCGAACATAAACACTGATGTACATCTGGATAGAGTGTGGGTGTTCAGGTCAAAGTTGCTGCGCTTGAGACAGCTGACCACATTTTATTGTGCTCAGATGTCCATCAGCAAATTCACCGCTTCTCTCTTTCCAACAACACAGGAAGAGGAGAAAGTTGTGGTAAAAGTTTTAATGTTATATGGTTGAATACAAAAGCAGGGAGGAAATGCTGTTCATTAGTGAAAAAAACGATCCTGTGGGTGTTTGAACA
This sequence comes from Chaetodon trifascialis, assembly GCF_039877785.1. NCBI lineage: Eukaryota > Metazoa > Chordata > Actinopteri > Chaetodontiformes > Chaetodontidae > Chaetodon > Chaetodon trifascialis. The sequence goes on along the minus strand of NC_092064.1, from coordinate 24,821,079 downwards.
CTAAAATGTGAAACAGAATAGAAAGACCATCGCATTTGTTTAATTTAGAGCTTCTGTACTTGAGGAAATTCTCGGTTATATTTAGAATTCATCATTTAATCGTCAAGTATATAAAATGTGAGAACTAATGTGACACAAATTGTTTTTAAATTGCTTTCATTAACAGTACAAAACCCCAAAATAGTAAATTTAAATTATATACAATAGAGAAAAGCAGCAACTTCTTATTTTTCAGAAGCTGAAACCAGGGGATGTTTGGCATTTGATAAATTACTGTCAGTGGGTTAATCAAATTGCTCCAGCAGTACTTTGTTTATGTCAGATAGCTGTGGAATAGTAATGAAATTATTATCCAAATGTTTTAGACAGTTAGTGCTGTATGTTTCTGAAGCTGTCCAAGCTTTTGAAATCTAGAAGCTTGTTGCAGTGACAGGTGCAACCACCAGCCAGTGAGATTTTGAAAAACATGCAATTGGAATTCTTTCTTGGTAGCTGGCTGTTATGTGGGTGCCACGTGATGAAGTAAGCAGTATTTCCAATGCTTCAGCGTGACTGTAAACGGTCAGCGCAAGCCGTGATGCAGCCATGCAGAGTGTTGGCTGTGAAGTAAAAGCTGTGAGAGATAAAAGTCGGCTGGAGGGGTTTCCTGCCCACATCTGGCAAGGAAGGAAGATGGGCTTATATGGCTCTCTCATGGGACATTTCATTAGTGCAGTCTGTCTGCCAGACTGTCTGCTGCAGGTGAGGCAGACCTCTCAGCACTGTTTCCAAGTTTCTATGAAAGGGTGTGAGTGTAGTGAAAGGAGACAGAGACATGGAGAAAGAAAACAGTGCAGAGTCTCCAGAGGGACAGTCGGCCTCTGGCAGCTGTGACAAAACTCCGACTCAGCAGCTGGGTCCAGCTGTTGATCCCTCCTCTAACATCTATCGTCTGACTCTGAGGGGTGGGATCAGCTTCACTCTTCCTGTGTCTTCGTATCTGTTTGTCTCTCTTTACTCTTTCACCTCGGCTATCCAGACTTTCTTATCTCTTCCCACGTCCATTTCCCACACTATTGTGTCCCCTCCATGATCCAATTTCACCTCTTCACTTCCCCTTGTTTCCCTCCGGAGTGGTGACATGTGGATCGGAGCAGGTGAGAGCAGCACATCTTCCTGCTTGTGGATGCTCAGGCCTCCCTAGAGTGATGTGAACATGCTGCCTTGTGGGTCCCATTGAGACCAGGCCGAGGCTTATCCAATTTGATGATGCAAGAAAGAAATGGGTGTAAATTACCAGCAGAGTGAAGTCAGACTGCAGATGTGTGTGCCTTCACAGTCGCATTGTCGCAGTGTTGGTTCAGGCTCAAGAGGAGCAGTTTTGCTTGACCTTTGTAAATAGAGACAATTATTCACTTTGCCTCCCTCCTCCTTTGAGACGACTGAATGGGAAGGGGGAGTAGACTGAGAGGCTTGCTGTGATGAGGGCTGCCAGGCCTTCTGTTCTCACAGCCCGTGGTCCCCCTGCACATGTGCAAGGCAGTTGGCACTTCTAAACAAGCTGGGCATCAGGAAGCATCATCTGCTCGTGATATTCATTCAGTTCCAAAGCAAATCTGTGCTAAATCATCCATCCAGTCCCCTGCTGTCCATAAGAAGCCACCAGACTGGAAAGCAGACGCTGAGTGACAGCTTGCCAGGTAACAAAAATCAGTAACCAGGAAACTAGATCCAAACAAACAGCAACAAATAACTTTTGGTGTGATGATGAAGTGCAGGTATTGTAATGGTACACACTGGCCAGCATGTTGTATTTTACATTCATGAAAAAACTGCCTCTTTCTAGAAAAGCATGCACTATATATACACAGCCCTAAAATATCTTAACCACTAAGCAAATTGTCTCCATATCCAGAACTTGACTGTTACAAAGAATGCATCGCTTTTGTCTGCCAGCAACCTCAGCCCCTCTCTTTTGCTCCAGCCTTGCTGCTGCACTGACTGCCAGTTGAAATAACGATTGAGAAGAATGTTACTGAGCCCAACAAGCTCATGGAAACAGTGGAGCAATCAGTTACAGAGCGTGTGGTCAGATCATCCTATTTCTGCTCCCAATTAGATCAGTTTCGGTTTACGACGAGGTCTGATTAGGGCTGTGAAGGTGGCTGAGCGTAGGCAGTCTACCTCAGCTCCCCCGTGTGAGAAATAGGTGATAGGAGGTAGTGTTTCAGGGAAGAAGTGGTAAAAACGTGGAAACATACAAAATACAGGCCAGAGGTAAGAATTCCAAAGCCAAGGCTATCTCTCTGTGTGGTCAGGACAATGTGGGACCGACACTGACACTGTTAGAGCAGGATGTTTGGCAGATGCAGTAATGACGCTATGAAAGCCCTCAGCTCTAATTAGTGCTTAGGGCTGCTATTGAACCTAAATGCTTTTTTGGTACTGACTGAAAGTTGACAAGGCACAGTGTACTGAAAAATGCTTGCTCAGATTTGTATTCCCCCTCACGTATTCTTTCATCATTTTTTTCTTGTTTTTTTGGCATTTTTAGTTTGTGTTTTATTTAACCAAAGCTCTTGCATGGCCGCTTGTTTTATGACAGAATTTATCATTTGAAGTTTGGTACTTTTCTCAATCAAGAAGTTATATTCTTACATTAAAAAATGATTTTAGATATCGTACTTATTCAAATGATACGCAGCCCTAAAAGCTCTGGAATGATACACTGATTAATCAATTAGGTTACATTTATCAATTTTTATAATCACTTAATCATTTAACAAGTAGAAAAAGCCAAATATTTTCTGGTACTTGTACCTGGCTCAGTACTAGTGAGTAAGTAGTTTTAAGTAGTAGAAGTAGTTCTAAGACAGAGTAAAAGATAGCAAGAGAGAGAGAGAATGGAGAATGAGGTTTGTGGGGTGAGACGCTCCACTTTTACATTGTGGTTACCCAACGTTGTCTGTCTTGACTTCAGACAGAGAGGCACCCAGGCCAGCTCCAACCAGACTGCCAGTCTGGGTGCACTGATGCTCCATGGTGGTCCTCCCTCACACTGTTGGTTGCATATCTTGAAGCGTTCGCCACATCTCCCAGAAGCGCCTGTTGCGTTGTAAGGGAGGACATCTGTTATGCCTTATCTATTCTAAGGTAATGCATTCACCCTGCAGATTAGTTCAAATGAGGAGACAACTGCTTAGCTTAATGCTGAGTGCTAGGAGGTGATTAAAAGATTGAGCTGGGGGAACTAATTACCACAGGGTTGTGTGCCTCATCAATAAGGCTAATTTGGTCTGGTGCTGCAGAGTTTGTGTTGATAGTGGTGTGCTGCTTCTTTTAACCAGCGTGTTGAAAGGCCAAATCTTTGTTTAGATTATTGTGTATAGCCTGGTGCTGTGAGGAGCCTGGAGGCAGAGCAGGGAGCAGTGGGACTCTCTGTTGTAATTAGGCAGAGCTGGTATGCAGGAGTGCAGGACCCAAGATGTGTGATGTGGCATCAGAAAAGGCGAACAAAACGCCAGTGACTGTAGGGTGCGTGTCTTGATGCAGACGGGGTTTTAGGATGGAAGAACTTCTCTAATCAGTTCCCTGAGTTCCTCCCAGTTCGTTTCACCAATGCATCTTGTGAGATCCAAAGCATCAACACAGGAGACTCAAGAGCAGGGAAATTTATGAAGCAGATATTACTTTGGCTGTCCAAGGCCAAACTAAAATGATGCACATCAGTGCACCTTTCCATTCCAGCGTAGGTTGAAGGCTGGACATGCAGCCAGTCTGATCCAGATGGAGCAGAACTGTATTGAGTTGCAGCACCGTGGAAAGTGAAGTGAAGAGTACTGAGCGAACATTTTTGTGTTTTTGCTCTGAGTGGCCTGTGTCCACTGTAAGGCTGATCACCCTCAGAGGAAGTATGAAAAAAACACTTTATGTTTAAGTTCCCAGAAAAAGTGTGTATTGTCTGCAGTGTCCTCGGCAAAGTCAACCCACCACTCAAATCGATGCAGACAGGGAGCCGGTCAGTGCAGTAGCCGGGATAATGGAGAAACAAGTTGTTGATGCTTTCAACAAGCCAATTCATCATCGGCAAGGCATCCAGACATCTGGTTTCAGAAGCCGTCTCCAAAACCTGGCTGTGTCTTTATTGAGAATCCCTGGAAATGATACTTAATATATTTCATCAGACCCTTGATGGAACTACAAAAGCATCATATCCCAGGTGCATTTCTGTCATGTGCTACAGGATACTGTATCACCTCGTCTGGAACCATCTACGCTTCTTTACAATAAAGTAATCTTTTCAGTCACCTGTTCTCCGGTAACGCTTTCATTTTTTTGTAGGAGGGGGGGTTGAGCACAGCCTTGCTCTCATGTGGTGGGCGGCGCTCTCATGTAATCTCTCTGAGGAGGCCTGTGAGGGTGTGCAGATGTGAGTGATCTAGGTTTGCAGATCTGTGCAGCTCTTTGGTGTGATGCCTGGATAGCTACAGATTCACCTGCTGCCAATTTTTACTATTAACAACTTATTGCTTACAGGACCTGATTAGCGCAGACAGATAATATTAATATTAATAGAGCAATTTTCCTTTGCATGTGAAGTCACAGCATGCTTGAATAACACAAGTTTATTCTAGGATCTGACTTGGACTGGGTGGTTGGACTTCTTAACTCTTTAGTAATTCAGGAAAGGTCAATGAATGGCTGCTTCAGTGTTTTGTGTCCTTTCTGCTTCCCACTCACAGATTTCAAGTACAACCAACTGCTGGTAGCTGAGCAGCACCTAGGCACCTAGGTTGTGAGGCAGAGGAGAGAAATGTTCCACTCAAATTTTCATTAGCATTTTCCCAGTCCACTGGTACTGAGAACTGTCACACTTTCAATCATGGGCCTGCTGATCTAATGTCTTCACGATCAAAGTCTCCTGACAGATTTGCCAGCACTGTGAATAGGCTACAGGACACAGGCAGTTTCATCATCACAAGTGTAACAAAAGCTTTGATTAAAAATAAATGCTGTTCTCAACCCAGGGGAAGCCATTGAGTGATGTTTAAAGTTGATTTTGACAACATCTGAAAGGTTCCCTGGGCTCCATCCAGTGGGTGTGTGGTCTCCAAAGCAAACAGAATGTTTGATAAGATGGTTGCGTTCTAGTCTCTTACTTATTGTGCTATGGGATAGATAATACCCTCATGCAGAAACATTCATTTCATGGTCATGTAAAACTTTCTCGGATTGTACATTGTAATTCCAGTGCATCTCTAAAATGGAAAGCTCAGCGCTGCGAGCGTCCTGTGATGTTCATGGTAGTTCTCTCCGCCGCTTTAGAGATGTCACTCATCAGTGCGCCTGAAAGAAATAAAAATGTCTGACAGGAAATTTGACTTTAAACATCCTAACTCTGCCCACATGGAAGCACAAAGCATTTCATTTATACCACTATAATTTGAGTGTTTGAGTTTTAGTTCAAGAAGTTAAATGCACTGTCACAATGCTTTGGCGGCCACCTTTTCAGTGTGCAGTAATGTATTGAGTACATCGTGACTGTGCAGGGGAAAGATGAGAAAATAATTAGGCTCCTTTTCTGCCTTTAAATCTCAGCCTGTTTCAGTCAGCGCTCTTCCCCTGTCACCATTCCCGTCATCGCCGCTACTGCACCATTTTTTATTTATGGGCCTTCGCTTCCTTGTTTTTCTACCTCAAGCATACTAATTCTACACTCTAATAGGCTTAGTGGTATCCATGCAATTTTTATTCTCTTATAAATACGAAGTCATCTTTGAAATATCGCCCCCTCCACATGAAATGAACTGCACAGAAGTATTTTGCTCATATAACCTTTCTAACTTAACAAGAGGCAACTTTTTATCCTTTAAGAAAAAAAAGCTAAATGTTTCAGAGGGTAGTCAGGAGAAGTTTTCTGCAGACTCCTTCTGTTCTGCTTGTGTATTTCTGAAAGGAGGGCTTTCTTTGAGAGACTCCTCGAGCCTCTCTCCCTCCTGCAGTTCTGTACATGAATTGTAAACAGGCTGTTTAAGTGTGAAGTCACCCTATGCCCTGTTGCTTCCGCTCTTTATTCATCACACTAACACACATACACATAGAAGTATGGTGAATGTTTTTGCTAAAGAGCTGGGGGAAGGGCACTACTGCTGTTGTGGGACTGGGCCAAGCTCTGACTCGCACTGCAGAGAGTAATTTCTGCAGGAGAGATACAGCAGAGAAGATATTAAAAAAAAACAAACAAAACAACACTTTTTAGTCAGGCCAGTTTTAAGTGTAGTTTTATTATCCATGATATAAAGCTCAACAATTTGCTAACATTTCAAAAGTGATCATTTTGGCCTGTCTCTAGAAATTTCTCTAATGACCTTCAGCTATTCATTATGTGTGAAGTTTCAGTTTTTACATTTTAAAATTGAGAGTCAAGAAAATAATAGGAGTGATGATGCTGAATGAAAAAATCTAAGCAGAAGCAAGGACAGTACTCTGACCTGTGCTCTATTGAAGAGGCTGAAGGAAGACAAGTGGAAAATGATTGAAACAAATGGGGAATGCAGATGGAGGAAGAGTGAGAAAGAAAGCAGATGCTGAGAGGGAAAAGGAGGCGATTTACCTCATGCAGCGTGCGTGCAAAAGTGGCGTGTAGATGAAGCTCAAGTGGTGGTTTGTTGCCATGGCAATATTGGGAAACAAGGGAGGGGTAAACAAGAAACCCCGTCGATTTCACGGGCAAATCATCATCTGAAGGGCCTGTTTTTCCGTTGTAATTGCGGTGGAGTATTTACGTGCTAGGACAGTCCCTAAATGAATGGTGCAGAGGTGAACACATGAAACCTTGAACGCTCAGCTGCTCTTTGACTTTCTTTATTTTCAAGGGACTGGACTGTCAAGAGTTAAGCTGTCCTTCTTTTCAGAGTTCATCACTGTTTCTTTTTGGACTGTCTCGCTGTCTTGGCTATCACACGACATTATCAACACATCCTAGAGGTCTGGGGAACATGTAGCAGGGTCTGAGGATGTTTGTTTGGAGATAGAAACATCATGATCACTTGGCTGGAGAAGGTACATTTGTCCTGGTGTATAAACACAGAGTATAAACTGAGCTATCCGATGAATCTATATTGTATATCAACTGAGGTTTTCATTTGGAGGGGGAATCAGGGGGGTAGCAGAAGGCTGAATATGTTTATTCAACATGTTCGCCCTCCTCAACCCCCCCACCCTTGCATGTTGTTAGTGGCTGGGCCTCTGCATCTGTCATAGAGGACAGACATGGGGGGAGAGTTCACAAGAGTTCCCAAACTCCAGCTCTGCTCAGACGTCTTTGTGCATGCTTTTTGTCTCGCTGCAGGGACTTCCCTTCACCCTGTCCCTCCCAGCTCTCCTGGGTTCTGATAACAGATGGTGGGCATCCTAATGAAGTGCCAGCGTGATTAGACTGAGTTCACCCTTCTTTTTCCACTCGGAAAGGAAGCGATATCAGTCTAAAAAACACTTCCCTCCAGAAACAGACTCATCCCACTGGACTGTGCCGGACTGTTGCTTACGTTCGGCCTTTATCTCCCACAGTTGAGCCATGTGAAGAAACAAACTCAAACCTGTTATCTCTGAGCGAACAAAGCCTATGTGGGCACACTGGTCAACATCATAAAAACTCTATGAGCTTTCAGCTTTTGCTGCACTGATCAGAGTCTGTCTGAGGAAAGTGGATGTGTTTTCCTGAAATCCAAAACGGAGAAATCTGCCTCTCTGATTAGTGGAGACACTGTAGTTTCACCCTGTTAGTCAAAATTGAATTCTGGTGTGGGGTCTGTTTATTGACAGGAAATAATCACAGCACGACAGGAAGTGATTAATTAAAACTTAGTGGACAAATGCAAATGTTTTGAAAGTACAGCAGGTACAGTGCTGCAATCTCCAGTGATGCTGCAAACTGTTAACCAAGAGCAGTTCACTGATGTCACACTGCTGACATAAAGTAAAGAGTAATCATTTCTATTATTTGGCAAAATAACAGTCAACGTTTCTTTGCAGCTTTAAGGTTTTTCCTGGCTTGTAGCTGAAGCAACTAGACAATATCTGTGAAATGTTACAGCTAAACTATTTCCCCCCTCTGTTAGACATACAACTGGACTTACAAAACTGAATAAAATCTGTGTGATGCATTTGAACATGAATAAAATATCTAGAAACTTTGTGTTTTGTAAGAGGATGAGAGAGATAAATTGTGCAACAGTTTGCGTGCCAGTGTGTTCTTTTCCCAGTCTGGGAAGGTGGGACAAAGCTGCAGGATTTGGCCCGTGTTTGTGCAGTAGGAGAAGGGTGCATCAAGATGAGGCCAAAGCACACAACTGAAAAGATTTTTGGCCTGGACATACATAGAGACAATGCTTCAATCACAACAGATGCATACTTAGGGAACTGTGGGATCTGAAAGCAATCCATGGTTTAATTGACCTAATTCTTCTGTGTGTGCTTACAATTGAGCCAAAGTCATAAAATTGGCCTGCTAATGATATTATATGACTGAACAAGTACTTGAAGATGGGAGCTTAGTGAAGGAAATTGGGTTATGTTAATGCAAGGCACCCCTACACGCTTAAGCAGTATAATAGAGAGAAGACAACTAAACAAACAAAATTCAGTGTGATGGCAAGTAGGGGCAGATAGGCTAACTAAGTGTGAGTGAGCAGAATTGTCATTCACCCAATGCAACAGCTCATTCAGTTTTAGTGGCTGTTTTTTAAGTAGTGGGAGACTTGGGCCAATGGGGGGGACTCCTGCAAGATTTTTCACTGTCCACATCCTGGTTTGGCTTGTGTTCTGTCTGAAGGGAAATGAGGAATGCTGTCCTTTAGGTCACAGGCCATGATTATGGGAATAAGTGTATGAAGAAAGAGGTACTTACAAAAATGGTCCCAGTGGATATTTTGTGTAGCTGTGGCAAGCTACACAGTTGGCATTGCGACTTCCAGGCCTTTGTAGACCATTTTAAGCACTTAGGTCATTTGTTATTTTTTAGAGAGCCTCCTCTCATCTGTAGGAGCAGTGCTACCATTTGGAGCACTAGTGCTTTGTTGAAATTGCCACTTTTGAAATGCTCAGCTGATTTATTATAAACCATATTTAAGTGGTTCAGTCTATTCCTTAAAGTGAGTGAGTTCATTTCTCATAATCGCTTTGTGTTTGCGGAATAGAGCAATTTAAATGACCTTACCAGTATGTTTTCAATCAAATGTTTACTTCTTAACCACAGATCTTGCACACTTGGAACAATTTTGGTGACCATTTTCGAATGGCTGTTCAGATGGTAACAGTTAATTGTACAGTGTATCTGATATTGATTTACTGATCTACTCAGTTATACTTAGATAAAATGAAAATATGCCATTGAGCTTGTGTTGTACTTTTTCAATAAGATATGCTTAAGGACTTAGGCTTCCCTAACCCATAGGGAACATAGGGCTGAGGCTCTCCCACCACCTGCCCAGGTAAGTATAGGGTGAGCTAAACAGAGAATAACCATCAGCATCAAACAACGTAATAGAAGATCCTTACCCATCTTCCTTCACGTTAACAGTGGCCAGCCCTTCCCTGCTAAATGACTCAAACCTGTTTTCACTCTCCCTGATTGAGCGGCCGATCATCCCTTCCCACTTCCCAGCAGAACAACAACAAAACAATGTCATGCACAAAAGGGCAAAACCCTTTCAGCAAACCATAATGCTGTGAAACAACAGTACAAGAAGCAACTCAAACACGTGTGTGTTTTCACACAGCCTCACCACAACTCTCATGATTTGTTTCATTGTACTTTTCACCTCTGACCATAATTACGTTTCTTCTCTTTTTGGAAATGATGATACTGTTGGCATTCATCCTGGCAGGTCATTTTTGACCCGTGTCTGCATTTAGCTGTGTTAACAACCTTTTTTTCTACATTGCAAGACAGAGAAATACATATAATGACTTGTCATAATAAAAACGAAATCATTATTGTTCTTTTCTTAAAAATATATTACAAAGAAACATTAAGCTATGTATCTAATAGTATTGAAAATACAGTGATTTTCTACCCATATTGTGTGTTTTAAGGTTTAGAACATGCATTGGGTTGAAAAGTCCAGTTGTCCTTGGGGTCTTCTTTCTACGCTGGAGACTCGCTGCTTATGAGTCATAACATTATGTGATTTTGCAGGAGGAGAGTTTCTCTTTCATGAGCTCTCCTAACTGGCAAACAACTGCAGCACTTTTGATACGACCTCTCCTTTATTGGTGCAGCTCTTAGTGCTTCGCCTTCTGTGAAGTTCATTACTGGTTTACAGTATATAATAAGCCTTATTAATTCGATCCCAGTGGTACTCACTCCTCTGCTCAAAGGGGTGAGTGCATGATTTGGTGTGGTCTCCCCGAGGCTTGGGTGGTATGGTGAAAGGGATTAACGGTGTGACGTCAGAGCGCTCTGACTGGAAAGAGTGGCATGATATGCTCACATAGCTGTGTTCACGCTGGACAGTAGGTTAGTTTCCAATCCCTGCTTAAGCTTGGGAATCTTCAGATGTGGGCACTGAAGGAAGCCAGTGGAAATGAACACCGTGGCAGTGGTGTGCTCTGTGGATGAGAGAGAGGAAATTGCTTGCTCATACAGCACCAAACTAATTCAGGGTTTTCAAATCCTTTCCAGGCTCACCAAAGAAGAGTTTATTATATAACTCACTACTTTTGTTTTCTATTTCTTTGCTCATTAGATATACAAAAACAAAGAACAGAGGCGAAACAGTGTTTCTCTAAAGCGGAGTGTCAGACAGGATTGATGGATCAACCATTTCCCCATATCCATGCTATTCTGCAAGGTAAATTATTCAAATGAATTCAAGTCAGCCAGGACAGCTCATAGAATACTTTGTGTGAAACGCCTTTTTTGAGATACAGAGCGCATTTAGCTATGGTTGTTAGCAGAGTGATGGGTGATGCTGAGAGGAAAGCAGATTGGTTCGAAATAAATCAAATAATTCTTTTATCTCATGCCAAGGACCCTCTGACTCTTGACTTTGCCTTTTGTTTCAAAAAACTTTGCCTGAAGTGCTAAAGAAGTAGAAGTAGTTCTACACCTGTAGTCCTATTTAAGACCTTCTGTTCATTTTTCACCCTCATGCTACTTACTGTAGTTACTGTTTGTTCTCGCTGTGGTAACCCAACCAAGGTTTTATTTATTTAAGTGCATCAGTATCCTTGTTGCAATGTTTCTTTTAACCTAGACTGCTAATGTGAAGCGAGGGTCTCTTTAGAAGACCAGTCTAGACCCCTCCTCACTCTGTGCGCTTACTGTTGCCAGGCTGTGAAAAAATGCCGGAGGAGTTGCCACAATGTGCTTGTATAGAATGGCTTATGGCACAAACACGGCACTGTCTGTGTCTGTAGGGACTGTTGATGTGGGACAGCTGCTTTATGATGGTAAACTCCTTTCCTGAAAGCTGAGGACCCCCTGCTAACTCGCCAGCATAACCACATTGTACGTGAATTGACTCAACATGTTGGATTAGCTGGTTAAATACAGTGATCCTTTCCCTCAAAAGTACAATCCTGACATTTAGGGCATTAGAATACCAACAAAGACTGTTCAATCTTTCTCAGGGCTTTCTTTTCTTGTTTATTCTTGGCCCAGTGTGAGGAAGATAGCAACCTGCATGTTAATTATGCTTCTCAGTGCCATTCAGGTTACATGTTCAGATTAAATCCAAGCTTGATGGAGACAAAGTCGAGAAACTGGACAGTTTTTTTGGTGTACAATGCCTCTGTTGTTGATACAGATAAATAACTTTTGTGCATTTGGGTTAAAGCACTTTGAATATATATACTTCATGGATTCTGCCAAACCAGTGACAGGGAGCTCTTGCCATCTTGGCAAGTGCCTGCGCAAAATAAATACAGCAAGACAGAAAGGGAAAAAAAGCAAGTGAATATTGGGATCCAAACCAGAAACCAAGCCGTGTAGGTTTTTTTAATTTTCCTCTGTCATGCACACAGGCTGAAACACATCTCAACACCATGGAAGAAGAGGACGGCGGTAAAGAGATAGACAGAGAAGGCAAAAATGGAGAGCTGAAAAAAGAGAGCTAGAGAGGTCTGAGTAGGGGAGAAGAAAAAAAAAAGAAAGCGAGAAAATGGAATAAAAATAGGCCCATGATGGAGCTGGTGTCTCGATGAGGCAGCCCACTAACCTCAGAGGCGCCACACTCCCTGGCTTATCCCAGCCCAGTGAAAAGGAGGGGCCACACCACAGATCTTTCTGACTGCCAAGGCTCCAGCGCCAGGCCGACTCTCTCTCTCTCTTGCTCTGTCTGGTCGTGGAGGGGCCAGGCATCTAAGACTAACGCAACAAAGCATGGCTCCCCTCTGGATGACAGAGCAATGTCTCCTGTTTCAGAGGATGAGCGGTGACGAGCTCTCACCCAGGTGTCACATCAGACCTGCAGGGGTTTTTTTTATGCGTGACTGCTGGGATGGCTCTGTTGGTTTAGCAAAGTTAGTGACTCAGTGTGGGAGCTGGTCGCTACTGAGTCAGAAGCCTGACATGTGAACTTCCAAGGCAATATGACTGCATGCTGCAGTGGAGGTCACATCAATCACAGCAAGTTGGGGGCCAGCAGAGCAGACATGAACCTGGTAGGAGGTCACTGACCTGGGAGTGAAATTCCACAGGTTTACCTTCACTTCCTGCTTTCCAGTCCTTTCCAGCGGCACGGCTGCTGAAAATGAGAGCATAGTAGACAAATTGAAAATGTGGGTGATGCACCCGACCATTAAATTGAGCAGTTTGAAAAATCAAATCACAGTCCAGACTTCTGATCTGTATAATTTGCAGTAGCCTTGATCTTGTACACCTGTACAGGATATCAGCTGTCTGAGGAGGCAAGGGATTGTCCTTTTTTTAAACCATGTTTATGCCACAGAGATTCATTGCAAGTAAAATCGGATTAGTTCTTCTGAGTCTGATCTGTCAGGAAGTCTACGCTGTCATCTGGGAAATACTGACAGACAGAGAAGGGAAGAGACCGAGACAGCTCGACATGCTCACTCATCTGGTGGATATTCAGAGGAAAAATATTTTCATAACTGTTTGAAATTTTACATATTAAGTGGATTAAGGGGATTGTACACACATACTTTTCCCTCAATTGAAAAAGAGAACATCTGGATTGCATTAGTTGTGTCTTATAGAGACTGTTGTGCTACTTTCGTTTTGACACTTCATAGTCAAAGAAGTGTGCGTAAAATATGATCAAATGCAGGGGGTGTTTTATTGTTTGTTTTTTTTTTCCTTTTTGCATCTTCCTCTCGTAAGCAAGTATATACAGTATAATTAGATGGCCAAGATTTGGAACCTATATTTTCCAAAGCCACAGAGGTTTGAAATTTGCTGAATGGTTGCATTGCTCAGTTATTCTATATGAGGAATTTGTAAGTCGAGTCTTCCTTTTGTTACCAAAGCAAGATTACTTCCTTTTGCTCCAGAACAACAATGAAATGTTCAAGCACTGAAGTAGAATGTATTCTTTTTCAACCTATTCCTTTGCAGTTTTATTCACAAGTTAATATAGAAGTATATTTAATATAGATGGATGTAGTTTATATTGTAGGGTGTACTACAATGGCTGCAAAATCACCGTAGGTCATATAGACACACACTTTTTGGACAGGGTTGAATAGATGTTAATAGTAGTTTAAATGTCGTAATATCTCAAAACACTAATTGTTTTGTTTGAGAAGGGGATATATGAGTCAAAAAAGGTAGGCGAACCATCCCATAAAGATGATGATAGTATAGCTCACAGGAACAAGTTTCTACCACAGGTGAGCGTAGTGGGAGGTATGAAAATGCTTTTCCATCCTGCTACAAACTGTATTTTCCATTTCCTCTGAGACTCACATCACCCAACAATTAAGACCAAATGAAAGCCACAAGACAGTGCTAAAAACATTTCTGTGAAGCTTTTGTCAAGAGTTGATTTTTCAGTTTGTCTTTGAAAATGGTTAACTTCAGAATACCTTCAGTACCACAAAATATGTTGCTTTAGGCAAACAGTATTTTTTATTAAAAAATTCTCATTATTGGCCCATTTGGAGCAAATTAAGTTTCATTTCTGTCAATGTTACACTGGTGTTCTTTATTTAGTGTGGTCTGTGATAACACTCAAGAGTGTAGAGTTATAGCTTTATTCAAAACCGCCCAGTTTGCACTCTAAGACCTTTTCATCTGGTAGCAATCTCCCCGTGAGCAGTTTCAGCCACCAAAAGCCCAATCCATCAGCCACTGTCATGTGCCGCAATGAAATGTGAAAGGGAGTGTAAATGCAGAGAGGCATAATGTTCTTTTAAAATGGAAAATACCAGTTTAAACTTCATTTGTGCACAATTACATTTTGGAAGAACAGGAAAATAAGAAAATCAATCCAAAATTCCCCTTATTCATTTCAAGATGAACACTGAGCATTCAGCACAACATGTTTTCCCTTTTTAAACTTGCTGCTTTGTCATTACCGTTAAGATAACAGTGGGATTATAGCTAAATGTGTTGATTTCATTCACAGCAGACTGGTTTTAATTGGTTCCTCTTTCATGTTTTATGAGACTGTCACCACAGTGTGTTTGGGTTTGATGCAGAAAATGAGCAGCAGATTGCATAAACTCCAATGCAAACAGGGAAAATAGGTGCTGTGTGCATGCAATGCAAGTGATTGTTGCCAGATTATATGCACCATATGTATTTCTTTCAGAGAGTAGACCGTATTTCCTTTTTTTATGAATTCCTCCCAAAGTCATCACATAGTGCAGCCGTATTTACCTACGCCAGTTAACTGGTTCCATGCTTTTCAGTTCAAATTCTCTTGAGCCAGTGGACAGATGATAGCAGCACAGCAGGTCAAAGAAGGACAGGACAGCCTTCAGCTATCTCCCACACATAAAACAAATCATATCCGCTCAACTTTAAAGAGTAAGACCAGGGATAAAAGGTAATATTAACTGTCTGTCTAAACAGATGAAAAGCGGTCTAAGGGCATGCAGTCTCCTCGCTCCTGCCCCGAGCAGCGGGCACACAGTCAACGCTGCAGCGCGTCCCCACATGAAGGTCAATGGAGGGCTGCATCGTGGGATTATGGGATGCAGGATATCTGCCCTTACTAGACCGAGAAAAGGAAATGAGAGGTGTCTAAATAAAGCCAGTTAAAATGAGTCAGAAGAAAAGTGAACAAGCCTCTTGCTTCATGCGCTTGTGGTTTGAGATGAGATGAAGTTATGCACCGAAAAGGATAAGAGAGAGAGAGAGAGAGAGAGAGAGAGAGAGAGAGAGAGAGAGAGAGAGAAGCAGAGAAAGTGAAAGAAGAACACGAGGGAGAGCAAGAGAGGCAATCTTGCAAATCACAGCTGTTGGAAATACAAATCGACTCAGTTTTTTCAACGTTATTGAATATCTCCTGTGGAGGAGTGAGGGCTGCAGGGTTAAACTGTCCTTTTGACAGACTAAAGCTAGAGTTTGCTGATTATTTATTTTACTCTGGTGTACTGCATTGTAATATTTAACTTCAGATAATTTAATTCGATTGATACATTCAGAGACAAACAAATGGCAAGATTCAGGTTAAATCTGTTGACCATCAGCTGCAGGCGACCCGGGTCAAGAATAATCAGGAACGCATGGATTGTATGTTATCACATCACAACGTGTTCCAGAGTTTGAAACCCGCAGTTTAACTGAGTAACAGTAATTGTCAGGGAGGACCAAGCTGTCTGTGCTATGTTTTTATTTGTTGCTTTGAACGCTGTGGTTCTGCCTAATCTGTAGTTTTCATGTAAGTGTCTGTTCACATTGGAAAGTAAAGCAGACACAAAATAGCAGCTAAATCCTTTCTTCCTTCTTAACTATGCTAACAGTAATCTGTGGAAGTTACATTGAGATGCTGTATCAAATCTAATTTATGCTTTCATAGTCATGTCACAGGAAAGACATAAAGACATGTCAAAGACAGCACCTGTGTTTTATGTTCAGAAAATAGTGACAGAAAATTCACATCTTCATCTTGTTCTATGATTAAACAGCATGTCTTTGAAGTTTGAAGGCCTAAAACCATGATTGCATCAGTTTAGCTTTTAGGGTGCTTGTTTCTGTTTCTTGTATTTGTACGTTTCACCAGAAATGACTGTGCCTGCACAGAAAACATGGAAAAGATTAAGAACCTGACCAGCGCTCTATGCTGAGGACACCGATCAACCTTTTTGGCACTCTTTGTTTTCTCATTTACATAACTGTGAGTGGTTTTACCAGTCTGAAGTGAGGCCCAGCAAGTAGCTAACAGTAAGCAGCTGCTTCTCATCTTTCTCTACAAGCATGTCTGTTATGGCTTCGCTCTGATTGGGTATCACATAACCCCCTTGTATCTCCTGAGCCCTTTGAGACGGAGCTATATGCACAGGCTGTTTTATTATTGCACCACAGAGATCTCTACGCTTTAAAGAGTAACTCATGGCAGAATTTGTTTTAAATGTGTATGTGTCTGGATAATTTAATGTTTTGTTAAGTAGACTATAAACAGCATAGGTGTAAAGAACGGGGAAAAAACACCTGTACATTTAATCGAGAGTGAGAAAATGTAAGGTTTGTTTTCAACTACAAATGTATTTGTTTAATCTGAGGGTTATGTATCGCAATAATAATGCAGTAAAATCTGGCATGTCAGAAACACTGCTTTATTAAATTCATATTGAATTCAAGAGTTCAACCACAGCCAGAAGGAAACGCAACTTTGTGAACTCTGTTGTGTAAGTTCACCATTATTGGGCAGCAACGGCTCAGCCACCATTCAACATGACATCTCCATTTCCAGTGATCCCATCTTGCTGAGAGCTTTTCTCCCTTTTCCTCTTGTCAGGGGTTACTTGCTGAGATATAAACCTGGTCTCTTGCCAGATTCAGGCTTATATCTATTTCTCTGTTTTGGAAGCTGGCCCTCTCCGTGGCTGCTCCACTTCCCGCATCCTGCGCGACAGTCCTTAGGTTGTTTGTGAAATGGAAGTAGAGCAGGACTCCTCTGGGACGTAACTAAGTAGGGAAGGTCTGTAGCCCCCTCACCTCTGTGTTCCTGTAGAGTCCCCCAGTGGCTCAGTAAACAGTGGGCTTGCTCTCCTGGTCTTTAGACTTTCTGTGTGTGCGTTTGTCTAGTAGGAGAGGGGTCTTTACGTTTGTGTGTTGAGGGTGGGCCTTTTTGCTTTTTTGCATTCGAAGTAGATGTCAGATTGAGTTAGCCCAGCGGTCTGCTGAAGTCTGGCTAGACTGGAGAACAATATTTTTCCAAGATTGCCCCGGAGTGCCAGTAGCCAAGACGAAGGGATGCTGCTGTCGAAGCTTCTGCACATTGCTGTTGTTGCTCTGCATGATCCATCCTCCATTTTTATTGTATCTGTGCAACAGGTTAAAATATGCACTTTTTCCAGTTTATAATTACACATTGTCTGTGCCAGTCTATCAGTCTCACATTACCCCTTTAACACAGTGAGCTGCAGTGAGGTTTATATACTGTTATCCTTATCTGCAGGATGCACAAGGCAGACTGCAGGAATACAGTCTGACTGAAGGGTGGTGCATTTACTGTGGGTAAGACAGTATATCTTCAACACATAATTTCTGTGGTATCATCTTTAATTGATTTCAGTTGTGCTTTGTACAGTTTCTCATATTACACCCCACTGGAGTTTCCCTCCCTGTCCCGAAGTGAAATTACCTTTCAGGCTTGTTTGAGCTCATCAAGCAGTTTGTCTTTTCTGGAAAAAATTAAAAATCCATTTATAACCAAAAAAATAAACATCTTCTTGGAGGAGACATGAGGCAGTGCTTCTACAGAGGGATATTAGGCTGCCTAATTTGTTCTCAACTAAAGATGAGGCCTGTCCCACATCTCTTGCAAAGGCATTGAATCTATAGCTTGTGAAACTAAAGAATGTGATTTTAGTAGCTGGCATGAATGAGGACTTGTTTGGTTCTGAGGTGAAGGTCCAACCAGTCCCACACTATCCATGCTATGAAATCCAATAGTTTCCAAGGTTGATTTTTTTCCTTCTTTTTTAAGCAGAAAAGGAGAAATTGTTGTGGACAATCATGCACACCTCCAGTGGCTGACTGATTCGGGTTGACTAGGTGGTTTCACTGGGCAGCTGTCTCAGCCCGGGATTGCACAATGTCCAGGTGGGAGTATCCATGAACAGGCCGAGGCGAGAGCTGCACACTTGGGTTGCCAGCCTTAGCACAAATTCCATCAACACCCACATTTCATCTGTCAGCTGCACTAATCTGAAGCCGACAGTTGTAAAAATAGGGCCATTAGATGGTAGATCTCCCCTCATTGACTTGGTCTATGGGAGTCCCCTGGTTTAATCCTGCAGTTGTTCCCCTGATTGAAAACAAATGCATCCTTCATCACTGCTGTCATCGAAACCAAAAATTCCTTAGAAGTGATTGATCTATAGATACCATTTTCACAAATGTAAAATTCATTGGTCATAGTTTGAATGAAACTTTGACACTGTTGCTTTTTCTTGTGCTGAACTAGTTATGAAAAGATAACACTACAGTATGAAATTAATTGATTGATTGATTTTTTTTTTTTTTTTGGAAACACCAGGTACTTAAGATTTGTACAATATAAGAGAAAATGTAGAACAGACAGAATTAACCTCTGGCAGTGGCAGAATACATATTTAGGCATAATTCACAAGCCAAATGCATGAAATAGTCTTTTGAGTGGCAAGAATATAAATCAGATACACTTATTCTGTTCTTGTCAGGCCACAGATCATCAGGGTGGGTAAGGCCAAGGGTCAGGGGTCAGAGGATGGCCAACAGTAGGCTCAGCAACTCTGCATGGTCTGAAACAGTAGTAAATCAAAGACATACTCACAACTCAAAGCTGTGTTCCAAGATTCTCAATCAAATCAGATTTCTCCAAGTGGGAACAAGAAGAAATACAAAACTGAGGGGGTTTCTCCCCAAGACGTCCACCTCTGCTGCGCTCCCCAGTGCAACTTCTGTCTTTTCATCTGGGTTTGGTGTGATCTGTTATATCCATCAGTCCGAGGAGGCCTGTGGCTCTTTGTATGAAGGGATATGTCAAACTGTTAGCAGCGTATGGTCTATTGGCACATAATAGCGAGCAGAGAATTGAAGCATGGGCATGAAAAGAGAAACCGCTAAAAGGCTGACAGACAAAGAGAAAAGAGCCTGCAAGCCAATAACCATGGAGACTATTTGTCTCAGCTTTGAAATTCAACAAACCCGACAAAAGGTATTAATTTGTAATTTACAGATCAATTCTGGTACAATCTCTCTCCCTTTTAAGGCGTTTAGAGGAAATACTGAGGTCAATACTGAAGCTTTGGCACTGAGATCTGAAAAGCTTGGGAGAAAATAAGGAACAAGGATGTGCCTGAATTTCTCAGGGCCCTGAATCAGATGTGACACACTTTACTTCCCCAATGACAGTGATCAGTGGAGTAACTGTGTGTTAAAGTGCAGAAAAAGTGATAGCTATAGTAATGTCTTTTAAAATGGGATGGCACCATTTGGGGACACTTAAACAGATTACACAGAGCATTTGTTCTGTGCAGAGGAAGTCACTGTGCTGAACAGAAGATGGCAAACAAATTGACTGACCCAAACGGACGCCTGGATGTCCAAATGACTCTACCAGAAACAGTAGGGGGAGAGAGAGAGGTCAAGATGCTACAATAAAACTGTTTTTACCTCTGAAAGATGTTCTTTTAAACGTAATACACAGTATCCCTGAATGCAGTGACTCATAACACCTGCCATCAACATGCAGTGGTTATATGAAAGGAGGTATTTGTTCTTTCATCCTTTGTACAGAGGCAGTGCCGTGAAGCATTAAATAAAATCTTGACATACTACTGTGAAAACTGTGGAGCCATGGCTTTGTTGGTTTATGTATGGGTGGTTTGTTCCGTTGCCTCCCGCACTTCCCAGATCCCCATCCTCTGTCCAGGCTCTATTTGGCAGTGCTCATTGTTGTGCCGCTTGTGGTGTCAAGCAGCAGGTCCACCAAAGTCATCCAGAAGCCAGGCCTAGACCCGTGAGAGAAGACTGCAGTGTGATTGGATTAGCTTTTGAGCGCCACGTTGCTTAATTAATGAAAATGACCTGGGAGCAGAGAGTGAAGCCATTGTCTGCACAGTGACAAAGTCCCTGCCCATCAACAGTATCCTTAACAGGATTTCTCAAAGTACGCCAGGCGTTCTTAATTTGTTGGCTTAGACAGCTACAGAAGGGCCCTGGCAGCTGAGATGTTGTCTGGCTTTTGCTTTGCAGTGGTGAAATTCCAAACACTGGCAGGAGTTTTTTTGGAAACAGAATTTTAAACAGCATTTGTTCCTAAAAGTCACACGTTTTGACCTCAGTGGTAGCAGGGCCTCTTCACCCATCGTCCACACTCATCTTTTAACTCTACAGCAGAAATCCAGTGAATTAAAGGTTTAGCCAGTCAGCAGCTCACACCTGCAGATTATGGCACAGCTCAATGCGTTCATTCACTCACGTGAACACTAGCTCTGCTTCACTTGATGATGTCCGAGCCCCTCCCTCTCCCCGGCCTTCTTTCATTCCTCTTCCTTTAACTTTCTATTGTAGAGGGATGTAAATGTGGGTTGGTATTATGAGGGTGACGACCCTGCAGGGTCTTCTGAGAGGTTGAGCAGAACCAGTGTGACCAGATTAATTAGCATTCCTCAGTGCCGAATGGTGCTCTCTGGAAACTATTACCTGGAATTACCTCAAATCAAAGACATCTTCCTATTATCTCAGCAGGATCAGTCAAAGCAGACCACTCTGTGACTGCCAACTAAGATGACAAAATACACAGCGCATACCTGTTCCCTTGACAACCAAGCTGCTTTTGATGAATTAGTCAACCAAAAAAAACAAGCTTTCACAACTGCGACAATAATTTCGCAAATAAAAGACAAAATATATTCAACTAATTAATTAATCTTGTTAAATATGTGAGTTGCCCGCATTTCCCTCAGTGGAATTGTCATTTGGCATCAAACACAGGCTGACACAGTTTTCTTGTGTGTTTCAAATACTCTAACCAAGATAACTTTTTCAACAATAGCCACACACATGCAGACTGCATGTGACCCACACCTGTCAGTCTTTCTCCACGGCCTCATGTTTCAGTCACTGCTAACACCTACTGACAGTGGCTAAATATTGTCAGTGGCTCACCCACTCATCATTTTGACGAAGATGTGTCTGACACAGTGGTGTGTTTTGTGTCTGCAGTCTGTAGAAGACAGACTGACTCTTGTGCAACAAATACACCGTCTAACAGGACAACTACAACAGTATAGAAAAAGAACAGTGAAGTCCTCAGGCATGGGGGCAAGCAGCAGATTTAGCACAAGTAGTGTTCTGTCTGGAGAACTCCTACCTGTGGCAGAAGTGAACTGCAAGACAGCCTTAAAGAAGTTTTTTAGTACACTGCACTGTACTCATATCACCTACTTTTTAAGAGAAAATGTACAAAAAATAACAGCAAGAAGTGAAAATATCAGAGGATAAAGAGCAACATGAACTTTCCTAGCCACTGGTGTTCACAAATCTAAAACTTCGATAAGTTACACTTGAAAAAAAAAACCTCACATATACCATGACAGACAGTCTTAATGGACCTCGTAATACATGTGCACGTTTTAAGTTCCTCTTTGATGTTTTAACGCTCATCTGAAATTTGGTAAAGCATGAAAACTATCGCTTTCTTCTCGATGCTTTTCCACCAAGGCCTTTTGTTATTCTTCTCCCCCCACAAGAGTTGGAGGTTTCAGATTTCTCCTTGGCTTACAAAGATCTGGAAATCTCTGAACTTTTAACTGCATGTGGAGCACTGACCTCACGTGCTCCGAGATAAAGATTTTGGTTCGGTCCATATAGTGGACATGTCTTCACAGCTTGATTTCCCTGTTCTCTATACTAAATTGGAGGTTTTATTTCATTATTTGTGCTGAAGCAGAAAGGAGAAATAAAGTAAAAGTGGCAGACTGAGCAAAGCCTCTGCTGCTCTGCAGTCAGTGAGCTGTACAATTCAAACAATGGCAGGGGTAAAAGTAATAAATGAATTAGATCTCCATTCATTCTGGCTGTTTTGGGGGCTTTGACATTCTTCCTTTTGAACTGGTGTTGAGTCCCAAGCTACTTATAGTTGAATCTCTCTTAAGGGAGGTGAACAACAGCTCAGAAACAAATGACCTGCTTGCTCCAAAGTGCTACAACCAGGATTCTTGGGAAACTTGCCCATACAAGTGAATTTCTGGTCCAAGAGCATTTCATAAGATGAATGTGTGCGTGTGTGTGTGTGTGTGTGTGTGTGTGTGTGTGTGTGTGTGTGTGTGTGTGTGTGTGTGTGTGTGTGTGTGTGCGTGTGTGTGAAGGATCTAAAATGTGATCGAGGCATTGGGTTGAGCATGTATGCGTTGCTGGTGAACAAAGACACAGAAAAAGTGACTTTTACCTTATATAAGTGCAAACTGAGAGAGTGAAAACTCTAACAATATGCGGGAAAATCAACATCTTGTTTTCATTGTTTTGTCCTCTTTATCTGACTTTAGAATAAGTCAGAATGAAAACAGGAATAGTCTTTAATTTCCCCTTTGATTAGATTGGCGGGGAACTCTGTTTCTTCTTTGGTCTCCCTCCAGCAGGCTTGTGTGATAGGAAAGGTCCTAATCCCCCAGAGTAAAAGGGTCTGTTGTGGGGGAAACTCCATATGGTCACAAAGTGTGTGGTTCCTAGGTCATGCCTGGCGGTTTTTAACAGCAGAGCAGAGCAGTCTTATATTTATCATAATTTGCATAAACCTTAATCTGTTGTGAAACTTTTAAATGACTAATTGGGAAATTATCCTGTAATCATGTGTGTGTATGATCCCCTCAAGGTATGTTTTTGTTACACATTTTGGAGTATGACCTTAAGTTCATGTGTATGATAATGTGTGATGGCGCTCTTTTAACCGTAAGCTGAACTGCTTTGAAGAGCTCAACAGTTCACTGGTTTCTGTGAGACCAGGCAATGACTCATCACAGCTTCGCCTAAACCCTTTTTAGTGAAATAGTTTTCACTACAGGAACTCTACATTCTGTGTCCAACACCATCAAGATGGGAGCAGTGAATCGGCTTTATTCCCCTGGTGGTCATTTTTAACTCACACCGCACCTGGGGTGAGAAGTACAGCCCATGATGTACTGTTTAAAATGTATATCATAAAAATGTCAGTCACAGGAAAAGCATTTATCATTCCATGGGTTTCCACCAGAGGATGTAGCCTCGTAGTTTACAGTTATGTACTCGACACCTACTACCCTAACCTATGGCTGCCTTTAGCTTCCTAGTAATCTAGCTAGTGTTCCTGCCTAATGTAAAGGGCATTGTGTTCGGATGGTCACACAGAAATGTATTAATACAGAAGTAGAAAATATTTTAAAGACAACAATAACTTGCAGGTGTTGTGTTTTTAGTAGCACACGTGTTAACACCCCATAAGGTCTACCTTATGTTTCCGAGTAATATGTTTTATATGTAAACCAGGGATAGGCTCTCCCACCTTGCGTGTGATATATATGTTAAGAAAATGAGAAATAGGCCACTCAGTTTTGTATGCGCATCCTGTAAAACACGTAAAAATCTAGGTCGCATGATGATACCTGAGCCAGCTCCACTTGCTGAAGAAGACTCTGAAAAGCTAGGAAGTGAATTTCTGAGCTCAGGTTTATTTTTATTGCATATGAAAAATATATATTATAGCAATGACGTGGGCCTAAGTGTGCATGACACATAGAAATAATGCACCAATAAAAGCTTAGCTGTTTAAATGTGGACATCTGTTCCGTGTGCTTGTCCAAGCATCTCTACCTGAATATGTGTGCATGCCAGTTATAGCTTTAGACTTGTACAGTGTAAGTAGGTGAAATAACACAGCAAAAAACAGCTGTAGCCACATGTACAGAAGTCACTGAGGATTTGGACAGGATTGAATCACAGATGTGTTCTGCAGTGATTATGTTATCCCCCTTCTTCCCTTTATGAAAATAATACTACATGCTATGAATTTAAAAGATCAAAGTGGATATGAAGCACTTTCTTCTCACTGATGTGTCAAAGTAACAGGAAGTTAAACAATTGTCTCGCTAATGTGCCTTGCTCACTGAATTCTAAATAGAATAAACCTAAATATTGCTGTTAAATGTAAACTCTCTATCTATCAGTGAAAGCTGATGTAATGCTCTCAAGGCTGTCTGATTTACAGACTCTTAAATAAATACATGTACCCGATGTGTCTGATGTATTCAACATGTATCCAACATGTCTCATACTATAGTGTTTATAAGATGTGAAAGATGCTTTATACTCTCTGCTGAAGTCACTTTTCCAGGCTGAGTCACGGTAGGGCCAGCTTCCCTGCTGTTTGAACATCAAAAGTTAGTGATTTTTATAAAAAATATGTAATACCAGTCCCTCATTCTTACTCTGTCTGCCTTTGATTTTATCATGGATTCATGAATTTTACCCTAGAGTTCATGAAAGGCACCATGACTGCAGTTTTATTCTTTTATTGGATTATTACATCATGCATAAAACATACATTTTTGCTGAGCTCATGGCTACATCGATTAGGTCAGTAATACATTCACAGATGAAATGGATGTGATGATAGAAAGCAGTGTGATGTATTTGGAGCAAAGGCAAGCGCTTGTTTGGTGCGTTAGCTTTACACAGAAGCGAGTGCTGCGTCTTCTTTAAGGTGATATTTTGATTACAGCGTTGCATTACCTAATGGCAGATTGAGTTTTGAGAAGTTGTGTATCTAATTAGTGTACTTGATCAGTTTGTTCACAGTTTGTCTTGAAGTGCCTCATAAGACATCTAGTGCCACCCATCTTTGACACTACTTCTACGGCGTGCCGGGGGGGGGGGTGATAACAGGCCACACACTCAGATCCACGCTCTCCGCTCCTTCGGCACATTTCCTCACTGCTCCATGTTCATTGCTAATATTCTCATTAGGCCCGGCAGAACGGCCGCCTAACGTGTTTTCACAGCCGGTGTGTGACATCATCTCATTTCAAAAGCACCTCATAAACACATAGTCCTCAGCTGAGGTCGGGTCTGGGAAAGCTTATAGCCACCCCTTCACCCGCCTCGTCATTGTCTCTGGAGTGACAGTGATCTAAGACACCAAGAATGATGAAAGCAGCAGAAAAAAGTTTAAAGTTGAGGAGATTATAAAGTTTTTTTTAGAAGTAGGTTTAAATATCTCTGCAGTATCTTTGGCATTACTTACTAATCAGGTCCTAGTTGCTCTCACTGGGTAGGGCACGCAGGGTACCAGGCTGTACTACGTGGAGAAATTAGATTCATTCTGACATTAAAGATTTTCTGGAATGTCTTCAAATAATCCTTCCTTCATTAACAAAAAAGAAAAAAAAAGAAAGAAAAGAAAAGAATAAATCCGCCCTCAAATGCCAGTGAAATATCAAACAAAGAAAAGCTTACAAGAAACATAGTCTCTGGTCAGCCAAAAGGTCTTAAGTCGATTGATAAAAATAAGACGGAGGACTTCAAATGTGTGAAGTGTGTTTTTTCAACAGTGTTGTACTTTAAACCTTTGACCAAAGGCCACACAGCGTGCAGAACAAAAAGGGAAATATCTCTAAAGCTGAGACCTTGATCTCCAAAGCGAGTGTCTGGCAAAAAAAAGAAATGTTTCCCCACAAAACTGCTTAATGGGGCTAAAGGAAAGGCAGCGATCATCACCCACAAGCACTTAAACAGCTCGTTGGCATGGTGAATTATTATGTGCACGTTTCAAACGGATGCTGACATCATCATAAATTATTGATCACTGATTGAAGCCTCTGCTCAGAGTTGATATTTTTAGGTCATCATTTGCACTTTCTCACTCAGATTCAGCATTAGAAAAAGTGAAACGCTGCTGGTTTTCATCTGTGAATAGACAGATCCGAGATTGAGGTTTCGTTTGAATTTTTCTGAATATTTCATTACTGCACATTTTTTATTATATTACAGTATTTGATCATGCTGGGCAGAATCTTGGTGCTGTGCCACAGATGGTGACCATGTCAGACTTTTCTGTATTATTACATCGATGTGTCCCAGAGGAGAGTAGCAACAGTTGTTTTCCATACTTGTCCAACATACGATCATCAAGTCCAGTTTTGCTCATGCACCTGGTATTCTCAGTTTTACTAGTTCCCCTCTCTGAGCCTTTGCCCTCTGAAATTAGATGTAATCCCTTTGAGGAGTGGTTGATCTGCTTATCGTTTTGCTACACACAGAGCTAGTTTCTCCCCCAAAGAATCTATCATGTGACATCTGAATCTTTAACCCATCAAATGAGCTTAAGTTATACTGGTGAAGCAACGTTTGAGAGATCCCATGACTCGCCAGTAATCCACAGTTCCCATTTCCTATTGGCTTTTTGGATTACAATATGTTTTCTTTGTTCCATTTTTCGTTACTGCTGGTAACACTAAAACAGCCCACATAACCTTGGGTTTCTTTATGAAAGCCACATTTAATCCCTCATTACCCCACATCCAGGCATTTATTGAAATGTTTGCAAGCCGTGTATGTGGCCCTGCTGCGTTCAGCGTTTCACGGTTGAGAATTTCCAATGCATCTGTAATACACGCATGCCGATAATGCATCTTTTAGTAGCTCTTTGCAATGGCCTGTGTTATCTCAGGTTATTTTTTTTGTGTTCTCCCAAATGTCTATGAAAACCAGGGCCCCTTTTAGCAGCCGCAGTTAAAGACACTTTTGTTAGATACTGCAACTGTTTGTAGTTGAAGGGAATAGACTCTAGTGTGCTGATGTAATCTGTTAAAGGGAAGGAAAACATTGTATAGTTGTTGCTGAATGAGCCCTGGAAGGCCCCAGCCTCAGAGGAAACTGGGAACAGGGGGTTGGAGGATTAGTGTTTTTTCTCAGACTTTGGCTCTACTTTTCCCCACTTTTTCCTCACAGTTTTTTTCTCCAGCTTCCTTTCTTTGTAAAAGGGTACCACATTTGCTCCAGATCTCATGATACAATGCACCTTTTACACTTTAAGAGAAGTACGACTGGCAGATGCAAGTTACTGTTGTATGTTTACATAAAGATTACATGGAAGTACTTCACAATGGAAGATCAGTTTGCAGTCTGTGTTTTTAGACCCAAATCAATACAACAGAGCAAAGGACATCAACACAAAGAATCACTTCAATTTTCAGAGAAGAACTTCAGACTGTGAGCATAAGCATGTGGTCACATAATGGTTATGTATTATCTTGAGCGTTGTTGGTGTTCTTTAATGTGGCTCTATTTTCCAATCCCACTGCTTTCAATAAAGACTAGACATCAGCAGTTTTTAAACTGTGGAGTTCAAACCATAATTTTGCTCCCCTGTCATGTGAGCAAGATGCTTACAGTATATGAGCCTTGAGTTCCACAGTTTGAACGAATCGGAGAGCTTTTCCATGCCGCATCCCAAATTTGATGATTTCCTACTGAAAACCAAAACCAGGAAGTGCAATAATGGATGGGACCAACACTGAAGCTTCAATATCTCAGACGACACTGTGAAACATGATCTTTAATGCTGGTAGTAATGTTTTCATAGAGACTGCTGTGTCATAAGGCAGGGTTAATCAGCACCATAGGAGCGCCATGTGCCCGTCTGTTTCTCCTTCACTGTTGCTCTCCTACTGTTATGCTCAACTGGGTCACGTTTATCTTCTCCTCGGAAACCAGCTCTGCTCTTCTGGAGCAGTTGGCCCTGCTCAGTTTCAATTTTAAATGCATCTCTTCGTGCCGGAAACTGAGACATAGCAGATTAAAAATAATGCTCCCTTTTTTAACGGCTGGCAAAAGAGTTGAATGATCCTCTTCTTTCCTGTCACAAATTGAAAAACTAACCCTCTCTTACTTTCGTGTCATCTCAAGCAAAATCTCTCTCTGCTGTTTATTTTCGCTGGCTTGTTTATTTGGTTAATCTTTCAGCACTTCTTCCTTTGTCTGGCTGGCTTAGAGCTGCTCCGCCACTCGCACCAGCTCATCCACTACCCACAAAACCAGTGACCCCCCACGGCAGCCTCTCTGTTCGGCTTGGCTCTTCTCCCATTTCAGAAAGGCACCAGAAGCGTGAGACACAGATGCATGTGTCTTTTGGACAGCTTACCCTCCCTACTACAAGACTTCAATTTCCCTGTAATGCCTGTCATTAAACAGCCTACACTTCTCTTTGATCTGGTCATGGTCTGTGTCCTTCCTCTTTATCTACTCTCTGGCTTTCACGACCTGTCCTGTATGCCTGCTCTGAGCTATCACTGTGAATGCCGCTGTCTCTAAACAAGTATGTGCTCCAGCTTCTATGCTTACATCGAACTTGAAACATACTAGACATTTAATATCAGGAATAGCCTCGCTTACACGCTTTGACCATTTTTCATGTAACAGGTGCAGAGACTCAGTTCAAATTTAATGCCTCTAATACAAAAACCATATGAGGATTAATCTTTCGTCGGTTTTTTGTCAGCAGGAACACGTACCTGTCAGGAGAAATGCTTTTGACTATAGTTAGCTCCTTTGTGTGTTTCGGTCGACACATGAAGAATGAAAGGGGCAAGAAAATACAGAAAATGTTTTCAAGCTGGAAAAATAAAACTTATCAAAGAAGCTGTTAGAGAAATGTCACGTCCCCCTTATTCACAATCCCACATTTGCCCGTTTCAGAGTCATAGTCAGAGATATATGGATAGTCTGCCACTGATGAGGAGTATCATAGTAAATATGAGCAAAATACCAAACTTCCTCATCAAATATCAGCAAACTAATGCTCCATCCAAAGAAATTGGGACTAATTGCTGCTCATCCTTTGGTATCCTTTCACATAAAGCAATCACAGAGCAGCTAGGTTGGTAAACAAGATTAAACAGTGGGACTTTATATGATTTCAGGCTATTACAGTAAACATTTACCTCATGCGGTTTACAGTTCACTTTTGCTGCTGTATCATTCTCAGCTGATCTTAACTGTGCTTCATTTAAGGGAACAGACTGCACCAAAACATACTTGCCATCTTCCCCTTTCCCCAGTCAGATTAACAAGGAAGAGAAACGGTGGCCTTTGACTGTTGTTGTGTCTGTTAGGTCGGGCAGTCCTTACACCCTGTGACACATTCCACTCCTTCCGATAAATCTTTCTTAAGGAATCAAACTGTGATTTATTTCTGCCATTGTCACAAGGGTCTTGAGTCAAAGCGCTCAACAGAGAGTCACAGAGGTTAAAGCCCATGGTCTCCCAGCAGGATGTGATACATTAACCCATTCAATGCCTGCGTAATGTCCTCTAACACTGCCTTAATAGGCTAATTTGTTTTACTATTATGGGCCTGTTTGAAAGACAAATATGCATGACTATAAATAATTTGTTCAACTGGACAAATGTATTTGCAAGACACAAAACTAATGTAGAGTAATGAGTTTCAAAACCACACATGTACCACTGACAGGTGGTTCTGACACTCTGGGCCTTTTGTAATTGGGTTATTTTCTAAATGATGCACGTCAGTGAAGTGTGAAATATAGTTTCTCAACTCGTTAATTATTCAAGTGCATTTATTTATTTAGAATAAAGACATATAGACACAGAATGTTCTGCTGCTTATAGGTAACATTAAGAAAGCTGTACATCAGGAAAGAGCTTGTTGTCTGTGTTGTATGTTGTAACATTTTGTGGCAGAGAATTTGCAAAACTCCATTTTCAGTAAGTAATCTTAGATCTAAGACTAATAACAAATGAATCTTGGTAAATATATCATGTTACATTTTTGCAAAAAAAAAATACATTGACCCTGGTAAATGTGAGTGTTGGCTGTCAATTTAGTTTGATAGCTCTGCAGTAACTGGTGTGCAGCGATTGTCATACCACTGTTTTTTCCATTTCATTCACGTGTAAAAGTAGCAGTTTCTACTTGTTAAAAATAGATCTCTGACTAAAGAATTTGAGTGGATCAGCATTATTGGAGCTGAAAAAGCATCCGGTATGCTCCTGTGGATCAAGAGAGATACTGACATCAGCAGACAGAAATCTTTTGGCTCCTAGCTGAAGGTACAGTATGTCTGACGATGAGTAATTCTCCAGAGTATGGTCGTCACGCAAAACCGATGATGATGAAGCTGTGCTGGCAACCAGTTATCTGTTCTCACGCAAGAAAGGATTTGAGATTAACCACGGCACCATGACATGTGTTTTGCTGGAACACTGTCCCACCATAACCAAACAGCAAAAGTTCACGTTGAACTCGCTCAATGTGTCTGCAGATAAGGAGATGATAGATGATGACCTCCTCAGCTCTTCCATGTGTATGATGTATGCATTCGGTCATAATGAAGACGTTTCGCTGCTGTGTTCCTGAGGTCAGTCGAGCTCAGTGCAGTTTGTTCAGCTACCTCTAGCATTTTCATCACTCACAGAACAAGTAGCCACAAACTGAGCTGAAAAGAAACACAGAGGAGCTGGAAGTTGCGTTTCATCATAGCCAATGAAGCATTCACTCCAACATCTAAATGACAGAGTGAGAATGCTGCAGAATTGTAGCGTAACATATTAAAGCATTAGAAGAAATGCTGTCTTTTGGATTCACTCTCTTGTTAATAAGTGGGTTACTGCTCGTGGCTTATTTGAAGATCATTTGCCGGTCTAAGATGCCCTATAATATCATACCTCAGAAGATCAGAGAAGTCTCTAATTATGAAGTCAGAACAACATTTACTTGGCTCATGGAAAAACACAAAAGGCTCCAGGGAGACGTTAGGTGCCAGTTTATCTGTGATTTATATTACCCTTCCTTTTTCCTGGGCCGTAATTCACTTGTCTGCCACGGTTATTGATGAAGGTAGAAGAACCTCGTATGCCTCGCTGACACAAGTGGCGGGTGGCTGGCCACCAGATGAAAGACAGAATAGATGGTTGCTGGGCCGAAGGTCCCAGAGGGCAGCTGGACATTTGGCTGACCTGTGACATAGGACCTCACATGTTAGCCAGAACTTTCTGCTTGATTGCATTAGATTAGGTATGCCTCGTACCCTTTTCTGTGTAAATCACACACACACACACACAGATGCATGAAGTCTCATAAACATGGTCAAGTATTGTGTGTATAGGTGGGTAGGGGTCAAGAGAGACTTCTCAAGATGTCCCAAGACTCACAGACACACAGAAAATATGTGGTTTTAGCTAAAACTTTAAACTCACTTTATTAAAACTCACGTTAATCACTAAGATGTCAAGACAAGAATAAGATGGGAAAACAATACAGCATTCTGGGAGAAATTGAAGTTTTTAGGAAGTGGTTTGTACAGTCATTTTCACTCATTCATCGTGTATACCTTTCACTTCAGGGTCACAGAGTCTGTAGCCTATCCCAGCATGCATTGGGTAAAGGTCAGGAAAACACCTAGGACATGCTTCCTACTCATCTCAAGGCATGTCACACTAAGCTGATAAAGGTCTTGACTCAAAGAAATAATGTCTTTTTTCTTAAAGATGAATTGCCTTTCCATTCGACATGTTTTTTAGTTTTGAGTCAAGAAAGGAGTTCTGTTCAAGCCACTTCTCTAAATCTTTCTTTACCTGCGACCATTTTTCTTTGCGAGACCTCACCAGGAGCCATTGCCCACAACAAAACAGCAGTTGATGGGGGGATCTGGCCAGAGCACATCCTTTTACGTAAACGTATTTGGTGTTTGTGCGAGTGCATGGTCTGATGACATTGCCATTAAGATCAAGCAACATATTGATATGTATATCAATGTATATTAATATCATGCGTGATCATATTAAGTAGTTCACGCAGATCTAACAAAGACAGCCATGTTTGTCTGAAGCTTTCAGACAAGTTTTCATCAAAAAACAGTTTGTAATACTAACAGTAAATAGTTAAATACCATGCGTTTCTGTGATTTGGGTGAATTTGCCCTTTAACATTGTACTTCAGCAGACTAACAACAGATGCAAATGTGCGTTCAAAACTGTGATTTACTCATACATAACAGAGTGGAAAGTTTCATCACTGAGCTCTTTCCACCACATGTGCACAGAAGGAATTCTCTTGCACAGCTGGGCAAGCAATTAATTCTGAAGCATGTATCCAGACACTTGATGATAACAACCCCATCCTATGTAAGTCTTGTTGCTCAGCAAAAAGCAGGAAATGTAATCACTGAACAGACTCAGGCTTGTGGATAAGTGCTGTCGGGGAGTGTGTGAGGTAAATTTGAGGTGTGTATCAGTATACCATGGGGATCATCGGGGGAAATCCTGGCCAAAGCTCAGCTTTTGTGTAACCCAAACAGGTTTTTATCTTTCAAATAGATTAAATATGTTTAATTCAGACTTGCATGTATTCCTTTTAGGAGCTTGCGTGAGTGTAATCTTGCGGAGGACATGTTTACTGTGGAAGTCCCTTTTGGTCTGAGAAACAACTGAAGTGCTCACTGACTACCTTATGTATACTCAGAAGGGATTGTTTGAAATGAATCACATGAAGGAGGGGACTGGACATGTATACAAGATAAAATATAATTACCCTATCACCTAAATATTTTGCTGAAAACTAAATAAATATCCTAGTGAGGAAATGAAACCCACCTATTGCTTTGGAGGCTCAAAAGAATTTGTGTGAAAAGAAAAAAATTGCTCATGAATCACAGCAAACATCTCAGATGGTAAACATACAAATATCAGATAGTAACCGTATTGAGCATGTCAAAGCGGAAACCGGCTCTAACATAACAGAAAGTGTTTCAGTTTAGGAGGTGACGTAGTTTTACATGTGTAAATATGGAAAATCTCATTATCACGTTTTCTAGCAAGTTAGAAAACAAGATGAAAGCGTAATGATGACGGAGTGCCAGTATCTCCATCCATCTCCACGTGACAGAGCCACAGTTTTATGTGAAGAACAGCTGTTGTTTGTTGTTGGCAGCGAACTGTTTGGAAAGTTACGGTACATATTGCGTGTGTGTCTGTGTGCACTCATCTGTCTAGCTGTACATGATCTTTTGTCTGCTCAGAATGAATCTCTGTTGACTCGCAATTATGTGACTCGGTAAAACAAAAGAAAGAGATCCAAACAGACACTCAGCTCTCCGTACCGTTTCCGTTGCCAGAGCGTGCCGTCTTAATGTGTCCAACCCACGTCTGAACCAGGGATGACTTCCTTCAGGATTGAGCTTACAGTTAAACAGGCTTTACAGGAGAAACCGCGTGTGACCCCTTCCTGGGCAGTCTTCATTTGTTTGCGATGTTTATCAGCCGGTGACAGGGTCTGTTTATGTGTATGGTTCCAGTAGGCCTTCATGACCCCAATGCCCTGACTCACCCCCACCCCCCGCTCCTCTTCCTCAGCTTGCAGAGAGCGACGGTAGAGAGTGATTCAGTTATTTTCCCTCAGGACTGATTATATTACTACAAGACTAGCACAGTGACGCTGTGGCTGCTGGAGGTGGGTTGCAATCACTCCCTTCTAATCAGTAGACCTACACTATGTTTTAATGTTTGCATGGATAATGAATTTCAGAGAATCCATCACGATGTCAGAAAACTCTTAAGGACATTCAAGATCTATCTTGAAACCTAAAAACAGATGGCTCCATTGACTAAAATTGAATTGCGTCCAATCCGTCACACAGATGTGACTCAGACTGAAAAATGCTGCTGAAATGTGTTATGTAGACTGCTTAAGAGCTGTCTGCTGAAGACTAACACCTTTGTGTTATTAACAATATAATAACCAGTTTGTATGTGAGGACGTCAGACATTTTAGATTGACTAAGAACTTCAGGACAGTCACATGGAATGATAAATAACGTGGGTGGGATGCCATCTGTTTTAATAAAGCAACTGAACAGTTACTTCTTTAAACATACTGTTAACACTGTTAACTGTGTAAATAAATGGCCTTTATTGAACAGGGGTAACAATGAAGCTTTGAGAATGGCTGATAGGTGGACTGACATGCTGGTACCACATGCTGCATTATGCTCAAGCTAAAGTTGGTCAACTTCATCATCATGGGGAGCAGCTGCTGCCTGGGGTGAGAAAACTGAGTAATAGGGCGAGCTGTCACTTAGTGGAGCCACAGCCTAATGCATTTACAGAACATGTAAGCACTGCGCTGATGATCTATTGATTTATTTACATTTTACATCACTGAAGTAAGTGGCTCTGTCAAACTATTTCTAGTACCGACCTCAAGGACAGCAGCTCTTTTGTGTAAGAGTCTCTGACATAATGCGTTGAATCTAAAATACAGTTTCAACAAATGACATGTTGTAAACGCACACAACAAAATGCACTTTAGAAACCTTTATTGTGTGTTGAAAAATCCTTGTGCTTGGTTTGTTGCAAATATAGAATACCTTCCCATCAGCAGTTTATTTGTGTGATCCTCCTGTGAGACTGGACAGGTCTAGACATTCAACATAAGCAACTACACACAGTGACACAATACTGTCTCTGCTTTCCAAACTGCCTGTTTTAATTACTGTTTTCCAGCAAGCTGAGATGAAATTACAATGGCAGTCAATAAACATGCCCTTCATACTTCGTGACTTTTAAATCTCTACTCTAAGATCAACCACCAAAAAATGTCAGTGTTTTCAAGAAACTGCCTCTTGTGCAATGCCTTTCCCATTTCCTACCCTCTGAAAGACGAAGGCAGTTGAGAGTCTTGATATTTCATTAGGGCCCTTCTGGTGCTGTGTAGTAAGAGTTGGAGAGATCTGGAAGACTCGAGTCCCTGCCACACCACATATCTGGCTCCCCCTGCTGCGCTGGGAAACTTGACCAATCCATCCTTGTTTTACTATAATTGCTGACCTCAGCGGTGCCTCAGAAACAATACTGTAAATGCACATAAAGTGAGTATGGCTTGTATGTATGTGACTACATGTCTGTATCAATATCCATATGTGTTGCAGAGGCGGCATCTGTATGTGGTTCTGTGTGCAGGGGAGAGTTCTGCAAATCGAAAACCCCCTTGAAAGAATATTAAAGTAAAAAAGAGAGATCTGCTTTATGATCAAGCTATCAGCACAGAAAATATAATTCAATCTGATGTCTCCAGTGTGTTCTTCATTATTAGTGATTACATGTGCTGCTTTGAGTTTACCACCAAATGATAGAATTAGCATGTGGTTGCATGGTATTGGCTTTGAATGTCTGCTGGAGAATATCAATAGATGAAGTGGCTCCTAGAGCGTTTCGGCAAATTTGACTCCACTGGTTCTCTATTGATGAATGCAGTGCTCTTTGTTGCCAGTTTTGATCACAAATTTACTCAAAGACATTTTGATCACAGCAGTGTAGCAGCCTGTCCTGTAGACCTGGTTCACACAGAGAAGAGAGGACAAACGACAGTATTGAATATTCTCATCAAACAGTCTTGTGGATCTCTGGGAACCAGGGACCAATCTGGCTCTGCAACCGCATCTGTGCTGTGTTTGTGCATGCCATGCTCAGTGGGCATTCTCCCACCCACTGCAGGCAGCTGTAGCACTAGCCTAGCCCACATCAGTGCTCCTGCACCCCCGCATGCTGTGCATGGTTCATATTAGCTCCCCTCCCACCTATCCAGACCCTGGGATCCATCGCCTGGTCTGCCTCAGCAGACCAGAGCTCAGCACAGCTATTGGATGGCTGTGAAAGGGATGACTAGCTGAAAAGGAGCCAAGCAAGAGCCTGACAGGCCCTGCTCTGTGGGTATCTGATGCAAGGTTACCTCCCCTGCTAGAAGTCTTGTGAGAGCGGATCCACTCAGCAAGCTTGCAGCATCAGTTCATCTCCCACACTGGACCTTGGGCAGGTCTCAGGGGGTTTAACTGGCTTTGTTGGTGACTTTTGTGGTGATGTGGGTTTACTGGAGGTTACCTGATGCGGAATCATTGTCATGTCAGATTTGAAAATGCGGTGTGTGTGCAGTGTGTTAATGCTCCAGTTCACCTTGACTTTTATTCTTTGCATTAGCGTAATCAAAAAAACAAAACAACAAAAAAAAAAAACACTGAACAAAAAATCAACAACATCTGCAAGGTAGCTAATGGCAAACAATTTTACATCCATTAGACATATTAAACTGGGGTAAAAGGCAGCCTCCTCCGACCTCCTTGTTTGTTTTAACTGCTCTACCTTCCACATTTTTTCATTTTCATTCAAAACGATTATTCTCAAACTCAAACCAGCAATTTTGTCTTTGTTTTCTTTCCATTGGCTAATTAGTGGTCAGCGTGCACAAGAAAATAGTGGCGCGTTTGTTTCTCCCATTTGACCTGTGGAAAATAAACAAGCTAATGTTTTAAGCAGGAGCCTCTCAGATGGGTCACTGAGCTGCTTCTGTCATTCCAGGTGGCCAAGGGTTAACGCCACACACACACCAGTTCACTTATGCTTCCAGTAGAGTTTTTGTCTTATTTATTTTTCCAGCCAGAGTAAAAACTTCGCTTAGAATTATCCCTGATAAGAGATTGTCAGCGGTGGTAATGCGTACATTATGGCAACGTCCTCGCCAGCTGTGAACCTACATTAAGGTTAGCAACACGTCTGCGTGTAGGCCTTTCCCAGGACCCGCCTGCTAACTTTTCCACCGATGTGCTTTCCAAAATTAAATTGCATTGCATTGCAATGTTTCTTTTGCTTTTATTCTGTCTATCTACAGGGCATTTTAAATAAGAGCTACATATCAAATACTCCCAGTTTACCTGTTGGGATCATGGTTCATGTCAAATGTTGACTGGGTTAGTGCACACCAGAGAGCTTTTAAAAACACCTTAAAGTTGTTCTCAAGGTGTTGAAGTCACATTCCTTCTTGTAGACATACAGTAGTACTATACACTGAATCTTTTTATGGAGCAGCCACTTGCGTGTATCTACTCTACTTCCTTCCCCTCAGTCGGCTTTTTTGTCATCATTATTGCAATAATTTGTATTTAATTAACCTGCGCTGAGCTGAAAAATAGTATTGCATGCCTGATCTTGAATGTAGCTTCCCCTCCATTCAACTCTGTCAGATTTACCTTTTCCCTTTGGCTGCACAATATCTCTCCTCACAGCTCACTTTGCCTTTTCTGGAACCCTTTTCCCCTTAAATGGTTTGATGCTTAATCACTTCCAGATGCAAGGTCTAGATGAAAGACAGACGCGTCACTTTTAGAAGAAAGTCTAATGAAAGATTTTAAAAGATGCAGGCCACCTAACTCCCAACCACTGAAGTTTGTCACAACTCTTACACTGCAAACTATAAAGACTGAATATTGTGAGACTTAAAAAAATGTGTGCTGTTTTGGAACCCTGAGGGCCTTGAGGCAAGTCTGAACTCTATTTAAAAAAGAAGCGATATTTCTATAGTCTATATATAGACTCTATATTTTTTATGTTGTTAGATTCAGTCAGACCCTTACTATTGCAGCAGTAGGGGTATACCAGCAAGACGGTGTCTAGCCATATAGCACTATACTGTGAAAAGCTCTTGTCAAATTCTTAGTCCTGCTATCATGTCGTGGCATTTATATTCTTGAAAGAATAAATGTAATTCAGTAATAGCAATAGTAATAGTAATTGTTTAAAGTAAACAAATGAATAAAATTTAGAGAGTGAGAAGTCTAAATGGGCGAATTTACTGAAAAAGCCTTGTTTTTTGGACGTGGACAAAATCTTTGGCAGCATAAAAAATGTTAGCATTCTGGCATGATGTTCTTAGACTGCATGTTATAACACATTAAATTCAACACAATGACCTTTTACTCACTTCAGACACAGGAACCCTGTCATGATGTTTTGACTGACTTTTTTCCAGCGGTGTAGTAGTTGTGGTGAGTGATGTGTGAGAGGAAAGGAAAGAGACAGAAACTTTATCCTGTCCTGTGTCTGCACTCTAGCACTGAGTGTCATTATATCCCTGTCTGCTATATTACCTCTCCTCTGTTCCCCTGCCAGATATGTGGACCTTACACCATACTAACCTGCTGCCCTTAACCCAGGTCCTCCACACTTATGTCAGTGCACTACACAGAGACAGATGAAAAGCTGCTGTTCATGGAACCATTGTTGATTTAGAAATCAATACTTCTTTGTCTACCCGTGTCAGAAAGTAGTTTCCTTTATGCCCTAAAAGAGCTGAGACTATCCCACTCTGAGAAACTAGGGCAGTAGAACCTGCTGGGGCCGTAGGCTTGGCAAAATATTGCTCTCCTGCTACAGACATTTCCAAAGGCGGCCAAAAGTTACTTACACTGGGCAACCTAATCATGTTGAGACTATAATTCTGGAAAATTTACTGTAAAATATTATCTGTTTTCATGTTTATCCTTCAGCACATGTGTAATGGATTTTATTAGTGTTCATCTACAGTTCGAGTCTGGTCAAATCATTAGCCCTGCAAGGACAGTTGGAACTCATTTCTATGGTGAAAGGACAATTCTGGATGATATGATTTGGCAACTATCACATAACTGTATATTTTTGGAGAAATCAGTGGGATTAAGATGGTTACTGACCTTGACAGTTATATGGTGTTTCACAGGGATACCCCAATACAGCAGATGTATTTTAATGGACATCTGGACAGAGAAAGTACTTGACAAATCTGGAATAGATTGTTCAAGCCATGCAGGGTTACCGAGGGAGGTTTTGTGAATTTGAATTGCAAATAATGAATACAATTCTACATAGCTGTTTGTTCTGTAATTAGAAATATGTCGCTGAGCCAGTACCAGTGTAATGTTGCTGAGGCTTTCACAACAGAAATTATGCAAAGGATAATTGAGAGCTGATGTAAAATTTTCATTCAAAGGCGTCGCGCTTGAATTGCTGTATTTGAGTGTTTCCTGTGAATAGAAGTTATTTGGCTGGCCACACACAAAGATTTGCTCCCAACCAAGAGGATTTTTTCCAAAACCAGTGGGGTTGAAGACTACCATGGAAAAAAAAATCCTTGGATTAGTTCTTATATTAATCCATCCATCCCTTCAACACTTGAGTGTTCATGTGACCTATGTGCTCTTTTGTCTTGCGCTACCTCCAGATTAACATCTTGCTTATTCCAAAACTGATAAGGTGTGTCAGAAACTGTTGGCTGGATTTCAATTAAATTCACTGTGGATATTATTTGTTCCCAGAGGGTGAATATGCTTCCTTATGCTTCTGACCACTCCCTGACCTTTCCTGCAACATCACTATCAAGCCATTTCCATTTGTAGACAAGGAATATCAAAATGTATCACACAGATTGCCTTGACAGAGACTTAATCGACTTGTGGCCTTTCTCTAGTGCCACAAACATTTCATTATAACCACAAATTACATTCTTGTAGAGCCTCAACTTATTGGAAAAATTTCATTTCCAAAGTTAAACTAGCATGTAGCTGATAGTGAGTCACTTTGCAGTGCAAGCAGCCCCTGCTCCTTCACCCAGTGTAAAGGAGCAAAGCTATGCATTTTTAATGAGCTGTTGTTCTATAAGTACTAAAATTAGCTAAGTGAAATAGCACAGAAATTGTTAAATAGCACACCCCCTTCCAAAAAAGTGCCTTTTATTACATTATGCTCATGTCACATGTACCTTTGACAGCTAAGTATAGCGTAGCATAGCATAGTCTTTCAGCCAGGTGTTGACTCTGGCTTTCTCATGCTATGTAGACTTCTCTGTACACGAGCTGAGGACCACAACAAGGCAACTGGGATGATTCTTGAACATCCTTCAGTCTGTCTTCTGAAATTTCATTTCTTTTTTTTTATCACACTTTGATAAAACAGCCAGACATCACAGGCCACAGTTTGGCAGTATTTAATGTCACAAATTCGTAGACCTTACACATGCCTTAAACTATGCAGTGAAGATTTCAGCTTTTTGTCTCCTGAGTAACCACCAAAATCTTTCACACATGGTTGGTTGGACTCCAGACAATACTGTCTGTGCGGCAAATGTTTGGAGTTCAGATATATTCATCAACAGTGTGTGGGCTTCTTCCTGGGCTGGTGTGGTCTCTGTCTGGGTCTTTCGTGTGGTGGTGGACATGTCACAAAGTCTCTGTCTTGCCTATCTGCTACTTTAGTGAGTAGTGAAAGAGGCCTTTAGGAGGTCTCCGCCTCGCTCTCCTCATCTGCGCTCTCCTCAGAAGTGATGCCAGGACAATACAGGGAGAGGAGTGTGCAAGGCTTCACACCAGCTGTGAAAGCTCAAAGCAACTCCTCGTCCAGATTTCTGCAACTCGCCCACTCGTTTGATTTCTCTGAGCCCACACTTTCCTCTTCGCCTTTACTGTCTTCTAATGATCTCCATGTCACTCCATCAATCTATCACATGCTACATCTCATTGCTCTTGCAGGAGTCCTGCTATTAGAGGCTTAATTGACCATGTCTGTGAGAATGAAACTGAAATTATGTTTGATATTGATTATCTGCCATTATTGAATTAATATCTGGAAAGTTTCAACCTTCTAGGACATGACCTAGCTCATATTGCTGTAAATATCTGGTCAGGTTGACTTAATTTGTGGTACTGGAGTTTAAGCTTCCTATCATAAAGAAGACAGCAGAAATCTCTCTTGGTGGCAGAATACTCAGTTCCCTCACCTTTTGACTGCAGTCTCCACAGTTTAGTAAGTCAGGTCCTCTCTATTCTAGATCCCTAGGGATGGAAACTTGCCTCTCTTCAACATCTATACTGATCTCTGTAACTTAAAGGTGCAATGTGTAAGATATGGCCAAATAAATTACATCATCAGTAGAACGTGATGAAGTAACAGTTCTGATGTTATATCAAAGACATCTGTGTACTGTGCTGTAGACATGTCTACTGAGGTTAGCATGCTAACCAGCTAGCCCAGGCCTGTCCTGTCTCATAACACCACTTTGTACTTTGTTTCAGCTGTGTGTGCGAGCAGTGAGTTTGCTACGTTTCACAAGCTCTCTTAGCTTTTTTAGTCTAACAAATGAGCACAATAAACCCCAAAAATGTCAAGAAAGGAAATATTCTTACATCTGTTTTCCTTATTAAGCAGAAAAATACAACAGTATACCTTCTGAACACTCGACAGAAATAAAAAGCTCACCAAAACCATCTTGTCTTTCCAGTGTTACAACAATCAACAACCTGTTTTGGTTTTTCGAGTTAGATGTGAAAATACTTTGGCTCTAGACGCTGCTTTTCCACGCTGGTGATGATTGGCCTTCCACTCACTGCACTGCCGCTTTAATCCTTTCCTGTCCCCACCTGCTGTGTCTTCATCGTCCCTGGAGTCAGAGTCCTGCTCTGAGTCGCTGTAAATCACCTCTGCATTATTTTCCCTGCTGTCAAACTGGCCTCCTTCAGTCTCTGAGGCTGTTTGGTCCGGATCTGTCCTTGATCGCTGTGAGGCTGTTGAGCCTGGTTCTGTTGCCCGTGCCATAAATACCAACAATCCCCTGGTGCTCCAAGCTCTTGGGTGCAGCACATTGCCGTCAGTAGAACCACTAGTTGCACAGTTAACTGAGTTAACAAGCTAACAGCAGTAGCTACAACCAAGATGGCTACAGCAAAGAATATAGTGAGCAGCAGTAAGCAGTTAGTCTGTGATATGCAGCCCCTTATTTGTTTGGAGTTTGACAGTCGGCTAATGCTTCCACATCGTACCATTAAGCACTTCTTTAAAGCTATCTCAGATGCATGGCCAGTGTGCACATAAGAGTGTGTCAAGTAACAGCACTTTTCCAGTAAGTTAAAAGCAGGCTCAGTCATAAAGTTGATTTTAAGAGAATTAGAAATGTCATCCTGTATTTTCTCAACATCTCTTTATGCCACAGAGTTTAATTTGGGCCACAGTAGCCGCTGCTTCATACTCATCTGTGCTTGGTTTGTTTGCAAAGAGTTTGCGGTGAATACAAAGAAGATTTCGGTGTAATCGGAGTGCAGAATTAACTTGGTCTCGCTCGTTTGCTCCACAGGTATCACAAGACTGTGATGAGCAGTGATTTTATCCCCAGTGTTTGTACGCTTGTGTCTTTGCTTATGCATCGAAGGTACACTGAAAGGACATGTGCATGCAGAGTTTGATTGATGTGTGTGATAATTTCCAGTTGGCAAACATTTACATGCGCACTCCGTCATTTGTGGCCTATTTGGATTGGCAGAGGTGCAGTCCTGATTGGCTGCTTTCACTGAGGACTTCAGGAGACAGATTTGTTTGACTGGGCATTCTAAAATACGGGGAGCATGATTAAAAACTACATCGCCTTCATTTCACCCCTTGTTGGCCTCCATGGTTTCGGCTCTACATCATTAGTTTGCTCATAGGTTTTTGCACTATTTCTTTCCACTGTGGAGCTTTTTTTGCATGTCTGCACAATGAAGATGGATAGAGGAGCAGTAGCTTGGGCAAATAAGGTCACGCTGACATACATGTGTTTGAATTATCCGCAAAAATTTAAGAACAAGAACTAGAAAGCCACACTGGTCAATCATATATTTGTACGAGAATTCTAATTGAACTTCTGGGAAATTTATCTCTAAAAATAGAAAGCACCCAAATCCTGAGCTTGTTCTTTTCCAGGCCTGGCTCTCTCTCAGACCACAGTGAGGACATTAGATGGGCCAGAACGCTTTGGAGCATCCAAAAACCTCAGGATCATTATTCCATTTGAACATATTATACATAAACATATAAAGGCATGTTCTCTCCTGTGAATCCTGTTCTCTTGATTGGACAGTCAGTCAGTCAGAAAGTCTCCTCTGGAAGGCTCCTGGAATCTGATGGGAGAACCGCAAAGTGTCCCAGTTATCTTTGGATTCCCCCAGCTTGTTTTACTAAAGAGTCGGCCAAACGTTGCCTTTCCCCTGCTGATAAGACAGCTTCCATCATGCCTCACTCACACACACCGAGTGTAGGGAGACTACTGCTGGCTGCTGCTGATGATCTAAGATTACTCCTGCTTTTGAACTTTTAATCCAATAGAAATAGATGGTTTGTGCAATAACTATACATTGCAATGGAAAGCATAAAAAGTCAGTGGGAAACAGAAAGAGAGGCCCCTCGTGTCCATGTCAAGATGGATACGACAAAGTGGTGAGTGGTATTTTTCCTACTTGACTTCATACATGACTGGCACGTCTTAAATGACTTTCTTGGTTATAAATAGTTCCTTTTCCCCAAAATGTACAATATGCCCATATAGAGGAGGTGTTGCGGTAACTGTAATGTACTCACTGCATGTGGGTATGTAGTTAGGCTTTGTTACTAAAAAGATAGAACAAAGAACGTCTGAAAGGGAAATAAACAAGTGT
This sequence comes from Chaetodon trifascialis, assembly GCF_039877785.1. Taxonomy (NCBI): domain Eukaryota; kingdom Metazoa; phylum Chordata; class Actinopteri; order Chaetodontiformes; family Chaetodontidae; genus Chaetodon; species Chaetodon trifascialis. The sequence goes on along the minus strand of NC_092064.1, from coordinate 24,777,666 downwards.
GCAACTGTGTTGTCAAAGTAATGAGATGAATGATGGATGACTTCTTGCTGTGACTGAACTGAAGCATTTCTCAACATCCCAAGCATGCTTCAGTCTTTATTCAAGACTCTGTAAGAATTTTGTTTTGTCTGTTAAGATTTACCCTTGCTGTGTTGATTTATCCTGATCTTTGATGCTAGAGGACACATTTTATTAGGTATCCTCATCTCTCAGGGTTCTTGGTTTGGGGTTTGGCTAATTGTCCTGCTCATATTTCATTTGCATATGGCCCCATATGTCCTTTCATATGGGTGGCTAGCAAATTATAACCTCCTGAACAGACAAGTCTCTGTGCTCCACCAAGTTGACACTGATACGCTGCTATTAACTTAGAAATGAGAGTGGAATTGAACACTCTCTGCAGATTCCAAAATAGACTGATTGCCTCGGGCAGTCTACTTACAGTGGTTAGGATTTATGCAAATGTTAATGTGTGGTTTATAATCTTACAATACATTCCACACAAAGGTCATACGTTTAACTCATGGAGCATATTGTTCCCAGGTTTTTCAAACCACATAGTATGGCTCAAAATATGCTCATCACTTTATTCAGCACATGGAGCACTGGGAGAAGTGTAATTATTAAAGCACTGGATCCTCCTCATGTAAATTAATTTCATGGCATACACATCACTCAATCCCCTGTCTCTTCTGAAAAAGCGCAGTATCTCTACAGCACACACGGCACCACTGTACTTTGCTCATGTTTAAACTCCTTAAACTCATAGTGAACTCTGTGAATTGTGTGCTCAGTGTGAACACACCAGCAAGTTTTGCTGTCTGTCATTATAGATTCATAGAGTGAAAAGAGCTCCAACTCCCAACCCACCATAAGTAACTTTCATTTTCTTTTTTCATCTTTTTGCTTTCATTTTCATTTCAGTTTTCATATTATAAATATAAATGTAGGCCTTTTACATCTTACTTTTTACGAACTGTATGTGGGTGTATTGTGTAGAAAAAGTTTTTATGGATGCTTGTGGCTAAACTGGAAAGCAACAGGGAGTCTCCGCAAATAGGATATACATTCAGTGCCTGTCACGAATGGGCCGGTCACAAGAGAGGAGATATTTTCCTCGATTTGCTGGGAGATGTGTGTGGAATATTTTTTTTTTCGTTTTGTTCAAGACCCAGGTATTTCTAAAATGCTCCCTCAACTTTGCCTCCAGCTGACACTCATCATACAACTGTGAAGAAAACAAGCATATAAAGCTGTGGGTTGTTATGAGTACCTTGTCCCTCTGCAAAATGATAAAATATTCCAGTGTGTTCGGTTTGCTGCAGCCTCCACGCGTTAAAAGATGGAGTAGCTTTCTTGTATTGCTCTTGGTTTCCCCTTTCCTCGTGTGGTTTATTATTCTTCTCTTTGGCTTGTGTCGTTGCCAGCTTTACAGCTCTCTCACTCCTGCACCCCACTCACCCTCTGTTACAGTCCAGAGTGTGGGGCATGCTCTCTGCTGAGTTCCCCGTCTGCCATCTGCTCAGGAAAGAGACGGAGCCTGAATTATTGCCGCCAAACCTTCATCACCTCAAATGAATGATTTCCATCTACTCACACTCACACCAATGCCATCTTTAAAAAGTCAGCTTTTGATGATAAGCATGACCTGCCTTATTTTTCTTGGCAATATTCCTGTTTTACACAGAGGAGGCTCCCTGCCGCTGAGTGTTGAAGCACCACAGCATGAATTGAGCTACTATTTCCTTCCAATTAGTGTTTTCCTAAAAAGATTCATCTATAAAGGATGTAAGGAAGGAGAATTCTAATCAACTTGTGAGGTTTAACCCTACTGTAATCTCTCACAAAGTGCGATCCAAAGCCAACACTTGCAAACAATTATACTGCTGGTACCCAGGGGCCTGATCTGATTGGTCTATTTGCCTTGTGCTGTCTTAGGAGATCCTGTAGTAATTGAGTCGGCTCCCTGGCTGATGGCTTGTGAGCTGCTTTTATAGCTCCAGCGGTTCCAGCCCTCTGTAGATGCGCGGCATTATTAAAACCAGACCACAAGTGGGACATTACATTAGGGTATAATATGCTGCACTGAAGCATACTGTGTGGTATCCCACTGTTCCCCAGCAGCCCCGGTCACTGTCCTTTGTAGACAGACGCCACTCCTGTAGCAGGCAGTTTTCCCTGCTGGCAGCCCTCCCAGAGCCTGTAGAAGTCATTCTCCTTCCCGCCACCCTCCTTCATTCCCTCAGAGCCCCTTTCTGCCAAAGGGCCTGTTTGGCTCATGCTCTGGCTCAGATAAACAACAAAGATCATGTCCAAAGATGCTTTCAAATGGCACCTGGTATGGGGCTCTTGTTTCAATTTGTGGATTGCCATCACTCTTACATCCCTCTAATAGAATTTAGATTTAATCTGCTGTGGCTTTAGAGTAATATTATTAATGAGTATGGAAACTGCTGAGTTTATCCAGTAAGATATTTCCCTTCCAACTTAATAAATTTTAATTTTAATGCACAATGTTGGAATGTTTAACCAATAGCATGTTTTCTTCTCTGTAGGTGACTGCGACAGATGCAGACGGCGGCTCCTTTGGCTCCATTACCTACTCCCTTGGTTCTGGCATCAACAGCGCTGTTCCCTCTCGGTTCACCATTGGCAAGGAGACCGGCCAGATCTGCACCAGTGCTGCACTAGACAGAGATCAAGGCCCGGCCAGCTTCGACTTTACTGTTACTGCAGTGGATGGGGTGAGCCACCGCATTTTGAAATCATGCTTAATATGAATCCATTGAGCCACAGAGTAATCCTATAAACACAGCAGCCGTGCTTTTCATATGGACAGGAGAGCAAAGACATGGCCAACTGTGCAGAAAAACTTTGATTTGAGAAGCCAAGTAAAAAATAAAAGCTTGAATGGCTCTCCGTGGCAGGCTTACTCAAAAGTTAGCATATCCTGTTCACTTTATGCCAAATAATACTCAAAAAATAAAAGGTTTAAAATGAAAGAAAATTACTACAGCCATGTTAAAGCAATCAGATGGAGAAATGCTTCAACTGTCAGGCAGTAATATTTTAACAAGTTGGACTGCTGCCTCTCTCGTTTTTGCCACCTGGTCCAAATGAAAAGCCTACACTGTATTTTCTGCAAATGAAAAGCCTATGAAACAGATTGTTTGATTGCGGCAAGCCCTCGCACCCACCACGGGTCATGGCATCTTGCTCTTTCCCAAGGGAAACTATCAATCTGTAGCCCTGCACGAACCTGCTGAGACTATATTTTAGAGGCTACGCCATACATCGAAATTTTAATAGGGTTTACTGCTGGTTTTTACTTGCACCATTAACATGGCCTAAATCCTACTTTCAGGTGTGTTTTTTCTGTTCATGATTTAATGTGTGTGACGGCATAACAAAAGAGCTTTTGTTTCCTCTGCAGGGTGGACTGAGCTCAGTTGCCTATGTGAAGGTAGATTTGGTCGACATTAATGATAACAGACCCGCCTTCTACCCAGTCAGCTATGCTGTCAGTCTAAGCACGCAGAGTGCCCCTGGGACATCTGTTGTAAGAGTGACGGCCTATGACCCAGACTCAGGCGAGAATGGCAGAATTACATACAAAACAGTACCTGGAGGGGCCTCCCCTTACTTTACTCTAAACAAAGACACAGGTTGGCACCAGTACTTTTCCAGTTCCTTATATCTTGCGTGATTTATAATGATGTGTAATGCAGAAATGGCCTGTTTCAACCTTCTCTGCGGCTTTGTCTTTGTAGGTGTGATCTCCCTGTCTCGGTCTGTCTATGGAAAGGCCAACTCTGTCATTCCCATGGTAATCTCTGCACAGGATGGTGGTGGCCTGGTTGCCCTCATCAATGCCAGAGTCAACATTAGTGTGGTGGCAGGACTAGTGGCGCCGCCTGTGTTTGAACAGACTCAGTACTACTTTACTGTATCGGAAGACGTCTTGCGGGGGACAGTCGTAGGTATCGTCCAGGCCAGTAGTAAGACAGGTGGGGTCCACAAACACATGCTCTCTTTCTTTTGTTCTCCTCTTTGTCACTCACTCACTTACTCACTCTCAAACACCCAAATTTAAGACCCACAGCCCATATCAAACAATTCAATATACATCATATGTCACATGGATCTTACCGAAATGAGATTCTTTTCTGTTCCCTGCACCACTTGTACAAATAGGCATTGGGCCACTGTACACATATAACTCTGAAATAACATCAATCAAAAATTCCATTTCACAACTGTGTTTATATATTCATTTTTTGAGTTTTCAGAGTTCTATTACAGTCATGAAAATTGAAAAATGACATATTTCGAGTGTACAGTTACTTGGTGCTTTTAGCGTAGCCTCCTGGGCCCTGTTGATGTGTTCCTGGTTTTTGTCACCTTTCCCCCTGTCCAGGTACCTCCAAAGATATCTCCTACACCATCAGTTCTGGGGACCCTGTTGGATACTTTACAGTGGATCCTGATACTGGGACCCTAAGGACTAGTCTGCCCCTGGATCATGAAGCCCAGTCAGCTCTTGATTTGGAGGTGCAAGCCCGCAGTGGTAACCCCCCTGCCTTTGGCCAGACCCGTGTCCACATTACCATCGCAGACATCAACGATAACCCGCCTGTTTTCCTGCCCTCTTCCTCGGAATCGTTGCTGCTGCCAGAGCACACAGAAATGGGCACAGTGGTTTATCGGGTCCAAGCTGAGGACAGAGACTCTGGACTCAATGGACAACTCACCTTTGAGCTTTCTTCTCCAACTGGAATCCAGAGGACCTTCAGCATAGAGCGCAGCAGCGGAGAGGTTCGATTGGTAGGGAGTCTCAACTATGAGAGTGCCCCCCGCTATGACCTCCATGTGATTGCCAAGGATAGTGGAGTACCTCAGCTTAGTGCCACCTTCATGCTTGTGGTTCATGTCCAGGCAGAGAATGACCAGGGACCTGTGTTTGATACCCTCACCTACCGTGTAGAGCTAAAAGAAGGGACTCCAATAAACAAACGCTTCCTGCAGGTCAGGGCTCTCAACAGAGAAACACCTGGCTCAGTTTACTTCAGTCCCTTGGCATATCACCTGCGTCCAGACGGAGATGCTGCTGGGTTTGGCATCATTGCGGACAGTGGCTGGTTGTTTGTGAAGAGTGCCCTAGATAGAGAAGTCAAGGACATGTATCTTCTAACAGTGCTGGCCAGCCAAGGTCATGGACAGTTGAAGAAGACGGGCAGTGCTACAGTGCGGATATCGGTGACTGATGAAAATGACAATTCTCCTCGACTCACACAGGAAAGGGTCTTCATGGCAGTGCGAGAAAACCTGCCTGCAGGAACAGGCTTTGGTCATGTGCTGGCCTCAGATCGAGACAGTGGCCCCAATGGACGCCTCAGCTACCGCTTCCTGCACCCTGATCGCCACTTCCAGATAAACTCCCACACAGGTTAATTGAAAATGTATTGTACTATGATGTACTATGAATCACAACAGCAGTCACAGAGGAGTGTTAAAATTGGGGTAGCTTAATTTTACTTCACGAGGCAATCAAAGAAAATCTGTATGTATGCAAAAAAAACTGCACATGTAAAAAGGTTTTTGGAGATGTTTAAGAGACAGATGCTTAAAGAACAGGGCAAGCTGCTGTTTACACAGGAGCTAGCACAAGAAAAGAAAGACTGCGCTGTTGATATTATATGTTGGATTTTGGATTTCTTCTGGATTATGTGAAATACCTGCCTCCAGAAGATACTGGAGCGTACCTGAACACCACATTCAGAGTGCTTAGTTTTTGTACATGTATTGCATTTTTCTGCATTTGAGTGAAAACTAAACTGAAACAGTAACAAATTATTTCTTTATACATGTGCTCAAAGACCCATCAATTTGAAAAACAAGCTGTCATGATTCCGCTGGAGACATTTTTTATTATCTGTAATCAAAAATGGAAATAATTGGTGAAAAAGCTCTATCAGTGTTTAGTCAACTCAACGAGTCATATTTAAAAAATGAGAGACTACAGTTGCCTCTTCCCCACTGTCATTAATTAGTCAGATGATGGTGACAGTAGCACTAAGCGTCTTGCTGGGCTCTAATTGGCCTGCTGAGCCTGTTAGTCAGTGGGTGGAGACACAGACTCTGAATTGTGATCAGTTTCTGGCTGAGTTATGAGTCCCTACAGCATCTGCCAACCTTCCAAAATTCCTCTATTTGTGTGTGTGCCTGAGTGTGTGTCGTAGATGTACAACCTGTGGATGTCTATTGCTTGTGTGTCATTGATCAAAGCCTGCTGGCTCTTAAGTCTCTCATCATTATTCTAGTGCTCTGGACTAGCGCTTCAGCATAAAATCCCTCTCATCCACCCCCTTTTCTCCCCAGGTGAGATCAGTACAAGGACTATTCTGGACAGAGAGCAGCAGTCGAGTTACCAGCTGGTGGTGGTGGTTCAAGATGGAGGCTCGCCCCCCCGTAGTGCCACAGGCACAGCCTTCATCACTGTCCTGGATGACAACGACAATGACCCCGCTTTCACACACAGCCAGTCAGCCAAAAACCTCATTATACAGGTGATATCAAAAGACCTGTTACACAGACGGGCAGAAAATGAAATGTCTTTCATATCTTTGTTGACGCATAGTAAATTTGGTTTTTTAATCCATAGGTGACAGAAGGTCAGTCCTCTGGGGTTTTACTGTGCACACTGCAAGCCAAAGACCCTGATGAGGGAGAGAATGGCACTGTATTCTACTCTTTGTCAGGTAGAGTACCTGCTGGAATTAAAGAGAGCACTCATCATTGCAAAATAACTAGTGCTTTATGTAAATGTGCTACCTGAAGTGATTTAAGAAACTGATATTACTCTGTGAGGTGTCCTGATTACAGATGAAGGGAGCAACACATATCAGGACACTTTTAAGAGCAATCTGCCACCCAATCAGAAGAGAGTATTTTCCATGGCTGTGGTACAAATGTATTATTGTAGGATTATTTTTGTTGTTTTATTTGTTTCTTTTATTTATTTATTTTCCAGCTTTGTATTTTCACTATTTTAGTTAGCTTTTTTTATGTAAAGCACATTGTAGTGCTGTGTAATGTAAAGTACTAGATTAATGAAATTGATCATTATTAGTATCCATGCATCTATGGTTGAGTTGATTAGTCATAACAGCCACCACTTTTGTCTGAATTTGATCCTGACAAAATGCTACAACGCTCAAAGTTTGGACTTTCGGTCTGTCACAGGTCCCAGGGCTGAGCGTTTCTCTTTGAACCCAAACACTGGAGAGCTGCGTTCATCGTCCCCTCTCAGCCACTCGGAGCGGGCTGAGTACACTCTGACGGTGACAGCCACTGACAGAGGACTGCCCCCACGCAGCACCTCCTTCTCCCTCACCATTCAGGTCAGACTTTAATTGGAGCCCGGCCAGCACAAACACCCTCACTATTCACCTATTTAATATCAAAGAATAGACTCAGCGCTGAGAGGATCCATGTCTCTGGGCCCCTCAGACTAGCTGCAGACATGTCAGCCGCACTTCTGACAAGCTCCCCTCCCATCCCCTCCCTTTTCTTCCCCTGTGACTTTTCAAAAGGGAAATTTCTATCTGAAATGGAAAAGTGGGTCTGAATCAAATACTCCCAGCTGGCTTGTGATGAGGGCCAGCTGTAGACTGCTCTGATCAAGGTCATACTCAATGACTTCAACACTTTTTTAATACAGTAGCCCTTTTTGCAATGAGCGGCAGGGCTGCACACTCACGTAAAATACAGCATTGAAGGTAATTCTGTTAATATCTAATATAAAACAGAAAATGGTCACAATGGAAGAACCCTGGAAGGAACGTAGATTTAAAAGTTCCAGGAAAATAGAGTTGCCATATAAACAGCTCCAGTAAGTGCCAGTTCAGTTTTTCCTCCTTTCCAACAACAAAAAAATAAGAAAGTCATAGTTATTGATTAATTGGATTAAACGGTACAATGTTGTTCTAGCCCACTGACACATCTCTGTAAGTTCCTTTAATCATCTTTTCAGGCTGGTTTTCTAAATCCATCAATGATAGGATGGGACTATACCAATTTATTTCTGGATCACTCCTTTTCCATCTAATGTGGAACCAATTTACAGCTTGTCATGTCAGATTTCACAACAGTCACAGCATATTTTTTTGACTGCCTACTTACGGTGGGAACTGTGCTGTAGGGTACAATGCTGAGTATCTATTGCTGAGTATCTCAGTAATGCTGCTGAAAATTTGGTCAACACAACCTCTCCCTTCCCCTTTACAGCTGTTTAAATTTTCTCAGGCCATACTTGTCTCAAAGAAAAAATCAGTTTTATTAAAACAATGTGTCATGTGTTACTTGTGGCGCTCCTTTTATACAAAAGAAAAGTAATAATGTAGTCTTTGAAGACACTTGAACTGCTCATCAAAGGAAGTGTAAAGCTATACACAGTACAGAAATGTGTCCCAGTGTTAAATTCAAACCCTGTCACCATTCCTCCTCTGAGTGTTACTTTTATCATCTATTATTTTATTATTTTTCCTGGCAGCCGCATGAGTATCAGATTAAGTGTTATTAAGGTTAGCAGGCGTGTTATTCAAGTCTATAAAAACCTCTTGTAACTGGTTTCATTTATTCCCAGTGAACACATGCAGTACAAGCAAGTGGATTGCATAAAATATGTTTCTGCTTTGCCCAAAATCCATGAAATATTTCCATTTTTTGTGTTGAAAACTGTAAACTTCAGAGCATTAGATCCACCGTCATGTTGCTCTGTCCTCAAATACTCTACTACTTCTTCATTGCAGATTCTCAGCACTAACAGGCCGACTTCTAATTCCCTCTCCATATCCTTCAATTCTGTGGAGGAGGCCAAACCTGGCTCTGTAATTGGCTCAGTCCGGCTCCGTGACAGAGAAACCTCAGAGGAAGGGGAGGTGACCTACACGGTGGTGGGGGGTTCAGGCCGAGATGGGACCTTTGTTGTAGACCGTCTGACCGGAGATGTGTACCTGGCTCGCCCTCTTGACTATGAACGAGATGCACGCTACACCCTGAAGATTGAGGTGGATGACTTCTCTCAGGCCCCCCCTAGCAGCACCCTGGTCCACCTGGACATTGATGTAGAGGATAGCAATGACCACACCCCTCAGTTCCCAGAGGATCCCGTCACCATCGTCATCTCTGAGAACATGGAGCCTGGCTCATCTGTCTATACTTTCCAAGCCACAGATAAGGATGGCAGTGGGCCCAACAGCGAGCTGAGGTACTCCATTCTCCAACAGTGGCCAAACACCCCTGGCCTACTAGCCCTTGATCCCTCCACTGGGGTTCTCTCTTTGAGCCAGGAGCTTGACCATGAGGTTATCTCCAACTTGATAGTGGTTGTAAAGGCAACAGACTCTGCCCTCGATGCCAGCCAGAGGCGCTGGGGATCTGTAACAGCGAGGGTGTACATAACTGATGAGAACGACAATCCGCCAGTGTTCAGCTCGCCAACAGCTGTCAGTGTGATGGAGGACCAGCCTGTGGGTTTTGTGGCGCTGTATGTCATGGCCAGAGATGCAGACCAAGGGGAGAATGGCAGAGTGACCTACAGCATCCAATCAGGCAACACTGGAGGAACATTCGGCCTCAACCCTAACTCTGGTGAGTCTAACCCAATGCAGGAGGTAGTGTGTGCTTTATGTTGCAAAACACAAAGTAAGAGTGTGGAGGTTGGATTGGTGGATGGGATGTTGCAGTTGACTTTCATGCTGGAACCTGTTTATCATGCCCAACATTAGGAGTGACTTTTAACTGTAAATATAATCTTTTATTAACCAACACCACATTGTAGTTGGCATGTGCAGGTATTGTAAATGTTCCATCTGGTGATAGTGTTGCATATGTGATACATCTGAGAGAACTCTTCGAAAGGCAATCACTATATTCTGGATAGGTTTCCCTCCTCAGCGTGTATTCATTTCAGCTTCTGGAATGTTCTTCCTCGTCCTGTGTTTTAGCCATAAACAGTCGATGTATATGTAACTTTTGGAAGAAGGGAGGCATATACAAATATAACATATGTCATCATCAGATATCAACACTTTCAGTTGTTTACATGCAGTAAGATTCAGCAGGCCAACCGCACCTGTTTCTTCATACTGATAAGACTAAAACTTTCTGCTTGTCCTCTATCTTTATATTTCCAGCACCTGTTGGGAATTTCAGCACTTATCCTCGCTGAAGTTGAAATATTTTCAATTCAGCAACCAAGCGAATCAGCATCTGTTCACCTCTCTTTGGGGCTTTTTGTGGATTTTATAAGCATTTGTGCAATCTCTAAATTTTACTTTTCAATGCATGTGTACACACCTTTCCATTTGCTTCCTCTAAGCCCCCCACCACAATCACTAAACCTCACCCCTCCATAAACACACAAACTTTTGTAATACTCTGCTTATGATGAAGTGCAGCTCTTGCTTCACCTTTCATGACTTATTTCTCTTAGCTGGAAGTCAGACAGACAGAGAAGCCAGCTTGATATATAATACACACACTTGCACAAGCACACATGCACACACAACCCATCATCTGTTATTGTGGCTCTATTCCCATGAAAGACCAAAGAACCTCCTGCTCGGGCTTCTGGGAACCATTAGAGAAGGGATCAGTTACGCGTGTTTATGTGTACGCACGTGTGTGTGTGTGTGTGTGTGTGTGTGTGTGTGTGTAGGCATGCACACATGTGTTTGTGTGCTTGCATGAGACTCTGTCACATAGGCAGTGCTGACCTTGGGCTATTTGGTCCTCTGGGCTTTGTTGTGGTGTTTGAGACACGTGTCAACGTAGGCTCCACCTTCCCCTTCAAGTCGCCAACGAGGATGCCTCCTGGAGCAGCTCAGGGATGGAAACGTTCAGGGCTTGTCATGCATGCCACTTCAGCTTCAGCCCCGTATGGGCGCTCACCTTGATGTGTTTTCATGCACACTGGTTATTTGTTAGAATGATGACAGAGTTAATCCTCTGAGCACCTGGTTTGCTCCTGTTTTGGGGTCAGTGACTGTAGACCTGTGACCATCTCTGCACACTATGTTTTCATTACTTTGGCATCACAGTTAACCACAATAGAGAGAACTGCCAAGCTATTATTAGGAATATATAAAGTCACAGAGCGAGACACATTCTCATCACTCAACGTCAGAAGGGAGGTCATTAATTTCACTTTGGGAGGAAGGGTGCCTTGGCGATATGGCGAATTGCTTCTTTGCAAAAGACAACATGATTTAGAGATTAGCACATCAAATGTTGATAAATGACTTCTGCATATAAGACAAGAAAGATGTGCTTTTTGTCTGAGCAACCTTAGCTGACCCTCACACTGCAGTCCAAAGTGTTGTCGCCACAAACTTGTCGTCCAAAATAAAAACTTTCCTGGTTTCCCGCTGTCTTTTTTTCTGCCAATGTGTTGTCAGTGACCAGAGATATGGCAGGATCATAGCGGAGTCTAATTTGGTGAAAATATTCTGGCCTGTAATACCCACCAGATTAAAGGCTTAAGGGCAACTTATCTCAGTCCTAGCAAGATACAAAGCGAAAACATGCTCGAAAAAGTCAAAACCAAAACGGCCCTTTCTTTTTTTAACAGTTGCTGCTCATTTTAAAGCATGAAACTGAAATTGAATCAATGCAAGCTCTAGCCTCTTAGGGCAGGATAATGAAAAGGCAAGGGTGCCCCTAATTTCTACGGAGCACGGCAAGCCTGGCTGTTGCGTGTCTAGAGTGTGTTTATTGCTTCTTTCTCGATGGCTGCGGCATTCTCCAGTGGAAAATCTCGTAAACTGCGGCCAGACCGTTGTGCTGTTACAGCAGTGGTGGTGGTAGCACTCAGGTAGGCAAAGCTGTGTGTGTGGAGGAGATTAGATCTGATTTGACCCTCACACGGGAATTTTTCACACTTGCTTTTTAAATCACTCGACTGCACACAACCGTGGAAAGTGGCATGTTTTATTGCCTCTGATAGCATGCTTTCATACTGTAGTTGTCGTGCGTAACTGCCTCTGTGAAACAGGCTATAATAAACTACACCCACACACACACATACAGGAAATCTCTCCTCACATTTCACCCTTGATTCATCTCTCTGCAGGCTCTCTGTCTATTTTCAAACCTTTGGACCGTGAGGAGCAGGACGTCTTTAACCTCACAATAATCGCTGAGGATCATGGGATACCCCAGCACTCGTCCAGCCAACTGCTGTGTGTCCATGTGATTGATGTTAACGATGAGGTGCCCTGGTTTGAGGAGAGTCAGTACGAAGCCCAGATCTCTGAGAACCAGCCTCCAGGAACTAGTTTGTTGACTGTGTCTGCCTCTGATCTGGACCAAGGTGAGACATACAGTACACTGTGCATTATGACTTAGATACTACAGCTTTAGCGCATGTAATCCTATTTTTTAATCAACGGTTTGCTCCCAGTACACCTATCTAATCACAACATGATGTATGTGTTGTTTTTTGTTCATGGATATCTAATCGTGCTGCTTCAGCAGTGAAGAGAAACAAAAATGCTTGTGATGCTTCTCATCTTTCATGGGTTGTGTGCGTATTCAGATTACAGACATTAGCAGTTGTTTTTAATTGAGGACTACACAGGACTGTGGGGGTGGGGGTACACAAAGAGTGCATTCCCCCAGACTTAGTCAGAAGCACATAAAACAGAAGGATTATAAACTTTCTCTCCAAAAGCAATCAGTGAAGTAAACAGGTGAGGTTGCCAGACTCTTTTCTGTTAGCACGCAATCTGGCATCCAGACACCTGAGGGAGGGCCGTGACTGCCAAATGCTTAGACAGCAAAACTAATGACAAACAAATAAATAAGCATGTAAGCTATTAACCAGAAAATCCAAGTATCTTCTAGATAATGTTTTGTCACATATATAAAAGGTCAAAAGAATTAACTTTCTGAGCATTGGTGATATTTGTTGTTAGTATACTTTTTTCCCCAATCCATTTTGGAATCAAAGCATTGTCTCTCTGTGTCTCTCTGCAGGAACCAATGGACAGGTGACATATGGTGGTATCTCAGAGGAGGATTTCAGCATCAACCCAGTTACAGGTGTAATAACAACCACTAAGTCACTAGACAGGGAGCTCCAGGAGTTGTACACTATAACAGGTACTGCCCCCTGACTGTCATACATCATAACAGATAAAACATGTCCAAAGGTGACTTCTTTCATAGTCCTCAGTATTAAGAGTTGCTTGCTGAATTTCAAATGTGGCATTCATCATCTCTTAACACACAACGCTTTGTGTGTTTTTTCTCCTTGTGTTTTAACAGTGTACGCGAAAGACGGAGGACTCCCCCCAAATTATGCCAAAGCCACAGTGAGGATCAGAGTGCTTGATGAGAATGACAATGCCCCTTTCTTTGGACGTCTCTACCACAGCATAGAGGTGCCTGAAAACCTGGAGGCATTGCCTCTGTTTACCCTAAGAGCCACTGACCAGGATGCTGGAGACAGTGGGGAAATTAACTACAAAATTACTGGTGAGAATTAGTTTTATTGTACCATTTACATTGTAAATGATCAGCTCAACTGCTGCCATGATTTTGCATTTTTATAACTTTCTACAACCATTTGCCATTGCCGTCTTTGCAGGTGGAGATCCATCTGGAGACTTCCACTTAGACAGTCAGTCAGGTGTGCTCTCCACTTCAAGGCCTCTGGATCGAGAGAAGAGGCCTGGATACACACTAACAGTCACAGCCCAGGACCGGGGCCACCCTCCTCTCAGCAGCACCGCTACAGTGGAGGTGACCATTATGGACATCAATGATCACAGCCCCCAGTTTCAGAGCAGCAGCTACACTGCAGACATTTCAGAAGATGTTCCAATCGGCTCACTGGTCCTGGAGGTGAAAGCCATCGATCTGGACCAGGGCCCCAACAGCCAGGTGCTGTACTTTCTGAGCAGTGGCTCCAAGAGCATGTTCATCATAGATCAGAACACAGGCCGCATTATCACAGCAGCACCACTAGACAGAGAGAAAACCGCCTCTTACTCCTTTGAAGTGTGTGCCACTGACTCTTCCCCTGTAAACCCACGCAACTCCACTGCTCACGTGACCGTCTACATTCAGGATGTGAACGACAATGCTCCGTTCTTCATTCAGGACCCACTCATTGTGAACATCTCTGCCAGCAGTGTGTCCAGCCGACGAGTGCTGGCCACCATGAGGGCGGAGGACAAGGACTTTGGGGCTAATGGTTCTGTGTTTTATCGTTTCGCCAACCCTGTGAAGGGCTTCACCATCAACTCGCTAACAGGAGACATCCAGGCTACAGAGAAGCTTCAGACTCTGACCCAGAGCCAGAGGACTTTGATAGTTCAGGCCATGGACCAGGGCAACCCGGCTCAGTCTTCCCTGGGGGTGGTTATCATTTATATCAGGGAACAGAGCTACAGGGGTATTCGCTTCTCCCGAACAGCGCGAGATGTTAGTCTGCAGGAGAATGCAGCTAAAGGTTTGAATGAAACTAAATTCTAACCTTTTTTGCTTGAAAAGTGAATGTATAATGAAAATAATTACAAGTAAATTGTTTCAACAGAGTGTGTTTTTCATCTTATAGGCACAGTAGTAACACAGACGCAGGCCCAGTACCCTGATGGTTCTCAAACTGGTATCAGCTACAGCATTTTCAGTGGAAACAGAATGCAGTCTTTTGGAATAAACACCATTACTGGTAAGTGCAGAGATGGCAGCGTACAGTACAAAAGTGTTTTCCAAATCCACAGTGTGTCACTCAGTGTTATTTTTGTGAATTAGGTGAAATATGGGTCCAGAAATCTGAAGGACTAGACTTTGAGGAGACCCCGAAACTCCGCCTTGTGGTGAAAGCTGAGACGGCATCCTCCAGCTCCTACATGGCTGTCAACTTAATCCTGCAGGACGTCAATGACAACTTGCCACGCTTCCAACTCCAGAACTATGTCGCCTACATTAGAGAGGCACAGGGCTACGATTTTCCTATTATCCAGGTGCAGTACTCGCCAGCCCCCAGTGAATATATTATGGTTTAAGTGTGAAGTTGTAGAATTAAAAACTAACCTAAGCAGAAGTCTGGATAGTTTCAGTGCTGTAGAGAAGTGACCTAGAAATGAATGAGCGTTCTCAGTGTCCCAACTGACTATAATATAGAATCAATGGTAACCATGAAACCTGGTCCATACAGCCCATTTTTATTAACTCTTGACTTACAAGTACATTATTGCTCACTAGTTCATGTTACACTGAAACAGCTGTTGCAAATATTTCTATATTGGTGGTCATTTCTCCAGGTTGCTGCAGATGACCTGGACCAGGGTCAAAATGGTCAGGTGACCTACTCTATCAGGTCATCGTCCATGAGTGGCTT
Source organism: Chaetodon trifascialis (assembly GCF_039877785.1). Taxonomy (NCBI): domain Eukaryota; kingdom Metazoa; phylum Chordata; class Actinopteri; order Chaetodontiformes; family Chaetodontidae; genus Chaetodon; species Chaetodon trifascialis. Next base: position 24,762,257 of record NC_092064.1, on the reverse strand, counting down.
ATTTAAGATAGACCCACTGACCGGCAGCATCACCACTGCAGCCATAATGGACAGAGAGATCTGGACACAAACAAAGTGAGTTTTGCTCTCCTTTTTTTCTCTTTGTAGTCACATTCTGCCATGTGTTTCTCCTCAGCTCATCTCATTAAACCACGTTTAATGGTTGTTACTGTGATAATGCCCATTCCTTCTTACAAATAACTTCCCTTGCTGTAGTGGTAAAGCATGTTTTGTGTATATTTTCACAAGACAAAAAATGGGAGAAAATCAATTAGAACTTTTGCTGAATTCTGTTTCCACGTTTTTCATACTGCAAGAAGACAGTCACGACTACTTTAAATTAGGTCCTCTTTTAACAACTGCTGCTCAGAAAATGGTTTCAGTTAGAGAAAGAGAAAAGAAAAAATGAAAATGAGCTGATGATCATGTACCAGAGCCTATTAAAGTTTGTCTGGCAGGAGCGTTTTTTAAAATCTGATTTCAAACTAATTTTATTTCATTGATTTTTTTCAATCACTTTTTAATATTGAAAATAAGTCATTTTTTCTTTGCAAAACAAATGAAAACAATGAACGAGTAGAGAGCCCTACTGTTGTAGAAGAACAAGTATGTATCCTCTAAAACTCATTTTGACTCAAACGGAGGCTAATCTTGTTGGTGGGTGAAACATTATGCAACCGGGTTCATAAAAGTTAAAAGTTCAGACACTGAGATTTGTGGCACCAGGCTTGTTGTTACGGCAACAGACCGAGGAACCCCACGGCTAGCTGGCTCCGCCACCCTCACTGTGATCATCATCGACCTCAACGACAACAGTCCCATGATTCCTCTGCCTCGAGAGATCCGAGTACCTGAGGGTAAGTCAGCCTCACAGTGGAAGTTAGTCCAGTGATCTTATCAGAAAGCTTCATATCACACTCCCTGGCAGCTCAGTCAGCATGCCTCAGTGAGAAAAGTCTGATCCTATTATGAAACAAACTATTGCCAAGTTCCTCTGTTCATTTCCTGTCTATTAGATGAAGGCTTTCCAGAGAGAGCACATTTCTTAATAAAGAGAAAAAAAGTGTGTTTTTCCCCCAGCTGCAACCTAAATGTATGCTCTTCTTCTCGTGCCTCCCCAATCGCACACATACAGATACTCTGATTGGCACAGTTATCACCCAGGTAACAGGAAATGATGTGGACTCAGGGCCAGCCCTCTCCTACACACTACATCTGGATACCGACAGCAAAGGCATGTTTGGGATTCATCGCTATGGAGGAGGAGTGTCTCTGACGGGCCTGTTGGACTATGAGAAAAGGACATGGTACACTCTGACCGTCCGCTCGTCTGACTCTAAACATCAAAGCGAGGCCAACCTCACTGTGCTGGTGGATGATGTGAACGATAATGCCCCCACCTTTACTCAAGACTTGTATCAGGTACAGCTAGCTTCACACATCTGTCGTCACACCTGCATTTACCACCACATTTTAGAGTAGCATGTTTGCTAAATTCTTGAATTATCTGTAATGAATGTACACATATCTTTCTCATCAGGTGACTGTATCAGAGCACCTCCCAGCAGGCAGTGCAATTATCACTGTAACAGCCACTGACTGTGACTTTGGGGACAATGGAAAGATAACCTACAGAGTAAAGTCATCAACTCGGGGCGTCTTCTACATTGACCCAAGCAATGGTAAGGTTACTGTGTGCACATTTATGGTTGTTTCTGTTTTCTAACCAGTGCTCCCCTTAATTACCCTTCATAAAAACGTTATCCCCCAAGGCTTTTCTTGGATGCAAATTTGGGGTTTGGACATATTTGCAATAGACATTTCAGAATATTTAATCATTTTGTTCATTAAAAGTCATTGAAAGCCAGATTTCATGTTATTTGCCTCAGATGTTTTGCTTGAGATAGCATCTAAAAATAAGTGTGTTATAAAAGAGGACTCTTTTTGCCTCAAGCTATTCTGTCTCCTATTCTCAAATGCAATTCCTGTTCTTCAAATATTGTTCCCTTCAACACACATCCAAACCCACTACACTGTTTACAAAAATAATTGCAATTAAGTTATTTATTTGAATCATACATTGTTAATTTTTTTATGGCAAACCACATTGTGTGATGAACAACATGAAATTAATATGATGCACTCTGATGCACATGTTCTTTGTTAACTTCACAGGTACTCTGTTTGTCAACCAAAAAACAGAGTTTGATTTTGAGAATCCCTCCATCCTTGTGGTAATTGAGGCACGGGACCAGGGCACTCCATCCCTTTCGTCCATTGCCACTGTCCAGGTACAAGTGTCCGATGTGAACGACAACGCCCCCATCTTCCACCAGTCAGAATACAGAGCCACTTTGTCTGAAGATGGCCTTCCTGGATCAACTGTTCTGACCTTAGAGGCTGTAGATGGAGACCTGTCCCGGGACAACTGTGGTTTTGATTTTGCCATTGCCAGTGGCAACTCAGGTAATACCTTCCAGATTGAGAGCAGCGTGCGCTTCTTGGAGGGGCAGGGCTTCCAGACAGTCGGCAGTCTGATCCTGGTGGAGGAGCTGGACTTTGAAGCGGTGCCAAGTTATAACTTGACTGTTGTGGTATCAGACCGTGGAATCCCTCAACGTAGCTCCAGTGTGCCTATTCTCATCAGTGTTACAGATGCCAATGACAACCCTCCAGCTTTCAGCCGAGCAGAGTACAGTGTGGTACTGAGTGAGGGTGCAGCAGCAGGGACAGAGATCCTGCATCTATCTGCAACAGATCCAGACTCTGCTCCAAATGGAGAGGTGCAGTACTGCATAAGCTCAGGGGACGAGACAGATCTTTTCCAGGTGGACCAGTGGACTGGAGCCTTGAGGCTGCATAGACCTCTGGACAGTGAGAGACAGTCATCCCATATGATTGTTGTCCAGGCTACTGATGGTCAAGGGCACTACGCTTTGGCTCCAGTCAGTATCGAGGTGAAAGACATCAATGATAACCGTCCCTTCTTTCCCCTCAAACTATTAACTTCGAGCATCAGGGAAAACCAACCCCAAAATGCCTTAGTCACCATGCTGCATGCAATCGACCATGACAGAGGTGTTTTTGGACAGTTAAGGTACTACATGTTTGACAACTCTAAAGAGGCAAGAGAGGCCTTCTTCATCAACCAAACTTCTGGAGAAGTATGGACTCGCTCTACCTTTGACTTTGAGAAGGTAAACTCTTTCCATTTTGTGGCTGTTGCCATGGATGCTGGCAACTATTCTGCTACTGCAACAGTGCAGATTTATGTTACAGGGGAGGATGAATATGATCCTGTTTTCACCTCCTCAGAGTTCTCATTCGAAGTGCCTGAAGGAGCAAAGAAAGGTCAGATCATTGGCAAAGTACAAGCCAGAGATGAGGACGGAGGCGTGGATGGCATTGTCCTCTATACTCTAGCAGACAGTTCGCCTTATTTTGAAGTCAATAAATCAACAGGAGCAATTTCCTTAAAGATGGACAGCTACAGTAGACACGTGAGTCGCTCTAAAAGAGAGGTGCGTCTTATGACACTGGACATGACTGCTCACAGTCCTCTGGAGACATCCCGCATAGCAGTGGCCAAAGTTACCATAGATGTGACCCATACAACTTTTGGTCTCAACACAGACATGAATATGCTGCTCATCAGTGTCATAGCAGTTTCACTTGGGACAATAGTCATACTAATATTAATTGCTGTGGCACTATTTTTTGTTAAATTAAGACGTCGAAGAAAGGAGCAAAAGGCACATGGACGAACACCATCGTCAGGCACCATGCTGCACAAACTTGAGGAAACAAAAATATCAGCAAATGAAATGATTTACCATCAGGCCCTTCCTGGATACACAGCTGATCAGAGTGGCAGCAGCGGTGGTCCGTACCCTCGTGGAGGATCCCTGGATCCCTCCCACTCCAGTGGCCGTGGCTCTGCGGAGGCAGAGGCAGCAGAAGATGATGAAATCAGAATGATCAATGAATACCCTCGAGTGTCAAGTATCTCCTCCTCCATGCAGGAGCGCATCTCTGCCAGAGGCCCGGACTCTGGAATCCAGCAGGATGCAGATCAGCTATCAGATGTGTCCTGTGAGCCTTCCATAGACTGGTTCAGAGGGAAGAAACTGGGCAGTCTGAGTGGTACTTTATTAGCTGGCCAGGTGCCAGTCTACAGGGATGAGGGGGGTGGGTATGTGGGTGTGGGACGGGGACTTAGCATCTCCCACCCTAAAGATTATACTTTCCCAGAGGATGGAAAACCTGCTGTGGATGGCTCCCTAACAGCCATTGTGGCCAGTGATGAGGAGCTGAGGGGCAGCTATAACTGGGACTACCTGCTAAACTGGTGTCCCCAGTTCCAACCCTTAGCTAATGTTTTTACTGAAATAGCACGTTTAAAAGATGAAACAGCTCCTCCTCATCCTCGGAGATCGTTTCATCACAAAGCAAAAGCTGAGTCAAGAATTGACCCCCCGCCTCTCATAACCTCTGTGGCCCACCCCGGGGCCAAAACTGTACCTCCAAAGCCTGCTGTAGGGAGGACATTCCCCCACTTGGCTTCTTTACGCAGATCTCCCATCAGCGCAGAGGGATCCATCTCCTCGGTCGCCATGTCTCCAAGTTTCTCCCCCTCTCTTTCACCACTTGCAGCACGTTCTCCTGCAGTCACACCCTTCAGTGTCTCACAGGGCCCCTCTGCATCAATGATCAGCACAACTGAACACAATTTGGAACACAGCGAGGAGGCAGAGCTGAGGATTTAAATTTTAAAGGCGAAGGGTGGATTAATAGTCATTGCTGTCCCAGACTTGTTCTACTGTATGACCACAGGGGCTGCAACCTGTAATGCGTCAATACTATTCTTTTTTCTGTTTGCAAGAACAAGTACACAAATAGTTGAAGTTGTGGTGCTTACTGAAGAAAAACTGAACTACATGACTAACAGGCCAAAATGGACTATGCCTTTTTTTATGTGTGGGTGAAAGAAACTCCTTATTCTTCTGTTGATCAGTGTTAATTTGCACATTCAAATGGAGATTCATACATGATGTCAATATTTTGTACAAAAGCATTGTCTATATTTTTATACTTACACGTGTTTTCTGACAAGAAAAGTGTCAAGAGGTTGCTAAACCCTCAGAATATATTTCTATATTTGTATATTTGTTGCTTGTACTGTACACATGTTTGTACTGTAAGTTGGTTTTATCTCTTGTAATTCTTAACCTTGTGGTTTTAAATGAAGCTCTTCATTAATGCTTTATGATTTGGGATTTTGGTAACAGATTATTGTAAATATTTATAGAGGAAGAGACATCCTTTCTCGAACAAATGAAACATCAGTCAGAATAGAGTATTGTGTGATCAGATTTTCTGCGAATCCCGTGTTTGATCTCACATCAAAAGGTAATCGTGAATGTGAAATTGCTTAAAAGTTCCTCAACATAAGTCCTCTCATTTGTGCAAAGGAAAATGAAATGTGCCATCCAATGATCCTGTCCTTCAGGTGCCCTGGCTTTAATTTGTCACAACGAGCCTTACTGCTTTCATTTTGGATTGTGATAATAATTCATGTGAAGGAGAACATTGAGCAGCTACGTGGTAAATGTAGAATAGTTTGCTCTATCAGCAGCTTAATCATTCCAGAGAATGTAAGCAGATCTTGGTCATTTGTCTACTCATCTAATGCTTCTTAGTAAAATATTTAAGACACATTACTTGAAGGCAAAATGAGAAGGATTTTTCTGAAAAAAACAACTGTCTAATGAAAATGACCCACTAGAAGCGTGTGGTGGTGTCTGTACCTGCATAGACCCTGCCCTCTGCCTGTGTTTTTGTGTTATGTTGTGATCAGGATGTCTCTGGGTGTCAGCCTAAGGGCAATGGGTGTGTAGCCTGCAGCCAATAACAGCGAGCAGGGTGTGAGGGCGGAAAGACGTAGTGACCAGGTGCCAGATTGTAAGCATGCATCCAAGAGGAAGCTACAAGCAGGAGAGGAGGAGAATGTTGTGTTGACAAGCTGCAACAGACAAATCCTGCTCATTCTGCCTTTCAGCTCTGACTCAGTGCGATAATGACACTGACATTTGCAGATGTTCCTCATTTTTGTCCTGATTTTTTTTTTTTTTTTTGCATAGTTTTACAGACTAAACTATAATGAATGTTATTTTGGACCACATTTGTCCCCTCTTTTCAATAGCACTATACAGAATACTATATGGATTAAAAGTAATACTAACAAATGTTACATACTGTATGATGGAAGAAAAAAAGTGTATATTTATGAATGTTCAAACACCAGAGAATGTTTCCTAGTCAGTGAGAGAAAAATTCATGTAATGTACAAGATCAGCCAACTCACGTAATGCTCTTAAACAGATGCCTCATAAAGACATCATAAATATGTTCATGATCATCATTGTTTTTTTGGCAGCCTTTACAAAATAAAATAATGTATACATTTGCATTAATAATAACCTAGAGCCCTGCTGTGGCTTACATGCAGATTTCCCTATTTGTATTTTTTTTATTTTGCTTAGTCCCTCCGTTTTAGACCCTCAATAACATTATCTTAAGTAGCACTAACCTTCTACAATATTTCTATTTATTATATAGGTAGACTTCGGAAGCTGAGAGGCTTGGTAAATTATTTAACAAGGATGCTATTTTGACCATGGCCAAATATACATGAACACTACCTATTTGATAGAATGAAGGTACCTTGTTGTTTGTATTGTTTTGTATTGAACAGTGTTACCTGCCACAAGTTTCATGTGTGTCCATACTGTGCGTGTAATGGTGCCATAGAAGAGAAATTCCTCCAAATGTTCACACATATTCTAGGCTCCAGAGAAATGTTTTGAGCAAAAAGTGCCTGATTAAAGTACTTATGTGAACTCATTGTTGCCTCTGTCACATCTTTCTCAGCTTAGAATGGTGGTAATGCATGAAAATGACTCATATAATCATAGTTATTATACGCAATTCAGGTCTGTATGATTTTGGGTGACAAGTGAAAGATGGAAGTCGAAGTGACTAAAGCGCAGGACATGACCACTGCTCCACTCTGAAGGTTTATAAATGGGTCTCCTCTGAACACTGATGGTTATTTGAAGGCTCAACAGTATTTTCTGGCATTCCAAACCTCCAAAATCTAAACACAGCTAAAGTCACTAGCACTACCTTGTAACTTGTAACCTTGCATAAATGTGCAGCTCTGTATTGGAGAAATGGACAAATGTTGGCCAGTCCCAGTGTTGTCCCAATCTTATGAAAACATATCTCAACTGAACAATATTTGATTTAATGATAGCCATTAAGTGTTATTTAGAACTTGATAGGTATACATGATGCAACACAGTCACAATAGTCATTGAAAGTAATGGCTTTGCAGATTCCCGTATTTCTGTTAAAAGCAGCTATGAAAAGACACATTTTCTTACATCCAGTTAATGTTCTTGCTGAATCTTTTCCAGCACAGATGAAGACAAAACACAAGACTTTGAACCCGATGGAAACTACACGAAACCTTCAGCTGCTTCCTCAGATCAGCCCGTTCCATTCATGTATTTGTTTGTTTAAATTAGCAGCACTTCAACATAAAGCCAGATCTATTTCCATCCTGCTTTTGTGTTCTAATGCCAATTCATCTACTTGGCCAAAAGATTCATTCACAATACGTTTTGCAGCTCAGACGTTATTCATCACGTAACCCTGACCACGCCAAACCCCAGCTCAGATCTCAGATTTATTTTGCTACTTTCGAAATGTCAGTCCGTTTTGTAGTTTCTACTAATTGCCCTCAATTTCTATTCCCCAGATCATATAACTCATGAGAACAGCATGATGAAGTAAAGCAAAGTTGAGAAATTTGTATGTCTTCAATCAGGGTTTAGTATTACTAGAATATTGTAGTATTGTACATAAAGCCTTTATTTTTAAAACTTAATACTGGCTCTCAAATGATGTAACAAAAACATCAAAAAGGCTACAAACCATGATTACATGTTTTACCCCAGTGAACTTTTTATCAAACAGCAGAAAGTTCAAGCGGTATAAGAAGAAAAAGTTGACTTTCCTGAACTTTTTCACATTTTAGAATTCATGCATGTCAACAATGTTACTAAATACTGTTATTTTTTAGTATCCAACCCCACCTGTCATGGGAACTCATTGCATCACTCGCATATTGCCTGAGGCTGGACAACACTCCTGCTGCCTGATGAAACAGAGCTGAAACTGGACCAGCGCTGTTTGTCTGCTCCAAGGCCTGCTTCGACTGGTTATGGATCTGAAACCTAAACCCTGTGGTATTCTGGGCAATTACACACACGCACTCGCACAGAGAGGTGAATTTGTGTGTGTACTTTTTATGCCCGGACTGGAAATATGGACAGAGCTGGTTGATCTGAACAGGCTGTTGATGATACACTCAGCTTGAGCGTCATAACAGACCCAGGTTATGAAATGAATGCTGTGACCCAAACCGAGCACCTAGGATCAGAGGCCAGTATATACACAACAGAACTCAGATGATATGAGTAAGAGGGCATAAGCCAAGTCATTACTCAAAGCTTAAATTAAAGGCTGTGCGTAAACCAAGTGAAATCTATCATTTTCCTGTCAACACAAAGTGGATACACAGGAGGCTGCTCTGTTAACATGCAATCTTCAGTGCCAGGCTGCACTCTTACCTTCGCTGAGGTACTGCTTTAACCTCTGTGTCTTGTATAGAGTTGTCAATACTGTCATGCTTATATGTTATTATAAAATTCTTCATCTTGCAGTTTTTTTCAGCCACCCTAACCTGCAGTTTACTTAGTTTACTTTGAATTCCTGTATTTCTTACCCTGGATGTTATTCTCATATTTTCGGTCGAGTCAGTTTACTCACCATGTCCATTGTAGCGGTTTGTGAAACATGGACTCCAACAAGATGCAGCGAACTGCATCGAGAAATGAATCTACAACTGGATCCTCTCTTTACTGCACATTGAAAGCCAACTAAAACTGAATGGCGTGTACATTACCATTTTGTTTTTCAGTTTGGAAACTATCAAACCATTTTGTTGAAATTACTAATTCCCTAGCATGAATTCAAGCTAAATCAAAAGTGTACCACAGCCTCAGGCGGATTTAAATAAATAAGCCTATGTACATGAATATGCCATGTAAGCCCAGGAAATGGATCAATTATGAGATGCAGCTTCCTACCAGAGCTACTATACATGGATCTCCACTTTCAGTTGTAGTCAGAGAAAATAGTTTTAAATAATTTCTTTTAAATGTAAGTTTTTTGGAAACTTTGCCCCAGTTAACATGCCCTTGGCATTCAAAATCCCCACATTTCTACACTGGAGGTTGTAACTAAAATGTTATGAGGTCATGATGAACAAGAAAATGAGAATAACATCAAGGATGACAGATACTTTTGTCATTATATTCTGTTTCAGTGTGCCCATTGAGTTACCTGTGTTCATGCTTAAAGCTGCCTCGTCACAGAGGAGTCATTCAGCCTTTGAAATCCTTCAGCTTGCTGGAGAACAAAAGTATTGTTTTTCACATTGATCAGCTCCACACTTTGATCAAAGAATATGCTAATAAACTAATTTCATGCATTGTTGAATGATTTCCCATTGTTACTGCTATAACACCTTCTGAATAGATGCAATATTCTCTTTTTCTTGCAACACAGTATGATTTATTACTCTGGCAGCATCCTCCTCTTTACTGACAGCCTTATCTGTGAAGCATTTTTTGATTCTATCCTTGTTTAAGTTGTAGACAAAAAGCTCTATAATACCATTTTTACACCAAAATTAGTGCACATATGTCATTCTTTTATGCAGATAAATCTGCTAAAATGTGCGATTGAGTCCTTTCCCATATGCCAGTGGACGAGTTTGCCTTTTTTCTGGGGTCTGATCAATAGTCAAAAATTACTTCCTGTGTCTTTTCTTTAACACTTTTCCTTGACCTCGATGGAAAACATCATGAGGCCAAGGAAAGATGTGAAGGAGAATTCATAAGGACTTTGAAAAAGACAACAATGGTGCTAAGAGAATCCGAATGCACTTCCTCTTGGCTATGTAACAATGCGATGGCAGATATTATTGACATGGGTCTGTCTTTCAAGTCTTCTGGTGTACTTTACCATGCTATAGAAAGTAAATACTTATATGTATATAATTCAAATGGAGTTTGGAATTGGACATAATGTCCAAACCATTTTGTAGCCAAATATTGAGCTTGAATTTCTCCAGACATCTGTGACATGATGTAGGGCGGTTATGTAAAGTTACATACATATTGATGAATTACAAACTCGATCCATTAAATAAACGAGTAAGCAATTTTGACACAAAGACTAAAAATTCAGATTTTATTTCATAGACTACCTGAAAATCGGTGCAGTGTTATAGTTCTACCAAAAATATGGTAGATTCTTTAGCTGGTGGAAAATCATTCTTGGCAACTGAATACTTACTGGCATTGGCAGGTGAGTTAAACAGTAATGAGTTACGTAGAGTGAAAGAGTTCAGACTTTTGAATTAACCTGAAAGATGACAATTTTACAGTTCACACTGTTATGTTCAAGGTTTTCAGAAATGTCATGTCTTGCTTATAAAAGCTACCACTCAACTTTGGTTTGGTTCATTTGGAATAGCCAGCCAATGAACAGGATCTATCTGTACCTTTCAACACAAAAGGCTCGCAATGCAGTGCATGAAATGTAGCACGGCTTTGCTGTAAGATCTTTCATTAATAAATGAGGCCTTTTGTCCTTTTTTGGTTTTGCAAAAGAGGTCGCCCTCTTGCAGCAGTTTCCTGTGTTCTTGCGTAGCTGAACATGAGGAGAGAAAGAACTTATTGAAAAAGTGGGAAAAGGACTGAAAGACACTGGAAATATTTGGAGTTTGTTTGTATATTGATGGGTACAAAATTGAATCCTGTAGCAGAGCTACACTTAAAGGTCAAACCTATAGAAATCAGTACAGGTAATTACTACTTCAGGTGTGTGACTGACATCATTGAAATAAAGAAAAGTAAAGATAACATGAAAGTAAATTTACACTCAAGCCTACACGTGTGCAGTGTTGAGAAAAATCCTAGCGAAATCCTTCACTGACCACAGTGCCACATGTTGTCAGGGGACTGACTTTTGTGCAGCAAAAAATTAACCCTTACTCAGATGTTCCAGAGACATTTCATGCTTTTTAGCAGTAGAGAGCTTATGTAGTGCTGAAGGCATAATGACTTTAACGACTGTAGGATATAATGGTTTTAACATGGCTTCTGGAGAAGAGCTTGCGCTATGGGTCCTTCTCACTGTCTTATGTTCAAAAGCACTCTCTGTAATGAAGCTACCAAAATAGGCAGACATTCAGAGGTAGTTAACCGGGGCTAGATAATGTCTCTTTTTTATAATCTCTGCAGTGATCTCATCTTGATGACATAGTATATGATGTGACAGAAAAAAGATGAATGCCAGCCGCAGAGATCAGCCAATTATGAAGTGAATCACAGTGAAGGGTATGGGCTTATAGACATAAGGAATGGGAATCTTTGCATTCGGGTGTGAGCTGCTTTGTCTGCAGGCTCTTTGGTGAGGATCAGACTCCTCTGTGGAGAAGCCCAGGCTACCGTCCAGTTAAAATGAGGCCAGACCAGAGAGAGGTCTCTGTGCTCCTGCTTGGATTACCCGTAAACCCCTCATACCTGCAGCTTGCACGGAAGTCTCCGCTCCTTGTTCCCTCAACAGAGGGCCAGGCTCCAGGGATGCTCCATCCTCAGCTTACCACAATCCTTTCTCCAAACACTCCAGAGAGACTTTTTCCCCCCTCTGATCGTCTTGTCTCTTACGAGTTCTGTTTTTTCCCCTTCTCTCTCTTCAAGGTCTTGCCAGGCTACTTGCGTGACTAGAGGGAGTGGAAAAAAAGGTTTCAAAACCCATTGGCACGCGAGCCCCAAATCTATTTTTGGAGAGCGTTCTTTTTTTCTTTCAAAACAAAAAAGCCACAGGGAGAAATAGGCAATACTGGGGTGAAGGGGGTCTGTTTC